>NC_133508.1:66373333-66997500 GCF_049354715.1 Callithrix jacchus | reverse complement strand
AGGAAGGAGCTGGAAGGTCACCAGGGGAGTGGCTCTCATTTCCCTGACTGACGGGTGGCAGCTCTGGGCTCCTGCATTTGCTGACTAGCAGACAGGCATGCCTTGGGTTTATTCCCAGACATCAGACTCTGCAGTGGTGGGATAGAGATGCTTTCCAGACCAGAAGGGACATCTGAGCTTGTTGACTTGGTGGAAAAAGGGCTGTGCCAGCCAGTGTTCCTGCCTCTGTTCAGTCTTCCCAAGCCACAGAGAGTCTTGGTAGAGGCCATAGCTTTCATCCTGCTGCCCGTAAGGAGGATGTAGCCCCACTCCATCAAGCACGAGGCCCAGGACTCATCCCAATGTCTTCAGGACTCAGTGCCCCACTCCTGCTGCCAGGCCTGTGTCTATGTCAACCATTATTAAGCTTCTAGGGAAGGCTAAGAAGCCTGCCAGATGGGGGAAGGGGTCAAGTGTGGCCTGGCCAGTGGACTCAGAGTGTTGAATAGAGCCTTATTTCAAGTTAAGTGATGTGGGCTCATGAGATAGTTTAGAATGGGTTGTATCTTCTGGCCAATGGGGAAACTGAGGCACAGGGGGTTAGCCAGTGCGCAGAAAGAATGAGTACATCATAGAACCAGCCTTTCTATGAAGAAGTTGAGGCTAAGAAATAATAATTGTCTAGTCCAAGGTCAGACCACAAGTCTGTGACAGAGCCAGGAGTGACCCGTGACCCAGGTCCCTACCAGCCAGTCTGTTCCTCCTTCCTCTCCACTCAGTGAGGAAGTTGGGGCTGGGAATGGGCTGGGCTGGAAAGCAGGGCTGTCATCCCCAGCAGAGCAATGTCTCCTCTGTCACTGTCTTGCCCTGTGTTTGTAAGCTGAGCCCTTCCAGCATGCCTGGCACTGCGTAAGACACTTAATCACTACCTCGGATGCTAATAGGACTGTCCGAATTTTACAGAGAAGAAAGTGAGGCCTGCAGAGGGCATCCAGCTCACCCAGGGTCTCGCAGCTGTCGGGGCCCATCTGCCTGACACCAAAGCCTGAGCCTCTCGTGCTTCCCCAGAAAGTGCTGAATGTGACCCAGAGCCTTGGTAGAGTGAGAGGCAGCTCTGTGGCCCTCTCATGTCTCAGGATGAAGCCCACTGCCCGGGAAAGTGCATCTGGAAAGGCCTGGGGACTCTGCTGGGCTGAGGGGGATGGTCTTCTCTGTTGGGGGGCAAGGGGAGGTCTTCTCTGTCTTACCTGGGACAGGCCTCAGGCTTATGGGGTGATCTTCCCCCAGTGGCATCAGAGCTGGTACCCCACCCCCCGGACCTCAGTACTCTTGGCCTGAGTGGGTTCTGGGTTGTGGAGTTCAGGCAAGGCTGTCTCCTAGATTAGGTCCAGCAGAATTTGGGGTAGGATGAGTAATTTAGGGGACTTTGGCCTGGAATTGAGATCTGATGTCTGCAGCCAGGGCTGCTTGCAGCCTGAGCTGTGGCCTGCTCCAGGGCCTGGCCTGGGACCCTGACCTGCTCCCTCGCCACATCCCGGCTGTGGTCTGAGAGTCAGGAGCCATTTAGAAGTCTCTTTCCTGCTCCCAGCTCAGGGTCCTCTGCCTCCTTTGCTGGGCATGTAAGCAGAGAAGAAAGTCTGTTGGCCTGGCTGCCAGACAAAAGTTCTTTAGAGCGACATGTGCAGGAGTCATGAGGCTTCTGCAAAGAGAAGGAACTCCAACTACTCTTTCCATGGGGTTTCCTGATATGAGCTGGATGTGGGAAAGGGAGGACTGAGCAGTCCCAGCCACTGAAGAGAGAGGAGGAGGGGAGGTAGAGGGATGAGAAAGGCCCATCAGTCACTATAACTCAGCCTGGAGGGATGTGTGAGTGTGTGTGTGTGTCCATGTGTGTTGTATGTTGTGTGTGTCTGTGTATGTTCATGCATGGACCCATGGACCATGTACCTTGCCTGGGGGCATCTGGTCTGCTGAGGGGTTGGGGATCCTGGAGGGGTGGCATGGGGTACTGGGAAGATTTTGAACTAAACTTAGGAAGCCGTGCCCTCCCTGTTAGCCCCCTCCTTGGCCTCAGTGTGCCCGTCTGCACATTTGGGGTCTGGAAAGGAGACTCTCTGAGTCCTGAGTCTCTGAGCTAGGGCTCCCTAACCCTGGTGGGTGGGCCTGTCAGGTGGAGAAGCCCTGGGATAATCCTGCCCACTCCTGGGGTCCTTGAAGCCTCCGATGCCCAACCCCAGTCATGTGGGCCCTGTTGACTCAGGACCCCGGAGGTCCCAATTCTTAGATGGCCCTAAACTTGTCAGTGAGGGGTCAGCTGGGTTCTGTTCGAAGTCATCACGTCTGCAGGGAGCCCCACTGATTGCCCAGGGGATGGGGGTGGCTGACTCAGTGCCTGTCACTGGCTGTGAAGCCCAGTTTGAGGCCTCAGACACATCCATCTAGAAGTTGGAAAGGACTCGAGAGATTCATTCACTTACTCAAAGATATTGATTGGGTTGTTTCTAGGTTTTTGTTATTACAAATGAAGCTGCTGTGAACATTCTGGTACAAGTCTCCTGACGCCTATGGACAGGAGATTCTCTGGGGTAAACTCCAGAAGTACAACCACTGAAGAATAAGGTATATGTGTGTTCGACTTTACAAGACAGTGCCAAATTGGTTTTCAAAGAGGCTGTATTATTTTCGCTCCAAGCAGCAGCGTGGGAGAGTTTCTGTTGTTTCTCCACCTAGACCTTAAATTCATTTTTGTCCAACTAGCAGGTGTAAAATGGGAATTCTCAGTGTTCTATAATTTGCATTTCTCTGATTACTAATGAGGTTGCACATATTTTCAAATAATCATTAGCCATTCAGCCTTCTTGAAATGTCTATTCATGCCCATTATGTAATTTTCTATTGGAATTATTATGGGCTTCTTTGTCTTTTGGGGAAGTTTTACAAATATATTCAGGATAGAATCATTTATTAGCTATGTGTTGTAATATTTGCTCCCACATTGTGGCTTATCATTCTAGTTTATTTACAGTGACATTGGAGGAACAGAAACTGTCTAAATCGAATCAAATGTATCATCATTCCCGTTAGGCCTGGCACTTTATGTATTTTGGTAAATACCTCTTTTCCAACCCGAAGTCATAAAAGTAGTCTATATTTTCTTTCAGAAGCATAGAAATGCACGATGTAGGCCGGGCATGGTGACTCACGCCTATAATCCCAGCACTTTGGGAGGCCGAAGCAGGTGGATCACTTGAGATCAGGAGTTTGAGACCAGCTTAGCCAATATGGTGAGACTCCACCACTACTAAAAATACAAAAATTAGCTGGGCTTGGTAGCGTGCATCTGTAGATCAGCTACTTGGGAGGCTGAGGCAGGAGAATCGCTTGAACCCGGGAGGTGGAGGTTGTAGTGAGCTGAGATCGTGCCACTGCACTCCAGCCTGGGCATCACAGTGAGAACCCCAAAAGAAATGCAAAATGTAAATTGCAGGACAGTGGCTCCCTGCAGTAGCTTGCGGGGGAATGACATTGTTACAGGGACCTGAGGGGCTTCTGTTTCCTCTTGGTGATGTTCTAGTTCTTGGACTGCAGCTCACTGGTGTTTGCTGTGTGTCGATGCTATGTAGAGACATGGATAGCATAGGTAGATGGATAGACAGATGTGTAATGTAGATTGCATTGTATTAAATATGTATGGAAAATTACATCACACTAGGAAGAGATTTATTGAAGTAATAAATGAAAAGCTCCCAGCACAGGGTCCTGCAGCTGAGGTTGACTGTGAGCTTTCCCGTGTTGTGTTCTGGCCAGAAATTACATATGTGGTCTTGTTCAGTCTTCACAGCAGACCATGGCATTCACTCCAATTTACAGAGAAGGGAGCAGACACACAGAGAGGCTGACTTGCCCCAGGCCACACAGTTAAAAAGGGGATTTGAGAGGCCAGCCCAGGTGTGTGTGACTGCAGATGCGTTCCTCTCAGCCAACGGATCCCTGCCTCTCACACGGCAGCTTCTCGGTAAGTGGTGAGGCGGTTCCGATCCCCTTGGATCATGCAGCAGCACTCCTTCCTACCCCCATGCCCCTGCCAGGCTCTGGGCATCACCTTCACTGTGGCCCGGGGTGGAGCCAAAGCTCCCTTTAGGGGAGGTGTTGGGGGAGACAGAGAAGGAGGAGGGAGGAGAAATGAGAAAGGGACAATAACAAGGAGAGAGAGAGAGAAGGGGAAGGGGACAGAGAGAGAGGGAGGGACAGGCCAGACCAGCAAGCCACAGGAAAGACAGACAGGGCCACAGACAGAGGACAGCGGTCCAGAGGACAGTGGCAGTGTGTGGAACCCAGAGAGACCCCGTCAGTGAGCTGATGCTGGCCTAGAGGGTGGTCTCCCATCATGCCACAGCTCTGTTCCCAGCCTGGGACTCTCGGCTTACCTGGAAGAAGAGCTACAGAAAGAAACCAACCCGATCCACAGACGCCGGAACCCGGGAGGGACACTAACGCTGCTGGCATCCAGCTGAGCTCAGTGCAAGATTAAGCAGATGGAAGTTAATACAGACACTTTGGAAAGTTCTGCATCTGGCTTTGAAAACTAACTGTGCAAGCAGTGGGGAGGGAGAGCTGCCTGTCCGCAGCCCCTGCAGGAGCCGAGCTGGGGGCTCAGTGTGAGTCACTGGGTGTTGAGTTGCTGGAAAAGCTCAGGTGGGAATCAGCAAGGTAAGGAGCCGCCCAGGGAGGAGGAGGTGAGAGACCCGCCGTCCTCAGGGCTGGCCCAGTGCCATCTGGGCCTGCTCTGTGAGGGAGGGAAAACCAGAACAGGTGTGGGAGGAATGTTCTGGAAGATTTGCAGAGGAGAAGACAGAGACAGAAGATAGCGTAGCATCGGCAGGCTGCGGAGTCAGCAGGGGCCTGGGTTGTGTCCCAGCTCCGGCACATTCTGTGACCTCCCACAAGTCCCTCAGTCTCTCTGAGCCTCAGTTTCCTCATCAGTAAAGTGGGAGTGAGAAGAGCTCCTATCTTCAGGGCTGTCGTGAGGATTCTTTGTCCAGAACTGAGCCCAGGGCTTTGCCCAGAGGAGGTGCCCAGCAAGGGGTGGGTCTGCAGAGCTGGGGCTGCCCAGTTGGAGAAGGGGCCTGTGGGGACCCAAGAGTCATCTGTGCTATGGGAGGAGCTGCCAATGTCTGAATGGGTCAGCCCTGCCTCCTTGCATACAAGCACACATGTGCACAGTGGACTCCAGAGCGGGACCTGTGTCCTATTGTGGATTTGTTCAGAGGTCAGGATGTCCTTCTGACAAGCAGGAATGGTTCAAGGACCTAAGAGGCTGCCCTGGTGGTGGAGGGGACACCAAGGCTCAGGGTGATGACAAGATCTGTCTGATGTGACTCAGCAGAGCCAGCTCTGAATCCAGGCTCTGAGAATAGAGCCAGCACTTGTGACCACTACTCAGGGAGGAGGACCCCATCCACTTGGGTAGAGCAGCCGAGCATCTGGACGGCCTCCACTCTGGCCTGGGGTTTAGCATGTTCCGGCGTGTTCACTCTGTTCACAAACTACATCAGGGTGGTCCCGTGAAACCCTCACAGCCCGCCTGCAAGACAGGCAGGGTGCTCCCAGTATGCAGCTAAGGAAACTGAGGTACAGAAGGATCAAGGAAAGGGGTGAGGGAGTCAGGAACTCTCAAGGCACCAGGACAACATGCTTCCTTCCTGAGGGGCTTCCTGGGGACCCCTGGGCTTCCTCCGTCTATCAGCCACATAAGGGCTGACCCCTCACAGGTGCACACACCATTTCGGGAAAGGTGATCCCACAGAGGTTCTCAGCTCTAGCAGGTACTACCGTGTGCCTATAGGCCTGCCACCTTCCCGGGCGTCCGAATCCCGATACGGAAGAGTAATTACCCACACTCAGAGGCTGCCACCAGGAAGAGATGCCTCCATAAGAGTGAAGTTTGGGCATGATGCCAGGTCAGAGGGGGGACTTGACAGGTGACCTTTGCCATAAGCCCCAAGGGGTTATGGTGGGATCATGACATGGGCATTCCCAGACTTGCCCATGGTATTTGCCCAAAGTCACACAGCTCCATCCTTCTTATCCTCAGACCCCAATCCTTCCACAATGAGATGAAATTGGGTTTTTCCAGGGAAAGGCCCACACGTCCTAGGAATGTGTCCTGGGTACAAGATGTGTCTGTGCTCACACATGCACACCATCTTGCATGGCCCCCCTATACATACACAGTTGTTCTAAGTGACACGCCCGCTGGGTTTCTGGGGCTCCTCTCACCTAAGGAAGACCACTTTCTCCAGTGGTGTGGAGGTTGGGGCTCCATCACAAGCCCACCAGGCACTGCGAAGGAGAGGAAGCAGAAGGCAGGAGAAAGTGAGCTTTGGAGCCAGACTCCTGGGTTCAAATTCCAGCCTTGCCACTTCTTAGCTGGTGTTCTTGGACCACTCAACCTCTCCAAGCCTTGGTTTCCTCACTGTGAAAGGGGAATGATAGTCCCAAACCTCACAAGGGGGTGAGAGCACTGGAAGATGGCAAGGGGTCCTCAGTGCCTCCGGACACAGCAGTAAGTTCCCAGTTCAATTCCTTCCAGTTGGAGTGGAGGCTGGAGAAGCATTGAGGAGAGATGGAGGAAGGATCCTGAGCAGGTGGGACTGCACCACAGGGCACCCCCTCCCAGGAGGGGAGAGGAAGGAGAGGAGGAAGGAGGGGAGAAAGGAGGGGAGGAAAGAGGAGAAGAAGGAGGGGAGTTCCCTCCTGCCTGAGTGCAGGGAACTCAGAGGGTGTCCACACAGTCCCTGAGTCCTGGAAGCCTTGAAATGAGGGTCCAGCAAGGGGAAGGGGGTTCCCCAAGCCACACAGCACATGCATGGTAGATCCAGGACTGAAACTCACCCTACCTGAGTTGTGATCCTGTCTGCTGCTGGCTTCTTGTGCTCAGCAATCTGTCGCCCCAGCTACATTGGCTCTGCCCTTGGTCCCACACTGACTCCAAGCTCTTGGGATGATGGGAGGAAGAAAACAGCTTTACTGGGGACCAAATGGGATGATGCCACAGGTTGTTGTCAAATTCAAATGGGACAATAGGTGAGTACACAAAAACCCCAGTACAGTATACCTGCACAAACTGAAAAATGCTGTGCGGTTATTTACTTCTTTTTTTTTGAGATGGAGTCTGCACTGTCACCTAGGCTGGAGTACAGTGGCACAATCTCAGCTCACTGCAACCTCTGCCTCCCACGTTCAAGCGATTCTCCTGCCCCAGCCTCTTAAGTAGCTGGGATTACAGGTGCCCACCATCATGCCCAGCTTTTTTGGGGGGGGTATTTTAGTAGAGACAGGGGTTTCACCATCTTGGCCAGGCTGGTCACAAACTCCTGTCATGATCCACTCACCTCGGCCTCCCAAAGTGCTGGGATTACAGGTGTGAGCCACCTTGCCCGGCCAATTATTTACTATTATTCCAGTTGTACTCCCCTCTATGCTGCTGCCCACCCAGTCTCTCCTGAGTGCTCCCCCAGCCTGCCTGCTATGAGCCAGAGGCATCAGGAATGAGGCCACTTCATCACATAATGTACTGGAACAGCCTTGGAGGGAGAGGAGACCCGTGGGGTGGGAGGAAGTGGGGTGTGGGAAGGGGGATGCCAGAATCTGCCCACAGAGTCCCCTGCTGTCTGCAGGGCTCTGCAAGAGGATATGAAGGGCTCCCCTGCTGCCCCCACAGCTCTGAAGGCAGAAGCGCTCAGCAGGTGGGTGGCCAAGGAGGTCAGGATCCTCTTCCGAGTGTGTAACGACTCACCTGTGGGATCCACTGGCCCTGAAAGGCAGTGGAGTCATGATTCCTGGGCTGATGCAGCACCCTAGCCTTTAGTACTAAGGAGCTGAGCAGGCTTCATGCCTGGGACCATGAATGTGAGCCCTGGGCACACCATGATGGCCTCTCTCCCCACCCTCCCTCTTCCGGGCTCGCAGAAGGCAATCCTGGCCATGGGGCACATGCAGCTCAGAGCTGGGTCTACCAGTCCTGAGGGCAGAAGGACAAGATTGGACCCTATAGGAAAGGGCTGGTGGAGGCTGGTGGGGTGTGAGGGCTCTGCTAGCAGGACGGGGTTCTGGGGAGGGTGCTAGGATGAAAGGTGACAAGGACTGGATGGAGGAACACAGTCAGAGCCATGCTAGGGAGAGGTGCCCAGGGGAAAGGCTGGAGGTGCCCACAGCTCAGGAACTTAGAGCTGGTGGACCTGAGGCTGCTGCTGGGTTCCCTCACCTGGTCAGACCTGGTCCTGAACCCAGGATAGCCTGAGCTGTGGAAAGCGGGGTCTACAGGTCTCTGGGGCTCAGCCTCAGGATTTTCCATGAAAGCCACAAAGGGGGGAATATATGGGTATGCCCAGGACTCAGCCCTTCATGAGGGCAGACGGGAAGGTGGGGGATTCCCTGCCTGAGGCGCCCCATGGCACAAAGGAGAATGCAAGATGCAGCTGGTGTGAGAAGTGGGCATTGTGGGTCAGAATGGGGCTGAGTTAGAGCCTGGGTTGGAAAGGACAGAAACCCCATGTTGACTGGCTTAAGTAGAAAGGGGTCGATGGGAACCCATTTTAGGAATGAAGTAATATTCCTTTTTCCCTCTTTTTCTCTTTTTCCCTCAAAAAAAAAAAAAAAAAAAAAAAAGAAAGGGGTTGATGGGATCCCATGACTGGAGGTCCTGGGGGTGTGCTGGGCTCAGCAATGTGTCCAGATGACTTTTGGCTCTGCTCTGCACCAAGATGGCCTCATGCCTGCCAGCTCTGTGATTGGCTCTTCCTTAAGCTGATCACTGTGTCCAGGAGGATGCGAGATTCTGATTGGCCAGGCGTGGGACTTAGCTCATCCCTGGATCTGGGGTAGGATGATTTCCAGATTCTGATGATTTCTGCCGGACCCCCAGGACCTGACAGGGCTGAGTGGTGATTCCCCAAGGAAAATGAAGAGGGGTGTTACTAAGGCTGAGCCCAGATCCTGGAGAGGTGGATGTCAGTGATAGAGTCACAGACTGGAGTGCTAGCATTTGAGTATTGCCTAGATTCCTGCTGGCTCAGTGCACCCATCTTCCAGCTGTGGAGTGTCAGCTGCCAGTGGCTCAGAGATGTGCCCTGCCTGGAGAACTGTCCTCAGCTGAGGGAGCTGATTGGCTGTCACTGCCACTGGGAGCAACCGCAACTGATGACTGGTTGACACAGGGTGCAAAAGACCCATCTCACTGTCCAAGGAAGGACAGCTATGTGGTGCCACACACGAGGCTCCAGAGCTCCCAGTGGGTGCAGAGCCCACGCCCTGGCCTGGCTTCTCCCCGCCCTCCACTGTTTCCCTGACTCCCCTTCTCCTAAGCCTGTGCCCTCCACAATCTCACACATCCCCACACATCCCCATTTCAGACTCTGCTTCTAGGGAGCCTGACTTATATGGAATCTTCTGGAACAACCATCCTCACACACCTGCCATCCTGTAGATCATATTCCCCCTGTGAGGGCCAGATTCTGAAAGGGGCCTGTTGCCAAGCTCTCAGCAAGGCAGGGCCAGTGTCTTGGCACCTTACAACCCAAGCTCCTGCCACGAACTCATCCCAGTTCTTCCCACGTCTGCTCCAGGTCCTCATGAAGTCTGTCCTCTCCACATAATTTCCACATCTCTCTCTGCTCTAGATTTGATTCACAGAGGGTTAGAAACAAATTCCAGAAAGAATAAAAACCAGGGTCTCCCCAGGGTAGACAGAGTCTATTGATGGACAGCAAATTGTTTTAAAAAAACTGGTATTTTGATATTTTTCTTTCTGTGTAGATAAACAGGACTGAACTAATTAGTACTTTTTTCCTTTCCTTTCTCAGGTCTTGTAACTACAGTGGGAGTCTCTTGGCCCCACAGTGAATTGGCTACCGGGTTTCAACAAGGGGTTTGTCTTCACAGTTGCAGTTCACTAATTAATTTACAAGGAGAGAAGACAGGGAGGTCTAAAGTCCCAGTGAGCACATTGTTTTACATTTCTCCTCTTTAATTACATGCTTATTTCCTGGACTAGACTCTGTGAAAATGGGGAAAGGCTCAACTGCCCCACCTGTTCCCAATGTGAATGTAATTAATAGGGGAGACAATGGATGTGGGATGGGGCTTCGGTGTAGAAGCCTGCACACCGCTCTTCTTCACGGCAGCCTGAGGGCTTGGGGGCTCAGCCTCTGGGGCTCAGTTGGCCTCAGGCGTGATGGCATAAGGAGGCGATGCTTTGCTCACTGGGAAGCAATGTCTAGGGATTCAGGTCAGGAAAGGCTCAGTCGTGTTATGAGCTACTGTTTGGGAGCACCTACTATGTGCTGGGTGCTTTACATGGATTTTCTCACTTGAACTTCACAGGGATCCTTTTTACAGACTCACTCTATAGGCAAAGGAACTAAGGCAGACAGAGGTGTGCAGTGCCCTGGGATGGATATGGAATGCAGGGAGGAGGGTTGAACATTTTACGGCTGCTAAATGGAGACTCTGAGGTGTAAGACTGGCTAAGACATTCGAGATACGACTGGAATTAGAAAGTAGGCCTGTTGTTCAGAAGTTCCTGCTCTTTCAAGTCCCTCTTTGCTGCTGTCTGGTGAACCTTCCTGTGCCTTAGTGTCCTCATCTGTAAAATGGGCCCTGTAAACCAGATAAGGTGAGTTTGAAGGCCGTTTGGGCTTTGGTGTGCTGTGTGCTGATGAAGGGGGTCCAGTCCGCCATGGGGTACAGGTGCATCAAAGAGAGCTCGTTTCATCCCTGTAACCCAGAGGGATACCAGGCGGCAGAATCAGTGCCTTTAAACTTCCCCCATCAAAGACTCTGGGGGGGTGGCAACGGCCTTCTGCCGCTTCTGAACCCTGAAATGTCTGGGAAGGTCCCGGGTACTGACTCTGGCCCCGGCCTCCAGCTGTGCAGAAGATTTGCACACCGGATGTGGTAGCTCAGACTTGGCTGTTGAGGGTGGGCGGGGGCTGAGCAGGAGCCTCCCAAGGACATCCCTTCTGGTTCCCACTCTCTTCAGTTTCTAGTTCCGAATGCCACGTTTTTGTCCCTGAATCAGATTGCCAAATAATCCAGAAAGAACTCTGACTTCAAGGGGATGGAAAAGAGTAACTGACTACAAAGGGGAGATGAGCACACAGGTGCAGAAAGGAGAGAGGCTCAGTGGAGCAGAGAAATCAAGTCAGTAGCGTTTGTCCCCCCCAGCTCAGCACACAGCAGGGCCATCAGCACCACAGGGCCAGTCCATGCCTCCAAGTCCCATCAGCAGAAGCAATGAGTTCAGAGGGTGACTGTGCGCATGGCTGTTTACACTGCAGCCCAGAAACCCAGTGCCAAGGGCTCCGCACCTTTGGTAACAGGCAGCCAGGAAGACAGGCCCCTCCCCAGGGAGCCGGCAGGCACCCATCAATGAGCACCTTAATCTGCTTAGTGGCCTATGTGACCAGTCAAAGAAACTGCCCAGTAAGAGGGGACAGCTGGGTTTTGCAGTGGGGCACACCCAGCACACCCTCCAGCTTGCTCAGAGCCCGCCTCTCCCATGGCCTGGCTGGGTGGGGTGGGGTGGTGTTGAGAAGGCCAAGCAGAGGTGGCCGAGAGGCTCCTGACAGCTAATAGTCTCTCAGGCACCTTGGAGAGACCACAGACTCTGCCATCCAAAGCCCTGGAGTGAGCGGGCTCTGTCCCTGGTGTGCCCTGTGGCTGTGGTCATGTGACTGCACATTTGGGGCTCAGTTTGCTCCTGGGGAGATGCAGATAATGATCCCCTCGCTGAGCTGAGGTGAGACTGAACTGAGGGGACGGGTGCAAAGTGCAGAGCACAGGCTGGGTGCCCTCGCTCTTCAAGACGAAGCTGCACCTTTGTAGCTACTGCAGCTCAGGGTCTGGGCCCAGGCTCGAGGATCAGGTCATAGGCTCCCACCAGGGCTTCAAGGAGAAGGCATCCTCTCCTCCAAATTCAGAGCTGCCTTTCCTCCCTCACGGAAAACCTACACCAGGTCAAAGCGTCTCCCTTCCCATTGCCCCGCTAGGGTGTGGGGTGTCTCTTGTGGCTCTCCAAGTTCCCTGGGGAACTTCAAAGTGCAGATTCCCAGGTCTCAGCCCAGAGATCCTGTCTTGAAATGGGTGAGGAGCCCTGAAACTGGCATTTCAGGGAGACCCTGGGGATTCTGAATGTCTGCCCTGCGTCTGCCAGGTCTGGAGCAAGTCCCTCCCCTTCCCACTCCCTCCTGTCCCATCTGTAAGTCAGATTGATGCTCCCAGGCTCTGAAGGCTCATTAAGGTGCTTTGGTGGAAGTGCCTATGCCTGGTGCATAGTAGGCACTTTATCTATATAGACATCCCCCAAACTCCAGCACCAGCAAAGCCAGCCCTGTCCAAGGCATCCCACTGGGTGGGTGTGACTGCAGGTAAATCATTTCCTGATTTGAACTAAACTCTGCCTCTCGGACAGTCCCTGCTCTGCCTGGTCTCCACCCTCGGTGCCCAGCTCAAGACAGGCGCTCAGTAAATGCACTTGCTGAACACATGAATTAATGCACCTATGTGGTGCCACAGACAATACAGCTGCACCGGTTGTGTCCCACAGCCCATCAGTGGAAACGCTAGTAAATGGTATGAGCAGACACAGGCTGTGTGGGATGTGCACCCTTACAGCCTCGGGAGAGAGGCACTGTTGGATCCCATGGCTGGGAGAGGAGAAGGGCTTGCAGTGGTAGGAGAAAGAGCTGGGCCTGTTTGCCCGAAGGGCCTGTAAGCTTTTTCTCCTTTCAGTGGAAAACTGTCCCTGGAGCTGCCTCTGTCACCTCAGTCTGTGCTGTTTCTATAGCAGCCACCTCAGCTCCCGGTGAGGGGAAGTGGAAAATAGGTCAGATCAGTAATGAGGCTGCACAGTGCTGATCTGTCCCTGATGGGCTCTGGCTTCACAAGGCATCGTCTGTACATCAGAGGCAGCTTATGTCTGGGACTTGGATCAAAGGCCAGCTGCCTCTGAGCCCAGACACTGAGCCTGGAAGTTCTGCTTGGGCCTCGGGCCTCAGAAGGTCCCTCCTTGATCCTCCCACGGTGAGTCATGCTGTCCCTGGCATCAGCTCCCGCCTGGTATCATTCAATGCCTGGATGTAGCAGTGAGCTGAGGTTCTGGGGAAAGGCCACCGACAGGCCATCTGAGACCCTACCTTGGGCTCATTGTGGCTTCCTTTCAAGTGGCAGCTCATAGTGAGCAAAAAGTTTTTCATTCCAGGAAACCTGGGTTTGGATCCTGCCGTCCCTCATGCTGTGAAACTCACGTGGCTCTAGTTCCTCACTTCCTGACTGGTCAAGTCGGGATTATAACTTCCTGGTCACGGTGTTGGTACAAAGACCCACTGGAGGTAATGCCTGTGGGTTCTTGGAATGTGACAGAATTGGGGGCACCCTCCTCTCCCGGGCAGTATGGGCAGAAAGTCTTGCCTCTACCTGTGCTGTGTGACCTTGGGCCCATGGTCAACCTCTCTGAGGCTCCGCTTCCTTCTCTATAAATAGAGTTGTGGTGATGAAACAAGAAGGCAAGTTTTTACCCAAACCTCGTGCGTCAAGGCTGGAGGCTTCCCCACCACCTCATTTAATTCTCAAAGCTGCCTCTACCACATCCCTCCACGCTCCTCCCAATCTTCCTTATAACTTAATTATGTATTATGTTTCCATTTTGTCACCTAACTGCCCCACTGGAATGCAAGTTCCCAGAGGGCAAGGATCTTTGTTTTGTTTTTTGATGGTGCCAAGTACTAGAACAATGCATGCAGTAGGTGCACAGTAAGTGCTGTTGAGTGAATCTGTAAGTTCCCTAGCACAGAACCTGACCTTGGACATGGGCTCAGTCGGTGCCCACAGCTTCTCCCTGGTGCCCCCTCCCTCTTCTGTGGCATCATAGCTGGGCCTGCCTTACCCCCGACAGTAGGGATGGGGGCGGCGAGCGTGCCTGACCCTTAGTGGACCCCAGCCTGCTGTGCAGTTCCTGCACAGGTGTGTGCATGTCCAGGTACCTGTGGTCACTCACTTCTTTCCCTTCTTCACCTGTAGTTTTTCAGTTCCTGCCACATTTATCATATAACCCCAGGCTGGGCACCATGGAGGGAGAGGGCTAAAGGGATCTCATTTGAACCAGCAGGCATTCTTCACTGATGTGGGGGAACAGGGCCCCAGGAGGCTGGCCCTTCTGAGAGGAGATCATAGTCTGATGGGGAGAGGGGAAGAAGCAGGCAGGCAAGAGTGGCTTACGGGAGAGGCGCTGACGGGGCCCAGGTGTGTGCATGTGTGTGTGCATGCACGCGTGTGCGTGTGTTCCTGTGTGCTCCGGTGTGCACTGTGTGTGGAGGGCATGGCTAGTAGGCAGATAATGGAATTCCCCCAGCCCTCTTCCTCCCACCCCACTCAAAGTTCCAGGCCCTGCGGTCAGGCTCCAGTGGAGGGACATGGCACTGAACAAGGAAGGCATGGTACCTGCTGTCCAGGAGCCCCAGTCAATTGGGGGGTGGGAGAAAAGACTGTCATTAACAAACAGAGGGAGGGAGCAGTGGTCCTCGGGTCCTGGTAGCCAGTGTGCAGGCCTGCTGGGAACCTGAGCCTCAGCCTGGAAAGTCTGGAACTATCAGAGCCATAACCCTAAGTCTGCACGCCTGTGGAGGCCTCTGCCCCATCTTTCCTTTGGGTGACCATCAGAGCCTCCCTGTCAGCTCACAGGGCCCCAGGCCAGGCCAGCTCCAGGGATATCTGAGGGGAGCCCATGAGGAGCAAAGATGGGAGTGGCTTGTCTCTTTCCCACCAAGTCTGCTGGGTTCTGGGTTCTGGCTTCCTCTCTGCAGCAGGTGAACCTGGGACCCCATCCTCCCTGTTCAGGAGCTGCTGAAGTTGGGGTGAGAGGAGAGGGGCCTGTCCTGGGATGTCCTGGAAGACCCAGTGCAGATTTGGCTTCCTCCAGAATTCCAGGCCCTCCCCGTCTATTTTCCCCTGACAGGGAATCATTATTTTCTAGAGAAACTCGAACTGACTCTGGCAAGACAGCTGTTGCTCAGAGCCCACTGAGGATACAACCAATTAAACAGAAATATGGGAGAAGCCCTCCACAGCGGGGAAGAGCGAGTCCATCAGAAGAATAAACAGACACGAAGCGGCAGGGGGCTGCTGGCTTCTGGTTCCCAAGCTGCTCATGCTGAGGACACACCAGAAAACTCCTCTCAGCAAATCTCACTTCTCATCATGATTAAGACAGGAAAACAGCAGCCCAGCAGCAGCCGCATGTTCAGCCGGGATGCATCTGCTGAGGGCTGGGCTCATGGATTTCTCACCTGGGGCTTCAGGACCCATTTAACCCACTCAGACATGGGGGTGCTGGGAGCAGGAGGCTGGGGTGAGTCTTGGGAGTGGGAATCTGGAGTCAGCGACCAGGATCCTTCATTTTGGCGCAGAGAGGAGCTTGGAGATCTTTGGCCCAATGTCCTCCTGCAGATGCTGAAACAGGAGGAGAGGGTGCTGGAACCTTCCTTCCCACGCTCGGGCAGAGGATTTTCAGATCTTGCAGTCCCCTCCATGGCAGCTGCCGTGCATGGGATCTCAGAGTCAGAGCTGCTTTCAGGAGCTCCAAGACCCTTTCATAAGAGCTTTGAATCACAGAATCTGAGCATCTGCTTTTTTTCACAGAATCCTAGAAGCCCAGAATCCCAGAATCATTTGTGGACTCACAGACGCAAGAGTCTCAGAATGAGGGGATCTCTGGAGAAGACTGGGAGCCTTACCCGCAGCTCAGACCCCTGGAATCACAGAACAATCGGAAGAAGCATGGAGCTGAAATAGACTTCGTGGAATCAGCATCTCAGCATGGGATGTGACCTTAGTCCAACTCCTGCTAGTGATGCGGGAAGTCTCCCTTCACTGTTTCTTGAGAAAGAGCTTGAATCCTTCTAGGGATTAGGAGGTCACCACCTGCCAGGGGAGTCTACCCCACTGTTGGGCAGATCTGTTGATGCTGAATCTAAATGTGCTTTCACATGTCCCACCACCCCGCTTCTGCCCACACTCCCTGCCTCCCCCCACCCACCCTACTCCCCTGAGGAGCTAAATGTGAAAACTGATGAACCTGACATGGTTTAAGAAGCCAAGTTTCTCTTGACAAACATAGGAGCCAGCTTGACCCTGGGCTGGAGGGGTCTGTCCTTCTCTGGTGACAGAGCCTTGACACAAGCCATGGACACAGCAGCCGCGTCAGCCCATCGCAGCCACCTCTGTTCACCAAGGCTGGAGCAGACTGCTCAGATTGGAGCCTGGAGACCAGGGAGGGGTACCTTTCTCCAGAGGGGACCAGTGAGGGACAGAGGAGAGTGGGAAGAACCAAGAACCTAGATGAAAGGAGGCTCCACATCCTGGGCAGGCATGGAGAAAGGAGTGATGCCCCTTCTCAGGGATTGAAAGAAAACTGAGAGCCAGGAGTGGGAAGACAAGGCTGGTCTGCAGGCTGGCTGGTCAGTTGACTGGTCAGAGTTAGCCCAGCCCTGCTGCTGACCATGGGGTGACTTTGGGAAATCACTCAAGTCTCAGGGCCTCAGTTTCTCCATCTGTGAAATGGGCTGATGAAGCCCCTCTATGTTATTGGTGGGGGCAGTGTTGGGACTCATGGAGGCCACTCACCTCCCAGCATGGCCCTTGGCACGGGTCAGGGCAAAATATGTTCATTCTCTCCCTTCCCTCCATCCTTGGGCCTGGGGGATGAGCAGGATTTCTCCAGAGGGAGAAGATCTGGGAAAGGCATTCCAGGCACAGGGAACAGCCTGTGCAAAGGCCTGGGAGCTGGGAGCATGTGAGGAGCGTTCAGAGTGTCAGGATGTGGGGAGTGAAGGGCAGGCCTGGTCTGATAGCAGTGAGCCCACCCCAGGAGAGTGGGGCACTGAGAGCCATGACAGCAGAGTTAGCCTGCTGTGGAGACCCTCCACCTTCCTTTGGGGCCTGGGGACAGAATGCAGCTGCCTGGAACCACCCCCACCCCAGCCAGGCAGGGGCAGAGAAGTGGAACCAACGAAAACACACCAGAAACAATCATCAGAAAGACGAGGCCCCCCCAGCCAAACCCCAGCCCTGAGCACTTGGAATGATCTGCTGCTGAAACCCAGCACCGGAACGTTAGGGCAGTTTAGGAGGGTCTGGCATGGTTTTATTCTGACATAAAGGGCTGGATCTCATTAAGTTCACTTCAAATCCCAACTGGGGAATAAAGGAGGCCAAGTCTCCTGATGAGCCTGGGCCCCAGCACCAGCCCAGGGCAGATGTGTGGGAGCAGCCGGAGGCGCGTTGTGGGGACACAGGAGGCAGGGATCTCAGCTCTGCCCCATGAGCTGTGTGATGTGGGGCACGTTGCCTAACCTCTCTGTGCCCGTGCTCCTCCTGCAGGACAGGGTTGATGCTCATGGCTCTCGTGAAGGGCAGCAGCACAGACTGAAGGTGGCAGCTCAGAGACGGCCCCAGCTTCCTCCCACCCGGGCTTCACTCTGTCTCCTGTTCCCCGGGTGGTCATTCATTCTTCTCTCCCATTCCCCCACCACGTGCTCAGGACCTGCTCGGAATTATTCCCCATCAGCCCCAAGCTCCCCTTCCCTGGTACATTTATTCACTGCCCAGCCTTCCCTCAGCCCCCGACCCCTACCTGTGCATGTCTCTGGTCTCTGCTGTGAGCAGCCATGATTGATTCCTCCTGTGCCTGTGAAGGGGGCTGGGTGATTTAAAGAACCCAGCGTGACTTCATTTAGGCCTCAAGTCCCCCAGGTCCCTGCCCAGCTTCCTCCTTCCAGGTCACTCAGGGGCAGGGCATTATTGGGTAGACCCTGGGGGAGTCCAGAGCCGCCCATCAGAGGGGAGCGTGCTGCCTCTCGGTGGTGTCTGTGTGACCTGGGCCAGATCACCTGTCCTCGCTCTGCCCAGGAAGTCCTTTCCCTCTTAGGGAGGGGGAGTTGTCTCAGCCCCCTTGTGGTTCCAGGCTGGGAGAAGGCTCTGCCTCTGGCTAGTTATCTGGATAGATAACTACAGGATTGTTCCTTGCAGCCCTGGATTCATGGTGGAAGAACACATGAAGATGAAAGAAAAAGCAAGGAGCCTGGGGTCAACCAGACCTGGGTTCAAATCCCCGTCCTGCCACTTAACAGGCTGAGTGGCCTGGGTCTAGTCAATCATCCTCCAGAACTCGGACTCCCCTCCAGGATAGCCAGTAAAACAAAGAGGTGTGGAGGATAAAGAGACACATAGAGACACTCCCTGGAGTTCCTCCTTTGGACAGGGAGAGAGGCAGGTGGGGAGGGGAGGCAGGGCTGCTGTTTCAAGGCCAGGTGGGCTCTGCCGCCCCTGGAGGCCATGAGATGGATCATTTCAGAATCTATTCTCTGAGTCATGGTGCTCTGAAGACATCCTGCAGCTAAATACACAGTGGACTGTACTAGTTAATAGATGGTTTTTTGCTGTTGGAGTGTTTTAGCCTGTGCTTAAGGCCTCATGGCATGCAAATATATGCAAATAAGCAAAAGAGTGGGTTGAACCCAAAGTCTAGGGAGCATCTGCCTGGACTGGGCTGATTTCTGTGCTCACTTTCCCCACTATAATTCTCCTACGTTCCCTGGAAGGGGTCTTAGAGCCAGAGACACTGGGTTCAAAGCCCAGTACACCCCTTCCTGCTGTGTGTGGCCCTGGGTGGGTCCCTGCGCCTCTCAGCCTGTGTCTCCATCCCTACAGTGAGGGTAATGATCCTCTCATGGTGCAGGGTTCCGGAGGAGGCAGCGCTCAGTACAGGCTGTAAGAAGCAGGGCCGCTGCGGGGAAAGTGCGGTCATCAGGGCTCTGCAGACCTGGAAATCTCTTTGAAAGGAGGCGCTGTGATTCCCCTAACGAGTGGCAGCTGCTGCTTCATCCAGCCCTCGCCTCCTTCCCCGTCCAGTGTGGCATGTTTTATGTGTGACCTTTGCTGAGTGAGAACATTTCTCTAGGGGAGAAGTTTTTTAATTGAAATTTGAACAGCCTGGAAGATTTGCTCTACGTAGTAAGTATAAAGTATGACTGTGCACAAACCACACACTTTGTGAGCGGGGAGGTGGGCTGAGGTGGGCTGAGGCCTGGCTGGGGCCTCTGAGGGATGGAGCAAGGTACCCGCGGCTGCTCTGATCAAGGATTCACACAGAAGCTTCTTTCATTGTTGGCTCTGCATTAGATGCAACTTACAGCTTGCCTGGCTTTGTTGGCAGAGGCAGGTGTTTAGGTTTGATGAGCACCTACTGTGTGCCAGGGCCACTCCCCATCAACCCTTCACTTTCCCCAACGTGGACATGGCTACTCCCACTATCCTGGAGGGGAGTCTGAGTTCCTGAGGATGATTGACTTGTCCCAGGCCACTCAGCTCATGAAGTGGTGGGAGGGAGAATTGGATTCAGGTCTGGTTGACCCCAGGGTCCCTGCTCATTTCTTGGCCTGCTGCAGGAGGGACATGGGGAGCTAGGATTGCAGACAGAAGTGGTGGGATTTGTTATTAACCCAAATGGGGCTAAGTTCGGAGGATCAGATTTCAATTTGATTGACTCTTGAACACTTTCTTGTGAATCACAGGGCCTGGTCCTTTGGGGGAAGGCCAATTGAGGCAGGTCCAGCCCTCTGGGGATGTGCATCTCATGTGTGTATGCATGCATGTATGTGTATGTGTATGTGTATGTGTATGTGTATGTGTATGTGTATGTGTATGTGTATGTGTATGTGTATGTGTGTCTGTGTGTGTGTATGTGACAGGGAAACTCCAAGAAGGTGAACAGAAGCATGCAAAGATATTCTGGGAAGTAAATGGTTAGAAAGGCTTCTCTGAAGAGATAGGCTGTGGACACAAAAGGTACTTAGCAGAAAAAAAGTGGGAAAGGCATCTCAGGCAGGGGGACTGGTATGAGCAAAGGCATGGGAGTAGGAATTAGCTGACTGATGCATTCCTCAACAGCAGACATTTATTCATACTTAAGACACTTTTGTGTATTTGCAATACCAATGACTCAGAAATGACTCCTGCTTGCAGTTTCTAGAGATCTAGATGAGGAAACAGATTGTATTAGTTATCTCTCGACTTGTGATGTGTCACCCCAAAACTTACCTGCCTAAAACAGCTCATATTGATGATCTCATGGCTTCTATGGGTCAGGAATCCAGTCATGCCTTAATCAGGTCCTTTGGCTCAGGTTGCACAGAGGCTGTAATCAGAGCATCAGCCAGGGCTGTGGTTATAGTTGAAGGCTCGACTGGGGAAGGACCTGGTTCCAAGCTCATTTGGTTGTTGGCAGGATCTAATTTCCCATTGGACAAAGGGCCTTAGGGCCTCCTTTACTTGCTGCTGTTGGCCAGAGTATGTTCTCAGGTCTTTGCTCTGTGGGCCTCTCTGAAAAGTTTGCTTCATGAGATCATAAAAGCTAAAATAATAATATAGAGAGCAAGATAGCTGTCAGTCTTTTGTAAGCTAATTTCAGAAATTTATAATATCCCACTGCCTTTGCCACATTCTATTCCTTAGAAGCAAGTCCCTAGGTCCAGCCCACACTCATGGGTGGGGATTACATAAGGGCATGAGTGCAGGAGGCTGGGGTCTTTGGAGGCATGTCAGAAGCTGCCTGCCATGCAGATAATTACAGTGTGGGGGTGGGTGCTCCACTATTTGTGGCTGTGTGGTCTCAGCAAGTTACATCCCCTCTCTGAGCCTCAGTCTCCTCAACTATACATAGACAGTAATAATCTCTGTCTCACAGGGTGGTGATGAGGATTAAGTGAAATGATGCAGTAATGGATGAGGAGAAAGCCTGGCACCTATTAAGTGCTCAAAACATGTTCACCCCTCAGCTTGAGGGGTGGAATTAAGGGATCAATTCATTCTGCCTGGAAAAGACTTCACCAAAGAAATGACATCTGGGCTTTGAAGGATGCATAGGAGTTCCTCAGAAGGGGGAGGAGAAGGGAGGAAGAGATATAGCAAGAGCAAAGCCCTGGCAGGGTGAGGGTGGGGTTAGGGTGCTGGAAGGGAAGTGAAGACCTGCTTTGCCTGGAATCTCCTGCAGGGAAGGGGTGGGAGAGGTGGCCAGTGGTAAAGCTGCTGAATAGGGACGGCTGATGCTGATGCTGATGTCTTGAGGCAGCCGACAGTGGGAGCCACAGCAGGTCCCTGAGCAAATGCATGTGACATGGAGAACAGGTGTTCTGCCTGGTGACTGCTGATGTCACATGGGAGCAGGAAGGAGCACAATTAGGAGTCTGTGCTTCAGGATTCATCCAAAAGAAGCAGTGATCCTGGGTGTCCAGGATTCTGGGGAGGTGGGCATGTCAGCTCATGCAATAGGAGCTCTATTTCTCTGTTCAAGTCCTTCACCTCACAGACAGGGAAACTGAGGCTCAGAGAGGAAAAGTGACTTCCCCAGGGACACACAGTAGAGAGAATCAAGTCAGCCATTAGGATGCAGGGTGAATCAGGGTGGGAAAGAAGGACCTAGCCAGAGCCTGCAGGAGAAGAGGGAGTTGGAAAATGCTAACGTCTTCTCTCCTTCGCTGCCAGCCCTCCCCACGCCTGTGCTATCACAGAAGCTGTCAATTCTGCCTCAGAAACATCCCTTGACCTCTTCCTGGTTTGGAATGACACTGCCTCATGTCTCTGTCCATCTGACAATCAGAGTCGCCCAAGCTGGTAAGTTCTGTTGAAGAGCAGGTGTGGGTGCATACTAGGTGTTCAGTGGCTGTTGAACATGGAGCCACTTCTTTCCTTTTTTCCTCCTCTTGCTGCTGAATTCTGCCTGCTGTCATGTGATGAGATCTGTCTCCTCCTTTCCAGTCCTGGATGCCGTCTCCAGATCATTCTCACCTCCCACCCAACCACTGCAGCACTCGTGTCCCCAGGGCCCCATCTCAGGCTCCCTCTAATCCATATCGACTGACCCCTCACGGGAGGCACACACCCATCATGCTCCCCACTGTTAAGGAAGAAACAGACAAGAACTGTAAGTCCTCTAGGCTCCTCTTGCCTTCGAGTTAAAACCCAAGCTCATAGGCGTAGCACTTGATGTTCTTGGGAATTAACCTCAACTCCTCCTCCACCCATATTTCCTGCTGCTCCCCTAGAGTGCCCCCTCCTTTAGCCACATGAGATCCTCCCTCATCTCCATCTGGGATGGAGGGGACCATCTAATAAAAACAGGGTCAGGGAATGGGCAGGGCCAGAAGGCCAGGAGAGTAGCAAGACCAGGAAGGACTTTCTAGCGCCTCCCTGCTTCTCCCCTCCCCTCCTACCTCCCTCCCTAGAGGACCAGAGCAACCCATCGCCCTGCTGGAAGGGGTCCAGGCTGGCTTCTGCCCCTGTCATGGGGTCCCTTTGGTCCTGCCTCAAGGCTCACCCTCTCACCTCTCAGATTGGCACCTCTCCTTTCCTCTAAATTCTTGCTGTTCCTGCTGGGGAACTGCTAATGCCTGCCTGGTCCCCCAGAATCTTTCAGGCTGAAGCTCCTTAAAAAGAACTCCACACTGTGTTTTGCAGAGTGCAGGGAAATGTTAAGTACCACCGATGCTTTCCTTGTCTTGGAAACCTCCATTCTTGACCTCTGTAAAAAGGAATGAGGTCCTGATTGGAGGAAGACAACACCATTCTGAGATCAAATTCCCCTGTCCCCAGAGGGAAAACTGCCATTTTGTGTTTGTGTTGGGGATGGAAGCACAAGACTTTGAGAACACAGAGCCAGGCCTCAGGTGATCCCCAAGAAGGGACAGCAGGTGATCGTGGGTGAGACCAATAAAGCCTGCAGAGTTGGAAATTAATTTTTCTGACTCTGATGTCTAGATGCACTTTAATCTCCATGCTTCTCAGAAAGCTGATTTGCTCACAGAAAATAAAATGCGCTGACAAGCTCTTTGTGTCCAGGACATAGATCTGGGTAGGTAAAGTGCAGCGGCTTCCTGGGCCAACAGCCCAGGACCCAGCCACTGTCATATCCTTGGCAGCCTCTGATAACTCCAGGGCTGGGGATGTGACTGGGGACATGGGGGTCGGAAAAGCCAGGGTCTTTACTTACAGAATGAGCCAGGTTGTCTTTATGACTCTGTGTCAAGCCACCCGCTAGGGGCAGATGTAAGGATGTTGGGAGGTGCATGCCCAGGCTGGTCTCTGAATGTCCCACCAGCCTGCAGATGGAAATACAGGTGTGTCACAGGTCAGGTTGGGTCTCTTCAGTCACTCTAGTACCCGAGGGAACTGTGCCTTGCCACTGCCCTTTCCTAATCTAAGAGTCATTTGAGGGTCTGGCGTGGACTCAAAAATTATCCTATCAACAGCTGCAGTTGGTGACAGCTGCAGAGTGAGGGAAGCTCCCCTCCCACTCCCAATGTCTCTACTTGGGAAGCCTCTAGACGTGCCTCTTGACTGCCCTGTTGTCATGCCTGTGTGGGGAGGCCAGTGTTTATGCCGATGGGGCTGGGTCTTCAGGCTCCCAGAGTTGCCTGCCCTCTGGTACCCTTAGAGGGGCCTGCTCTGCACAGAAGTAGAGAAGACTCCCCTTTCCTAGCTCCACGGTGCACTTGGTCTCCTGGGTTCTTGCACAGCTTCTGCGGGCAATGAGGCTAGAGATCAAGAAGTTGGGGATCTCAGCCTACCCTTCAGGAGCACCACATGGCATGGGGACATGGGCTTAGAAATAGGGAAGTGTTGGGGACACAAGCTCAGCTACCTCCAGTGATGGGAATGACTCTGCCTTGGAGGGCATGAATAGTTCCAACCTTGGTCAGTTGATGTGCTGACCCCTCCGACATTCAAACCCAGCCATGTGTATGAATAGACAATAAATCAATCACAGTTTGGTTACATAGTTCAGAAGCAATGGAGAGAAGAGTTACTCTACAGGCAGAGAGAAGGCCTCTCATCTGGGTTTTCATGGGCAAATAGGAGTTTACCAAGGGACCGAACTATGTGAGACTTGAGCTGAGCTCTGAGGAAAAGACTCTGTGACCCCAGAGCAGGTTAGGAGAGAGAGATGGAGGAGAGAGAAACCAGGTCCTGGGGAGGTCATGGAGGCTTTCTTGATGAAGTAGGAATTTGGAACTCCGCATGGCTTTTTCGGTTCCTGTAGCTAATGCATTCTCATTTTGTTTATGTTAGTTTGGGTGGATTTCTTTTTTTTTTTTTTAAATTTTTTATTGGATTATAGGTTTTGGGGTACATGAGCAGAGCATACAAGACAGTTGCGTAGGTACACACATGGCAGTGTGCTTTCTTTTCTTCTCCCCTTCACCCACATTTGGCTTTTCTCCCCAGGCTATCCCTCCCCACCTCCCCCTCCCACTGGCCCTCCCCTTTCCCCCCAATAGACCCCAGCGTTTAGTACTCCCCTTTCTGTGTCCATGTGTTCTCATTTTTCATCACCCGCCTATGAGTGAGAATATGCGGTGTTTCATTTTCTGTTCTTGTGTCAGTTTGCTGAGGATGATGTTCTCCAGATTCATCCATGTCCCTACAAACGACACGAACTCATCATTTCTGATTGCTGCATAATATTCCATGGTGTATATGTGCCACATTTTTCCAATCCAGTCTATTATCAATGGGCATTTGGGTTGATTCCAGGTCTTTGCTATTGTAAACAGTGCTGCAATGAACATTCGTGTACATGTGTCCTTATAGTAGAACGATTTATAGTCTTTTGGATATATACCCAGTAATGGGATTGCTGGGTCAAATGGAATTTCTATTTCTAAGGCCTTGAGGAATCGCCACACTGTCTTCCACAATGGTTGAACTAATTTACACTCCCACCAACAGTGTAAAAGTGTTCCTTTTTCTCCACATCCTCTCCAGCATCTGTTGTCTCCAGATTTTTTAATGATCGCCATTCTAACTGGCGTGAGATGGTATCTCAATGTGGTTTTGATTTGCATCTCTCTGATGACCAGTGACGATGAGCATTTTTTCATATGATTGTTGGCCTCATATATGTCTTCTTTCGTAAAGTATCTGTTCATATCCTTTTCCCACTTTTGAATGGGCTTGTTTGTTTTTTTCCTGTAAATCTGTTTGAGTTCTTTGTAAATTCTGGATATCAGCCCTTTGTCAGATGGGTAAACTGCAAAAATTTTTTCCCATTCTGTTGGTTGCCGATCCACTCTAGTGACTGTTTCTTTTGCCGTGCAGAAGCTGTGGAGTTTGATTAGGTCCCATTTGTCTATTTTGGCTTTTGTTGCCAATGCTTTTGGTGTTTTGTTCATGAAGTCCTTGCCTACTCCTATGTCCTGGATAGTTTTGCCTAGATTTTCTTCTAGGGTTTTTATGGTGCCAGGTCTTATGTTTAAGTCTTTAATCCATCTGGAGTTAATTTTAGTGTAAGGTGTCAGGAAGGGGTCCAGTTTCTGCTTTCTGCACATGGCTAGCCAGTTTTCCCAACACCATTTGTTAAACATGGAATCCTTTCCCCATTGCTTGTTTTTGTCAGGTTTATCAAAGATTGTATAGTTGTATATATGTTGTGTTGCCTCCGTTGCCTCTGTTTTTTTCCATTGGTCTATATCTCTGTTTTGGTACCAGTACCATGCTGTTTTGATTACTGTAGCCTTGTAGTATAGTTTGAAATCCGGTAGTGTGATGCCCCCCACTGTGTTCTTTTTGCTTAGAATTGACTTGGCTATGCGGGCTCTCTTTTGGTTCCATATGAAGTTCATGGTGGTTTTTTCCAGTTCTGTGAAGAAAGTCAGTGGTAGCTTGATGGGGATAGCGTTGATTCTGTAAATTACTTTGGGCAGTATAGCCATTTTCACGATATTAATTCTTCCTAACCATGAACATGGAATGTTTCTCCATCTGTTTGTGTCCTCTCTGATTTCGTTGAGCAGTGGTTTGTAGTTCTCCTTGAAGAGGTCTCTTACGTTCCTTGTGAGTTGTATTCCGAGGTATTTTATTCTTTTTGTAGCAATTGCGAATGGCAGTTCGCTCTTGATTTGGCTTTCTTTAAGTTTGTTATTGGTGTAGACGAATGCTTGTGATTTTTGCACATTGATTTTATATCCTGAGACTTTGCTGAAGTTGCTTATCAGTTTCAGGAGTTTTTGGGCTGAGGCAATGGGGTCTTCTAGGTATACTATCATGTCGTCTGCAAATAGAGACAATTTGGCTTCCACCTTTCCTATTTGAATACCCTTTATTTCTTTTTCTTGCCTGATTGCTCTGGCTAGAACTTCCAGTACTATATTGAATAGGAGTGGTGAAAGAGGGCATCCTTGTCTAGTGCCAGATTTCAAAGGGAATGCTTCCAGTTTTTGCCCATTCAGTATGATATTGGCTGTTGGTTTGTCATAAATAGCTTTTATTACTTTGAGATACATTCCATCGATACCGAGTTTATTGAGGGTTTTTAGCATAAAGGGCTGTTGAATTTTGTCAAATGCCTTCTCTGCGTCAATTGAGATAATCATGTGGTTTTTGTTTTTGGTTCTGTTTATGTGGTGAATTACGTTTATAGACTTGCGTATGTTGAACCAGCCTTGCATCCCCGGGATGAATCCTACTTGATCATGATGAATAAGTTTTTTGATTTGCTGTTGCAATCGGCTTGCCAATATTTTATTGAAGATTTTTGCATCTATGTTCATCATGGATATTGGCCTGAAGTTTTCTTTTCTTGTTTGGTCTCTGCCGGGTTTTGGTATCAGAATGATGTTGGTCTCATAAAATGATTTGGGAAGGATTCCCTCTTTTTGGATTGTTTGAAATAGTTTTAGAAGAAATGGTGCCAGCTCTTCCTTGTGTGTCTGGTAGAATTCGGCTGTGAACCCGTCTGGACCTGGGCTTTTTTTGTGTGGTAGGCTCTTAATTGCTGCCTCAACTTCAGACTTTGTTATTGGTCTATTCATAGTTTCAGCTTCCTCCTGGTTTAGGCTTGGGAGGACACAGGAATCCAGGAATTTATCCATTTCTTCCAGGTTTACTAGTTTATGCGCATAGAGTTGTTTGTAATATTCTCTGATGATGGTTTGAATTTCTGTGGAATCTGTGGTGATTTCCCCTTTATCATTTTTTATTGCATCTATTTGGTTGTTCTCTCTTTTATTTTTAATCAATCTGGCTAGTGGTCTGTCTATTTTGTTGATCTTTTCAAAAAACCAGCTCTTGGATTTATTGATTTTTTGAAGGGTTTTTCGTGTCTCAATCTCCTTCAGCTCAGCTCTGATCTTAGTTATTTCTTGTCTTCTGCTGGGTTTTGAGTTTTTTTGATCTTGGTCCTCTAGCTCTTTCAATTTTGACGATAGGGTGTCAATTTTGGATCTCTCCATTCTCCTCATATGGGCACTTATTGCTATATACTTTCCTCTAGAGACTGCTTTAAATGTGTCCCAGAGGTTCTGGCACGTTGTGTCTTCGTTCTCATTGGTTTCGAAGAACTTCTTTATTTCTGCCTTCATTTCGTTGTTTGCCCAGTCAACATTCAAGAGCCAGTTGTTCAGTTTCCATGAAGCTGTGCGGTTCTGGGTCTGTTTCTGAATTCTGAGTTCTAACTTGATTGCACTATGGTCTGAGAGGCTGTTTGTTATGATTTCAGTTGTTTTGCATTTGTTGAGCAGTGCTTTACTTCCAATTATGTGGTCAATTTTCGAGTAGGTGTGATGTGGTGCTGAGAAGAATGTGTATTCTGTTGATTTGGGGTGGAGAGTTCTGTAAATGTCTATCAGGTTTGCTTGCTCCAGGTCTGAGTTCAAGCCCTGGATATCCTTGTTGATTTTTTGTCTGGTAGATCTGTCTAGTATTGACAGTGGAGTGTTAAAGTCTCCCACTATTATTGTGTGGGAGTCTAAGTCCTTTTGTAAGTCATTAAGAACTTGCCTTATGTATCTGGGTGCTCCTGCATTGGGTCCATATATGTTTAGGATCGTTAGGTCTTCTTGTTTTATCAATCCTTTTACCATTATGTAATGGCCTTCTTTGTCTCTTTTGATCTTTGTTGCTTTAAAGTCTATTTTATCAGAGATGAGAATTGCAACTCCTGCTTTTTTTTGCTTTCCATTTGCTTGGTAAATCTTCCTCCATCCCTTTATTTTGAGCCTTTGTGTATCCTTGCAGGTGAGATGGGTTTCCTGGATACAGCACACTGATGGGTTTTGGATTTTTATCCAATTTGCCAGTCTGTGTCTTTTGATTGGTGCATTTAGTCCGTTTACATTTAGGGTTAATATTGTTATGTGTGAATTTGATACTGCCATTTTGATGCTAAGTGGCTGTTTTGCCTGTTAGTTGTTGTAGATTCTTCATTATGTTGATGCTCTTTAGCATTCAGTGTGATTTTGGAATGGCTGGTACTGGTTGATCCTTTCTATGTGTAGTGCCTCTTTTAGGAGCTCTTGTAAAGCAGGCCTGGTGGTGACAAAATCTCTGAGTACTTGCTTGTTCGCAAAGGATTTTATTTTTCCTTCACTTCTGAAGCTCAGTTTGGCTGGATATGAAATTCTGGGTTGAAAGTTCTTTTCTTTAAGAATGTTGAATATTGGCCCCCACTCTCTTCTGGCTTGTAGTGTTTCTGCCGAGAGATCTGCTGTGAGTCTGATGGGCTTCCCTTTGTGGGTGACCTGACCTTTCTCTCTGGCTGCCCTTAGTATTCTCTCCTTTATTTCAACCCTATTGAATCTGACGATTATGTGCCTTGGGGTTGCTCTTCTTGCGGAATATCTTTGTGGTGTTCTCTGAATTTCCTGCAATTGAGTGTTGGCCTGTCTTGCTAGGTGGGGGAAATTTTCCTGGATGATGTCCTGAAGAGTATTTTCCAGCTGGGATTCATTCTTTTCGTCCCCTTCTGGTACACCTATCAAACGTAGGTTAGGTCTTTTCACATAGTCCCACATTTCTTGGAGACTTTGTTCATTCCTTTTTGCGTTTTTTTCTCTAATCTTGGTTTCTCGTTTTATTTCATTGAGTTGGTCTTCGACTTCAGATATTCTTTCTTCTGCTTGGTCAATTCGGCTATTGAAACTTGTGCATGCTTCGCGAAGTTCTCGTATTGTGTTTCTCAGCTCCTTTAATTCATTCATATTCCTCTCTAAGTTATCCATTCTTGTTATCATTTCCTCGAATCTTTTTTCAAATCTTTTCTCAAGGTTCTTAGTTTCTTTGCATTGATTTAATACATGATCTTTTAGCTCACCAAAGTTTCTCATTATCCATCTTCTGAAGTCTAATTCCGTCATTTCGTCGCAGTCATTCTCCGTCCAGCTTTGTTCCCTTGCTGGTGAGGAGTTTTGGTCCTTTCTAGGAGGCGAGGTGTTCTGGTTTCGGGTGTTTTCCTCCTTTTTGCGCTGGTTTCTTCCCATCTTTGTGGATTTGTCCGCTGGTCGTCTGCGTAGTTGCTGACTTTTCGATTGGGTCTCTGAGTGGACACCCTGAATGTTGATGATGAAGTATTTCTGTTGCTTGGTTTTCCTTCTACCAGTCTAGCCCCTTCACTGTATGACTGCTGAGGTCCGCTCCAGACCCTGCTTGTCTGGGGTGCACCTCTAGCAGCTGTGGCACAGCGAGGGATGCTACCAGTTTCTTTTTCTGCTATCTTTGTCCCAGGATGGTGCCTGCCTAATGTCAGTCTTTTGGATATAGAGGGGTCAGGGAGCTGCTTGAGGAGACAGTTTGTACTTTATAGGGGTTTAATTGCTGAGCTGTGAGCTGTGTTGTTCATTCAGGGCTGTTAGGCTGCTATGTTTGATTCTGCTGCAACAGAGCTCATTAAAAAAAACTCTTTTTTTTCTCAAATGCTCTGTGTTGAGGGGTTTGGGCTTTATTTTTGGATGTCCGTTGAGGTCCTGCCCAGCTAGGATGCAGACTAGCCACTGTTTGCCTGCCGAGGCTCCGCCCTGCTGTTGTGAGGCTCGCCCTGGCTCCGCTGTTCTGCTGTTTTCCGCCACGCCCTGTGGCAGAGTCTCTCTGTTGTAGCGTGTTGCCTCGGCAACGGCTGGCTGTGTCAGCAGTGGGCGTGTATCCCAGTTCGGGCGGGTTGCCTCGTTAATGGTGGCCGCCCCTCCCCCTCAGAGCGTCTCCGGCCATCTGCACCGGACTTGTTTGAAATCGCGGTTTTGTTCGTCCCACTGGGCCAATCCTAACGCTCTGTTCCTGCAATCCCCTGGGCTGGCCCACTGTGCAAGTCTAGCTCAGTCTCAAGTCCAGCCCTCTCACGTCTCCGGTTGCCGGTTCAATGGGGCACCCGGATAAGTGCGCCCTGTGGGGAGCGCTAGGTAGGGCCGGCCGCCGCCACCCCGGCTGCCGGCTTCGCCAGGCGGAATATCTGCCTGGCGTCCCGCGTCTCCTCTTCACTTGGGAATTTCCCCGTTCCGTGGGCAACAAAGATCAGTCTGGAAATGCAGCTCAGACTCACCTCTCCGCAGACACAACGAGAACTCCAATCCTGGGTTGTTCTCACAGCGCCATCTTGAGTCCTCCCCGTTTGGGTGGATTTCTATCATTTGCGTGAAAAGGTTCCAGATAGCCCTTTGGGTTGCTCTGTCCTTGCAGGTGTGAGTGGTGGGTAAGAGGCACAGGGCGCCTAACAGTTTCTGAGCAACGGTTCAGGGCAGAGGATGTGACTCTGGATCTCCGCCCACACTATGGCATCACTCCTCACCCCCCACCCCTTAGAATGCATCTTCCCCATTTTACACATGAGGATGCTGAGATACACAGAGAAGGAGTGGCTTCCCCAGGTGCCCACTTTCCTTTTCACAGCCAAGTGCTCAGTCTCTTGAATATCAGAAAACAGAGTGGAAGGGACCTCAGTCCAGCCATGGATGCCTGCCCCCAGCAGCCCTGCCCCCATCCTGACCCAGCCTAGAGAGCAACCCAGGTGAGCTGGGGAAGGAAGGGGTATGGAGGATGAAACCTCAACCGCAGAGAAAGAGATTTAGATACTCCAGATTTTAAAATAATACTAATTTTTAAAGAAGTCTATCAAGCTGATGAGCTGTTAGAAATATTAAAACACTATATGAAAAGCTAAGTTCTCTCTGCATCTAAAAAACCATAATTCCCTTCCTCCACCTTCCTCACTGCTCCACGACCCTTGCTCATGGCCTCTCCCCTCCTCCTCCCTCTCCCAGAGCCATGGCCTCTGTGCCTTATTTGCATTGTCCTCTGGAGCTGCATGGAACAAAGCTCCTGCTCGGCCTCTCACCCACCTTCACTTCCCATCTCTGCAGACCTGCAGGCAGAAAGCGGGGATACCTGGGCCTCACCCTCTCCTAGTAACCAGGTCTATGTAATGACCAGCCAGACACTAGCCTCTGGTGGCTGTGCAAAGGCTGAGCCTCCCCAATGCACCCCCTTCTCCCAGCAGTGGTGGGGTGGGGAGAGAGGATTCTAGGAACATGAGATTTTTGGATAGTCAGAGAGAAAAAGGATGCCAAAGTTACATCTGTCATTTTAAAAGGAAACAAGATTGGGTCATGACTCTCACTGTAGCTAGCACTGACTGGGTGGTCCCTGTGTGCCGGACTCTTCCCACACTGCCAGATATGCCCTGGCCCCCTACACACTGCAGGTGAGGATGTGGGAGCTCAGCGAGGCTGCAGACCAGGCTGAAACATTGGGGCCAGGAACAAACCAGGTCTGCCCACCCCTTAGCCCTGGCTCTCCCACAATGGAGTGGCCTCTGAGGTTTTGTCACTCTCACTCACTCATTAATCCATTTTCATTCTTTCAGCAAGCATGACTGAGGACCCACTGAGAGTCAGCCCCTATGGGCAGAGCTTGGGTCTTGGAAGTTACTTGGAGTCCTGAGGGGCTGTGAGAGCAGTGGGGGCCAATGTCTGTAGTGAAGGGAGGCCTGTTACTGAGTCATGGCCATCAGAGCAGCAGGAGGAGGTGAATCAGGGGTTTCTGGTGGGGAAAGGCTAAAATCCCCAGTACAGGACTGAAGTGATAAATCAGGAACCCACTGCATGGGCAGGTGAGGGAAGGGGATAGAGACCCTTTGGGGAGGGAGCAGCTGGGCTCTGGGAAGGGAAATCACCTGACTTCTCTCCTTCCTCATCCTAGTGCCATCCCCACCCTCTGAGGTCCAGGAGCCTCTCTCCTTCCTCTTCCTGTCACCAGGGACACTGGCCAGAGGCTCTCAGACCAACCCCAGATCTGATTGGTTCACCTGGAGTCAGCTGCAGTGAAGGCATGATCACACAGTGAGTGCAGGTGTCAGGGGCTGTCCTGGGGTCCAGAGTGGGTGAATGTGGGGTGCAGACCTCCAGAAAGGGACTAGCCTGACACAGAAGGCCCAGGGGCCAAGGGGACACTGGGGTCAGTGGATGACATGGGGAGGGGGTGCCAGGTGGGGGCATCACTGCACCAGGACACAAAAGGAACATGACCCTGCCAGCCACCAGGTGGTTCTGATGTAGTGCAGGCAAGGGCTTAGCATGAGAGGGCTCTTGGCTTTGCCCAGGAAGGAATTCGAGAGTGAGGGGTAGTGTTAAACAGCAGCTTTTATTGAAGCAACTGTGCACAGCAGCAGAGCAGGGTGACCCCATAATCAGTGTGCCTAGAGTAGCAGCTCAGAGGCAGGGCTGCAGACATATTTAAACTCACTTTTACTTATATGCAAATTAAGGGGAAGATTATGCAAAAAATTTTAGAAAAAGGGTGGTAATTTTTGGGTCATTGAGTCATTGCCATGGAAAGGGATGATAATTCTCAGGTGTTATGACAATGGTAATCTGAAGAGGCACACAGATGGGGGTGTCTTATGGAAAGCTGCTTTTGCCCCATCTCTGTTTTAGCTAGCCTTCAATTTTGGTCCAGTGTCCAAGGCCTACCTCCTACCTCATGCCCCCTTCAGAGATTAGATCCTCATCCTTAATCTTAGGTGGCTGAAGAAGGGTGGAGATCTGTTTTCTGTACCTGTGTCCCACTGAGTTTATGTGCATAGGCCCTGCCTAGCACTGGAGGGGTAAAAATCTCTGGCTACTCTGATCTAAAGGGCCCAGAGGCAGGCTGCTGTCATTCTCCTGGTCAGTAAATGGGATGGGTTGGAAGGCTTGTGCCAACATTGTCTTTACCTGAAACTGGTGTTATCTAGAAAACACAAACTTTACTAAGAGGTTCAACAAGCAAAGGCCAAACATTAGCAGCAAATGTTTGGCTGTCAAAGGACCCAGGAGACATAAAATGTTGGCTATCAAAGGTCCCAGGAGACATAAAAACCAGGTGAGACTTGGGAAGGCACTTCTGATAATTGACCAGATACAGCTGGGATCAGTAGCTTGGTTATATCTATGTAACCAAGTAGCTTTCTCACAGGTCTTCTGAATGTTAATCTCAACTTGTCCAGAGTTGTTAATATATGTGCAGCAGGTTTTATTAATAACTGCACAGGCTCCACCTTGTTCAGCTAGTAAATAATTCAACACTAGTCTGTTATGGAGAACTACATTTGCCAAAGAGTCTAGGGACTCTTGAATTTCCTTTTAAAGAGCCCAGTTTGGGCACATTAATGCCCTTTAATGCCTGACCTGTTTTGGTGGCTAAGGATTCTAGGGTTTGCATCAAGTTCTTTAGGGTTGACTTATAGTAAGCAAAGCCATCCCAGGGTGCTTTTAGTCAGATCATTTCCCCGATTCCTGCCAGAATTAATCCTGTTGCTTGATTACTTCTGATATTCTTGAGTCTTACAGGGTTATAGACTGGGACCTGGGAGTGTTAAGGGTGGCCAACTATATTCACCTCTGTTCCAAGTTTTTGATATACAAGGGAAAGCTACTCCTGAAAGAATAGGAGGCTCGCCAGGTAGTCAGGAGTGGTTATGGAGTATGACTTTTTCCCATTCATGGCCACAAACAGTAAGCCCAGTTGGGACACAAATAGAGGCCCTTTGGTGTGTGATATCTATCCAGTGCTGTCACGTTGGGTCTATGAAGACACTTTCCCTGTTCCAATGGGGCTGGCCAAACAGTCTTTGTTTTCCAGATGGGGGCGATACTTCTACCTTCCAGATTAGATAGGTGTTTTTTTCCCTGTATGTTCTGGTCTGGGAAAAGAAACTATATATGGTCTCCTTGCTCACACATGAAATCCCACTTATCTTGCTACAGCCTTGAGAACTTGGCAACTAAAGTTAGATCAAAGCATCACAGAGAAACTTCCACTTTTGTGTCATTAACATAACAGTTGGTGCAAAAGGTAGAATCATTAGTGTACTGGAGGTGTAGATATCCAACCTTCCAGGCCCAGGTGATAGTGGTGGGGCATTCACGTGGAATCTAATAAGCAGGGTAGAGTTCCACTTAATGAGCAGAGGTCTGGACACTTTGGAATCACTATGGTTAGTTAGGAGGTCTGTAGACTTGGCTGTGAGATTTTCCATATAGTCCAGAAGATGGAGCTCTCTCTCCCTGGGATGCTGACAGCAAATCTAGCAATCATGAATGTGATTCTCTAATGCTGTTTTTTTTTTTTAAGTATTTACTATAGAGTTATGTTTCTTTCCCAACCCCTGAAAGAATTAGATTAATTCAGAAAGCAAACAGGATTATCAGTGACAGCATGGTTTCTAGTTGTGCCTTAGAATGGCCTCTACACTCAAGAAGCAGACAGGAGATGTTTCCCAGGAGGAGGCAGCTGGCTAAAGCAATAGAAAAGAAGTAATATAGCCAAGAAGAAAAGAAAAACTAATGCTCCTATTCCCACCCACAGCATCACATTACCATTTCTGGCTGAGTGCTGATTATTGTAAACAGGTAGCAGAGGTCTTACAATGGTTAACAGATATAGGTGTCCTCCCTTTGTGCCTGTGGCTCATAAGAAACAGGTTGATCTTGGACAGGTGTACCCAAGTAGTTATTAGTAGAAGTTTAACAGTGGTGGAGGTATTTAACAATGCCTGATATAGACCTTTCCATTTTGGTTGTAATTGATTCTTGAGGGATTCTCCTTTTTTTTTTTTTTTTTTTTAGTAAGTCAAAATCTGTTGGTTGAACAGGAGAGCTTTTTTATTTTCCTCTGTGGGGAAGGGCAATATTTTATTTTTATATTGGAGGGCCTTTTGAACCTGGCCTAAATTTTAAAGTGGAGGGAAAAGGTTTGTATAACTAATAACTGCAAGCCAAGATGATAGCAGCTAAACACATAGACTATGCAGACAAGTCAGTTTTACAACCCCACTTCCCAGCTCCTGGTCCTTGATTCCTACACTGCTCAAAAGAGGTTTAAGGGCCAAAAGTGCCCACCCACCTCCACTCTCATCTGGTCCAGAACATCCAGCTGACTACAAGTCCCTGATTCCAAGTCCCCTGGCCATGGGGGCCCACCAAGCGACATAGTGCAGGCAGCACACCACCTCAGTATTGGCACAGGACAAACTAAAACGTTGGCCATTGGCACTGCCTCTGGCACACTCTGACAGAAAGGGGCAATACAAACCAATATCAAAACCCACAGGCCCCCAGTAAACTGAATGGATGCCTCCCCTCTTGGCCAAAGGGAATGGAGCTGGACAGGCACCCACCAGGCTCCAAACCCATCTAAGCAATTTAAGAGTCAAAAAGTAAAGCCAAAATTAAGGTTACACATAAAGAAAAGCCAAAAGCATAAAATTAAGCTGTATTGGGGAAAAACATTGCTCCCAAAGACCTCTAAAATGAAACACTTTAGCATCAAGCTGCAACATCAATCAGAATTAAAGGAGAAAAACTCACAGGAGCTGACAAAAAGGCTAAAGGAGAGAGTTACATGAATCTGAGAAGCGTTCAGATAGATCTTAGGATTAAAAAACAAAGTTTCTGGTAATTTAGCAAATTAATATTTTAAGAAATTTCGATTTTAAAATATAGACTATTATTTAGAAAATCTATTACAAATAGTTTCCTTTTAATTATAGCTAGCTTAATCATGCACAAAATTCCTTTCGTGAATTCCCCTTTAAGAACCTTGTCACTACTTACACAGACCATCAACAACATGCTTGAACTTTCTGATGTGTCCTACACTCCTTCTTTTTTAAATAACCAGTCATTTTAATCTAGGACAAGAACTTACTATATGAAATACCTTCTCAGACAAAATTGCTCTTTCTTTATATCCTTACTTGCAAAAAAATGTTTCTATCCATAACATTCTTTACATCTCTTTTTTTCTGCTCACTTGTTCCCTCATATTTTGAACTTCCCTTTTAATAACTTCTGAATTAGATGAAAATTATGTTTTTTCCCCAATAAAGAATACATTTCTTTGGAATATGTTATATAAACCTAGGAAGCAAGAAGTCCCGAAGTGCTCACCAGATATTGGCATTCTATAGATGAGAACCAGTTTATAATTTTAAGATTTTTTACTATACAAAAAGCTCAGCATTTAAGCATTGATTTAATTGACATCTATTGAACTTTTTCACTTTTAACGGTTTTTATCTGGACCGTCTCCAAGAACAAAGATACTGTGCAAAACTCGTCACCATTTAAAACCATTTAACCATTTTAAAGCCTAATAACATCAGTGCTTAATCTAGGTAAAAAATCTTTCTAAAAGACACAGCATTCTCTTCAAACTAATAATCTTAGGCTAGTCTTGTTTAATTCATGAGAGTCCTTTTATTTATAAGTCAACTTGATAGCATGGTAGACACAACACACATTATAATACCTGTATATACATCTAAACAAACACTCAAAATGACCTATACAAGACAGCTAGATTCAAGTTATTTACAAAACTGAGACCAATCTACTGGATATGGAAGACAATAAGAGGCCGGGAAGGGGACCCCTTGTCTTCAAATAAAGAAGGGGTAACACTGCATTGCTCCAGGGAAGACCCCAGAGTCCTCGAGCTATTGGAGAACTCACCTAGCAGTGAAGACACTGAAGAAAAATGTTTGGACAGCTTCTTGTCTGCCACTGTGGGAATCTGTCTGTCATGTCAAGGAGCCAAACTCCCAGTAAACTTACTTGAGCAAGAGCTAGTTGAAGAAGTTCTTTGGGGCGAGTGGAAGAAGTTTAGCTTTGTAACTGAAAGGGAGCTTTTTTTTCTCTCTCTCTCTTTCACCAGGTATAGTTAGGATGTTCTAGTTGTCAGTGGCTCTTTTACTTATAGTAGGCACATTGATTCTGGCCCAGGGGCTGACGAATCAAGGGCTGTTGTCTGTGCATCCTGGATCTTGATTTCATGACACTTTCTCTGGATGAGAAATTCTGAGGGGGCAGGGGGCTTAAAGCATTTGCTAATAATTGAGCTTTTCAGTTATTCTTTTAATTCCACTTCTTTTGTCCTGCCACTCTTGTTGTAAACTTTAAAGGCAACATTTAAGAGTTGGCTCATAGGACTCTGAGGTCCTGTTGCTGCTTTTTGTAGCTTCCTCCTATGAGACAGACTGAGTAATAAAATGTGCACCCAGGAGAGCTTACCCTTCTGGGAAGTCTAGGTTTGCATTAAGTATATTTCCTGAGTGGCTCAACTAGATGACCCTGAAACAGAGTGGTATTTTCTTCTATTCCCTGAGTTATTGCTTTATCATTGTCATAACTGACTGGCTTAACCACACTTTTTCCTCTGTGTTTTTCCCACTGCACAGGAAGTGGACAACAATATTTGTTAAGTCATGACAAGTTAAATCGAAGAACATGACCAAATTAATAAACTTCTCTATGAACTTTTCTGTATTCTCTGAAAACTAGTCAAATCTCTTGTATAAGGCCAAATTAGATATAGATAATGGCATGTGAACTCTAAGTGTCCTCTTATTTCCATTAGCTACCTCCCACAATGGACACAGGTTTGATTTTAGGGGCTGATATGGGAGACCCACTCTAGGTGGTACTTGTTGGGTTTACTTTCATGGGAAGCAGGGAAGTAGGGTATAGGTTGGGGCTGATTGAATAAGTGGGAGGGGGTTCCTGATGACGTTGAAGTGGAATCCTTCATTAGAGAACCAGCAGGACAGTCCTCAGGATTGGGAGACTGAGGAGTCTCTGGGGAGGGCATAGGCATTCTAGGGGGGAGAAGCTAGGAGGGGATTCATTAGGCATGGATTTATGATGCCTGAAAGTAACATGAGCCAGTAAAGTATCATAAAAGCCTGAACATAAGGAACCTCTTCCCATTTTTCATCTTTAAAAAATAAGTCCAGTTGAAAAACATCATTATAAAGTATAGAATCATATTTAGGTGAACTCTATTGGTTTTCTAATTTGTAATGAACCCAAATGGTATTGCAATAGAAAATGAGTTTCATTTTCTTTAAGCCAAATTTGACTTTGCTCCAAATAGTCTAAGAAACCCTAGTGATGAGTCCTCTGGGATGCTCATCATTGTCCCCATAACTAACAAGGATTTTTAATAGACACAGAAGTTTTCCTAAGTCTAGCAAGAGGGAAAGCAACCTGGCCCTTGTTATTCTTGTTATTTTTCCCTTTGAGATTCCTACTTCCTATGGGGAAGGTGTAAGTATAGGTAGCATGGTGTTACAAAAGCAGACTATGAGCTATAAATGGGAAGTAGAATATTGAGCCTAAATTCTGCAGAGAGAGAGAGAGAGGGTTTCACAGAGAGGAGGCTGAACAAATGATGACTGTGAAGGGAGGCGGGGAAGGGTGTAAACAGCATTGCCCAAGGGGAGACCTCAGAGGCCCTGAGTTACCAGAGAGCTTACCCAGTAGCAGAGATGCTGAAAAAAATGTTTGGGTGGCCACTCGTTTATTGCTGTAGCTTGTTGTCCATCAGGCCAGGGGCCTGGTAACTTCTGGTCACTTGATCAAGGCGGCTGTAAGATAGCACACAGGAAGGGGCCTGAAACTGGCTATTAGGAAAATAATACTTCTAACTTTAGGGCAGAAAAAGGTGAGACCAATATCACCTTGGGAGGAGGGGACTATAACCCAAAATCCTAGAAGAAATGTCAATGCCAAAAACTCCAGAGCATCTTGGAGGTGGCCAAAAATACCAGTGCTGGAAACTCAGAGTCACCAAGCTTCAGCCAATGAGGGTCCCCTCATTAAATGCTCAAAACTCCAGGGCACATAGATGGCACCCAACGGTGACCCCTAAGACCAAATTGAGGGCACAGAACAATTTGGCTCTGGCACCACAGAGTCTACACAATGGGGTACCTCTCACAACCAAGTGTTCTGCCTTAAACTATTGCCAAATACAGCTAACAGAAAGTCAAAAGCAAAAGAAGACTACAAACAAAACGTGTCTTACAGAAGTAAAAATAAAATGGAGTCAGAGGAGGAAGAATGGGGGAAGGGGTGATAAGGGCATGTTTGGGGACACTCAAACCATGGGGACTTTTCACTGACCACTTAGCCAAAGGCTCACCTGATTCCCTAGCTCACCTGATATTATTGGGAGTGGCAGAGGCGACACTCATCCACCCATTTTGGATTGGCCACTGAGCCAAAATGGCACTGACTGATCTTGGTCTTCCACATGGGACCTGGGTGATGGTGTCTCCAGGTTCCCTCAGCTTGGGTGGCTTGACTGTCACATAGCGGGCTGGCATAGGGATGAGTAACCCACTGGCCTGCCAGTCAGAACAGTGGGTCCTACACAAGGTGGTAGCACTGTGGTCACTTGCCTGTGTACCTAGCTGTACCACCTGCCAGGGGAAGATGGCAAAGAGCCTTGGGCTAGTGTTACAGCTCTGTAATTTAAGCAGTTCTTAGGCATTACAGCCTCAGCATTACAGCTCTCACAGCCTCGATCACAGCCTGCTTCACCATCTCTCACTATCTCTGCTTGTTATCTTGCTGATCAATCTCTCACCATCTCTCACTGTTCTCTTGCTGTCTCACAGGCAGGCCAGTGGGTTACTCATCCCTATGCCAGCCCGCTATGTGACATCCATGTTCTTCGATGGATGCTCAGATGCCACACCCTGCAATGGGTCAGGGGAAAGACTAGGCATAGGCAGACCTGTGTTCAGGTCCTAATTCAGCCTTTCCACAGATTGCCATTTCTTGTCATCTCTCGCCTCTCTGCTGATCACCGATTGCTGCCATCTCTGCTGTGTTTTTTTGTTGTTGTTCGTCACTAGATGATGCAAGGCAGGCAAGGGCTTAGCCTGAGAGGGTTCTTGGCTTCAATCAGGAACGAATTCAAGGGTGAGCCAGTGGTTAGACAGCAACTTTCATGGAAGCAGCAGTGCATAGCAGCAGCAGAGGTGTTGCTCCTTGTACAGCAGGGCTACCCCACAGGCAATGTGCCCAGAGTAGCAGTTCAGGGGCAAGTCTGCACTCATATTTATATACACCTTTAGTTAGATGCAAACTAAGGGAAAGATTATGCAGAAGTTTCTAGGAAAATTGTGGTAACTTATGGATCATTGGATTGCTGCTATGGAAAGGGATGGTAACTTCTGTGTGTTACCCTAGCAATGGTAAACTGACGAGGCACCCTGGTAAGTGTGTTTTATGGAATACTGCTTCTGCTCCATTCCCGTTTTAGCTAGTTCTCAGTTTGGTCTGGTGTTTGAGCCCCACCTCCTGAGTCCATTCCCACTTCCTACTTTGGTTCCATCTTGCCCTGCTTTTGCCTGGAACAGGAGTTTTCTCAGAAGAGCCTTGCTTTCTTCACAGTGTCCTATTTCTTTCTGTGCTTTCCTTGTCATGCTGCAGTGGTGTCATTCATTTGTTGGGTTCGTTGGTGATCATCCTTCTTCCCACTGGAAAGTCCGTCCCAGGGTGCAGGGGCCCCATCCATCTCCTTTCCAGCCAAGGAAGTCACCCACCATGGGAGGGAGGAAGAAAAATGGGAGGAAGACTTTTTATATTTTATTTAAGTAGTTGTTATAAATATAACTACCATTATATTAAAAGTCAGTATTTATTGCCCACATCATGTGCTGGATCCTGTCTTGTTTTCTACCTGTTGTCTTATTTGATCTTTACAATGACCCTTTAAGGGGGTGATGATGCTGTCACCATTTTATAGGAACTGAGAAAATCCAGAACAATAGAAGCAAGGTCACCTGACCCCCAGATCACATTAAGAATAAAGCCTAGCCCATGTGATTCCTAGTCCCTATGCAGAACCAGGCACCATGCTGCCCTACTGTGCATTAGGCCCTGTGCTGGGTGCTCCCTCAAAGAGCTAGAGATGAATCAGGAAGATAGATACATAAACAGTTAAAATCCAAATGGTGCAATTGGAAAGAGAAATGTGCTTGTGTGTGGCTTCAGGTTGGGGTATGGGATGAGAAGAGGGCTGGTGTTGCACCAGGTTTGAACATTAGAGTTAAGGAAACACTGAGAGCTTTATCTAGCCCTTCTAGCTGTGTGGAAGGGATTTCACCTGGGGCTTTGTTCCTTACTCCCATGAGAGCTTGGCACAGGTCTCACTTCTAGAGTGTTCTGCGATGGATGCTCGGATGCCACACCCTGCAATGGGTCAGGGGAAAGACTAGGCATAGGCAGACCCGTGTTCAGGTCCTAATTCAGCCTTTCCACAGGTTGTGCCACGGTGGGGATTTATCCTTTTTGAGCCTTGGTTTTCTTTTCTGTAAAATAGAGGTGGTAATAATGCTGCTTCATTGAGCGTTTGTGAGGATCCAAGGAGAAGTAAGAGCACCTAGCACAGTGCCAGGCACAGAGTGGGCATAAAAGATGGTTACTCACTATTATTATCATCAGGGTGACTGTCTGTGGGGGCAGGAGCCTCGCCTGTCTTGTTTGCCATGGTGTTCATTTGTTGTGCTGAGTGCATGGGACTGGAGCCTGCCAGACTCCTCTGCAGCAGCTGACGGTCTCCTCTGCACAGTTGGATGGATTCTTACTTGTGACCCTTCTGCCAAAAAGGGTCAAAGAGACTCAAAAAGGAACAATTATGTGGGATTCTCAATCTTCGTTTTTCTTCATCCATGATCCATCTTGTTATTGACTTCAGTGGCTTAGTGTACCAGATTGTCTCTAGCAGAGTTGGTATCAAAATGACAGAGAGTCGAGGTTACCATGCCCTTTGCCCCAGCTTTTATCCATCCAATTTCATGTGGCTGGTGTCCCGGCTGCCACTTGGCTGAGGAAATGTCAACATCATATTAAATCACAGGACACAGACAGGAGAACACTTGTCATCTACCTCTTGTCTGTCCCCCCAGTTCCCAAGCCCCTGGAGCGGGGGGGATCATCTTTGCCTGTCTCCATGTGTTCTGAGGTCCTGGCTCAATTCCCAGCCCTTCTCCATAATTACTGTTGTGCCACTGGATGGACCTGGTTTTCTTGAGATGACAATAGATGTGTCTGGGCATGCTTGCCCGTAAGCTGTTGCCCATGGTGACCAGAACACCTGGTCTAATAGCCTCCCACAGGGCAGAGCCAGGGTATAGAGCTCATCAGAGCAGACACATCGCAGGCAGCTGCTGGGCCAAGGTTATTTTTCCTCTTTTAATATCCATTAGTTATTGGTCATTACATTTTTAAAAAATTGAGAGTGTCTTAATCAGCTTGGGCTGCAATAAGAAAGTACCCATAGACTGGGTGGCTTAAACAACAGAAATTTGTTTCTCACAGTTTTGGAAGTTGGAGGTTCAAGATCTGGTCAGGGTGTCAACATGGTCAGGTTCTAATGAGGTCCCTCTTCCTGGCTTGAAGAGAGCCACCTACTCACTGTGTCCTCATAGGGGAGCAGGGAGAGGGGAAAGAAAGACAGAGACAGAGAGAAAGAGAGCGAGCACTCTTGTATCTTTTCTTATAAAGACACTAATTCCATCATGAGGTCCACTTTCCTGACCCCACCTAAACCTAATTATCTCCCAAAATCACCATCTGCAAATACCATTACATTGTTATCCAATTTTTGGAGGACACAATTCAGTCCACCGCAGAGAGTAACAGAATCTCACTGTAAAATATTCAAAACAAATTTAGTCCCAAACCTATTTCCCAGATTAAACACTGGAGATACTAATAAATAATAATAATAATCTTACTGTCTTGTGTCCTCTGTAATAAGCCTTTTGGCTACACTAGTTCAATTAACCCTCACATTAACCCCGTGAGGTAGACATTTTTGCTATTCCTGTTTTAAAGATGGGTAAACTGGGGCTCAGAACAGTGGAGTGACCCTCACAATACTGCATTGATAATTATCTGAGACTTCAACCCAGGTCTGCGTGATTCCAGAGCCCACACCTTTTTTCACCGTGGCTTATGGTTTTCTATGCATATTCTAAATTTTGTTTGTTTTACAAAGTAGAAATATTTGGTACACATTGCTTTGTAACTTGGTTTTCATTTGAGAATACCTGCCTGTGCAAAACTGCTTCGTTTCTCCGGGGCTGCTTAGTGTTCTGTTGTAATGGGCACCATCATTTATTTCAATTGAGTTTGCTCTAGATTCATTTGTACTTTGTATTTAGGTGGCTTTTATTTCTATTATAAGCAACATTACTTGCCACTTTATTTTCCCTCATTCATTTAAAATTAATTCTAATTATACAAGTGTTAAGTGCAGGCACTCTTATTGTTATAAGTAAAACAAAATGACCTCTGTGCTACTCTCCCTAACAACTTGTCTCCAAATTTCACGTGCCCTACAGTAGCCACTATTGTCAGTCTGTTGATTGCACACTGACAGACTTTTATCTATGCATTTATACACTAACTGATATGTATTTGTATACACATTTATATGCATGCCTAGCTATATATGTCTTGCTCTGTGTGTTTTTCAGCAGATAAAAGATACCATATTACATATATTTGTGCATCTGGCTTTTTAATCACTTAACAATATCCAACATCTTGTTACATGAGTACATATACAGAGACCTCATTCATTTAGTGAAGCTGTGTATCTCATTCAAAGACTTGGATCCCTCCCCTCCCCTCCCCTCCCTTCCCCCTCCCTTCCCCCTCTTCTCCCCTCCCTTCCCCTCCCCTCCCACCTTCCTCTTCCCCTCCCATCCCCCTCCCCTCCCCCTCTCACTACCCACCTCCTCCACCCCTCCTCCTACCTTCCCCCATCCTCCCCCACCCTCCCTTTCCATCCCACTCCTACTACCCTCCCTTCCCTCTCTTCTCCTTCCCCTCCCCATCCCCTCCCCCTCCCCTACTCCTCCCCTACCTTTCCCCTCCCCTCCCCCTCCCCTACTCCTCCCCTACCTTTCCCCTCCCCTCCCCCTCCCCTTTCCTTTTCTTCTCATCCCCCTCCCCATCTCCTCCCTATCCCCTCCCCTTCCCCTACCCCTCTCCTCCCCTTCCTCTCTCATCCCCCTCCCCTCCCTCTCCCCTCCCCTCCTCCTCTCATCCCCCTCCCCTCCCTCTCCCCTCCCCTCCTCCTCTCATCCCCCTCCCCTCCCTCTCCCCTCCCACTACCCTCCCATTCCCCTCCCACTCCCTTCCCTTTCCCCTCATCCCTTCCCTCTCCCCTCATCCCCTCCCTCTCCCCTCCCCTTCCCGTCCCCTCCCCATTCCCTCCTCTTCCCATCCTCTCCCCATTCCCTCCTCTTCCAATCCCCTCCATCCCCTTCCCTTCCCCTCCCCTCCCCCTCCCCCTCTCGTCTCCTTCCCCTACCCCTTCCCTTTCCCCTCCTCCCTCTCCCCTCCCTCTCCTCTTCCCCTCCCCCCTCTCCTCTTCCCCTCCCCCCTCCTTCCTTCCTTTCTCCTTCTGTATTTTTCTTTTTCCCTCTCCCTCTTGCTCTCTTCCTACCTTTCTTTCACCATTTTTTATTCACCTGCTGCTGGATATTTAGGCCGTTTCCATTTTGCTCTCTGTAGACACATTCTTATTCTACAGCAAACATCCTTATGCATGTTCCGTTGGGAGCAATGGCAGCTTTTCTCCAGTATTGATACCTAGATGTGGAAGTGCTGAGTTGAAGGGTTTACTAGACCAAATCTTGTCTTAGGCCACAGGAGGCTGAGGAGCATCTGGGTTGTAAGTCCCAGGTGGGGCTGTTTGCAGCAGGGAGCATGCGGCAAGATGGAAGGGATCTGTCCTTCAGTCCCCTGTCTGTGGCCAGATTCTCAAACAGCTCCTGGTGGCATAGCTGACTCCTGCAATGTTGTTTTTTTTAAAAGAAGAAATAAGATGTCCCAGCTATGAAGCTGATATGGTTTGGCTGGCTGGGTACCCACCCAGAATCTCATCTTGAATTACAATCCTCATAATCCCCACGTGTCAAGGGTGGGACTGTGTTGGGGGTAATTAGATCATGAGGGTGCATGATCTAACTTTGGCACACCCTTGCTTACCCTTGGGCAGCTGCTCCTCTCTCTTAGGAGCCTGGCATGCAGGACCCTGCAAGGGCTGTTCTCACTCCTCACTCCTGCATACCTTAGATTCTGGCCCAACCAGACTATTTGCTTCATGGCAGGCAAATCTTTTTCTCCATGTCTTGGCACTTGGCCTAGATGCCAAGACCACTGGGTCTCCTCAGCCTGGATGCCTTTTTGTCTCTTTTCTACCTCATGCCCACTTCCAATTTCTTCACCTGGATGACCATCCTTCAGGCTTGGATTTAAATACCCCTTCCACCAAGAAGCCCACTTGCTCCCCTCCCTGAACTCGGCATCGTCTGTAGCATTACACAATGGGATAATGCTCCAGTAGACAGGAGCTCCCCAAAGGCCAGTTGTGGCCTCACCCCTTGCTTCTGGCACAAGGCTCAAAAAGGACTGCTTTAGTTACAAAGCAAATGAGCCCAGGTCAACATGTGCAGAGCCCAAGGATAACAGGTATCCTTGGAAACAGGACAGACCTGGGACCAAAACCTGACTCCCAAACTTACTACATTTTCCAGGTTATGGTGTAAATCAGAATATTGTAACCCACTTCTGGGGGCTCTTGAGAAAAAGATATTAAGTGTGACAGTGTTTGGCAAATGCATTACGCAAATATTCATCTTTAAAGTAGCACTGGATCAGTAAGACTCCATAGTCAAAAATTATTCTGACAAACCTGGTAGTGTTTCTTCAGGATGAAAATACAAATACCTCAGGTATAAATCAGGGGAAAAACTGTACACACATTTAAGAAATGCTATAATGTGCCAAGCTCATATCAATATTAATTTTCTGCATAAGGAACTTCATAACTTTTGTTAGGTGTATAATTTATCCTAGAAACTTTGTAAAGTTTTTCTAGTGTAAATGACATCTTTCTTTCTGTGTCTTGGTTTTGAATCTAGCAAATGTGTTAAATTCTCTTATTATCTGCAGGCTCTTTTGGGTTCCAAAGAGGCAATCATAGCATACACACATAATGAGAGCTCTGCTTCTTCCTTTCTGATTTGTATACCTTTCATTTCTTTTTCTGGTTAAATGCTCTCTAAAGGACCTCCCACGTTGAATAGTGATGGTGGTGACAGCCATCCTTGTCTGGTTCCTGATCTTAAAAGGAAAGCTTTCAACATTTCACCATGAAATAGGATGCTTGCTGTAGGCTTTTTTCTTTCTTTCCTTCTTTTTTGAGCATATCTTTTATTCCTTTCATTTCTAGTTTGCTAAGAGTTTTATCATGAATGGATGCCAACTTATATTGAATGGTTTTTCTATTAGGACCATCTAGTAAGACGATCGCATGCTTTAAAAATTTCTAATGTGATGTCCTACATTAATTAATATACTTGATACTAAACTAATGTCATATTCCTAAGAGAAACTAAAAGTGGTCATAATGTATTCTCTTATTTATTTATGGCTAGAATTCTCTTCATACTTTTTAAAAGGCTTTTTACACTTACATTTTTGCGTGAGTGTGCTTGGTAATTTCCATTTTTGGTCAGATTCAAGGGTTTGTGAGTCTCATAAACGGTAGTGTTTGCATAAATTCCTATCTTAAATATTTGAGAGAACGCACTTATTAAACCACCTGGGTAAAAGTGTTTCGTCTGTGGGAAGATTTTTTTTTTTACTATTGATTCGATTTCTTTTATGACTATGAAATTATATGGAATTTTAAATTTTATTTTTGGGCGAGTTTTGATAGTTATATTTTTCTAGGGCTATATTTAATTAATCCAAAATTTCACATGTATTGGCATAACACTGGTCAAACAAGTTACAATTTTTCCTTTGTTTTCTGTCACTACAGTTCCTGAAGCGATGTCTCTTTTCCATTGCTTATGTAGATCATCTGTGCTCTAACTCTTTTTCTTTTTGTTCAATCATTCCAGCCCTCCATGTTTTAAAATTTTTTTCAGAGAGCAGACTTTTGGCTTGATTGAACCTCTCTGTTATATTGAACTTAACCTCTCTGTGCCTCAGTTTTCTCATGTGACACTGAGAGGCACAGTCACTGAGGCAAATAGGCCTGGAGAATTCAGAAGATTGGAGGTTGGTTTGAGGTTGGCCAGGGCTGTCTGCCAGGGCAGGGGTGGAATAGAGGGCAGGGTAGGCTTGTGCTTCTGGGGCATGGCGAGGGGAGGAGAATTTTCTGTGGACCATATGGAGGCCAGTGCATTTCACTGAGCCTTGAGCAATCAAACTGGGACCTGTATTAGTCTGTTTTCACAGGACTATAAAGAAATACCTGAGACTGGGTAGTTTATCAAGAAAAGAGGTTTAATTGGCTCATAGTTCTGCAGGCTGTAGAGGAAGCATAATGCTGGCATCTTCTCGGCTTCTTGGTAGGCCTCAGGAAACTTACAGTCATGGCAGAAGGCTAAAAGAGAGCAAGGTATCTGACATGGTGGGAGCAAAAGCAAGGGTGGTGGAGGTGCTACACACTTTTAAATAGCCAGATCTCGGGAGAACTCATTCACTACATAGTACCAAGGGACAATGGTGCTAAACCATTCATGAGAACTCTGCCCCCATGATCCAGTCACCTCCCAGCAGACCCCACCTCCAACACTGGCGATTACCATTCAACAGGAGATTTGGTTGAGGACACAGATCCAAATAGTATCAGGGCCTCTTGTTGTGAGAAGGGGATCCCAACAGTGGGATGCACTGACAAGGAGGATCTTCGGGGTTGGAGTGCGGTACAAAAGGTCAGTCAGAGAGAGCATTTCCTTTATCAGGGAACTGTGTAGTTCTGTTGTAGAACCCTGGAAGCTAGGTTTGAGTACCCAACATGCAGTAAGCAAAACACTTGTTACCAAAGGAGTCTCCATCCAGACCCCAAGAGGGGGTTCTTGGAGCTCATGCAAGAAATAATTTGGGGCAAGTCCACAGTGCAAAGCAAAAGCACGTTTATTAAGAAAGTAAAGTGGGAATAGAACAGCTACTCCAAAGACAGACTAGGGCGTTCTGAAAGTAATAGGAGGAATGCATCCACCCTAGGTACAATAATTGTTGATAGATAGATAGATAGATAGACTAAACAAAGATCATGGGGAGATGTGCTCTGCTACAAGGGTTTGTGATAAGGTATTAATTTTCTTAATTACTGTATTTTGCAAGAATCGATATTATTGTCTTTAAATCAAAACTAGGAATGCTTCTGTTCTCAAGATATCAGGATATCTGGACACTCCTAAGTCTTGGTCTGTTTAGTAAACATTATCAATTTGTTCCCTTAACTGTAAACATCAAGAGGCTAGGATGACCTAACTTTCTGGGAATTCAGCCCAGCAAATTCCAGCCTTATTTTTTCTACCCCTCAATCAAGATGAAGTCACTCTGATTCCAACGCCTCTGATGCACTGACACATCAGTGCTTAAGAACAGAGAAAGATTTATTTCATTTGGCAAAAGTATGAGGGTGGGAGAGGCAACTCTTCAATTTGGCCTGTCTGAACATAACTGGGGGATTCTGTGAGTGAGGTAGGTTTGCGGGAGGTGAGATCCCGGATGATCAAAGCTGCTTGTGTTCCTCATTTTGTCAAACTTCTGAATGCCATCAAGAAGGTCTGTATGACTTAAAGATCATTGTTCTTTGAAAGAAAAACAGTTTCATTAATCTTGCAAGCAGCCCCAGGGGTCGGGATATAAAGTTAGTTATTAGTGACTACCTTCTATTGAAATGACTAAGTGCAGGCAACTGTGCATGGAGGAAGAAAATGATACAGAGAAGGGAAAAGAATAAAACAACACTTTATGGTTTTTATAATATAGGCTCAGTGACAGCACCTCCAATAAATACATTCACCTGTTCTGTGTTTCGAGGAAAGAGTGGTGCATGCACACCCACCATGCCCTAGGTCCTTCGCACCTAGGAAGGACCACAAACAGCACTGTCTGAGTCAAAAGCTCTTCCCTTTTCCCCTTAGGGCTTCCCTTCCTCTATCCTAGAAGGGTAGGAAGAGGGAATGAGCAGACCACGCATGCCCCCCAACCCCTTGCCAGCTAGGGCCCCTAAACCCTGGGGACACCTGAGCTGAGGAGACGGGACAGGGAAGAGGCTAGAACTTACTGGACCTTTCAATGTTAAGAAGTGGACCGGACTTAACACAAGATGCTGTTACAGCTTATGTTGAGCGCAAAGCAAAGGCGACTGTCTGCGACGTCCTTGGGGAACTCAGACGGGTTGATTGAAGGCAGGGCTGGAGGACTTGATGCCGTTTCCTATGTATGCTCCATGAGATTCTGTCCTTTCAATGAATTGGTGACATATTTATTGTGTATTTTTGAGGAAAAAAAATGAGTTCCGGGGACTCCCATATATCTCACACGAGAAGCTTTGGGCTCTAGGGTTACTTGTAACAGCAAACATTTGAGAACAACAAAATCAACCCAACAGGAGGAATTCAATTAATTAAACTCAGCCTTACCCACTTGGCAGGGTGTTTCACAGTGAATAAAAAGAGTGATTACATTCATGACAAGGAGATTGCCTAATGCCATAATGTTGAGTTAAAAATACAAAAACAAAAAAAACCCCAGCATGTTTAATTATACATACAGATCAATAATAACTTTGACAACAAAAGCCAAAAAAAAGAATCTTAGAAGCAATAAAGCTGAAATGTCAAACAGTTGTTTTCAGAGTGTTGGAAATACACATTTTTTTGTTTTTTCACAGTTTTAAAAAATATTAAGAGGATAATGCAATGAATCACCATATAACTTGCACCCAATTTCCTCTGTTACTAACATCTAATACTGTTAGGGTATATTTGTTGAAAAGGAATGAATCAATATATGCATGTTATTATCAACAGAAGTTCATCCTTCATTCAGATTCCTTTGGTTTTTACCTATTTCCTTTCTGTTACAGGATCCTATGCAGGACACAACCTTACGTTTCAATATCAGGTCTCTTTGAGGTCTTTTTGATTCTGATCATGTCTCAGACTGTCCTTGTGTTTGATGAGTTTGACAATTTGTCACAGGTGCAATTAGCTGGGGTCAGTGTCATGGGTGGTAGAGGAATTCACCAAGAGAGTGTTAGGTAAAGAAAAGCAGGTTTATTAAGAAAGTATGAAAATATGTTGCAAGGTTGCGATGGGTAGCACAGCAGAGAGGGGCTGTGTGCAAAGAGGCAGGGCTGGAGGGAAGTTTTATAGGATAGTGCTGGAGGGGGCTGGATGCAGAATTGAGGCCCTGCTACTGGGGTTACCTGCAGAACAAGGTCGTTGTGCCCATGGGTTGTTCGCGATCAGCCATCTCTCAGAACAACTCTTCATTTTCTCCCCTACCTGGGGCCCTCCCCAACCTGGGACTCCTTCCTTGTTGTTACCTACTTATCAGGACTTGACACTGGTCAGATATTTTAGAGAACCACTTTCAGTTTGGATTTGTTTAATGCTGTTTTCATTACTGGACTGGGGTTATAGGCTTTGGGAGGAAGATCACAAGATAAAGCATTATTCTCATCACATCATACCAAGGCGCCGTCAATATGACTTATCACTGTTGACGTTGACCTCTGGCTAAGGTGGTGCGCATCAGGCTTTTCTGTTGTGAGATTACTCTCCCCTTCCTCCCCTCTCCCTACTCTCGGGAAGGAAATCACATGGCAGCCTGCATTTAAGGAGTAGAGACGAATGCTCTGTTTCAGTTAGGGTGGAGTATCTGCATACCTCATGTGGAATTCTTCTTCATGGGAGACTTGTCTATTTTTCCCACTTATTGTTTTATTCGATCACTTATTTCTATCACTCTGGATTTATGGGTCACTGTACAAATACTGCTTTGTTCATTTTGTTCCTTCAGCTTTGGCTGTTGGGAGCTCTTTCAGTTGGCATTGGTGCTCCTTTGTCATGCTTATGTCAATATGGATTTTATTTTGGGTTGTTTCCATTTTACTGCTTTTCTCACTTTCTCACACTACAGAGTGATCTTGGTTCATTTTGTATATTTCCTACCTCAGTCGTGGAATCAACCATTTCTCCAAGAGACCTTGATTCCTTTTACTGAAGAATGATATGAGAAACCAAGATGTATGTGTGTATACTAACCAATGTATTTACATATAACTGTAAATATTTTTCAAATAGCTACTAGTATCCATATTAAATATCTTCCTGTATTAAGCAAAAATGAGCTCATGCTGATGTCTCCAAATCTAATTCTTTACCATGCGGATCACTCTAGCCTTTTCCCCTTGCTTATATGTGAACTCCCACTCCAATAATAAAAAATCTGGCTCCTACAATCTGCTACCTATTTACTTCATTGTTTAGTTTCAGTGCATACCGGTATAATAGGTATGTGTTGTCAACCCATATCCTGGTGGGAAGCAGCTTTGTCAGCTACAGTACAGTAATTGTGTACTTTCTTTGCCTGTAGTCTTATAAACTCTACCATTTCCAAGGTTACTTAGGTCAGTACCTCCCCACATTCGCTGCACTTGTTTCATGTATTGTGATACAGTTAGATTTTTTTTTAATCATAGTCTTCATTCTTTCCTGGGATCCTCTGATCACCTAAATGACTTTTTAAAAACTTGCATTCATGAGGATTCATTCTTTGTGCTATACAGTTCTATGGAATTTGACAAATGCGTGATATCACCTGGTCACTACTGCAGTATCACACGGAATAGTTCCACTGCCCTGAATATCCCCTGTCCTTTATGTCTTCAACCTATGGCAAACACTGATTATTTTACCTCTTCCAGAATATCATATGGTTAGAGCATAGTTTGCCTTGTCAATAGTTTGCTTTTTTCAGAATGTCATAAAATTTGAATCATATCGAACGCAGCTTTTTGGGACTGCCTTCTATCACTTAGCAACATGCATTTGAGATGTATCGATGTCTTGTTGTGACCTGATAGAATCTTTTTTATCACTGGGCAATATTTCAGTTGTAGGAATGTATATCACAGTTTGTTTATTCATTCACCTGTTTAAGGACATATTGGTTGTTTCAGTTTGGGGTGACTGTGACTAAAACTACCATAAATATTCACATGCAGATTTTTATGTGGACATAAGTTTTCAAATCATTTGAGTAAATACCTAGAAGCATTATGTCTGGGTCGTATGGTAAGACTATATTTAGCTTTGTAAGAAACTGCTAAGCTGTCTTTCAAAGTGACTGTATCATTTTGCATTCCCACCAGCAATGAGTGAGTTCCTGCTTCTCTGCTCCCTCTAGCATTTGATATTGTCGGTTTTTTAAAAAAAGTTTATCATTCTAATAAGTATGTGGTGGTATCTCATTGTTGTTTTAACTTTCAAATCCCCAATGACAAATGATGCTGAGTTTATTTTTATCTGCTTATTTGCCAACTGTTTGTCTTCTTTGGTGAAGTATCCACTCATATCTTCTGCCCATGTTTTAATTGGAAAATTCTCTTGTTGAATTTTAAGAGGTATTTTGGATACAAGCCCTTTATTAGGTATGCATTTTGCAAATATATTGTCTCAGGCTGTGGCTTGTCTTCTAATTCTTTTTAACTGTCTTTCAGAGAGCAGATATTTTCCATTTTAATTAAGTCTAACTTATCAGTTTCTTTTTCTTTTGTAGATCAGCTGACTTTTAGTGTTGTAGCTAAAAACACATCACTAAACCCAAGGCCACTGGGTTTCCTCCTAGAAGTTTTGTGTCTTAAGTTTAAGTCAGGGATCCATTTTGAGCCAATTTTTATGAAACATGCAAGATTGAGGTATAGGTTCATTTTTGAAATATGGATGTTCTATTGTTCTAGCACCATTTGCAGAGACTAACCTTTGTCCATCCAATTGCCTTTTCCCTTTGTCAAAGATCAGCCATTAGTTTCAGAAAATTCTTGGCCATTATTATTTCAAATATTTCTTCTGTTTTGTTCTCTCTTCTCTTTCTGGTATTCCAATTATATGTATATTGCCCATTTTGAAATATCCAATAGTTTTTTTATATACTGTGTTCTGCTTTATTCATTTTTTTTCTTGCTTTTGTTTCTGTTTAGAAAGTTTCTGTTGGCCTGTCTTCAATCTTAATAATCCTTTCTGTGGATTACTAATCCTGTGTCCGGTCTACTGAAGACTCCTGTGTCCGGTCTACTGAAGACTCCTGTGTCCGGTCTACTGAAGACTCCTGTGTCCGGTCTACTGAAGACTCTATGAAAGCTACTCTTTCTTCTTTTTATGGTGCCTTTAATATTTAGCATGTTCTTTTGACACTTAAAGTTTTTAATCTCTCTGATAACAGTACCCACGTATTCCTGCATATTGACTATTTTTCCATTAGAGTCTTTAACATATTAATAATAGTTGTTCTAAATTCTGTTTGTGATAATTCCAAAATCTATGTCATATCTGAGTCTGGTTCTGATGCTTCTTTTGTCTCTTCAGATCCACAGTTCTTGTTTTGTTTTTGCCTTTTCACATGACTTAGAATTCTTTTTGAAAGCCAGACATGATGTATCGAGTAATAGGAACTGAGGTTAAAAAAAGTATTCAGTGAGAGGTGTTTATAGTAGAACTCCTTTATTTTCAATTTTGGTCAATGTGGTTTCAGTTATCCATGGTCAACCAAGACCTGAAAATAGGTGAGTATAGTACAATAAGATATTCAGAGAGAGAGAGAGAGAGTGAGAGAGACCACATTCATAGAACTTTTATTACAGTATATTGCTATAACTGTTCCATTTTATTATTAGTGGTTACTGTTAATCTTTTATTGTGTCTAATTAATTTATTAAACTTCATCATAGGTATGTATGTATAGGAAAAATATAGTATATATAGGATTTGGTACTATCTGCAGCACCAAAGAAAATACAGTCTTGTATTTTCAGAAATTCCAAGAGAATACAGTCTTGGAATGTATTTTCTGCGGATGAGGGGGGACAAAACATTTTGACCTGGTTAGACTTAATGTTACGTGTGTTTACTGTCTGAGGTAGCTGTAGGTGCTAGAGGCCTCCAGTTCCCCCAGCATCCTAGTTTCTGTCTCCCTCATTCTCTTTAAGATTCCTTAAGAACTCCTCCTTAGAGGGGCCCCATGTCTGGCACCTCTCCAGCTATGATCCGCTGCTTCGTACTGGAGCTGTGCTGATGTGGCAGGAGTACGGTGTGGGGAAAGTGTTACAGTTAAATCTTGGTCTTTTGTTGGGACCATTTTCCTGGCTGTGACCTTCAGAAGTGATTCTTTTTCTTCCTTTTTTTCTGTGTTAGGTAAAACAGGGAGGATAAAGAGGGCTGGAGTTAGGTAAATTTCTTTTCCTCTAGATGTAATAAGGCTATTTTCCCCTAGAGAGGAGGTCTTTCTTATGGAAAACAGACTTTTTCCTCCCACTGCTAGAAGATAGGAGGATTTTTCTTCCTTCCTGTGGCCTCCAGGAGTTTCTTACTCAAAATAGTCTTCACTCAGCCTCCCCAAATTCATTCAAAATTATCATTGAAGTATTTCCGCCTGTTTATGGCTCCAGCTGTCTCTGAGGAGAGCTTCATAAATGGAGTATTTATAAAAGTGAGGCCAGGGTGAAGGCACTCAAGAAACATTGGTGATGGACGGGTCACACCCACTGTGAGTGGCTTGAGCTCCGCCTGTCACCAACCGCTGTGCATTCCTACACAGAATGGTGGACTACAGTGGCATTTGGAGTCCCCAGGAATCAGTGTCAATTCAAATTCAATGCCCAAAATGAATTCCCTTTCCCAGTGCACATTCACTCAAATAAATGGCCATGGGTCCCTTAGGGGAAGGCTTGGAGGAAGATTGACGGTGTGTGCCTGCAGGCATGGCACAGAGCTTTTCCTTAAAAGAGCCGAGCCTCCCTTCCCTCAAGGGCATCTGTGTCTGTGAATCCAACCAGGTTGGTGACTATCAGCCTGGGGCTTTTTGTTTGTTTTCAGTTAGACAAAGAAATACTCTGGTATGGTAGGCTGCTTATCTATTTCTTTCCCAGAGAGACCATGATCACTGCAAAAGGTGCCTACAGGACAAGGCATTCTGAGGGCCTGTACCTCCCTGCTGTCCTTTTCAGTAGATGCTCCCACCTTGTTTTTGGCAGCTGAGTGTTCCTTGGCCTCTGCTCCTCTAGTACCCCGTCATCCCCATTGGGATTGGTGAGCCCACCTCAGTAGCAGCTTTCACCCAAGATCATACTTAGCTAAAAAGGAGCGACCTCAGAGCTTTGCAAGGATCCCCTCACTGTGGGTTTCTTCAGCTTCTTCTGGGTGTTCTCATAGAACACAGTTTGGGGGTGGGTGTGGGGGTTGCATGTGATAAAGGATCACTCTAAGCCTTTGGCTTCCCTCTCTACAACATCCCAGGAACCTGTGGCATCTCAAATGTGGTCACTGTTAAATACAATTTTCAACCAACCAACCAAGAAAATTGCTAGAGCTACCTTCGCTTGTACACATTAAATCTGGGATCTCTGGTAAGTGCTTGCATATGAATAAATTTGGTCTAGTCTTGGTATAATTTCTCCTTGGTGTAATACCCATAGAATTCACTCCTTTGTTTTTCAGGTTTTATTCAATATATGCCAGCAGAGTCTTGCTTTTGTTGTGTGAACTATTTCCTCTCGGGTCATAGTTTGCTCCTGTCTCTTTGGAGTATGCTGAGACTTCATCATAGCTATGGGTCTAGAGGCAACAGCCACTCCCTCAGCGTTCATCTGAGGAAGGAACAGATCTGTAAGAACCTCCCCTCTGCTCTGCCATTGCCACCAGCGCTATTTCCAGGCCTGGGGAGAGAGTGTGGTGTGGCCCCCCCAGATGGCAGAGGATGAAGCGGACCATGGGGAGGACTTGCACCCTGGAACATGTTGGCAGCTGCTCTCGGGGGTGGTGTGCACCACAGGGTGTCCACACGATGGCCACTACACACCACAGAACAGGCAGAGAAGAACACACAGGTGGTTGTGCTGGATCTTCAGGTGAGCAAGCATCCCATTCAGAGGCCTCTGTTTCAGATGAGGTTATTACAGTGTTTTCAAGCAGAGGCAAGGGGCTTCTGCTGTCAAGGGATGCTCAGAGTGACTTGGAATTCAAGGTCTGGGTTTCATGTGCTCCAATCAGATGCTCCCATTCCAAGTCTCAGGATCCCATTCCTTTCCACGAGAAATAATTTCCCAAGGGCCTAACTTTCACGTGAGAAACTTGGCAAGACTGTAAATTCAATGGATGTTGGAATTCAGCATTCGGCACAGTTCGTTTTGTATTTGATTGTCAGGCACTATCCTGTGGCTTTAAGAAATAAGAGATTTACTTCTGGTTGTCATTGCTGAGAGTTAAAGGCCTGCGCTTATAACTTTTATCCCAAATGCTCCAGTGCATTCAGGAGCAGCCACTCTGGTCCCTGCAGGCCTCATTGCTGCCGTAATTGTCAAGGGCTGCAGCCACTTGGTGTCCCAAGGCACTTGCTTCAGTTGCTCAGTCAACCACAGGTGATGCTCAACTGGTTCTGCTGCCACTGCATGCCTTGAATTACTAGTCCCTATTTCCCACGGGAAAGAGCTCAGCACTGTGCTCAAACCCACGGCTATGACTGATCCAGGCCCAAGAATCTCATCTTTGTTGGTTTATACCTGGGATGCCAGTTTTTCATCATCCAGGCTCCAAACAGGAAATGGAAACTGTAATGAATTTGAACAGGGAAAGCGTAATATAAATGGTTATGAAGTATGACTAAGGATCACCTACCAAGGGATAAGCAGAACTCTGAAGAATGCAGGAGTAGCAAGTGTCCAAAGCAGCCACTCCCTCAGCGTTCATCTGAGGAAGGAACAGATCTGTAAGAACCTCCCCTCTGCTCTGCCATTGCCACCAGCGCTATTTCCAGGCCTGGGGAGAGAGTGTGGTGTGGCCCCCCCAGATGACAGAGGATGAAGCGGACCATGGGGAGGACTTGCACCCTGGAACATGTTGGCAGCTGCTCTCGGGGGTAGTGTGCACCACAGGGTGTCCACACGATGGCCACTACACACCACAGAACAGGCAGAGAAGAACACACAGCTGCCAGGAAAAAAAAAACAACCTTTTTTTGTCTTTGGTCCCTCCAATCCCTGTTACTGACAAATTTAACCTCATAGCAGTTGGTGAGGGAGAGTGTTTGAGTACCACAAGCAGGTGGTGAAGGGTTTGGAGCTGAGAGGCAGCAAGTTGACAAATGACACACTTGTGTGCCCTATGCCCCTGTGATCTTGGACAAATTGCTTCCCTTCTCAGGACCCTGGTCTCCTCATCTGTCACAGGGGTGAGTCACCACCTTCCCACAGCGTTGTGTGAGGACTGACCGAGGTAAGCATGTTCAGCGCCTGGTGCACAGTCAGGGCTTCGTAAAAAGGAAGGAACTTGAGCTGGAAGTTGGCCCGCTCCACATTTTGGGGTCTGGTCTCTAAGCCAGCTCTCATAGCGGAGAGTTAAAGGACCAAGCTTATAACTTTTATTCCAAATGGTCCAGTGCATTCAGGAGAACCCACCTCCTCCAGTGGGGGTCTTCCCTGCTCCCAGCAGGGCCCCTCTGTGGGGTCTGGAGTCCTGACCCAGAAACTGAGAGGAAAAGGCAGGGGGACACAATGAAGAGATGTCAGCCTTGCTGAAGCTCTCCTTCCTCTTCTTACCTTGCTGTGAATCCCTGGGTTAATTAATTACCTTCTCTGAGTCTCATTCTCCTCCTTTGTCACCTGCCAGACTCTTTCATCACATCCATACATTGACCTAGGAAAGGCCCTGGCGTCCCTCCCAGGAAAGCAGGTATCTAGCTCACCTCTGTCACCAACGTGCTCTGTGTCCTTGGGCGGATGTCTCTCCCTCTCAGGGCCTCGGTTTCCCAGTGGTGTCCCCAGCACCCCCTCCTTTCCCTAGCTCCTTGATTCTCTGATTGGCAACTGCTCATTTCTGCAGACAAATGCCACCCAGTGGCTCTATCACAGTTAGGGGAGGCCACGGCGGGGGCAGCTGGGTTGGCAGGCCCCACACATCTGAGCAGTCGTGGTTAATTACTCGGACTTCTATTTATTGCCTCCCTAGTTCCTCAAGCAAATGTCTCCATTACTGGGAGGAATTGACTCACACCAGGTTCCACTGTGAGGGGCGGAAGCTTTGAGATGTGCCCCTGCCCGAGCCTTTGCACTATGAAGGGACTAAGGAGTGACCCAAGACTTAGGGCTCTCGGGTCTGGCCTACTGCCGGCAGCACACCTCAGCCTCTCCTGGGAACCTGCAGGCTGTGGGTAAGTGTTAGAGCACTAACTCAGGAGCCTGCCTGACAGCTAGGCCTAGTTCCAGTGTGGCCTCCAGCAGGGTGTGCATGGTCTGCGCACAGACCCAGTGCCCATGATCTTCAGCCTCCCCTGCCTGACACCGGTGCTACCCTCCAGAAGCTGCAGGGAGAGGACCCTGGGAATGAGCTCTACTTCCTGCTTCCTCCCCACCTGCAGGAGCCTCTGCCTAAGCTCTCTGACTTTGCAAAGCAATGAGCTTGGAGGTAAATTCCTAGGCAGCTTCAGAATCAAGGTGTTCTCTGGAGCATGTGTTTAACAAGTGCTTCTGTCTGAGCAAGACCTGCCTGAGCTCAGTTCTGGGCCCAGGGTGGTTTCTCTGTGCTTCTGAGGCCTTCCTCTCCCTGCAGGCATGCCTGGAATTTTCCTGGGCCTAGTTGGCAGGAGTGTCCACTACAGCTCACTGGTGACAGAGAGGCAGCCTGGAACAGCAACCACTCACCTGGTTTGGGGTTCACCCTGCAGTTCAGGCTGGGCCTGGCCCTGGCAGGTCCCCATTGCTCCCCGACCCTTGTTGGAATCTGAATCTGTGGAGATGCAGACTCAAGGACGGCATCCCCAGGGCACCTGGTCCAGCCCAGCACGAGCCCAGAAGAGGCCTTTGATTTGTGAACCGCTGGATTTAAGGTGGATTTAGCAACTGGGTTTCCAATTGATTTCCATGGGGAGGAAGACGGATTTACAGCTGACACGGGTTTGCCGCCTTGCCGGGATCTGCATTAGGCAGTGGGCAGGAAGTTATTGACTTGACCCTGGCCCTGGAGAGAGAGAGATAATGAGGTTAAGAAGAATCCTTCTTTGTGAGGTTTTATCCTGAGGCTCTTGAAGAGGTAACTTATACTTTTGATGCAGTTACACAGCTCTGCAAAGGCCACGGGACAAGGACCCAGAGAATGAGATTCTCCTCATGTCTTCCCTCCTGGCCTCTTGGAGGACTGAAGTCTGTGAAAGTTCCTGGAGACCCCAGAAATCAGAACTGCCCCACCTGCCCTCCTGCAGGCCCCAGCTGGTCCCTGTGTCCCTGCAGTGCCCTCCCCACAGTGGGGTCATCCAGCCCCCTGTGGGCGGGAACAAGGCAGGGAGGAGGGAACCACCTTCACTGTGGGTTCGGGAACAGACGGCTCTGGGTTTGAATTTTGTGGGATTCTTCCACTCACTGGCTGTGGGGCCTTGGGGAGTTCCATGCCTGGCCTCAGTCTCCTCACCTGCACAATGGGTGCGGTGAGGAGATTTCCCTCTGAGGATGCGGTGAGATTCAATGAGATGAGTGTGTTGCGGAAGCCACATAGCACTTGGCTCGGGTGTGTGGGACGTGGAGCCTGGACAAAGACAGATCCGAGTTAGAGCTGACTCTGACAGCCGCTATCTGTGTGATCCCGGACACGTGCCTCAGCCTCCCAAGCCTCAGTTTGCCCCTCTGTGCAGTGGGAATAGAGTGGTTGTTGTGACAAAAGGGAAAATGAAGGCCAGGTGCTCAGTGCCATGATGGGCGTGTGGTCAGTCGTCTTTGAATGCCCCTTCTCCTGGGCACTGCCTGGGCAGCAGGTGCCAGCCTGGCCCTGAGCCCGTGCGGAGAAGAATGAGGGACTCTGGGTTTCTGCCCACGTCTGTGCTGATAGAGCTGGGAAGATAAAGCAGCTTCTGGGACTGTGCGGTGGACAGTGGGTCAAAGCACCTGCTGAATCCTGGTCCAGCAACATCAGTGGCTGCGAGGACTCAAGGAGGCCACTTTCCCTCTCTGAGCCTCAGTCTCCTCATCTGTAAAATGGAGAGGATGATGAAGATCCCAGACATGACACACCCTAGATGCTTTCTCAGTGCAACCCTATGACAGCCATGCAAGGCAGGCATTCTGGCGGTCCCATTTCACAGGTGGGAAAACTGAGGCTTAAACAGGGGAAATTCCTCGCTCAAAGTCAGCTAGGATGTGGTGGAGGCAGGATGTGAACCCAGGGATTCTGGCCCAGGTGCACACTCTTGCCTGCTCTTTGGGGTTACTCTGAGGATCCCCTAAGATGAAGGCCAGGGATGGGCTTTACAAACTCCAAAGTGCTGCAGAAAGACCAGATGCAGTCCCTTCCACGGGGGACAGAATTCCAACCTGACAGGTGTGGCTGGGCTCTGCAGACTGTGAAGTGCTGTGATAACTGTGACCAACATTTCTTGAGCCTCACCTAAATGCTGGCCATCATGACATTTTATGTTTAGCATAAATAAAGGTGGGCACATCTCTCCGATTCCAGAGCCCAAATTCTTACCTATGAGAATGTGCCCCTACCCATGTAACTACTAAATGTTAGCACATGGCTCAGGATATTCTGCTGTGACCACCTGCTGTTTAGAAAGAAAATGAGCTGAGGTCAGACTCAGGTGACTGCAGGGTGTGGAGTAATCAGGGCAGACTTCCTGGAACGGGTGAACGGGACTCCCTGGCCTCTGGGCCAGAGAAGGTGTTGGGGAGACAGTGGGAGTGGGGCCAGGCTTAGGGTGCAGCCCCAGTGCTCGTGTCAGAATACAAGTGGGCCCTTCACTCATGTGCTTAGAGAATGCCCAGATCTAGCTGCAGGCTCTGATGCTCCCCCAGTATGGTTCATTGTCACATTAGCTGGTTTGTGTCTCTTTTGTTAAGAAGTTGCATGTTTTCTCATATTTCAACGTCATGGTTTTATTAGACCCCTTCATCAGGAGGTGAGTTGTGGCTTTCTCCTCTGCTGTTTACTCAGTCCTATTGACTTGTCCTTCCTCATTATTCCGCAAGTAATTCCTTCCATGAGCTTCCATTGATTTCCGGATTGAAATATTTCTTGATGCACTTTTTAATGAGAGTCCTGTCTCAAGTGCACTAGCATCAGGTCAGAGCATTGCACTTTGGGCCTGTTTCACTGTAAAAAGAGCATCCATTCCCCACTGGGAGGTCACTGTACCCTTCTCCCAGTACTCACGGGGGACGCCTGTGACCCTCCTCCCAGGGTCCTCGCTGAGGATGCCTGTGACCCTCCTCCCAGGGTCCTTGCTGGGGATGCCTGTGAACCTCCTGGGGATGCCTGTGACCCTCCTCCCAGGGTCCTCGCTGAGGATGCCTGTGACCCTCCTCCCAGGGTCCTTGCTGGGGATGCCTGTGAACCTCCTGGGGATGCCTGTGACCCTCCTCCCAGGGTCCTCGCTGAGGATGCCTGTGACCCTCCTCCCAGGGTCCTTGCTGGGGATGCCTGTGAACCTCCTGGGGATGCCTGTGACCCTCCTCCCAGGGTCCTCGCTGAGGATGCCTGTGACCCTCCTCCCAGGGTCCTTGCTGGGGATGCCTGTGAACCTCCTGGGGATGCCTGTGACCCTCCTCCCAGGGTTCTCGCTGGAGATGTCTGTGTACCCTCTTCCCAGGGTCCTCGCTGGGGATGCCTGTGAACCTCCTCCCAGGGTCCTCGCTGGGGATGCCTGTGACCCTCCTCCCAGGGTCCTCACTGGGGATGCCTGTGTACCCTCTTCCCAGGGTCCTCGCTGGGGATACCTGTGAACCTCCTCCCAGGGTCCTTGCTGGGGATGCCTGTGGACTCTTCTCCTGGGGTCCTTATGGGGATACCTGTGTACCCTTCTACTGAGGTTCTCAAGGGGTACACCTGTGTATTCTCCTCCCATGGTCCTCATGGGGATACCTTTGTACCCTCTTCCTGGGGTCCTCACTGGGGATACCTGTGATCCTCCTCTTGGGGTCTTCACAGCGGATGCCTGTGGACCCTCCTCCTGGGGTCCTCACGAGGGACACCTGTGGACCGTTCTCCTGGGGTCCTCACGAGGACACCTGTGGACCCTCTTCCCAGGTCCTGACCAGAGACAACTGTGGAGCATCCTGTGGATACTTGCTTGAATGTTAAAGCTGTTGAGACTGGGTTTTGCCTTTTAGTATGTCTCATAATTTTCCATTGGCGGCATGACATGATGTGTTGAGTCAAAGGACTGGAGTAAAAAGGTGTTTAGTATGAAGTTTTATGTTTATCTCGCTGAGGTTAACCTGTGTTTTCTGTTTGCTGTAGCTGTGGTTCAGAGGCTGAACTTTCCTTTAGTGTCTTATATTTTCTTTTCCCATTGTCTTTGGATTTTACTAGAAACTTCTGAAATGAGGTCTGAGCTTTATAGTTCTTGAACCTGTAACCCCTGTGATTGTACAACAGCCCTGTTGATGTGATGGTAGGGTCTGGGGAGGGAAGCATTCAGGAGTCTTATAACCAGGTCTCAATCTTATTGGGAGCTGGAATTGGGTATTTTTCTTCCCTGAGGCCTTGTTAGAGAGAACAGAGTGCCATAGGCATATTTCAGGAAGGTCATTTTCCCCTTTCCCTTACACAAGCAACAGGAGATATTTCTCCTATTTTCAAATTGAAGATCTGGGGCTGCTCCTCCAGGTAAAATTCACAAAAGTGTCTGGGACCCTCTAAGACAGGGGTGTCAAAGCTTTCGGCTTCTCTGGGCCACATTGGAAGAAGAATTGTCTTGGGCCACACATAAAATACACTATCACTAACAATAGTGGATGAACTGAAAAGAAATGAAATTGCAAAAAAATCTCATAAAGTTGTAAGCAAGTTTATGAATTTGTTTTGGGCTGCCTTCAAAGCCATCCTGGGCCTCATGAGACCTGGGGTCAGTGGGTTGGACAAGGTCACTCTAAGAGTTGGCAGCCTTGGAATTTTTAATTCTCCTAATGTACACGGACCCTCGGCAATTTATCATTTAAAGTGTTCTTAGAGATACTGGCTCCAATTGTGGGCTTCTCTTCCTGGATGCTGTGATTCTCCGTATCTGCCTGTCTTTTTTATTTTTGATGCACCAGTTTGCCCTCTAACCTTAATTTTCTGATGTATCTAAGAATAGTTGTTGATTTTGACTTTGTTTATCATATTTTTCATGTTAAGAGGACAGGAGTAATGACTTCCAAGCTCTTTTCATGTTGGACCAGAAACCAGAAATTAGAATCTCAGTGTTTTTTTTCAGTGTTGAATTATGAGAGTTCTTTATATATTCTAGATAATAGTCCTTTGTTGTATAAGCAATTTGCAAATATTTTCTCCCAGCCTGAAGCTTACCTTTCATCCTCTGTACATGAGTTTTTATACAGCAAAAGTTTTAAATTTTGATGTAGACAAAGTATCAGTTTTTCTTTTTATGAATCATGCTTTTGGTGCCACGTCTAAGAACTCATCTTCTAACTCTTCTTCTAGTCGTAGTTTCCAAAGATTTTCTTCTATTTTTTTCCTAGAAGTTTTATAGTTTTATGCCATATATTTAAATCCATGATCCATTTTGAATTAATTTTTAAGATAGTATGAGGTTTAGATTGAAGCTCTTTTTTTATTTTTGCCCATGTATATCCAATTGCACCAGAACCATTTGTTGACTGGGTTATCCTTTCTCCATTAAATTAGTTTCATACCTTTGTCAAAAATAAGTTGAGCATGTATGTGTAGGTCAATTTCTGTGTTCTCTATTTTCTCCCCATTGATCCATATGTCTTTACTTCCTTTAATACTACATTGTCTTGATTAATGTACCTTTCTTGCAATACTTCATATTGGGTAGAGTGATTCCTTTTACTTTATTCCTTTTTTTCAAGATTATTTTTAGCAATTTCAGGGCCTGTGCCTTTCTATGTCCACAAAACAGTTTACTGCAATCTTGATAAGAATTGTGTTATCAATGTACCAGAATCTCTGGGACACATTTAAAGCAGTGTCTAGAGGAAAATTTATAGAAATAAATGCCCACATGAGAAGCAAGGAAAGATCTAAAATCGACACCCTATCATCAAAATGGAAAGAGCTAGGGGAGTAAGATCAAAAAAACTCAAAGGCTAGCAGAAGACAAGAAACAACTAAGGTCAGAGCAGAACTGAAGGAGACAGAGGCACTAAAAATCCTTCAAAAAATCAATAAATCCAGGAGCTGATTTTTTGAAAAGATCAACAAAATAGACAGACTGCTAGCCAGATTAATAAAACAGAAAAGGGAGAAGAATCAAATAGATGCAATAAAAAATAATAACGATGATCATTAAAAAATAAGGAGACAACAGATGCCGGAGAGGATGTGGAGAAACAGGAACACTCTTACACGGTTGGTGGGAGTGTAAATTAGTTCAACCATTGTGGAAGACAGTGTGGTGATTTCTCAAGGATCTAGGAATAGAAATTCCATTTGACCCAGCAATCCCACTATTGAGTATATACCCAATAGAACAAAAGAACTATAAATCGTTCTACTATAAAGACACATGCACACATATGTTTATTGCAGCCCTATGGACAATAGCAAAGATCTGGAACCAACCCCAATGCCCATCGATGATAGACTGGACAAAGAAAATCTGGTACATATACACCCATGGAATTCTATGCAGCCATAAAAAATGATGAGTTTGTGTCCTTTGTAGGGACTTGGAAGAATCTGGAAACCATCATTCTCAGCAAACTGACCCAAGAACAGAAAACCAAGCACCATATGTTCTCACTCATTGGTGGGTGTTGAACAATGAGAATATGTGGACTCAGGAAGAGGAGCATCACACACAGGGGACAGTTGGGGGGATAGGGGAGAGACAATGGGGGGTGGGGAGGGAGGAGAGGGTGGGAGGGATAACATAGGGAGAAATGCCAGATATAGTATGAACCTAAAGTAAAATAAATAGATAAATAAATAAAAGAAAGAAAAAAAAACAATAAAGAGTATATCACCACAAATTCCACAGAAATAAAAACTACCATCAGAGATTACTACAAACAACTCTATGCACATAAACCAGTAAACCTGGAACAAATGGATGAATTCCTGCACACTTGCACCCTCCCCAGCCTAAACCAGGAAGAAGTTGAAACTCGAATAGACCAATAACAAGGGCTGAAGTTGAGGTAGCAATTAATAAAAGCCTATCAACAAAAAAAAGCCCAGGTTCAGATGGGTTGACAACCTAATTCTACCAGACATACAAAGAGGAGCTGGTACCACTCCTTCTGAAACGATTCCAAACAATCCCAAAAGAGGAAATCCTTACCAAATCATTTTATGGGACCAACATCATCTTGATACCAAAACCTGGCAGAGGCTCAACAAAAGAAGAAAACTTCAGGTCAATATCCATCATGAACATAGATGCAAAAATCTTCAGTAAAATACTGGGTACCAGATTACAACAGCACATCAAAAAGCTTATTCATCATGATCAAGTAGGATTCATTCCAGGGATGCAAGGCTAGTTTAACATATGCAAGTCTATAAATGTAACCCACCACATAAACAGAAGCAAAGACAAAAACTACATGATTATCTCAATAGATGCAGAGAAGGCCTTCAACAAAATTCAACAGCACTTTATGCTAAAAACTCTAAATAAACTAGGTATTAATGGAATGTATCTCAAAATAATAAAAGCTATTTATGACAAACCCACAGCCAATATCATACTGAATGGGCAAAAACAGGAAGCATTCCCGTTGAAATCTGGCACTAGACAGGGATGCCCTCTCTTACCACTCCTTTTCAATATAATATTGGAAGTTCTAGCCAGAGCAATTAGGCAAGAAAAAGAAATAAAGATATTCAATTAGGAAAGGAGGAAGTGTAATTGTCTTTATTTGCAGATGACATGATTGTATATTTAGAAGACCCTGTTGTCTCAGCCCAAAATCTCCTTAAACTGATAAGCAACTTCAGCAAATTCTCCAGATACAAAATCAATGTGCAGAAATCACAAGCATTCCTATACACCAATAACAGACACAGAGAGCCAAATCAAGAACTAACTGCCATTCACAATTGCTACAAAGAGAATAAAATATCTAGGAATACAGCTAACAAAGTATGTAAAGGACCTCTTCACGGAGAACTACAAACCACTGCTCAACGAAATAAGAGAGGACACAGACAGATGGAAAAACATTCCATGCTCATGATTAGGAAGAATCAATATTGTGAAAATGGCCATACTGCCTAAAGTAATTAATAGATTCAATGCTATCCCCATCAAGCTACCAATGACCCTCTTCACAGAACTGGAAAAAAACACCTTAAACTTCATATGGAACCAAAAGAGAGCAAAGACAATTCTAAGCTAAAAGAACAAAGCTGGAGGCATCATGCTACCCAACTTCAAACTATACTACAAGGCTACAGTAATCAAAACAGCACAGTACTGGTACCAAAACAGAGATATTGACCAATGGAACAGAACAGAGACCTCAGAGGCAATGCCACACATCGGCAACCATCTGATCTTTGACAAACCTGACAAAAACAAGCAATGGGGAAAGGATTCCCTGTTTAATAAATGGTGTTGGGAAAACTGGATAGCCACATGCAGAAAGCAGAAACTGGACCCCTTTCTGATACCTTACACCAAAATTAACTCCAGATGGATTAAAGACTTAAACATAAGGCCTAACACCATAAAAACCTTAGAAGAAAACCTAGGCAAAACCATTCAGGACATAGGCATAGGCAAGGACTTTGTGATTAAAACATCAAAAGCGTTGGAAACAAAAGCCAAAATAGACAAATGGGATCTAATTAAACTCCAGAGCTTCTGTACAGCAAAAGAAACAATCATTAGAATGAATTGGCAACCAACAGAATGTGAAAAAGTTTTTGCAATCTACCCATCTGACAAAAGGCTAATATCCAGAATCGACAAAGAACAAAAACAGATTTACAGAAAAACAACAACAACAAAGAAACCCATTCAAACGTGGGCAAAGGATATGAACAGACACTTTTCAAAAGAAGACATTTATGAGACAAATAAACATATGAAAAAATGCTCATCATCACTGGTCATTTGAGAAATGCAAATCAAAACCACATTGAGATACCATCTCACACCAGTTAGAATGGCAATCATTTAAAAATCTGGAGACAAAAGATGCTGGAGAGGATGTGGAGAAACAGGAACACTCTTACACAGTTGGTGGGAGTGTAAATTAGTTCAACCATTGTGGAAGACATTGTGGCAATTCCTCAAGGACCTAGAAATAGAAATTCCATTTGACCCAGCAATCCCATTACTGGGTATATATCCAAAGGATTATAAATCATTCTATATAAAGACACATGCACACGTATGTTCATTGTGGCACTGTTTACAATAGCAAAGACCTGGAACCAACCAAAATGCCCATCGATGATAGACTGGACAAGGAAAATATGGCACATATACACCATGGAATACTACGCAACCATAAAAAATGATACATTTGTGTCCTTTGTAGGGAAATGGATGAATCTGGAAATTATTGTTCTCAGCAAACTGACACAAGAACAGAAAAATCAAACACTGCAGGTTCACACTAGTAGGTGGGTGTTGAACAATGAGAACACATGGACACAGGGAGGAGAGCATCACACACTGGGGTCTATTGTGGGAGAGTAGGGAAAGGACAGTGGGGGGTAGGGAGGTTGGGAAGGGACAACGGTGTGTGTGGGGGTAAATGCCAGATATAGGTGATGGGGAATGGAGCCAGCAAACCACATTATCATGTAGGTACCTATGCAACAATCCTGCATGTTCTGTACATGTGCCCCAGAACCCAAAGTGTAATAAAATATATGCTTAAAATAAAAGAATTGTGTTAGAGCTGCATTTTCATTTGGGAATAAACTCTATCACTTTTTACAGCATGCTCTTTAGGTTTTATTGTTTGGTGCATATACATTTAAGATTGTTATGCTTTCTTGGCAGATTAATGTTTTTATCTGTAAAAGGATTTATCTATCCTTTTCCTTTCAACCTACCTATGTCATTAAATTTGAAATGAATTTTCTATAAACAGCATGTAGTTGGATCCTGTATTGAATATTCCAGTCTCTTTTGATTGGTATGTTTAGACCATTAACATTTGAAGTGATTATTGTTATGTTTACATGTAAGTCCATAATTTTATCATGTTTTCTGTTTGTTTCCTCTAGTCCTTGTTCCTCATCTTTGTTCCTTGCTTTACTATGGGTTATTTCAACTTTGTTTTAAGGATTTCACCTTGGTTTATTTATTGTGTTTTTGAGTGCACCTTTTTTGTATGGTTTTCATAGTTGTTTCTCTTATTGTAAGTCACAGTATCACATATGTCTTAAAACAGTCTAAGGGTATCAACAGTTTACCATTTCAAGGTAAGTATCAAAACTGCATTTCCAATAGAGCTCTTTACCTTCCCTAATTCATGTCTTGAGTATCAAATGGTTTTACAATGTTTGTTTTGATCATTTAATATGATTTATAAAACTTATGAGGAAAATTATAGTCTATTGTATATGGCCACATTTCTGCTCTTTCCATTGTTACCTCTTCCTGATGTGGCAAGGTTTTTTTTTATTTTTATTTTTCATTTTATTTCTGTTTGATGAACTTCCTTTAGGAAATATTTAAGAGTAGATCTGTTAACAGTAAATTATTTATTTTTCTTTGTCTGACAATGTCTTCATTTTCTCTTAATTCCTGAAAGATATAGAATCTGAGGTTGACAGATTTTTTTCTATCTGCTGGTGAAAAATATTGTGCAATGTCCTTTCAGCTTCAATGGCTTCAGAGGAGAAATCTGTCATTCGAATGTGTGTTCCAAGTAGGTAATTGTGTGCCATTTTGCTCAACTGCTTTTAAGTTTATTTTCTTTGAATTTAATTTTTTAATTCTTTTTGAAACTGTTTCATTCTGTCACCCAGGCTGTTGTGCAGTGGTGTAATCATAGCTTGCTGTAGCCTCAAACTCCTGGGCTGAAGTGATCTTCCAGTCTCAGCCCCTAGTAGCTGGGACTACAGGTGCATGCCACAACACCCAGTTATTATTTATTTATTTAGAGATGGGATCTCACTATGTTGCCCAGGCTAATCTGAAACTCCTGAGCTTAAGTGATCCTCCTGTTTCAGCCTCCCAAGTAGCTGGAATTACAGACACAATGTAACATGCCTGGTGCCTTCAATTTTTAAAAGTATAGTCATCATATATGTTGGTTTGGATTTTTTTGTGTTTGTCTTCTTTGGGGGGCACTCAACTTCTTGGTTCTATAAGTTTGTGTCTTCCACCTGATTTGGAAATTTTTCAGTTATTATTTCTTCAAATACAGATAGTCTGTGACTTATGATGGCTCATCTTACAAACATTTCAACTTTATGATGGGCAAAAGTAGTATGTATTCAGTGTTCTCCTCAAATTATGACAGAGCTATGTCTGGATAAGCCCTTTGTAAGTTTTAGTGTTGCCCCATCATAAGTTCGGAAGTATGTGTACTCTTTCAGCTCCACTTTCTTTTTCTTCTCTTTCTAAAATTCTGTTGACATGAATTTTGGACCTTTACACACTGTTCCACAAAACTCTGAGGATCTATTTAATTTTTAAATTCTATTTTCTGTCTGCTGTTCAGACTGGGTGAATTCTATTGTTCCATCTTTAAGTTCACTGATTCTATTCTGTCATATCCACTCTACTAATGAGTCCATCTAGAACATTTTTTATTTCTGCTATTGTATTTCTCAGCTTTATAATATCATTTGATTTCTTTTTCATAACTTATTTTTCTTTGCTGAGATTTTGTTTTTTCACTTGCTTCAAGATAATTGGTAATTAACTAGTGAAGCATTTTATGATGGCTGCTTTAAAACCCTTGCCAAATAATTCCAGGATTTGATTCTTCTTGGTCTTGGGCTCTGTTGATTGTTTTGGTTCCTTCAAGTTGTGATTTTCTTGGCTCTTGGTATGATGGATAATTTTTTTATTGTATCCTGGACATTTGGTCTACTATATTGAGAGAGTCTAAGCCTTATTTAAATTTTTATTTTTTAGCAAGCAGTCACCCAATTTGGGCTTAGCACATGAGCTCTTCTCTGTGAGCTCTGGTCCTCATGAGAGTTTAATTGTCAAAGCTGTTATTTTGGTCTGCTCAGTTTATCTGATGCTACCATGGTTCCCACCGGTCTCTTGTGAGGCTACCTCGGGAGGTTTAAGGGGCTTCCTTAGGCCTGCTGAGTGTCTTCTAATGAAAAAGGCTGCAAAGAGGTCCCCCTTAGAGCTGTTCAGCTACCCTGATGTCTCTGGCAGGGATTAGAGTCTTGGGCTTATGGACAAAGCTTCCTGGACTGGGACATTTGTGACTGATCACTGTTTTTGGTTCTCATCTCCTCCCCATCCCAATCCTGAGAATGTTTTGCTTTAAAAAAAAAAAACTTTCAGCTATTTCAAACAACTCAGCAATGTTTGCAACGGACACCTTCAGTCCATTTCTGAGGATGTACTAATCTCCATGGCTCATGTAGGGGCAGACAGCAAGGGTGTCAAAGGATACGTGTCTTGGCAACAAGAAATGAGGATTGTTTATCTCCACAGTAGGCTGTGTTTAATTGGCCGTTTTAAGATGTCTGGCTTTCAAGTGTCAATAGGGTAGGAATAATTAGTTCAGTTACTTAACCTCTCTGAACCTTAGTTAAAAAGAGGTTTGGAGCCTACACTTAGATGTAATCCTGCTCAGCTACTCACTAGTTGCTGGGGTGCTGTCAAATCTTCATTTCTCTGGTCTTCAGTTTCTTCATCTGTGCAGTGGAAGTGATGAAAGTCCCCACTTACCAGGTTTGCTAATGTGACGCTGATACAAAGTGCTGAGCACAGGAAGGGTTGCCTGGTTGACTCTGCTCAGTGACCATCAGGGATTATCATCATGACCTTGGAAGGCTTGATAGTCAGGTAATACCTAGGCTGCTGGAGGATCTAGCAGCTTTGAGATAATGAGGATGTCTGCCTTAGTAGTAATAGATGCATCTATTATTACTAATAATGTTGTGTTTGAAAAGCAGGACTTGATCTGAGCAGCCTAAATATGAATCCTGGCTCCAGCACTTACTGGCTGGGACACAGGTCAAGCTACTCAACCTCCCTAAGCATTAATTTCCTCATCTGTGAAATGGGGACAGTGATGATACCCAGTGCAGAGATGAGTCAGGCCCAGTAATTAGCAGTGTGCTCAGAACGCTGTAATTGCTCAGTAAACGCTGGCTGCAGCTTGCCATGAAGACAGAGCTTTGTGTGTTGCTTGTGGCTGTGTCTGTATTTCCAGTGCCTAGAACAGAGCCGGACACTCCGTGGGTCTCCGTCTAACATGGTGGCCCCTTAGTTGGGCTGCAGGCCTTTCCTGCTCAGGGCTGTGTCTGGCTCATGGCTGTGTCCACAGATCCTGCGTGGAGCCTCCCTCCTGCTCTTGACAGCTGAGGAGGCTGCACGGATGTTGCTAGGGCTTAAAAAATGTGTCTGAGAGGCTGGCTGCTGTGCAGTGTCACTGAGGCACTGGTCTGTCTCTCTCTTACACACAGACACACACACACACACACACACACACACACACACACAGCAGCAGCAGCAGCAGCAGCAGCAGCAACAGCTGGGTTCCTCCAAGCTCCTCTGCCCGTCAAGAATTTCTGGCCTTGAGTGGGAGCAGAACCACTGGCCACAAAGCTGGAGGTTGTCTTTCCACCAGGGTCCTCTCTCCTTGATTCCTGAGATCCTTAGTGCCCATTTGATGCTCATTTCTTAGAAGACAGAGGATGCTGCCAGTGGGGAACCAGGCACCTGTACCTGGCCCCTCCTCAGCAATCATGCTGCCATGAGAGAGAATTTTCAGGGCCTTCCCTCAGCTTAGTTTTCCTGTGGGAGGGGCAGAGAGCCCAGGCACTGGGGTCCCGGGGGAGCTATAACCGCCGGAGAGGAGGGAAGAAGCTGCCCACCTGCCCTCAGCATGGTTGTCCTGATTCTTTGGGTATCTTTTGGCTCAGATTCACCAATGGGCCCAACTACCAGTGTCTAGTCAGGCTGCCATGAACAATAATACAGACTGGGAGGCTGCAAGAAGAGAAACATCTTCTCTCTCAGTTTTAAAGCCTGGGAAGTCTAAGATCAAGATGCAATCTGAGATGTTTGATTTTCCGCTCTTGTGTCAGTTTGCTGAGAATGTTCTCACTCATAGGTGGGTGTTGAACAATGAGAACACATGGACACAGGGAGGGGAGCACTACACACTGGGTCTGTTGGGGGGAAATAGGGGAGGGACAGCGGAGGGTGGGGAGTTGCGGAGAGATAGCATGGGGAGAAATGCCAGATATAGGTGATGGGGAGGAAGGCAGCAAATCACACTGCCACGTGTATACCTATGCATCCATCTTGCATATTCTTCACATGTATGCCAAAACCTAAAATGCAATAAAAAAATAAAAAATTAAAATAAAGATGCGATCTGGGTTGGTTCTTCTGTGGCCTCTCCCCTTGATTGCAGACAGCTGCCCTCATGTGGCCTTTCCCTGCCTGCCTGCATTGGTGGTACCTCTGCTCTTCTCATGCCAGTCTCACTGACTTAGGGACCCGCTCCTATGACCTCACTTAACCTTCATTACCTCTTTCCTTCAAGGTCCTATTTCTTTCTTTCTTTCTTTCTTTCTTTTTTTTTTTTTTGAGACAGAGTTTCGCTCTTATACCCAGGCTGGAGTGCAATGGCTCGATCTCGGCTCACCGCAATCTCCGCCTCCTGGGTTCAGGCAATTCTCCTGCCTCAGCCTCCTGAGTAGCTGGGATTACAGGCAGGCACCACCGTGCCCAGCTAATTTTTTGTAATTTTAGTAGAGACGGGGTTTCACCATGTTGACCAAGATGGTCTCAATCTGTTGACCTCGTGATCCACCCGCCTCGGCCTCCCAAAGTGCTGGGATTACAGGCTTGAGCCACTGCGCCTGGCCCAAGGTCCTATTTCTAAACACGGTCATATTGCAGGTTAGGGCTTCAACACAGAACTCTGGGGGGTCGTAATTCAGGCCATAAGAGGGAATCATGACCTCCATGAGATGCCTGTGGGTTCCCTTAGCACTGGAATGGGGTCCAGTGTGACTCTTTCTTGCTGTAACATTCCTCCTCCCACCCAGTATCTCCGAGAGCATCTGGTCCAGGTTTCTCATTTCACCCTTGAGAATGAGGCTCAGAGAGGGACAGTGACATGTCCTAGGTCACACAGCATGTAGGGAGCAGCTCTTGGAGGGCAGCCTAAAGCCCGTCATTCTGGCCTGGACTTTTTCTGATGCTTCACAGTCAGGACAGTGAGAGACGGGTAACTGCGCTACGCTAGTGGGAGCGGGCACCCAGCATCAGAACTTAGAGCCTTGGCGCTAAGCAGCCTCTTTTGTCCCAAGCCTGGCTCTTGTTTCTCTCTCTTAAGGATTCCAATTTCAGGAACATTTGTTGGCTCTTTTTTATTCTCTCATCTTTCATTGTGCTTTCTCTCTGGGTAATCTGAGGCTTGCAGACAGCTAAGTACAACGTATACATTAAGATGAAATGCAATAAAATATAATTGAACATATTTCTTTCGAGTCTGAGTGGTGGATTAATCTCCCTGGCATGTCCCTATTTTCTCTTCACTCATCCTGCTTTTTGTCTGAGGTTTTTCCTCTCCTCCCCGGAATCTCTGGGATTTGAATGGCTCTGTGGCCCCTGCTCATTGGAGATACACACATGATCCTGACACTACAGACCACATCCCTGTGATGGATAAACCCTGTTCCCAGAGTTGAGGAGAGGGAACTGCCAGTGTCTTTGTAGGCCTGGGAGGGGTCCCCACTGATGATGAGGAGGGTGGAGGGTCTGTGAATGGGATTGGGAAGCTTTCCCTGGGTGCAGAGACCCTCCCGGGAACATGCTTTTGGTGGGTCCTTCTGTTGCTCTAGAGCTGAGGCTGTCGCTCTAGAGCAGCAGGATCTTGACGTGCCCCCAAAGCCACCACTGGGTCCCCAGAGAGCGGTGAATCATCAGAGATGCCCCAGACATGGCCGTGAGCTCAGTTTCAGGTCAGGAAGTGAGCCAGAGGCATTGGAGGAGGTGAGCGGGAAGGGTGCTGCTGCCGCGGCTTACCCACTGTGTGGCCTTGGGTGAGTGACTCAACTTCCCTGGGCCTCAGTTTTCCCATCTATAGTATGGGCATATATAGTCACAGCACAAGGGACTACATGGAGGGTTAAACCAAACGATTCCTGTAAGACACTCAGCACAGTGCCTGGCACACGGTGGGTCCTGAGTGACGGAGACAGGTAACAGTCATTCATTCATTCACTCACCAGCCCATTGTGAGGCCTCCCATGTGCCAGGCCATACACCAGGTGTCAGGGAGAGAAGAATGAAACTTCCTGTCACCTGGGGTAGCTCACAGTCTAGTGGAGACTGGAACTGGCTCTGGGAGATGGACACAGCGGTGTCTGCGGGAACAGAAGACGGACAAGCAAAGTCGGCTCCAAGGGGAATCAGAGGAGGCCTCCTGGAGGAGGTGATGCTCAAGCTGAGCCTGGGAGGGAGCTTCAGTTCCAGGGGCAGGAGTAGGGGGAGTTCCAGGAGAGGACAGCAGGGCAAAGGCAGGGAAGCATAAAGAGTGGTGGGTGAGGGTGCCAGGGGTTGTCTGGCTGGGCCTGAAGGCTGGGAACTGTGGGGACAAGTGGCCTTGAACAGGGGCAGAACTCCCCACCCCCTGGGGCCCTGGTATCCTTCCCCTGCAAGCCCCACTCTCTCCAGGTGCTGCCATAGCCACCCTGCAGCAGCTCTGGATCTGGGGTGTGTCTGTGCTCTTGGAAGCCTGGGAAGGCCCCACTGTCCCCAGCAGTCTCAGAAGTGCCTGCTCTCATTGCCTGGCTTCTTCCTGATGTTGGCACCTGCTCTAATCTTGGAGGTGTGGCCAGGGCTGCATGCTTCACAGAGCCAACAGGAGACAATGGAGGTCGAAAATGAGAGCCCACCCCTTCTGAGTTGGTGGGATAGGAGCTCCCTGGGTGCAGCTGCAGTCATCCTCCCAGGTGCAGGACCCCAGGCATCTCTGCAGTCTGCCCCCCTTGGAGGCCTGGAAAGGGCACCCTGTCCCCACAGGTTCAGGGGTGTCTGCTCCCACTGCCTGGCCTCTCCCCACTCCTGGCACCTGCTCCAATCTCAGAGCAGGGTTGGGGACAAACCCGGGCACTATCACACCCCAGGCAGGTGTGCACATACTTGGGACAGTGCTGACATGCCAGTCCCTTGCTGTCTCATTCTTCTTTGGATTTTGGATGCTGACAAGCCAGGGATGGGAAGCTGAGAGGGGCCTGAGGGCAGCTTCATTCTGCGTGCTGGCCTGCAGGTGCTCCTTGGTGTGAGCAGCCTGGGCACCAAGGATGGGGGGAGGCAGACAGGCTCCTGGGCAGAAGTGGGTGAGTCCCTGGTGAAGCCCCACCTTCAGACTGGGGAAGGCCTGAAGCCTGAGAGCCTGGCTGCCAGTCCTGCTGAGTAGAGGGGGACCAGAGGGAGAACTCACTCTGCTTTTTCCTGGGCCTGCCCATCGCTGCCCAGGGACAAATCAGCACTCACTTCCCACCTCTGAGGCCCATAAAAGCCCCAGGTTCAGCCAGAGCAGAAAAGATGATGGGAGAACCAGCTGCAGAGGGGAGCTTCCCACTCCAGGGCCTCCTCTTTGATAAGAGCTGCAGAGACAATGGGATGACCTACCTGCAGAGAGGAGCCACCCACCCCCGGACCTCCTCCTCTCTGCTGAGGGCTGAACACTCATCAGGACATCCTGAATGCAGAAAGGAGCTACCTGCAGTGGGTCTCTGAGCAGTTCTACTTCTCAATAAAGCTCCTCTTCATTTTGCTCACCCTCCACTTGTCTGTGTACCTTATTCTCCCTGGTCACAGGACAGGAACTCAGTGCATGCCAAAGGGCAAGGCTAGAAGAGCTGAAACACAAACAGGGCTGAAACATACCCCCTTCCTCACCACATTGCAGATGAAGAGAGGGAGAGAAGCACTGTGGCCCTTCGGGAGCTCAGACCTGGGAGCTCCCCGAGCCAGGGCTGGGGCTCCCTCTTTGAGGCCCTGTGGTTCCTGATGTCTCTGAGCTTCTGGGTGTCACTGCATTCCCTGGTACCATCCAGGGAAGCTGCTTGCAGCATGCCTGGTCTAGCCGCATCCTCGCAGAGAGCCAGCAGCTGTACCAGCACCTGGAGCTGCCTGCCCGCTGCAGCAGCCAGCATGCCTGACCATGCACAGTGGCCAGACCCCATGCCTGCTGGCTCACACACCCCTCTCTGCTCCACGCCTGGCTCGCACTTGGCAGGTGTGGGGTCCCGGCTGGTAGCATGAGCCGAACACAGTCTGCCAGGCTGAGTGGGCAGAACAAGCTGAATGGGACCGGGCAAAGGTGCCAGGGCCACAGAGGTTTCTGGCCAAAAAAGCAACACCCCAAAGATCCTGTAACAGTTGGGGGGCAGGGGAGGGCTGTGGTCAGAGCATCAGGCCCTTCCACAGATGGTAGCCTTGAGGGGAGCCATGAGGAAGACAGTGTCCCTCCTGTCACTCCTATTGTCAGACTCTACCTGGGGCTTCACAGAGTGAATGTCACCTGTGTCCCTGATGTGCTTTGGGGGGCTCAGGACTGGTGACATGTCCCTAAGTCCCTCAGGGTGTGGCTTGGAGACCCCGGCCTGCCTGCTTTTGTCACGTGTCGCTGTGTTTGTTCTTTAGTGGCCCTTCAGTGAACAGCAGTCCTCCCTCTTTGCCCTTTTTTTTACCAGTGTCCACTGAGCTCCTGTGATGTGCCCAGCACTTTTCTAGGGCTTACAGCTATGAACAAACAGACAGCACCCACTGCCCAGACCTTACATCCTTGGGGGTGGGGACAGCTGGTCACCACATAACTGGGGGCCTTCCCTGGGATCAGTGCCCTGAGGATGTGGTTCCCAGGGCTCTGGGAGCCTGGGCCAGAGTCTAATATTGTCAGGAAGGCTGGGAGGGCTTCCCTGAGGAGGTGGCCCTCTCACCAAGAACTGAGGGGTAAGGGGAGGAAGCTTTTGGAGAGGAGGTGAGTCTCAGGGTTCAGGAGCAGAGTGAGCAAAGGCCCCTGGGTGGGAGGGAGGGAGGGGAATTCAGGCCCTGAGTGGTGGTCCTTGGGGTGGGGTGGAGACTTGGCAATTGAGAAACAGATGAGGCTGGCCAGGGTGGCACAGGGCCAGGGCCCCAGGGAGCATGGTGGCCATGGGAGCAGTTTCAGTTTTCTCTTTACAGTATGAGGACGCCCCGAGAAGGCTAAGGAAGGGAGGCAGGAGCAGCTTTCTACAGTGAACCCCTTCCTCTGGATGCCTGGTCAGGGACTGTGAGGCGGGAACAGGAGGAGGCTGCGGAAGGGCGCTGGGGGAGGTGTTGGGGCCAGAAGAAGCCAGGGAGCTGCAAGGATGGGTTGCAGTGACCTGGGGAGATGAAGCTGGAGGTGGATTCCATGTGGCATGCGGGGAAGAGGTGGGGGTAGGGTGGGGATGATGCTGAGGTTTCCTGGTGAGGTGGGGGTGGGCAGAAGATCCCAGCACGGTCAGGACTGGGAAGCCACGTTTCAAGGGCAAGGTCATGTCACATCTGCCTTCCTCACCTCCCCAGGTCGAAGAGGCCTCTTCTCTTATCAGCTCTCTCCTACCCCCTTGGCCATTTCAGATCAGAGTATCAGCTCAGAACTGAATGTGTTTTAGAGACACTTCGTCCCAACCCTTATGAACAAGGAAGAGAAGAGGCCCAGAGAGGGGGCAGGATTTCCCAAGGCCACACAGCAAATAAGAGCAGAACTGGAGGTGGCTCCAGAGCCCCACTTTGTGCCCCCACACCAGCTGCCCTGCCAGACATCATAGCCAGGGGCTATGGCGGCCGCTCTCTTGGCTCTGTCCCGCAGGCTGTGGCTAATGGCTCTGTCATCCTGAATCAATAGGTTAGAAGCCACTGTATTTATAGTGTCATTTTTTTCAGATGGTTCAAGGAAAAGTTGATAAATGGGTCCTGTCCTTTTCCAGAAGATTATAGATTCCTTTTTCTTAATTACTATTTTTTTATCTTTATAATTCTCTCTTTCTAACACATAGACTCTCTCATGTGGAAGCTAGCAGTCCTTGAGGAAACTGACCCTGTGGTGCTGGGGGCCTTTCAGGGTGCGCCCTGCAGGGGCCGTGGCCTGAGGTTGCACCGTGGCCTAAGGTGGGGCTGTGGCCTGAGGTTGCACCATGGCCGAGGCTGCAGTGGCTCAGGGTTTCTGGTCTCAGCTTCTCCAGCCAGCCCTGTGATTCTTGCTGCCCAGTCCAGGAGGTGAGCTCCCCATCACTAGAGGGGTCCCCGTAGACTGGGCAACCCTTGGCAGAGAACTAAATGCTGGGCTGAGGTTGTGACAGGGACATCATTCTCTGCAGATCTCCCCACCCCACCCTCTATCCCACCCCAACACCAGAGTGGACGAGGGGGAGGGAGGAGCCAGCAGTTACTGTGGAAGGTAGATATGCTGGGCGCGTAGAGTCTGATTCCTTCCCTTCTCTCTCCATTTCCTCCCCAAGCCCATCTCAAGGGTTAGATTGTGTTTTCTCCCATTTCACAGATGAGACCCCCATCTTCACTTTGCAGGGAGTCCCATTGTAACACAGCCCGCCCCTCCCTTGCTCAGAACCTGTCTTAAGGCCTCCTTATGTTGCTGAGTAAATCCAAGCAGTGGGCACACGAGGCAGCCTGGAAGTGTGGAGACCAACCAGCATGTCAGGAAGCCCAGGAATAGCTCAGACACTTGTGCTTCATCCCCCCGGACTTCCAAAGGGTTCCTCCGCTCCTTGTCAGCACTCACTCAGAAGGGAGGGAAGAGGAACAGACCCCAGGAATTCCCCTTCCTGGAATGAGGGCACCTCATTTTTGGATGTTCCCCCTCCCCACTCTCAGAGGATACAGGGCTCCTGGGATAGTCTCAGGCTCTAAGCAACAGCCTTCTGAGAGGTATGCAGTTTGTACCCCCATTATACAGGTGGAGAAACCGGGGCTCAGAGAGGGGAAGTAAACTACCGCATGTCATGCAACTATGGAATGGCAGAGCTGAGATTTAAATACAGGTTGAACCCCAAAGCCTGTCGTTTTCCCAGAGCTTGTACTCAAAGCAAACTGATATCCTTGGGTGGCTCCATCAGATATAGCCCTGCCATCCCCATGCCCTCGGCATGACCCACATTCCTGGGTTCCAGTGGGTGCAGTGAGCCCGTGCCCTGCCCGGATGCCCCTTTCGGATGGCTCTTGTGCCGGCAGACCGAACTCTGTCCACTTCTCCAAAGCAGCTCCCTCCAGAGCTTTGCAAAAGCTGCTCCTCCTGCCTAGAGAGCCCTTCCCCTCCTCTCTGCCTGGACAACTCCTATTCACCTTTCAAGACTTAGTTGGAATGTTGCCTCCTCCAGGAAGCCACCAAAATCTCCCGAACTTGATCACACCTCCCTGGAGCCCTGAGTGCTGACTGTTCAGTTAGTGTTTGTCTATGTGTCAGCCTCCCTGTTGGACTGTGACATTCCTGAGTGTTGGGGCCATCACTGTGAGTCCTGCATACTGCATGGGGCCTGGCCGACAGTAGTGGTAGATCAACCAATGTCTGTGAAATAAACTTCACTCAACAGTTCCAGCTCTGGTCAGAGAATGGTCCACCAGTTTGTGCTGTGGTCAGAGATCTGCAGGCCACTGTATTGTCCCTGGGGTCCGAGCAGGTCACAGATGGCTGCCTAGGTTTGCAAGGGGCATAACCAAGCCCTATAATCTACTGGGGCTCCTCAGTGCTCTTGAGATTGTTTCTTAGACACACCATTACCCGGTGTGAGTGTTTGTGCAATGTTAATTAGTCCTAATGAGGATCAGTAACTGATTAGGAGCAGCGTTTGTTCAATCTCAGCCCTAATTTCTTCCTCTTGGCTTTCCCCTGGGAGCCCGAGCAGTGCCTCTGCAGAAGGGGGAACCAGAACCCCTCGCCCATTAGAGGCCTGGTCTGGTGTCTGGGAAATGTGGCCCATACCTTCCCCACCTCACTGCCTGCCCCAGTCCCCAAGGCCTGTTGCATCCTCAGCTCTGCTCTGTTGAGCTCCCCTGGCCCTCGTGGCTGAATAACACCTCCCCTCCCCACAGCCCTGCTGTGTCTGGGGCTTGGTTATGCCCCTTGCAAACCTAGGCAGCCATCTGTGACCTGTCTTTAGGCCCACCCTTTCCAGTCCCCTCCCATCACATGGTCGTTTTTTTAAAGTGGGGGCTTTGGGGTCAGGCAGATCCAGGTGCCTTCCTGGCCTGGTCTCTCACTGGCCGTGTGAACTGAAGTGAAGTTGTTTTTGTAATCCTTTTCAACCTTAAGTTTCTCATCTCTCGAATGGGTGTTAGGAGAATTGTCTTAAGAGGAGGTTGGTCACAGTGGTTCATGCCTGTAATGCACTTTGGGAGACTGGGGCAAGCAGATCACCTGGCATACATGGTAAAACCCAAACTCTACTAAAAATACAAAGATTAGCTGGGCGTGGTGGCGGGAGCCTGTAGTCCCAGCTACTTGGGAGGCTAAGGCAGGAGAATCACTTGAACCTGGGAGGCGGAGGTTGCAGTGAGCAGAGATCACATCACTGCATTTCAGCCTGGGTGACAGAGCGAGAAGCCATCTAAAAAAAATGATAAAAATAAAATAAGGAAGGGGCATGCATATAACGTGCTCAGCTGGTGCCTAGTACATAGTATAAGCTCAATAAATGGTGGCTTAACTTTGAGTCATTTTCCTTTTCCAAAAATGTTACTGATATCTCAGCACTGGATGCTACATAATAGCATCAAAAGTCCGACCTCCAGTCCCGCCTTCCAGGCCCTTGCTAACCTGTCTCTCTCCATCTCTACTGTTTCCTCGGTCTCTGTTGTTACCTGTCTGAGCTGCCAGCCATCCAGAACACTCACTGTTCTTCAAACATGGCTCACCCTTTCCTGATCCTGTGTGCTCTCCATGGAATTATTTTCCTTACTGACCTCCCTCACCACCTACTTCCCTGTTTGTGAGCCCATGGCTTGTCCCACCTTCCCTTGGTCTGGCTCCAGTCACACCTCCTCCAGGAAGCCTTCCAAGATGCCCCAGTTGAGCAGACCTCCTCTCTTCTCTGCAGTCCTGTGCCCCCAGCTTAGAGACCTCCTGCCTTCAGGAAGGAATTTTTTACTGATTTACCTTTACCTTCCCTTGAATCACAGCTCTATCCAGGACAGTGAGGTCTCCAGGTGCCTCTGGACACTGGTCAGGGCTGTGGTCCTAAGTCCTCCCCATGGGGCTGGTCCTGAGCTGCCTCAGTGACTATTCCTCACCCTGTTCCTTGATCCCCTGCTGTGTCCCGGGCTCCTGGCAGGCCTTGAGTGAGACCCTGTAGGTGCAGCCAGCACATGCTCTGCAGGCAGCCTCTGTGGTTCCCAAAGCTTGTGCATCACGCAGTCTGTGGGTTTCAGACTTGGACTCTCTGACTGTGGGGATTATGAGTCTGTGCTGCTCTGGGCCTGTGGCTCAGGGACTCTAAGAGGGTGGGATGTTGAGTGCTGAAGTCTGCACCTGGGTGAGTCAGGTTCTGCGGCTTTGAGTCAGCAGCATGAAGATACCCCGGGTACTGATAACACCTTCTGAATCCAGGCAGCCGGGGATACTGACTTAGTCTGAACCTGGCTGGCCCCTCCACTCAGTTGGGCATGAACTACAAGGCTCTGCACCTCAGTCTCCACATCTGTGTAGTGGGGTTGCTGATGGCAGTGGGTGCGACTGTGTCAACAGCATTTGAGAGAAGCCTGTGTGTATGTGGCAGGCCCTGAGGAGTGGGGAGTGAACTGGATGGTGGGTCCCACCTGGCCTAGCAGGGGTGTGTGCCTGTGAAGGCCTATGTGTGGTGGAGTCCTCTATGTGAGGGCCTCACATAGCAGGGTGCAGTCGGCCAAGGGGACACTGGTGATTGGCAGCCCTAGAGAGCAGCCTCAGCCTGGAGGTGGCATGCAGAGGTGCCCAGAGCCTTCTCTCCCCCACAGCCTGTATATGTCAGCTGTCAACCGCCAACCTGCACTTGGGGCCCAGACTAGTCCTGTCTAGCAGAAATGTAGTGGGACACGCCAACTTATTTTGTAGTAACATCACAAAGTTAAAATATAAGTGAAATTGGCTGGGCACGGTGGCTCACACTTGTAATCCCAGCACTTTGGGAGGCTGAGGCGGGCAGATCACCTGAAGTTGGAAGTTCAAAACCAGCCTGGCCAACATGAAGGAAACCCCATCTCTACTAAAAACACAAAATTAACTGGGTGTTGTTGCAGGCTCCCATAATCCCAGCTACTTGGGAGGCTGAGGCAGGAAAATCGCTTGAACCCAGAGGTAGAGGTTGCAGTGAGCCGAGATCACACCAAGGCACTCCAGCCTGGGCAACAAGAGCAAAACTCCATTTCAAAGAAAAAGAGAAATAAGTGAAATTTACTTTTAAATGTCTCTTATTTAACCCAATGCATCATATCAATCTGAAATGAATATTAAAATATAAATAGTGAAATGTTTTGCCCTTTTCTTCTATGCTGGTTTGAAAATCTGGTATGTCTTTCACCTGGATTCAGACCAGCCACACTTCAAGTGCACAGCAGCTCCACGTGGCCAGTGGCTGTGGGACAGGCCAGCATAGGGCTGGCAGCTCCGGATGCATAGCCCAGGGGTTGGGAGCCTAAGCTCTGGAGTGACCGTGCCTTGGTTCAACTCCTGACTGTCTCTTCTTGGCCAGGTGACCTTAGATGGAAAGCTTCACATTTTCTTAAGAAAATTAAAGTACTGAGTGTTCAGCAAACAGTGGCTGTTGCTGCCATTTATTATTTTTGTCACTCTGTCGCCTCACAGCACACTAACTCACCCTGTAACTGTGTGTCTCTCTGTCGTAGACCCTTGGTGCCTTCCCCCACAGGTGGATGTGCTGGACAGCAGCCATTCCAGTCAGTGGACCCCTCTGCATGGCTGGGGCTCACTGAAGCATAGAATACAGAGCCCCCACCTGGGCTGAGCAGATGAACCTCTAGGGCTGCAGCACGTGGTGAGAGACCGGGCTGGCCTTTCCAGGCCTCCACTTCTTGGCCTGTAAATAAGACGGTAGGACTAGGGGACCCTGGAAAATCGCTGCCAAGTGTGAGAACTTGATGAGCATGACAGTATTTATATAGGACATGGGCAGCATTTACAGAGAAGCCTGGGAAGGGGAAGCGGGGTGGTAATGAGCTAACATGTGCTTTTGCATTGGCTTGCCTTGGGTGACCGGGCTACCAGGTAAGAAGGAGCTGTGTTTCCGGGTCTGTGAAGAAGGCCTGCCTCCCAAGGTGTGTACCTGCAGTGATGTGAGTAAATGAGCATACTAGCCCCCCAGGGATCACAGCTCCAACAACATCGCTTTTGCTGAAGTGGTAAAGAGGGCTGCCAGGGGAGAAGTTCTGGTGGCTCCAGTGGCACTCAGAGAAGCTTGTCCGCCCAGGCCACTCACCCTGGAGAACATGGGCAAGACACAGGATGGTCTTGAATACACTCTTCCTTACCGCGCTCTAGCAAGTATAGTAAGTGTGCTTATCAAGTGTACCTTAAGTTCTTTAAAAAGTATCATTGAAGAAGTTTGCCTTTAGCACTCCCCTCCTCCCTCTTCTTCTCCCCCTCTCTCTCTTCTTTCTTTTTCTCTCTCTTCCTTCCATGGGGCAGGAAGGTAGCAAGCCAGAACCCCACACCCGTGAGCACGTGCACACCTGCCACATGATGGGCTGGGTCCACCCAGCAGCAGCCCCACAGAGCTCAGGGCAGCCCAGGCCCCTTCTCTGTTTCGTCCCAGAAAATTGGACAATAATGTTAGAATTGGACAATCGCAAATATATAACCTAAATATTGACATTGTACAAATTAACACCTCACAGACTTTTGCCAACAAATATGTGTTGTGTGATTTATCAGGTAATCACAAGGTTTATTTTTATAGAGTGCATACTTTCCACAGGTGAGGCAGAGTAGACGGGAGCCAGGACACAAATAGGAGGCTGTTAGATGAATGTCCTGCTTTCTTTTTCTGTGCCCCTGAGTCCATGGGAAGAACTCGGTAACAGCATCAGAAGGTCACATCTGATGGCTTGATGTGGGCCCTGCACACATATGTGCACAGGTACACACAGACATGTACATACACACCTGCATACACACAACCCCCTTGGCGGAGAGGCAGGAGGTTGCCTTACTTGGATGTCGCTGTGGCAATGACTACAGATGTTATACTTTTGAGAGATGAAGCTGTCACATGCATTTTGACCCTTTCTGAAAATAGGCAAGATCTGACGGTATTTGGAGGGAAGCTGACACTGGGGAACATCCCAGAGGCATTTCTGCAAATCCTGAATCAGGGTGGGTCCCAGATACTTCCACAGCGGCCGGTGCAATGGGTCAGGTGGAGAGGAAATGGCTGCTTCTTGAGATGCTACTTCGTCCCAGGCACATGTGCTGTCCTGTTCACCTCTCACAGTGCTCCCAGAGTGGGTGGACTTCTCCCTGTTTCTGCGGAGGAATGAAGCCTCAGAGAGTCAGGAGCGCCTGCCCTGGATTATAGAACGGAATGGCTGGTCTCAGCTGGCTCTCCCTGATGCTGGTGACAGAGCTTATTACAACTGAGCTTGGGCTGTGAGGCCCCCATTCTGCTGGCTGCATTACTGGATGTGAGCACAGGATGCAGCCTGCTAAGGGCTACAGAAGACAGACAGTGGAGAAAGGGCTGGGGGAGTGCAGGTAAGGGAGATGGTGGGCAGCAGGGAGAGGGAACAAGGAGAGATATGACAAGACTCGGGCTTCGTGGGCTTGAGACAAAGCACAGTCAGTGCCTGATCAGTGGCAGCCATTATCGGTGTTGTTGTGACAGCCATCATTATCATTTCCGGGGGAAGAATCTTCGTCATCACTGATATGATTTGGACCTGTGTCCCCACCCAAATCTCATGCTGAAATGTAATCTCCAACACTGGAGGTGGGACCTGGTGGGAGGTGACTGTATCGTGGGGGTGGATTTCTCCTAATGGTTTAGCACCATCCTCTTGGAGCTGTCCTTCAATAGTGAGTGAGTTCTCATAAGATCTGGTCCCTTAAACGTGTGATCTAGTCCTTCTCTCTCTTTTGCCCCTGCTCTGGCCATATGACCTTTCTGCTCCCCCTTCACCTTCTGCCATGACTGTAAGTTTTCTGAGGCCTCCCCAGAAGCTGAGCAGATGCCAGCACTGTGCTTCCTGTACAGCCTGCAGAAGCATGGGCCAATTCAACCTCTTTTCCTTCTGAATCTCCCCATCTCAAGTATTGCTTTATAGCAACTCAAGAACAGCCTGACACAATTATCATCATCATTCTTATTACTGTCTTCACTTTCATTGCCATCCTCATCTTCATGTCACCATTGTCTCAGTTTTCATCATCACACTCACGGCACTGTCATCATCACCATCACTGTTGTCACAGTCGTCATCATTGCCATCCATGGAGCAGTGAACACTGAGCCCTACCGTGCTGTCCGCTAAGGTTCTGCAGCCCTTAGGGGGTGAGTGCTGCGGAACCTTACTTCACTCACTAGCCTTTAGTGAGTACGACCTGTGCCTTGCCTGTAAGGCGGTTGTAATTGTCACCCTTGGGTTACAGATGGGGAAGCTGAAGCACAGGGAGAGGAGAGGACCTGCCCAATGGCCCAGAGCAGCTCAGTGATGGTGTCACCAGCTCAAGTTCAGCTGCTCCCCATTCAGAGGCTGAAAACGTGAGAAATGAGGTGTGGTGAAAGGAAAACAGTTTTATTAATCTGAAGCCAGCAGTTGGGGAATGGCCAGACTCATGCCTTGAAAAGACCAGTCCAACTTTCTGGGCTGAGTGAGGTGGTTTCAGAAGGGAGACATGGTACGGGAACCAGGTGGGAGGGGTGCAGGAGGTAGCAGGTTGTCTGCAGCTCTTGTTCCAAAGGCTTTCCTGAGCAGTCAGCCATCTGGAGGGCCAGCTGGCATCATCTTGACTTCCGCCTATTGGTGGTGGTCTACTTGTTTGTAACCCCACTAAGCGAGCTGATTCCACAGCTGGATCTGCAAGCCTGGTTTGTTTTAAAATTAACCCCTGGAATTTCTAAGCCAGCACATAATGAGATAAGGAGCACTGCTCATGGGAGTACCTGATTGGCAGGGAAGAAATAAACATTTTAAAGTATAAGGCTACATTCCGAGATGAAGGACAGGAAAAAATAAGTTTCAGCATGCATTTCATAACTGAGACACTCAGTTACAATGGATCCAGGATTTGAACCTGGGTGTCTGTCTCAGGGGCGGTGTCTTAACCCTGTACTAATGACAATATGAATGACTGCTCCTTGGATGCCTCTGTGTGCCATGAGCACCTCCTCCCAGATTGTCTCCAAAGCCCCTGCTGTTCTCCCAGCCCACCCGGCATCCTGGGGACCACTGCCAGCTGAAAGCCTACTGTGTGCACTGCATCTATGTCCTCATACCTGTGTGCTTTTGCACCTGTGGCATCTGACCTGTTGGTTCCTAGACCCTATAGCCCCTCCAGGAGGTACATTTCATTGAGTCTGTTGTTTTTACAGGGGAGGACTCTGAGGTTTGGAGTGGGAGAGTGACTAAGGCCAACACCGGACTCCTTTATTTTTTATTTTTTGAGATGGAGTTGCACTCTTTCGCCCAGGCTGGAGTGCAATGGCACAATCTCGGCTCATTGCAACCTCTCCCTCTGGGTTCAAGTGATTCTCCTGCCTCAGCCTCCCAAGTAGCTGGGACTACAGGTGCCCAACACCACACTCAGCTAATTTTTGTATTTTTAGTAGAGACAGCGTTTCACCATGTTGGCCAGGCTGGTTTTGAACTCCTGACCTCAAGTGATCCACCTGCTTTGGGTCTCCCAAAGTGCTGGGATTTCAGGCGTGAGCCACCACTCCTGGCCCAACTGCAGACCCTTTCTAAGTGCTTGAGGGTGCTTGCAGGGATAAAATATGATGACAGGAAATCTGGCTCTTGCAAAATGACAGCTTGTACAGGAAAGGACACCATCCCTCGTGATAGAGGAGAAACCAAGGCCAGGAGGGAAGGAGCAGGCAGAGCCTGGACCGTCAGGACACACCATTTCTGGCTTCCCCAGGGGGAACCAGAGGGCAGGAGGGCAGACCCAGGAGGGCTGGGGCAAGAACTCTCCCACCTCCACCCCCGCCCCTGCCTGCCTCCCAACTCCCCGACCCACAAGCAATTTTCCTGGGGAAAGAAAATGACTTCCCAGTTTGGGCAAGATCTCACTTCCATTAAGTCAAGCATTTAACAGTTCTCACCGCGGAATGTGTTTTGTTTAATACCTTGATCTCTCTTGTCTGCTGGAGAAATGAAATCTGTCAAGTCCCTTGAAGCCAACTGTCAAAGTAAAGCATTTTGGGGAGACAGATCTCTCACTCTGATGGCAAAATTCATTTGAAATGATCCTTTAATCCAGTCTCCCTGTGAGATCTGGAGCTGAAATTCTAAAGCCGTTTGCCCCAAAGAGTTTCTTTCCATTTCTCCCTGCTCCTTTCTCTCCTGGTACCAACCCCTCCTCCACCCTTAAAAAATAATGCAACAAATTGCAGCAGGCATAATTATAACCATTCGGTTTCTCACATGATTTTTTAGCGGGAAAATGACAGAGCACAAAGCCTTATCTTTCAGTGTCTGTTTGGGGAAGGGAGGGAAGTGATGTTGTCAAAGCCAGCAAGTAAAGGAGAAGAGGCATGAGGGGGTGAGCAGGATTTTACAGACCTGAGGTCTGTGTGAGCAGCAGGAGCCTCTGGGAGGATGATGGCGCCCTCACCCCTGCTGAAGTTGGGGTGGGAGGAGCTGCCGCTTTTTCTCTGTTCTCTGCTCCCCACGCCTGCACTTCCTTCCATCCGGTGTCTGTGTCCACCTGCAAGAGTCTCAGCCTGCCTTTGGGCTCAGTACTTTACAGGGTACAAAGCATTTCCACATTTACCATGATCATTTGTTTGTTAATTGCTCTTTCCTTCCTTCCTTTATGTCGTCAGCGCCATGACTGCTTTCCACTATGGCACATGCCCGTGTGATGCTTGGGATGTGCCCCAGACATAATCTCTGCCTTTAGGGTTCCAGAGTCTAAAAGGGAAGATGAGGTGTGAACAAACGGCTGCGATCCTCTGTGCCGGATGTGTGGTTGGCACATAGCAGGTGCTTCCCTCAGTGAGGATGTGGTGGGGAACACGTAACAGGCTACCTAACAACAGTGCTCAGGTGATTGGAAAGTAAGAGGCAATAGCCGCACGTCTGGAGAGAAGTGGTTCCAGCTTAGTCAGATGCTCAGGGATGTTGACAAGACCCAGGCACTTTCTCTCCTCCATCCTTACCATCCTTGGCCATGTTGACTTTTTGTTCTTACCTTCTTGCCTCATGGTTGCAAGATGGCTGCTGCAGCTCCAAACGTGGTGTCTCACACTACATCCTTCAAGTCAAGAAGAAGGTTGTAGGGTGAGGCAGAGAAAAGTATTTCCCAGAAGCACTCCCTCCACCAACAGATTTCCCTCATACCTTGGTGGCCAAGTCTGGGCCACATGCTCACTCATAAAACAATCTCTGGAGAAGGGGGATGGGGCCCCTGGCTCAGATTCACCCTAGGGCTGGAGGGACCCCCATGCCTGAGCCTGTGGCTGCAGGCTTGTGTGAGTGAAGGAGGAGGGGCAGGGCTACTTGGGGACAGCCCCACATGTCCCCTACCTTCTTGCCGATGTTTGCTGATGAGTGTCCCTGGCAGTGTGGGGTCTGGGGTGGGGACAGAAAGCCCGGCTCTGAGCCGCCACCCCTGTGGGCTGTGTGATCTCAGAGGTTCTCAACCTCTTCCCGGTGAAGCAGTGACCATGACAGCGTCTGCTGCATAGTGGGGCTCGTGCAGGTGGCATGGGTCATGTGTGCAGGTTCCCGGCTCATGGGGGTGTTAACACCCCTTAGTTATTGTGGGGATGAGGGCCCGTGGTGCCCTCTCTGTAGCAGTCCTGGGGGTGACAGCAGCAGGAATATCAGTTCATAGGTGCGAGCGCTTCCTACACGAGTTGGGCATCCTGTACTTGTACTCACTCACTTAATCCTCACAGCTTCCCAAGGAGGGAGCTGTTTTCATCCTCCTTGTACATCAGAGGAAACTGAGGCTCAGGCAGGGGAACCCAGGTGGAGGGAGGGCAGGTGGGGCTCCAGGGCACTCAGATTCCAGCTGCTGTGCTCTGACCCACTGCAGGGCCCTGGGTGGAGCTGGCACAGGCAGGTGCCCAGGTGACCCCTTCCCACAAGCCTCAGGCACAGGGTCTGAGTCTAGAAAGACTTGAGGCCCACAGAGCAGAAAGAGCAGGGCCCGGGCGCAGACTGCCCAGGCTTAAAGTCTGGCTGTATCACTTCTGAGCTGTGAGAGCTCGAAAAAGTTTCTAAGCATTTCTGAACTTTGATATCTTCGTCTTTAAAATAGGGAAGAGGGGCGAATAACCACAGGACTCCTTCGTAGCTTGTTGAGATAATTAAGTAAACGAATGCATGAAGAGTGCTTAGCACAGTGCCTGGCACACCGTAAGTGCCAAGCCAGTGCGAGCTTCCATTCATCCAGGTCCTGACGGAGCGTTGGTGTTGAGCTGCCTCCAAAGTTCTCCCTTTTTTACCACCACTGCACTTTGAGACGAACAAACTGAGGCCAAGAGACACTAAATTAAACATTTGGCAACAAGACAGTATATGACTGTGCTAAATTATGCAGGGCAGACAGAACAAAACGATCTATAATAAAGGGCTAATTGCAGGGGACAAATGCTAAGTGGACCAGGAGCCTGAGATGAAGGAGAGGAAAATGCAGCCTGGGATGAGGATGGCCTCGGCCAGGACCCAGGTGTTCTCGTGAATGACACCGATCTTTCCCCTTAACACAGCCAGGCATCCTGACTGTGAGGCGTTTGGCACGTGCAGGCATTTATATAAGAGAGTATAGAACTCATCTGCTGTCTTGCCTTCCAAAGATAGTAGTTTTTACATATTAATACCTTTCCTCACTTCTTTTTCTATTCATATACAAGTATATGTTTTCACAGTTGCTTTCACATGGGTGTGACTGTCTAGATGGGTTAGAACATGATGCAGTAACAAACAAATCTCTTGGAAACAACAGAGTTGAGAACAGCTTACTATAAGACGAAGAGTGAAATATTACAAAGTTTTAAAAGCTAATAATGCCTAATATTTACAGAGTGACTAACCCTCAAGTCTTTTAGCTCTCTCAACTGTAATGTAAACCCAGGTTCATCCTCTCACCCTCTCCAGGCTCCCACCCCAATCCCAAAGTCATCATGCTTGGACTGGTGCAGTAGCCTCCTGATGGGACCCTGGCTCTACTCACTCCCGCACAGCAGCCCCTGTAATGCTGTGAGACTCAGGGTGGAGCCCTCTCTGCTCTGCTCTGGATACCCCAAACTCTGTCTCACTGGGCACATCCGAGCTGACAGTGGCCCCGGCCCCACAGTCCCCAGCCTCATCCCCACTTGGCCTGTTTCACCCCCTCCTTCTGCTCCCCTACAGCCCCCTCCACTCCTTCCTAGACCGGTGGTCCTCGAAGTTCCTGCCTCCAGGCCCCGCCCTGTGCTTTCCTCAGCTGGAACCTCTCCCATGTCTGCCCACTCCCTCCCTCTCCTCCTCAGGTTCTTGTCCCAATGTCACCTACTCTGAGAGGCCTCCCTAACCTTCTCCCCACCCCATTGACCGTGCTGGGAATCCCGCTAATTTGATGGGGGAGCTGGCATCTCCTTAACCACCTATTTACAAGTATGACCCATCTCCTGCCACCCTGCAGCCCCCATCGGCTGCTCCATGTCTGTCTCCTTCTAGACCTGAGCTCCCCTCACAGGGGCTTTGTTTGGCTCTGCTGCCTAGGACAGCGAATTCCCACAGTAGGTGCCCAACGACTATTTGCTGAGAAGACAAGTGACTTCAGCCCTGGTGATGTTCTGTGGGTAAGATGCTGTCCTAAACAAGGGACTGGCCCGTTACTTCACACAAGGCAGCCCAAGGACACTGGTTTTAGGGACGCCCCTGCGTTTCACCTGAGCTCACAGGCCTGGCCTGGCCTGGCTCACTGCCATGCCCAGCTGCCCTCAGCTAAGGTGGGTGGGCTCAGGATTCCCACCGGGCCCCACCCTCATGGAGGTGTGCGGCTGCTCCAGAGTGTTTCAGGAAGGGCAAGGTAAGGCCAGGAAGCCTCGCTTCCACCCCATGCCATTGCCAGTGCTGGGAATCTTGCTAATGTGATCGGGAGCTGGCATCTCCAGGAGGTTTTATTTACATGCTGCCCTCCTCTGCATCCTGAGCTCCAAGCTAGGTCCACGCTGTGCTGACACAGCCCGATACCCCCTGGGCCTCCCCTCCCTGGGTGGCTCCTCATCACCATCTGCCTCCTCATTACCATCCACTGCCTCCACTGCCTCCTCACCACCATCAGGGACTCCCTGACTTTTGTCTCTATGGCCTGAGATGCAGCCAGTGCCACCAGGGCACAACCAAACAAGCTTCCCTGCAGGTACACAGGGAGATAGGGATGCTGTGGCTCTACCTTTGTGCAAGCCAGGAGTGGCCCTCCCATGTTCTTTCGATTGGAGGAGGAGTGAGGCCTGGGCTTTATTGGTCAAATTTTGTCTTTGCAAGGGACTTTGGTCTAGCCCCATCCTGGGCCACCCAGCTGCTGGCCCCCCAAGACCTCCTCCTGCATGTCTCTCAGGCCACCTCCCTTCTCCCAGGTTTCCCCTCTGGAGAGAGGCACTGCCCTCCACCTGGTGGCCCTGACCACCTGGCAGGTGAGTGGCGTGGATGGATGCCTTCTTCTCCTTGACCACACTCACTTCAAGAAACTTACTGCTTTCCCAGGCCAGACGGTGGCTCACGTCTGTAATCCTAGCTCTTTGGGAGGCCAAGGAGGGAGGACTGCTTGAGCTCAGGAGTCTGAGACCAGCCTGATCAACATGGTGAAACCCTATCTGTACAAAAAAGAAACAAATACAAAAAATGAGCCTGGCGCAGTGGCAGGTGCCTGTGCTCTCTACTACTTGGGAGGCTCAGGCAGGAGAATAGCTTGAACTGCAGAGGTGGAGTTTGCAGTGAGCAGAGATCGTGCCACTGCACTCCAACCTGGCTGACGGGAGTGAAACGCTGCCTCGAAAAATAATGGTAATAATCAAATGAAAACCAAACTTTCAACTTTCTCGGTTTCAGTTCCTGATCAGGCCCAGGACTCCACCACACAGCCCTGGGCCTACGCCACCCTCCACACACTTATTTCTTTTTGCCTAAATTACTCTGAGTGTTTTTCTGTTACTTACAAACAGCCCTGACTCAGACACCAAGGAAACCTGTTTATTTTAAAAACTGATTTTTTTTTGAAAAACACTCTTTCCAGCAATGAATGTGTGTGTGTGTCTCTCAGACACATTCCTAGAGGCCTCGTCAAATGAGAGGAATGAGGCTTTTGCAAAGCTAGGTGGAAATTAAACCCACAATCCAGGCACACTCTTGTTTGACAAGTGATAATTAACTGCTGACAATATAATTTCAGCTTGGACGAAACGTGGTTTTCATTAAAAAGTAATCAAGGAGGCCTTTGCGTTGGGGGGTCTGGCCTCCTCTGCAGACAGAGGTTCTGTGTTGGCATTGACTGTTGGCTGCTCCCTGCCAGGTGGAGCATAGGCCCCAGAAGTGACACTGGGACTGGTGCCTAGTCTTGCTGTGCCTCAGAGACTCCCAGGCAGTGCCCAGAGGTGGCTCAGCCAAGCCCTCTCTCACTCAGGACCCATCCTCCTTCTCCAGGTGATCTCATCCCAGGATGTGCATGGCACCAGCAAAGGGACAGGGCACTGACTCCAGCTCCAGGGAAGGAGATGGGAATCCAAGCTCTTCAGCCACACCCCAGGTCCTGTTGGAATCAAATTCTCTCCCTCTTCCCCTCAATTTACAGAAGAGGAAACTGAGGCTCAGAAAGTAGGAGTCACTTGTTTAAGGCCACACAGATGATGAGGGACCAAACTAACATGATGAGTTCAGTTCAGCACCTGAACTCTGACCTGCCTGACTCCTAAGTCCGTGCCACCTCCACCCCCTCGGCAGTTCCCTTCCTCTAGGCAACTCTGTTCTGTGCTTCAGTTTTGTCATCTGTAAAGAGGTGATAACTCTAGTGCTCTCCATATGAGGCAGTTTAAGGATGAAATAAGACAGGGCGCGGTAGCTCATGCCTGTAATCCCAGCACTTTTGGAGGCCGAGGCAGGCAGATCACCTGAGGTCAGGAATTTGAGACCAGCCTGGCACACATGGGGAAACCCCATCTCTACTAAGAATACAAAAATTAGCTGGGCATGGTGGCGTGCACCTGTAATCCCAGCTACTCGGGAGGTTGAGGCAGGAGAATCGCTTGAACCCAGAAGGTGGAGGTGGCAGTGAGCCGAGTTTGCACCACTGCACTCTAGCCTGGGCGACAGAGCAAGACTCCATCTCAAAGAAAGAAAGAAAGAATAAGGTAAGTTAATATATCCAAAGCACTTAGAATAGCGCCTGACACATAGCAAATCCTTCAAGTCCCTTCTGTTACCTGCAATGCTCATTAAGTGATATTACTATCAATAGCGTGCTAATATTCTTTGGCAAACTTCCTTCCTCCAGCCCATGGACCAGTGACTTTTCCCCCTTTAATCATCTCTATGAATCCTGAGCATGATGGACCAAATTAAAACTATGATTAGGCAAGCACTGTAGTGAAAATGTAAAACTCCAAGAAAGGAGGAGATTTCTTAAAAGTTGCCAGAGAGAAGACAGATTACTTACCAAGAACGAGGAGCAGGCAGCAGGTTCTCACGGCAACAGAAGACAGAAAGCCAGGGAATCGTATTTTTAGTGTCACATGAAATAAGTAAAGTAGAATTCTAGACCCAGATAAATGATCACGCCAAGTTGAGTGAGGAAGAAAGACGTTTTCAGGCAAAGACACACTCAGATGCCCTTGTTAAGAGATTGAATTAAAAAAAAAAAACACTCAGGAGAAAGAATATTGCATGAAGAAACAAGGAAGGAATCAAACCAGCAATAGTGAAGCAAAGAATGGGTTGATTTGGGGCTAACCACAGCATATAAACACAATAGCAACAGCCATAATAACCCCAACGAATGTGGGAATATGGCAGAAGTGGACCCACAGAGCCGGGTTGCACAGCTTCGAGGTGGAGAGAGAGATCGGAGTTAATGCATCCTAAAGCCTTTACGTGGTTCCGAGGGAGATATTGATTTACTTTAGACTGTGTTAGTCAAGTGTACTTATTATGATTTTTAAGCTGACCAATTAAAGAAGAGAATAGAGTGTGTAATTTCCAGGCCAGTAGAGGGAAAAGGGAATAGGCGAAACCTAATCAATATGCTCGGGCATCAGGAAGTGAGCCAAGCAGAAACACACACACGTACACAGAGAATAAAAGCAAAAGTCAACACAAAAATCCTTGCCATTGACAGCACGAAATAAGAAATAAGAAGGTGGCATCCTGAATTCTGCCATTTACGACTCTGCTTCACTGAGCAAATGACTTAATTAATGACATCATCTCTCTGACCCTGATTTCCTCGTCTGTAAACTGGAGAGAATAATGCGTTTTGTTAAAGGGTTTTAATAGCGCGTTCCCTTTGAGAGCGATCATCAGGATCGATTTCAGCAGGCACCACACAAGGGCGGGTTGCTGGCACTATTGCTGTGTGACTCTGTGCCAGGACAGCCCTCAGTGCACCCCACGTGCCATCTCACTTAACCCTCCCAACAGCCACATGAGGAAGAGACCACTGTCATCTTCACTTTGCCGATGAGGAAACTGAGGCCCTCCAGGTGAGAGGCTTGCTGAGGTCATGCAGCTGGGGACTGGCTGAGCCTGGACACAGCTGGAGTCTTCTGACCCTGAAGCCACCTATTGACCCTGTGACCTTGACCAGTTGAGGTCACCTCTCTGGGCCTCGGTTTCCTCATCTGTTCCTTGTTCCTGTTCATAGGGCAGTCACGAGGCTGGGCAGAGATGAGGTGTGTGAGCCTTCGGCAGTGTTCCCAGCATGGGCCACCCAGTCAATAAGTGGTGGCTCCTGCTATTACCATGACCCATGCTGGGGTTCGCTGCTGTCACCTCTGCTGCACAGACAAGGAGCCTGAGGCCTAGGGAAGCCAAGAGCTGGCATCACCTTGCTGATCTGCACTGACTTGTAGGCTTCAGGCTCTGGCTGGAGTGTGAGCTGTGGGAGGGGCTGGTCTGTCTGGTTTCACTGATTTATACCCAGGGCTGGGCCCTGAGACTAACTGACTGAATGAATGAATGGATGAATGAATGAATGAAGTGTCCTTGGGTCCTACTCCATGCATCCATATTCCCACACAGTGTTCTTCATGCTGGGAGCCTCCCTAGCAGAAAGCAGCTCTGAGAAGGACTGGATGTGCTGGCCTCATAGTGTGAGAACAGGAGCAAGCTTTTCATCAGGACAAAGGAGGCCCCTGACTTCCAGCTTTGTGTCTCAGCATTCACTGCTGTCTGACACATTTTATGTCCTCATCTCTTATGTCTGCATCTCCCCAGGACAACAGCAGCTCCATGAGAGCAGGGAGTTTGTGTTATTCGCCGCTAAGTCCCAGGCAGTAGGTGCTCAGTAAAACTCTGTCATTCAAGTGACATCACCGCTCCAGGCCTCAGTTTCCTCATTGTGTACAGTGGGAGGATGACGCCCTCTTGCAGCTGTTGTGGAGACACAGTGAGACACTGCCCATCCAGTCCTTAGTGTAGAGGCCACAGGTTGGGTGAGCAGCTGCCCTTCACCCCCCTGCTCCCAAGGTCTTGTGTAGGAAATGAATTTTATGGACATCACGGTGTGAGTGTCTTTTTTCTTTTTCTTCCCTTCTTTTGAGGGCAATGCTCTCTGCCGCCAAGCTTTAGTTTATCAGAATCAGAGATTATCTAGGTGGCTCAAGCAGTCTATCAGGAAATTTCCAAAGGGACAAAAAGTTGAGAAGCATCTCTCCCAGCAGCCTCTGCTTTACCCTTCACTCAGTCTCAGTAACAACCACCGTTTTGAATGTTTGAAATATCCCAGAAACTGCACCTTTTAACTCACATTCCTGCATTTAAAGTGGCAGTTCTCAACCAGAGTTCCTTTTCCCCTCAGGGAAATTTTAGCAGCTTCCGAAGCCATGTTTGGCTGCTGCCCCTGCGGAAGGGGCTGGGGGAAGGGTGTGGCTGGCATCTAGAGGACAGAGGCCAGGTATCCTGACACACGCAGGCAGCCTGCCCAGAAACAATGACCTGGCCCCAAATGTCAAAAATGCCGAGGCTGGGAAAGCTGACTTAAACACACCCCACGACCCTCTAAGAGAGCTGTCATCTATCACTTTAGAAATGAGGAAGGGAGGTTTGGGAGGAGAAGTGAACCTGCCCTAAGACGGGGCAGGGCTGAGACTCAAATCCAGGTCTCTTTGACTCTGAAGCCCCTGGTTCTTCTGCTCTCCACATTCCCAGAAACCTCCAGTCCCTTCATTATCAAATAATCCCTGTAACAGGGGCTGGTGCCTTGTGGGAAAGAGCATTTCAAATGCCTATGTTTAATTGTATAGAAGGAAACTTGATCTGATTTTATAGGAGCCGCCTCTGCCTATTTCTGTCTCTCTCTCTTTTTAAACAAATAACTTCCTCTAACTTTAGGGGCAATTTGTGATGATCAAGGACAGTTTGAAGAATGTGGCAAACAGAAGAGCAGCCAGGTCGTCTGTGGCTCCCACACCCAGAGGTGGCCTGGGGTGTCCTTGGCTGTTGATGAAGGTGAGCAGAGTTCCCTTGATCCAGTTCATGAGGGACGTGCTGGGGCAGCCCCTGAGGCTGGACTTGCTAGGGGAGAGGAGAGAGTGGGGGAGAGTCCAAGTCCGAATGGCCCTGCTGGACCGAGCCTGTGAGATGACTGGCAGGGGCAGTCACTGCGTCTCTGTGCCCAAAGCTGTCAGCTAAAGTGGGGAGACGCGTTGGCCCTGGAATCACTGGGGGTGCTACAGGTGACAGACCCCAAGGTAACTCGTGGTCACATGATTCCCTGGGCCCACCAGGGCTACCTCCAGGTTCCCAGACCCTGCACAGAGCTGACTGTCATGCTCTCTCCACCTGTCCTTGCTGCTCATGGGATGAAGTCCATGCTTCTCTCCATGGAAATCCAGGCCCGTTGCAGTTGGCTCCTGCCTCCCTCTTAGACTGGCCTCCTCCGTCTCTCACACCCCTGCTTGGCCACTGCCATCAGGCCTGACTGGGGAGGTGAGACTGTCACTCAAGCTGGAAGAAGTGGGCACAGGGCGGAGAAGTGAAGCATCAGGATGGTGGGACACAGGTGAGGGACGAGGGGCTGTTCATCCCCTGCAGATGGGACCCAGGGAGGTGCGGTTTCCACTGCCTTAGAGCAAGAAGACAGTTGAACGGGCTGGATTATTTAGGCAAATAGACTTGTAGGAGCAGGAAGAACTCCCAGAATCACAGATGCAGATCCGAATCACAGCGTTCAGTCCACATGAGGGACAGCAGGGCCACATCGAGTCCTTGTCAAGGGACCTGGATCCTTCCCAGCCCTTCCAGGCATCTCCACTCACCATCAGCCCTGCAGGGGTGAGACCCACAGGCTGACCTCTTATCAATGCCAGCAGTGCCAGGGTTGGTGTGGAAACCCCAAGACACGTTGTCTCCTCCTGGGCTTCACTCAGTGCAGACCCCATGGCCCCATTGAGAGATGTCAAGTTTCGCTTTCTTCCCAAGCCCCCCCTGCTTGTTTCCATGCTATCCAGGCCCACCGGGTGTTAGAGGCAGCACACCGCAGCAGGAGGGGTCCAGACAGGTGGAGTCCAGGAGAGTCAAAAGAACAGGGGACTGCTGGAGAAGTGTGACAAGTGACGCAAGGACACACGGTGAGAGGCACTTGTTCATCAAACCACAGTTGTTCTGCAAGGGACTCGGGGCAGCTCCTAAAACACACACTGTAGACTAAGATCACTGATTCAATCCCTGGGTCAATACTTACTGAGCACCTACTATGTGCCAGGCCCACCATTGCCGCTGAGATGCACTGAGGAGGGAGACTCAGTCCCCACCCTCTGTCTGGAGAAACACATCAAGAGAAGACCCCTCTCACAATGAGAGATGTAGCCTCTCGAGGTGGAGGCATGATGGGATGTGTGTGTGTGTGTGTGTGTGTGTCTAATGCTGACCCTATTTCAGGCCTAGAGTGAGGTCTCCTAATGTCCTGGTGAGTTTGAGAATTTAGGGAACCACACTAGTTTTACAGAGAAGGCGACCAAGGCCCAGATGGGGAGAGACTTATCTGATGTCCTGGACATCTGATGTCCAGGTTTTCCGAGTTTCCAGACCTGAGGTCTGGCCTCAGCATCACCCAGCCTCGGAATCACACAGGGCATTTGCTTCAACCCATCACCATTCCCAGGCCACATGGCTAACCTTTCCACGGACGTTAATTATACCTCCTGGAGATTAATTTGCATGGAGACAGTGAAAAGTGTTATTTATATAACGATTATTAAAATCATGCCAGGCGTTTGCTACATAATAGGTAATTATCTTCGGCCTAATTGGGAAAACAATGCAGTCAGTTCTCTCTGTTTCCGCTGAACTGGAGTTAATCCTGCTGAGCTGCATCCTCCGAAGCTTCAGCTGGTGTTTGTTTAATAATATTCCTTTACAGCCAACATGAGGGCGCCTTGGGAACTTCTGTGCCAAGTAACCGGGGCCTTGGCCTGCATGTTTGGGTAGAGACACTTTCTTTGGACTTCAGGGGCTTTGCTGCCCTTCGACTTGCCTTCCCCTCCTGTCTGCCGGGGTACCCGAATCCTTTTCCATGTGTGTCCAATCATCCACTCACTTCTTCACTTACAGGCTCTTAGGATTCACCTCTTCAAATAGTTTTTGTTTATTTCTTTATGATTTCCTGCATTCATTGACCACATGTATTTGTGTTAATTTCTTCTTTCCTTCGCTCTGTATTTCCTCCACTCCTCCTTCCATCATTAGTCCTTTCATTCATTCATTCTTCCTTCTGTTGTCCACTGTGCACTCAGTAGTCACCAGCAATGCAGTTTGTCATCCCTTATTTCATGGATTCATTCATTCACTCACTACCAGATGCACTCATTCATTCACCACCTCTTTCATGCATTCGTTCATCATTTGTGTTCCTTGTTTATCTATGAGTTTAGACACTTTTCATTCATTCATTCATTCATTCATTCATTCATATACCATTCAAGGTAGATTGCTGGTAACAGCATGGGCTGGGTGTGTCTGTTCCAATGTGATTGCATACCTGTACATCCTGCACATTCTGGGCATTTGATCATTGGATAAGAAAGGCCCTAGGACCTTTTAAGTAAGCTTTTTTATTATAGGCCAGCATACCATATAACAAGAAAAGCACACAAGTCACAATTTTGCAAACAGCCATTCCAGTACCTTAGAAGCCCCTCTGGGCCTTCTCCCTGGGTCACTACCCTCTGTGGGTAACCACTCCTGAATTCTAACAGTGTAGACTTCCTGTGCCTCTTCTAGAACTTTGCTGCTGCTGTTGTTTGACATGGAGTCTTGCTCTATTGCCCAGGCTGGAGTGTCGTGGTGGGATCTCAGCTCACTGTGACCTCCACCTCCCGGGTCCAAGTGATTCTCCTGCTTCAGCCTCCTGAGTAGCTGGGATTACAGGTGAGTGCCACCATGCCCAGTTAATTTTTTGTATTTTCAGGGGAGACGGGGTTTCAACACATCGATCTTGAGCTCCTGACCTCAAGTGATCCACCCTCCTCAGCCTCCCAAAGTGCTGGGATTACAGGCGTGAGCCACCCCATCCAGCCTTGTTCAGAACTCCGAACAAGTGGACTCACACTGTCTGTGCTTCTACACGTGCAGTCCCTTTGAGCAGCTCCGTGTTCCCGAGACGCAGCCATACTGTTGCATTAGGTTGTACATTCTTTATTCTCATCGGTTGGTAGTGTTCTCTGCTATGAAAATGCAACTATTTATTTATCCTAGATGGAATTATGGACAATCTCATTATGGACATTCTTTTGACAGGTGGATGAAAGCATTCTTGTGGGGCATTTACCGAGGGGTTGAGCTGCTGGGTGAAGGTCATACAGAAGCTGAGATTTAGCAGATTCTGACAGTTTTCCAGAATGATTGCTCCACTGCGTGGGATTCATCTCTGCCCACGGACTTGCCCCTGAACTACCCGTACTCCCCATGACCTTGCATTGCACTTGGTCTCTCTCCGGTCCTCCTGGCCCAGCTCCTCTGCCCTCCTTCCAAGATATTGCCCCTGTTCAGGGTTTTGGTGCAGGTCTCCCTTCCCCCTGGTCCTGCCATTGGCACCTTCCAGCCTTGGTCCCGCCTTTCTGTTCTGGAGACACTTCCTCAGGCCACTCTGCATGTTGTCTCCCAGGCCCGGTCTGGCCTGGCTGCTTCCCCATCCTGTGGGTATGTGGGGCTTAATTCTGCTGAGGAAAGTCTGGGACCCAGAACATATGCCTCAGAGTGATCCTGCCTGAAGATCAAGGGAACAGGGCATTTACACACCAGTTCCTACTGGCCCCTGATTGAAGGCTATTGTTGCCAGGAGTGTTAATATCCTGGCCCTTCTGATCTGCACCATGGAGGTCAGAGTGAGCTTAGAAAGCTCAAGAAAGCCTTCAGGTCATGAATTGCAGGAACTGATCCTTAGAAGGCCTGGAGTAATAGGGTGGGGCAGGGCTGTGCCTGGGACATGGGTAGCGTCTGCCATAACTATAAAGTGTGGGCTAGAAGGCACATCTTAGAGGACAGTTGGGAGATTAGCAATGGCTATGGCATCTAGTAAGTGACTTGTAAATGGAACTGAATTTTATCGGGATGCTGAACCTCTAAGCCCACATGACTGAAAAGGCTGTGGTGGCAATCTTGGTGGCTTGGGATACAGCCAAGGGGCAGCCTGGAGTGGAAGGATGATGAGCTAAGTTTTTAACAGGCGGAGTTTTGGACATGTTGAGTTTGAGTTGAGAAAACATATGGCAGTTAGAAAGAGAGATTGGCTAGAATGGGCCTGGGCAGGGAGCAGAAGACCTGGGGTGATTCTCACCTCCACAAACCTCTCCTGGGGCCACAGCAAGCTGACTGCCCTTTTCCATGGTTTCCATCGCATGCTGCACCTCCCCACCCTGCACAGGGTATAAACAAGAAATGGTGAGGTCCCAAAGGAAGGATTTGGTCATCAATTATTGATGGCATGTTTTATTTTGAAATTGGTTTTGGGCTCCAAAAACAGCCAGCTTGATCTTTGCTGCCTGGTCAGGCTGCTTCAGCTCCTGTGCACACGCAGTGTGTGCAAGACACCAAGCTCTGGACGCTGGGATCAGGCTACAGTGGGTCAGTGTGAGTGGATCTGGAAGAGGCAAACACCAAAGGTGACCTGAGGTGGTGCTTTTCCCTGTTCCTCCCCGATCTGTGGGCTGGGGTCCACCTTCCACAGGCAGGCCTGCCCCTCTCTTGGGGTCCCTGCTCCCAGGGTTAGAGGGGTTGTGGGTGGTGATTCTCCCAGCGGCCAGCCACACAGGTGTTGGCCTTGAAGACCTCATCTCCATAGATCCCCTGCCTAGACCCAGAAAAAAGAATGAGATGTCTCACTGTGGTCTCAGGCCCAAGCAGCTGACTGCAACAGGCCCTGGGAGGGCAATGCCAGCTCCCTGCAAGCCCATACTGCAGCTCCCCGCAGCCTCAGCCTTGGGGTCCTCTTCAGAAAGGGGCAGAGCAGCCTCAGGTCCCTCGTTTTGTGTTTCAAGGACTCAGCACTTAGGATTCTGGAATAGGGAGAGAACATGCCTTCTGGAGCCGGGAGACCTGCAGTCCCCATCCTGGGTGACTTCTGACGGGTCCCATCACCTCTCAGGTTCTGCAGTTATGACTTGGGTGAAAAGATCCACCTCCTAGAATGATGGGGAGGATTAAAGGAGTCGAGGGGTGGAAAGGTGGTTAGCAAACTTCAGTCTTTCCATTTACACGGGAGTGAGACATTGTCATTTTCACTGTGGGAAAGACAAGCTGGTGTATTTCCTCATTTCCATTCCTTAAATTACATAATCCCCAACTCACCAGGATTCCATTTCCCTGCACTGCCCCTCATTATTGTCCTTGAGCTTTGACTAATTTAAAAATGCAAACCTGGAAGGAATCTCAGGGAATGATGAGTCCAACCCCATTGTTCTATACACGGGGGAAACTGAGGCACAAAGCGAGACAATGGGTTCAAGGTGCCCCAGCTGGTTGTGGCACAGCTACCCAGGAGTCCTGGCCCAGCACCCCTGGGGTCTCTGCAGCTTCTGCCCCGCAGCTCCCTGGGGTCTTCTTCAATCTCATTTGCAGTGCTTGCTAGATACTCCATCCAAGATCAAAAGCTGACAGGCAGCAACCTGGATTTCCACAGCTGGAGGCTAATTTGCCCTGAGGCTGCTTTTTGTTTGTTTGTTTTCTTTTTGGAATTATTTTCACGGCTTAAAAGCTGTATTTTTAAAAACCTAAAGTGGCTGTCAGTTTCTCTCCAAAAGAAAACACGTGATCTGATGATCTGTCTTCTGTATGGCTGTGGCATTGCGTCTAGTTCAAAGTCCCATCAAATGAACATATTACAGGAAGAAAGGGTTTCATTTGAGAAAATTCAAGCTACCACATACATAGTTTGCTGCCTAACCTTTTTTTATGTATCTTTTTTACCATGAAAAAGAAAATAGCTTTTAAAGGTTACCTTTCCCTCAGAAATGATCTGAATGGATGTAATTTAAGGTTGTGTTGAACATGTGAAATGTTAACATTTCATCACTGTTAAAATCCTGCCCTCTCGTCTTTCTCCTGTGCAGGAGACTTCCAGCTCAGCCTCCTGGTCATTTCTCTTTGCAGCCCAAGGACTTGTTTTTCCATCCTCTTGAGAGAAATGAACTCAAGTCAGGTGGGGCAGGCGGGAGTTTCCAACTCAGGGCTCCCAGGACTTTCAGTGTATGGATCATCACAGATACCACTGTCTGAAGGCCTACTGTGCGCCACCACTGTGCCAGGTGCTTTTTAATTCATCAGCTCTAACCCTCCTGCTCCCACCCTGATTCCGTCCACCGTCACCCACTGCTGGGATGATTGCAGGAGATACTCAATCATCTCCCCGATTCATTCCACTCTTGCCCCTGTCTCCTCTCTGCCTGGCAGCAGGAGAGAGCCTTTAAAAATGTCCCTGCAACCACTTCCTTCCTTGCTCACACCCTCTATCGGTGCCCATCTTCTGCAGATTAAAGCCTGAGTCCTTCCCTGGCCCCAGACCCTGTGACCTCTCTGACCTCCCCCTACCCACCTTTGCTCTGCCCCAGCCACTTGGGCCTCCCTGCTGACTCTTGAGTGTGCCAGGCTCACTCTCATCTCTGGGACTCTGCACTTGTGGATCCTGCTGCCTGGGCTGCCCACCCCAGATGTCCTCATGGCTCCCAGCCTTCAAGCCTGTCTCCAAGAGAGTCACCTATATAAAACTGCACCCCAACCTCCTGACACTCTTTAGCTCTCCTCTCTGCCTGATGTCTCATTGTCACTTTCCACTGTCACTATTTGGCATTTTCTGAACATTTTATTTACCTTATTTATTGGCTGCCATCCCAAGAATGTAAGCTCTAGATGGGTGGTAATGATGATCGTTTTGTTAACTTCTAAAAACCCATTCCTAGAACATTGACTGAGACATACACACGTATTATATGAATGAACCGAAGATTCACATTTGGTGTGACTAGGATTAACAGCATTCAGATGAAAAGCAAGTAAATAGATAAGTAGTTTAATGTCAAAGAGTGAGAGGTGCTATGAAGAAGGGAAGGCAGGACTCCATGGCTGCTTAGGTGGGGGACCTGGGAAATCCTCTTCCAGCGTTTGACTGGAGATCTGGATTTTACAGACTAGGCAACAGCCCCAGGGAGTGGACAGCTTGCCCAAGGCCTGGCAGGAGGTAAGTCAGGGCATGGTCTTGAGGCCACAGAGCAGGTGTGCCCAGCCTCCCGGGTAGCTCCCCAGAACACATGAAATGGACATGCTTGGAGCTGACCTTGCTCCTGCCATCTGCCCACCATGTTAAAGTCACTACTCCCTGCAGCTCCCTTCTCCCCAGGACAGAGAGTATAACTTGGTGGGGTTCCCATCCATCCATCCCAGGGCCTGGTACATAGTAGGGCCTCTGCAGAGTTCTCTTAGTGAATCAAGTGTGTTATTTCCAGGCAGGTAAGGGCATGTTGCAGCTATAAACATAGAATAATATCCAGCTGTAAGAGGTGCTGGAAATAATTGAATCCATGTTTTTTGTTTTGTTTTATAGAGAAAACTGAAGCCTAGGGTAGGCCAGAGTATTGCCTCAAGTCACTTGGTGAGTCAGGGCCAGAGTTGGGACTTGAACCCAGGCCTCCTGCTGTTGGTCCTTCCCGTGGGACCGCTGTACTGAGGAAGCCTGGGAACCCTGTCTCCTCTGAGAGGAATCCAGGTGATTCACACCGATAGGACTTCTGCAAACCCTGGTTGAAAAGGATATAAAAATGAGGCTGTGCACTTGAAGTTACAAATTCCCTCAACCTGAAAGCACATGTGCTCACCTTTAAGTAAAAAAGAGCCAAACGAACTTCCAAGTCATGACTTTATTTTTTTTTCAAACCCATCAAAGAAGTAAAGTCAAGGGGTAAACAGCTGGCCCCACATCTGAGGAGAGTTTGAAGGCTACGGGGAGAAAGGAGACAGAAATACCCCCTCACCTGGGCCATGTGAACCAAAGAGTATCTGAGACAAGTCTCAATCAATTTAGGAAGCTTATTTCACCAAGATTAAGGACGCGCCCCTGACAGCCTCAGGAGGTCCTGACAACATGTGCCCAAGGTGCTCAGGCACAGATGGGTTTCATACGTTTTAGAGAGGCATAAGGCATCAATCAATATAGGTAAGATGTACATTGGTTCTGTCTGGAAAGGCAGGAAAACTGGAAGCAGAGAGGAGGTTTCCAGGTCATAGGGAGATAAGGGACAAAAGCTGTATTCCTTTGAGTTTCTGATTAGCCTTTCTAAAGGAGGCAGTCAGATACGTCTTTATCTCAGTGAGCAGAGGAATGTCTGAGTTCTGCCTGTCCTTTTTCCACAAACTCTGAGCAGGCATATAGTTGTTGTTGTTGTTGTTATCATAATAGCTATCTTCTTTTGGAATAGAATGGAGACAGGTTTGGCCAAGTGGTTCCCAGCTTGCCTTTTCCCTTTGGCTTCATGATTTGGGGGTCCCGAGGTTTATTTTCCTTTCACAGGTACATGCGTCAGAAGCTAGCTGGAAGAGTTCAGCTGGAATAATTAAAAAGTTAGCAAAGGCCAAGTGCAGGCTGGCTGGATGGTGTGATGCCCCCAAACTGGGGAGTCTGTGCCAACTTTCAGGCTCTTTCTAGAACCCAGGGGATACTCACAGGAAAGGTCAGAAAGAGGCGTAAGAAAGTGTCTGTTACAGTTCAGACAAGGAGGAGCTGCAAGAAACTGTACTCAGGCGGCCCTTCTCTCCAAAGAAACAAAAGCCTTCATCTAGGTGGAAAATGGGAATAAGCACTACTGTCCCTCAGGCACTGATGAAAGCTCATTTCAGCTGAGGGGAAGGAAAGAAGGGGCTCTTTCTTCCTGAGGAAGGGGAAAGGGGCACTCACTGGGCCCAGAACTACCCAGAGGGAGGCATAGGAGAGTTAAGAAGGCCGCACCCTGAAATGCAGGGAAACGTGGTTTGGCTAAGACAGGCTTAATCAGAACCACAGCAAATACACCCAGTGGCCCCACACCCCCCAACCAAGCTAACAAACTTCATGCAAGGAGTATGTGCAGAATGCTGCAGGGAGGGGAACATATGGGGTCCAGTGCAAAGGGATGGCCCCTGCACTGCTCCAGACAGACATGGTGCTGGCCACCCGATCTCCACCCTGAACACGGGCCTCCCCACAGGAATTGGAAGCTCGTGGTGCACTGAGGATAAATAGAACAAGAACAAATCTCACACCCAGCCCAACTTCTGATTGCAGTAACTCAAACCTGTCACTAAAACACTAGGAAGGGTGTCCGATTCCAGGCATAACAACCATGTTCCTCCATCTCTACTGTCTGAGCCAAAAGGTCCAGCTTTCAACAAAAACATCATGAGGCCTTTAAGGACACGGGAATCATCAGAACCAGATGTGAGGCTGGTTCTATCTGACAGGGACTTTGAAGTAACTACGATTAATACGTTAAAGGATTGCACGCATGCTCAGATGAAAAATGCCTTCCTTCCAGAGGCCCTCCACAGAACTGGATCAGCTAAGGAAAGGATTGGGAAACATGAAGATATATTGATAGGAATTACCCAAACTGAACCACAAAGAGAAAAAAGAGTAAAGAAAAAGACAAGGAAAAAAAAATAGGAGCATCCAAGAGCAATGGGACAATATCCAACAACCTAACACATGTGGAATTGAGAGTTGCAGGAGATGAGAGTGAAATGGCAGAAAGAGCATGTGAAAAAATAATGGCCAAGAATTTCCCAAAATCAATGAGACAAAAAAGCCATATACCCATGATTCTCAAAGACCATCAGGCAGAAGAAATAGCTCCCGTCACTCCCTGACCCACATACATACATATATACTAGGCAAATCATATTCGTGCTGGAGAAAAAAATGGCAAAGAAAACATCTCGAAGACAGAAAGAGAAAAGAAGGATCATTATACAGAGATAAACAAAGAAGAGAATCACAGTAGACTCCTCATCAGAACCCACAGAAGCTAGAAGACCATGGAGTGGCATCTTTGAAGTGCTGAAAGAAAAACAAAAAACTGTCAACCCAGAATTCTATACCAGAATAAACAGCTTTCAAAAATGCAGTAGAAAGAAAAACTTTCTCAGGGAAACAACAAATGAAGAAATAGGTTGTCAACAGAGACTTAGAAATATTAAACGGAGTTCTTCAAGCAAGGGGAATACAGTATTAAACAAAATCTTGGATCTTCACCTATAAGAAGAGGAGCAGGACCACTCAATGAGGTAATCCCTGAATGAGTCTATTAGTTTTTGAGTCATAAAAGCCAGGACACAAAAGTTGGGTGCAGGACCAAAGGCTCTGTGGCCACTGTCAATGATGCTGAAGAAGAGCAAGGGACTGGCCCTACCCAGTGCATTTAAGGCCAAGGGGAAGAAAACAGAGTTGGCTTCAGAAAATGCCTCCCTCCCTACTAGAATCAATCTTCCTGCCCCCTCCAATTCCCCATCCTGCTCTTTTCCCCAGTCTTGGAAACTGCAGATGACAGGTACCTTTGGAGTCAAGACAACAGCACAAAGATCTGCAGGATACTGCAAGTGTCAGGTGGGTGGCCTGATGGACCTGGCTTCCTGCTGAGGGCCTGAGGCCATGTCCATCCTAGGTGTGCAGCATAAAAGACTCCAAAGCCTCATTGACCGTGCCATCTCCACTGGAGGAGGAGGAGGATAATCAGGCTCACTTTCCAGGGTGCTGAAGAGAACCAGCAGAGACCTTCACCCAATAGGCACTGGGTAAATTAGGAAAGAGATACATTCAGGAGCCATGGTGAGGTTGTTATGCATGACCCCAGAGAGTCTGGCTGTCAGGCCTGGTGGAGCAGATGCAACAAGTTGGCTGAACTACCAGGAATGTGGAGGATCTGGGAAGGAAGCGATATGGTTTGAATGTCTCTCCTTCAAAATTCATGTTGGAACTTAACCTTCTTTTTGGTGTTATGAAGAGGTGGGGCTCTTTGAGAATGGATTAGTGCCCCGTGAAAGGACAGGAGGGAGGTAGCTGGGGTCATCTTTGCCCTCTGCCTTCCACTATGTAAGGACACAGCAGCAAAGAGCCATCTTGGGAATAGAGACTGGGCCCTTACAGACACTGAACCTGCAGGCACCTTGATCGTGGACTTCCAGCCTTCAAAACTGTGAGGAATAAATTTCTATTGCCTATAAATCACCTAGTCTCAGGCTTTTAAACATAGCTGCACAAGCGGACTAAGACAGGAAGCCAGGAGGATTCCAGAGTCAAGATCCAGAAGGGAACCCCATAGAATCAGAGAACACATTCGTAGCAATGAGAGAAGACAGATTTGAGGAGGAGGGTGGAAGGGAAAATTCTACATGTTCCTAGTGACAGCACCTCCTTTATCTTTCAGCTCAATTTAACACTCTCTGTGAGTGCCCTCTGGGCTGTCCTACCTGTTTATATATATTTCATTTAATTACTTTACAAATCCTGAATAAGGCAACATGATCATCATTTACAACTGAGGATAGGTAGCCTCACAGGCAGAGACTTTCCCATAATCTCTCAGTTGGTATGGTGGGCACCCCTAATAATTCACAGCCTTGAATGATTCCTTTTCCTTGAGTGTGGACAGGACGTATCACTTCCTTTGCTAATTGAATATGGTTAAGGTGAAGGGATTTTGCAGATGTCATCAAAGCTCTTGATGAGCGGACTTTAAATCAGTGAAAGGGGAGGTTATACTGGGTGGGCCAGGTCTAATCAGATGAGTCCTCTTAAAGGTCAGACATGGAGAGCTGTAGAGACTCTCTCTTCACCACTGGCTTTGAAGCAAACTGCCTTGCATTTCATAATCATGAGGAAATGAATTCTGTCCACAATCTGAATAAAATTGGAAGCAGATTTTTCCCTAGTTGAGCCAACAAATGAGAACAGGGCTTGGAAGGCACCTGGATTTCAACCCCCTGAGATCCTGAGCAGAGAGCCCAGCTAAGCCGAGTCCAAACTTCTCACCTATGGAAGCCTTGAGATGATAAATAGGTGTTGTTTGAAGCTGTTAAATTTGGAACAATTTGTTATGCAGCAATAAACAACTGCTACAGCTGGCAGGTGGCAGAGCTGAAATGCAAGAACTTTCCTGCTTCCTGTTAAGCCCAGGCTTTTTCCACTGCAGACCGCCCCCTCACCATTGTTCACACACACACTCCATTGTTTACATTTGGGGCCAGACTTGCCCTCAGAGGGAATGTTGATTATTAAACAAGCAGGATGGAAACTAAAAGAGTGACAACCCCATCCATTTTCTCTGACTTCTAGGCAGAGGCAGGCACTGAATTGGTGTGGCCCCAGTGCTCCCAGGAGGAAGGAACACTGGCTGGCGTCACTCGGGGCTGGCAGTGACTCCAGATGCCCATGGGGAGAATGAGGGTAGAGGAGCTCCTGGTCAAGTTATCAAAGAATATTGGCCTTTGGGTCATCTGTGGCCTCTGGGTCAGGGGTCGCTGAACTTGGGCTCACCCACCAGATGTGCCTGGGACATCAGGCATCTTCTCCCTCTTCATCTCATGTGTTTCCATGAATGACAATAGAGCTACTGTTTGGTGAGTTTCTACTTCACTCATTAGACAAATACCTATTTGTGTTCAGTTAGGTGCTGAGCACTGGAGCTGCAATAGCAACCCCCACAGAGCTTTTAAATGCCAGAGAGGGGCCAGCCAACCTCAAAGCTATGTGAATACCTCACCGCGGCCTCAGGTGCCACACAAGGGCTCTTCCTTCTGTTCTGGTCTCTCTGGTTGCTTAATTGTAGACACTTTTCCCCCAACTCATGACACGCTAGTCCTTGATATTTCCATATCCTCCGATATTGGGATGTGGGTGGGGAAGGGGAGAAACACAAATGGGCAAACGGAAGACAAATCACAAAGAATTATTTTCTTCCTGTTTCTTCCCCTAAGCAGTTTAACACAAATTAATTTAAGTACAGCCTGTATCTGATGAAGAAGTCACTTAGATTCATTTTCTTAATCAACAATTTCAAGCCCAGCATTAATCTATTCATCAGCTGAGCTCATCAGGAGAAAGCATGCTTCTTCAGGACTTTTCTATCAGGAAATAAATGCCTCATTAAGTTAAACGTATTAACCTGAGAACAGTATTGAAGTCAGACAGACTAATGAACGTCATTACAGGGAATGCGCAGCAGTCCTCAGAGGGCCCCACCCTCCATCGGGGCTCCCGCAGATTGGCTCAGCTACTGCAGGATGTGGGATCATCAGAGGAGGGAGGGAGAGGAGAAAAAGACACAGAGGGAACAGGGCTGATTCAGGCATGGCTGTCCCTGTGGATATACTCCTGACTCACTCTGGATACTTACCTTTGACTCTAAAGTGAGAGAAGTCAGGCTTAGGCATGAGGAACCTCTGATTCTATTTTTTGCTCTGTCCCACAGTGGAGTTGGGAATAATTCCCTGATTTTCTCCAAATATCTAGTTTCTTCCAATCTTTATTGAGTCAAGCACTACATTAGGCACTTGCTCATATGTAATTTTGCGGACTGTCACAGAAACTCAGTTGGACATATTTTTCTTTTGCCCTAGAATTATAGAATAGGAAAACCCAGGCCCAGAGAGAAATTATCTGACTTGACTTGCTTTGCTAGATTGCTGGGACAGGCAGAGGCAGGAAATGGGGCCCTGCCCTGGGAAGGTCATCCCTAGGGGACTGCATATTTGGTTAGAAAAGTACGACCAACTTGATGAAGGGGAGATGTGATGCAGAATGCTGGAGGAAGCAGGGCTGTTGCACCTGCAGAAGGGAGAACCTTGGAGAGACAAAAGAAATATTTTCCTTCTTTCTTTCTTTCTTTTTTTTTTTTTTAATTTTTGAGACAGCATCTTGCTTTGCCACCCAGACTGGAGTGCAGTGGCTCCATCTTGGCTCACTGCAACCTACGCCTCCTGAGTTCAAGTGATTCTCTTGCCTCAGCCTCCCAGCAGCTGGGATTACAGGTGCCCATCACCACAGCTGGCTAATTTTTTTGAATTTTTAGTAGAGACAGGGTTTTACCATGTTGGCCTGGCTGGTCTCGAACCCCTGACCTCAAACGATTCTCCTGACTCGGCCTCCCAAAGTGCTGGGATTACAGATGTGGGGCACCTTGCCTGGCCAAAATGCTTTCAAATACAGAAAGGACTGTCATGTGGAAGAGGGAGTTCATGCCCTCAATGTGGGCCAAAAGAAGGTATTTCAACAGTCAAATCTGTCCAGAGATGGACTGAGCTACCTCCAGAGACAATAAGTTGCCCCCCACGGATATGCAAGTAGTGATTAGGTAACTACCAAGTGGGGGTCATAATACCAGGACAAACTGGATTGGAATGACAGCTGTCATTTTTTTTTTTAGAACAAACAATGTCGCCTCTCTCTGACCCAGTCTCTCATTTGAAAAATTGGGATTATAGAGTTACCTACCTCTTTGGGTTACTGTGAGAATTAAATGAGATAGTGCATGTAAAATACTACATGCTTGCCTGGCTGGGAGCTGATGTCTTATTTTTACAGAGAGGATTCTAGCATCACATGAGGTCTTCTTGCATCTTTACCCACTCCTGGCACTGGATTTCTTTAGGAAAGATCTCTCTATGAATGCTCTGAGAATTAGGGGAGCATGCCCACTATCAATTTATTGCCTCTCAGCTCAGATTTTACTCTCCTTTACCTTGCTTTCTGATACTGAAGCTGGACCCCATACACATTTCTTCTATGCCAGGGGATGTAGTGCTATTGTCAGGTGTGTTCCTCACATAAAGAGACTGCCAGGCAGGCTTCGTGTGGGCAACAAGGCCGTTTTATTTAGTGCTTGGGTACAAGCGGGCCAAGTCCCAGAAGGGAGTGAGGCAAGGGGAGAAGGAAAGGGGATTGGTTCTATAGATTGGGGCAAATGGTCAGTTAAAGGCGGTAATCTATTTTAGGGAGGGGAAGGGCATCATGGGATGCATGGTCACAAGGGTAGGGGTCATCTATTACAAACAGGCATGATCATAGGGTGGGGGTTATCGGTTGCAAGTAGAGGGGAGGGTGCAGTAAATTACATAGTTACAGGGGAGGAGGTCTTGAGAAACCTAATGTCTAGGGAGGAAATTTTTGCAAGTCTGAGCAGGAACAATGGTTGAAGTCTGCAGTGGAGGAACAATCAGTTGAAGCAGGAACTAGTTGCTTCGTTTCTCTTCGTGGGCCTCTGGTTACTTCAGACTTTCTGGCTCCTGGAGAAGACCAGGAGGTGTATGTGCAGGTCACCAAGGCTATAATGGCCGGGCTTGGACTTGGAGGCCTGACAGTTACACACTGTCAGTAGCGGGTGCTGGGGAGACACTGCAAGGCTATAGAAGAGGATGGGACTTCTGGTCTGGGTTCTGGGTTTCTTTACTTCTTGCTCCTGTGGCAAGACTGCTGGTGGCATTAGAGTACCTGGTGGCTCTCACCTTCCAGTGAGCTTTGCCATCACCCAGAGGGGGCTTTCTAGTCACCAGCACTGGGCCACTGACTAAGGACCGTTTCTAGTTTGTGGCATCCCAGGGAACATCTTTACCCTCTGGGCCACAGCCATACCATTTCCAACAATGCTGAATCTTGACCTTGAGCAAAGTGACTCTCTTCCAACATTAATCCTTCCTGGGGGACTCCTTGGCCCCAGAGGGGGCTTTCTCTCTCTTTTCTATTTCTATATGTATTAGTATCCTGTTTTATTTCTTTTAGTAGTTAATCATCTTTTGCTAGTTACTATTCCTTAAGTTTTCCCTGTTCCAATTACTTTTGTGATTTCCATCTCCTGATTGGACCCTGATATGTGGTATCCACCACTCTCTGTGCCATAAATACTCCCACCATGGCCAACTTCAGATGACCAATGCTATGTCACTGAATGTGACGTTTGAGAGAGACTCGGAATAACACATCATTATTTAGTATTCCTACCATACACATGCAGTGTTTGAAATCATCTCACAAGCATACACAGGAGTAAAATATTGTGACATAATTAAAAATTGATGAGTTTTGAGTGTGTATTACCTCTGGATTTTTTTTGTTTGTTTGTTTTGGTTTGCATTCAGAACAACAATTGCCTTTGTTTTTCATGTAATTTATTTCATTGTAAGTTAATATTATTTAATTGCTAATATTGTCTGTGTTTAACAACTGGCTGGCAGAGTTCCTGAGCATTCATTCACCAGCTCCAGCACACCGCTGCCCCTATGTGTGTGGCCTCATCACCTTGGTTCTTGATCATATAATTATGGAGACAGAAACATGCCTAAATTCTCGGGTCTGTGAAATCACCTGATGCGAAGGCCAGGGAGTTGCCCATCCGCCTCACTAGCTCACCCCTCCTAATGCAGTATTTGACACTTTCAATTTATTTTCCACTTCCTTTATTATGAGAAATGATTAAATTTCCAGCATAAATACTGCTTTGCTGAACTGAATTCATCACGGGGTGGGAAGGCAGGGAGAGGCCTCTGGGACTTTGAGCTTTATGGTTAACCCTTCAGCCCTCACGGAGGCCATTAAAGGGAGAGCGCTGGGCTTTGGAGACCTCTCTGAAAGACCCAGCTGGAGCCTCACTGGCGGTCGCCTAACCGCTTGGCCCTTCTGTAACCTGACTCTGCTGTTGGGATGTAAGGAGTCACTGTCCGTCTCCTTCCCATCCTCCCTCAGCCCCCCGATCTGCCTCCTGAAAGGTCTCCCATGGATCAGATTCTCCTGCCCTGCCTGGCCCATGGAATAGAACAGTACTGAGAAGTATTCTGGTTTTTTCCTTCCCTGCTGCCCAAGCAGGTGTGCAGTGCCTGATGTTGACATTGAAAGGGGACATGGGAACAAAAAGGCTGTTCACTAACCCACTTACTGCTACGCAGTGAGCTATGGGAGCCATGCAGCTTCAGGGTTGAGCCCAGGGACTCTCCTCCGTCCACTGCATGGGGCTGATTTGTGGCTCTGCCGAGTTCTTAATCACCTTCTTTGGACTCCAAGATGCATTTTAATGTCAGTTTTGAAGACTTCCAAACCCTGGATGTGAATTCTGCTCCAGGACTCCTCCCAGTAGAGCCCGGTGAGTATCTCCTTTCTGTCCTGTCCTGGTCTTGGTCTAAAGCCCTTTCCTCCAACTCTGGGCTGCTTTGCACTTGTTAATGGATCTAATAATTTCTTGGAATTGATTTTCTCATATAGAATATACCTGGGAGAAATAAAATAACCATCCAAGAACCTTAAATGAATTACACTCTTGTCAAGAGAAGAAAAGCAATCCACTTGAAGCATGAACTATGAAGGAAATAAAGTCTGCTATGCATTGAGACGGGCGGGGGCGAGGAGGGGGCCCTGGGTGCAGCTGAGCTCATTACACCTTGGGTCGTTTTCTCTGCTCTGTGATGCGGCACATCTCTGCTCTGTTCCCCACTCCAGCTCCGTTGTCTAACTCACTCTCTTACCTTCTCTAAGGGGTGATCGTTTTGCCTTGGAGAATAGAGGTGGGAGGGGTGTGCTCTCTCCTCAACACCCCTGCCTCTCCCACCCCTGCCTCTGCCTTCTCTCTCATAGGCCCCATCAGCTGAGGAATGAGCCCTAGGACCTTCTCACAGGGGAGGAGATGGACAGAGCGAGGCCCACAGAGCATGGGAGGGCAGGGTGTTCTGAAACAGTGCCAGGATAGAAATGCAGGTTGTACAGCAAGGAGTGAGTCCAGAGAGGGATGGGCATGTTCAGTTGGTTGCCAGGGCCCAGGGCTCCCCTCCGACAGGTGTGCTCCCAGCCCTGGCTACACAGTGAGTTCCAGAATGCATTCCAGTGGCAGGACATGAGCTGCTCCTATACTTCCTGGCCTGGGTGAGATCATCAGCCTGAACCTGGATCAGAGAAGGATGGAGTGGAGCAAGACTTAGCACATTAGCTCCATGATCCCACTCAAACTTATTCTCACTTCCTGGAAAATATCGCTGAGGATGGGCTTATGCAGGTGACCTGTGAGCATCCAAGAGGAGGGGCTGGGGGAGGAGGCTGGACTCCAGGGCCTCTGGGTGTGCAAGTGCATGGCTTGGCATTTTGTGCTGCTGCCCTTCGGTTCCAGCAGGGTTGAAAGCTGAGGCTGCTAGAGACGTCTTGACCATTCACTTACTTAACATACATCTGCTGAGGTCCTACTATAAGCTGAGCACTGGGAACAGCGGCAAAATACAGACATGATCCCTGACGTCCCCAGGCTTAGAAGAAGATGAACATGTAAGTTCTTTTCGTAGTTTATCACGGGGAAAACTGGGTTTTAAAAAAGGTATAATTTAGAGGTGAGGAAACTGGGATTCAGAGAGGTTGAGTAACCTGAATTAAGCCTTACATTTAGTAAGTGGTGTAAGGGGAGGCAGGCTCACCTCCCAAGCCTGCACACCTCCCGGTGGGCACTGCTGCCACGTGGGCACCCACACACTCCACTGTCCACACAGCTACTGCTCTAGGTGAAGCGTGTGGCTGAAAGGAGGTTCTTCCTGTCTTTGCTCTGTGTCTTCTTCCCGAGGGGTGGAGTGGGGCAGGCTAGGCTGGACCCAGTTTCGGGGCTGGCTTTAGGGCTGGACAACTGTTCACCAGCATAGTCCAGGAGGAACCTGGGGCCTGAGCACCCGGGCTTTGGGGAGACCAAATTCCATAATCAAAGCAGAGGAGCTGGGGATGGACCAGCCAAGGGAAAGAGCACCCAGTTCAGGCCTGGCAGCTCCAGATATCCAGATAACACTGGAGAAGGGCTTTCCAAGCAGTGCCCCAATCCTCAGCAGTGTCCCCTGCTGCCCACATGGCACCCAGGCTGGCCAGGCCCAGGTGCAGTGCAAGGGCTAAGGAGGGTCTCAGGGGGCTGAGGGAGGATGGGAAGGAGATGGACAGTGACTCCTTACATCCCAACAGCAGAGTCAGGTTACAGAAGGGCCAAGCGGTTAGGCAACCGCCAATGAGGCTCCAGCTGGGTCTTTCAGAGAGGTCTCCAAAGCCCAGTGCTTTCCCTGTGTCTTCCAGCATCCTAGCGCTGTTGATGCTATAGGCACCTCTGTGGCACCAGGCCATTTGGCTCCAGAGACCTGGACCTGCCTATTTACTCTAAATGATGTGGCAGCCCTGCTTGGTCCTGGCACCTGCAGGTCAGGGAGGTGCACGATGTGGGCAGCTGTTCAGCCCTGATGGAGGCCATCACAGGGTATTGCAGGGGCTGCAGAGCAGGGCCTCCCTTTACATGTAAGGGAGCTGGGATCCTTTTCATTGCCAGCAGCACGCTTCGTGTTTACCTCCTGATTCTTTCCTTCATACAGACATGACCCCTGAAGGTAGTAATTAAAGCAGCCACATTAAGGAAGTAACAGCCCTGGGACTCAGAGGGGAAGAAGATGGGGTGGGCTGTAGACCTAGGAGGGGCTTGGCCACCAGGCAGGGGGGATAGAGGCTCCCCCATTGCTCAGGCTGTTGCCTATGGGGAGGAGAGGCCCCAAGTCTTGTCTCTGCACTTTCCTTGGAAAGGTCGGGAGGGGGAACAGAGGAAGGAGCCCTGGAGGGAGGGGAGTCAGGCCCACAGCACTTCCCATTCTGACTTTACCACTTCCCTGCTGTGTGACTTTGGGCAAGCTGCCTCCCCTCTCTGGGCCCTTTCTTCATCTGCAGATGAGGACACTTCTTCCATCAGCCCCTTCCTCCCAGGTGGTTGTGGAGATGAGCCCTCCAAGCTGCACAAATGGACACCAGCAGGAGGGTCTGGAGGCAGCCACAGGCCTGGGATTTAGACCCAAGCTCTGAGCTCAGGACAGTTCCTCGCCTTCTCAAGGTCTCAGCTCCCTCAGCTGGAAAATGGGTCCATAATAGCCCTTTCATTCAAGGGTAGGGATGAGAATTGAGGAGGTGCACACAGCCTGACATGGGGAAGCCCCCAACCAGCAGCTGCTGCTACCCTTGCCATAGCAATGGCTGTGGATGAAGACTCGGAGACTCGCTGGCACGCCTGGGCTCCATCCACCCTGACCCCAGGTCTCCACAGCCTGGTCCCACTCTGCGCTGCCCTCTCTGCTTCGAGTACTCCCCCAAATACAGTGTCTTTATTGAGAGTAGTCTAGGGAAGGGAGGATGCTGCTTATGCCTGGAGTTTAAACATTTCCCCAAGCACACATTGTTTTCTGTGGTTATTGGTAATAGATGCCATTCGGTGCTGCTTCTTTCTCTTTCTTTCTTTCTTTCTTTCTTTCTTTCTTTCTTTCTTTCTTTCTTTCTTTCTTTCTTTCTTTCTTTCTCTTCTTCTTCTTCTTCTTCTTCTTCTTCTTCTTCTTCTTCTTCTTCTTCTTCTTGCTCCTTCTCCTTCTTCTTCCTCTTATTCTTTTATCAAGTTCTTACTTTAATCAAGTTCCAGAATGAGGGTACACAGTTTTGAACAGCAATTTGTAGCAGAAGATGTGAGGGTGTGTGTAAAGCAATGTTTCCAGAATTTACCAAAGGAAACAGACACAACTCCATCATGGCCTTTTGCAAACCCTCGATGCTTCTCCATGCCTCCAGCTGACTTGGGGAATGTCATAAAGCTCCGTGAGTGTGTCCAGTTGTCTGTGGAAGTCTCCATTCTCTGCCTGTGGATTTTGGATCATTAGGTGCTTCTTGACTAACTAGTCTACAGCAGATTTTTATGAGACGATTCTGACTTCTAAAAAATTTTTGGAATATGACATTTCTGAATAATTGGCAGTTGGAAAGTAATATCTGCCATGCACTCACTACGGGACTATGGGCCAGACCTTGGCTAAGTATGAGGTACTTGTTACACAGTTTTTCCAATAACACAGTGAAGTGGATGGCATTGGCACCAATTTACACATGAAAAAACTCAGCTTTAGAAGAGCAAGCAGCCTTGTGGGCTAGCAAGGAGAGCTGTGCAGGGGAAAGTGATCAGCATTTCTCAGCAGCCATGAATTAATTACAGTCCCTATTTTCCAGGTACAGAAATGGATGCCCAGAGAACAGTGATTTGCCCCAAACCCCTCAGCTATGGAGTTACGGAATCGGATTCCTGTCTTGCTCTGCTGGACTCCAGGTTCCAGAGTCTCTGCACACTTCCAGCCTCACAAGCTTTTCTTTGACTTGCCTTTCTTCCTCTCATTTGTCCACATCCTGCCAGCAGACTAGGGCGGGAAACAGGAAGCCGACTTCCCTGAGAGGAGCCTTCTCTGGTTCCAGAACTGTTTTGATGCTGCTAGTTCCTGGCCATCCGCAGCTTTCCCCTGGAAGCAGGCATGCTTCCCCTCTAGGGACAGGCCTGGGCAGTCAGCAGGCTCCAATTCCATAATCAATTATTCAACACAAATAAGAGTTGAATTAAAATTTCATGACCCCATTGCTTTTTACCCAAGCATCTATCTGAAAGTGAAGACATTTGTTTGAGTTTAGCAGTTGAATTGCTGAAATCTTCGCCTGAAGCCTTTCAACTTCCATAAATCATTTTGGATCCCAAGAGACCTTGTCATTTCCACAGTGTTCAAAGTGGAGCAGGCCTCTCTGCAGACACAATGCCCCAGGGGTGTCAGTTGAACAGGTCCCTCTTGGGAGCAGGGCTGGGGTTTCACCCAGTGTCTGCCGGCCAGATGGTCACCACCTCTGGTTTTAGGAGGCAATCGCTGACATTTGCTCAGTGGGATCAATAGGATGATTCCAGATAAACAACAGGCAGGAAGGATTTAGAAGGTGGCCTGCAGCTTGAGGTCGTCCCTAGAGGTTACTGGAAACCACATCTTTGTAGACAGGGCCAGTGGGAAGGAGAGAGGTGTATGTGTTCCCTTGTCCTCTGACCCTTCTGGTTCCTTAAGGGCAGGTGGGTAACCTTGGGGCAGTAACTCAAATCTCTCAGTGCCTCAGTTTCCCCACATGGAAGGCAGAGCTGTTGAACCCTCCTGACAGGGTGGTTGTGAAGGCCACGGGAGTGGACCTATGAGCAGCTCTCAGCTCAGTGCCTGGTAGCAGGTGCTCAAATCCATCACTGCCGGTGGCTCGAGTTGGGTCCACAGATGGCTGTTGACTGGGGTGAGGTGTGATGTTGTGCCCTGACTTCCAGCCCTCACTTGTCCTATCTGAGGTGGCTCTGGGAACCCCTGAGCAGCAGGAGAGTGGGTCAACATTGAATGCCCAGAGGTGAGACTCAGAGATGTGGGCAAGGGACCTTCCTGCCCAAACAGAAAAGATGGCTTTAGGGCAGTCTCTGCCACTGCTGATGGGAAGGGACACTCAGCATTTGGAGAGGCAGAGACAAGTGAGCGATGTCCAGAAGGTCAGGTCAGGCATTCCAGCAACAAAGCGGACAGAGCGCAGTGTGTCTTCAGCTCCACCCACCATGGGGGCTGAGGGTAGGTGAGGAGGGCAGATCCTGACTAGGGGTAAAGCAGGGCATCCCTAAGATGGGAGAAAAGGCACAGAGCCTGAGCTCAGATCCCAGCTCAGAGGGAGACTCCCAGGTCCTGGCAGGTCCCATGGCACTCACCTTGAGGGCTTGCTGTGAAGGCAGAAGGGACAGCACTTGGAGAAGAGCTGGGGAACCCAGTGAGGCAGAATCTCAGAGACATTTCAAGGCATCTAGTGGGGCTGCAGCCCCAGGACTAACTAGAGAATCTCATAGGAGGGAAAAAGTGAGGGATAGGAGGGTCTGAACAGGATGCAGAGCTAACCTTTGGAGAATATCATGGCCATGGAGAAGTGCAGGGATTGGAGTCTTGTCCTCACCCTGCTTCTGGATCACTGTGTGACACAGGACAAGCCACTTGTCCTCTCTGAGTTTCATCTGCACATCTGCAGAATAAGAGATGTTAACTAAGGGATCTCTAAGACCCCCTCAGAGGGTCAGGACTTGTCTTGGTATAGCTCTATGTGATGCCCCCTCTCTGCTCCTACACCCCACCCTCTACTTTATCTGGTAAGTGGCTTTCTAGCGCAAATTGCCTTCTGCCAGAGAAAAGTACGTCAGCTGCAGGAACCCACAGTGCCGACTCAGCAGCCCTCCAGGTCACTGCGTGATGTCAGGACCAGCAGTAATAGGGCTGCTTAGTTCATTAGAGACCAGGGCTAATATGTCCTCACCCTTGGAGATGCTATTACAGGGTGGTTTCTGCAGCTTTCTCTATGGGAGGGAAGAAAACAAGGAGAATGGGAAACAGGAGATGGATCTGACTCACACCCCCAGAGGAGAGGCTGACAGCAAGCTTTTGCGCCAGTCTTAGCTTGGAAACCTGGGTGCTAGAGAGGGACAGCCACTGGGCTCTTCCATTTCCTGTGACAGGAACTTCAGAGGAGCCCTCCTTGAGTGCAGAAGGGATTTTTTTGGTTTATATAAAGAGAGGAGCTCTGAGACAGGGTAGCCGTTGGGAGCACCTTGAGTTAGTCAGGGCCTCAAATGATGCCAGCAGGACCGGCTCCTTTTTTTCCTCCATCTTTTAGCATTTCTCTACCATGCAAAGACATCTCAAGTCTCCTCTCCTGGTGATGAGATGATTTCCATTAGGACTGGCACTCAGCAGAAAAGGAAACTTCTCTTCCTTGTAGTTGATCGAAAGTTCAGGGCCACTGGCTCTAAGAACCCAGCCCCACCCCTGAATCATCAGAAAGGATAGAGGCCTGGAAGATGCTGACAGCCTTAAGCCAAGCAGGGTCTACCCCATGAGTGAGTTTAACCCTATGAGGGCTGAGAGTTAGGGAGAGGGCACTGTTTATCAGTAAAAGAATCAAAAGGTACTAGGCCACAAAAACCTATAGATGCCTGGAGTGGGTGTGGGACAGGGAGCAAGAAAAGAAAACATATTAACAGAAACAAAAGGGTAGATGGGAAAAATACAAATATTTATGCATCATGATTGATTTCATTTCACTTTTCCAAGAATACAATGATATTGGAGGTGCTATATTCCTGGGTATAGAATTCTAGGTGTTTAGAGTTAGAAATATATTCAATACTCTCAGACCAATCCTATTTCCTTATTTATATAGTTATTTTAAGTAACTAAAACATATATATCTATGGTGTATGGCATGGTACTCTGAAATATGTATACATTGTGGAATAGCTACACTAAGCTAATTAATATATGCATTACCCCACATACTCATTTATTTGTGGTCAAAATGCTTAAAATCTATTCAATGTCACTTTCACAGGCAGGGTGTCAAAGTCCCAGAAAGGTTAAGTGACTGTCTCCAGGTCATGCACCTCAGGGTAAGATGGTGGAGTAGGGAATCCATCTTCCCATCTAAATAGCAGCCACACTAGTAAAATCTGTCTGATATAACTATTTTGGAACTCTGAGGTCTATGCAATGGCCTGAAAGTTCTAAAGGGAAGGCTTGTGTAGTACATCACAGCCGGTTTCCCTCAACTTCAGCTCTTAGTTGGGTAGCAGCTTCCAACCCTCCATCCCACAGCCATGTGGCAGGCAGGTGTGCGTGTGCTCCTGAACCAGCTTGCATGCAGCCTGTGGAAGCCTGGATGGGCAGGCTTGTCCTTTAAATACTGGAGATCTAGCGGGCATGGTGGCTCATGCTTGTAATCCCAGCACTTTGGAAGGCTGATCACTTGAAGTCAGGAGTTCAACCTGGCCAACATGGTGGAACCTGATCTCCACTAAAAATAAAAAATATATAAAAAATTAGCCAGGTGTGATGGTGTGCACCTGTAATTCCAGCTACTTGGGAGGCTGAGGCAGAAGAATTGCTTGAACTCGGGAGGCAGAGGCTGCAGTGAGCTGAGGCCACACCATTGCACTCCAGCCTGAGCAACAAGAATGAAATTCCATCTCAATATATATATGGAATCTATATGAAGTCTATATGGAATCTTTGCTCTGATGGTTGATTTCTTCTGGTTGTGGAGATGCAGTAACAGGGATGCTCGATGCAGACAGTGCTGAGCAGTCGTCGCTGCAATCCTCACCACCATTGCTGCAAGTCCCTACCCTTCTGGCTGAAGAGTCTTTCAGGGATTTAAAGGACTGGCACACTTTTCTCTTTCATTTATCACTTCTCCCTCTTTTTTGGAGTCAGACAGTTAAGGACATGGATATTTTGATGCAACTGCATATACAAAGGAATTTGGAAGTCACCGCACACATCTGGTGTGGTGCCCTGGGAAGCTTTTTGTTGAAAATTAAACATTTGAATCTTATAGTGTGGTAACTCTGGAAAGCAGATTCTCTTCTTCTTCAGGGTTTGCTTTGTTTTTATTTTAATTTTTTTATTATACTTTAAGTTCTGAGGTACATGTGCAGATCATGCAGGATTGTTACATAGATATACACATGCCATGGTGGTTTGCTGCATCCATCCCCCCATCATCTACATTAGGTATTTCTCCTAATGTTATCCCTCCCCAATCCCTCCACCCCCTGCTATCCCTCCCCTAGCTCTCCTACCCCTCAACAGATTCCAGCATGTGATGTTCCCCTCCCTGTGTCTGTGTGTTCCCATTGTTCAACATCCACTTATAAGAGAGAACACGCGGTGTTTGGTTTTCTGCTCTTGTGTCAGTTTCCTGAGAAAGATGGTTTCCAGCTTCGTACATGTCCCCGCAAAGAACAGGAACTCATCCTTTTTTATGGCTGCATAGTATTCCATGGTATATTTTTGCCATATTTTCCTTATCCAGTCTATCATTGGGGATGCAAGGGTTTGCTTTTTAAAAATGTGTTGTAGGGGTCGGGCATGGTGGCTCATGCCTATAAATCCAGCACTTTGGGAGGCCAAGGCAGGCAGATCACTTGAAGTCAGGAGTTCAAGATCAGCCTGGCCAACATGGTAGAACCCCGTCTCTACTAAGAATAAATAAATTAGCTGGGCATGGTGTCGTGGGCCTATAATCCCACCCACTTGGGAGACTGAGGCAGAAGAATCACTTGAATCCAGGAGACGGAGGTTGCAGTGAGCGGAGATCGCGCCTCTACACTCTAGCCTGGGTGACAGAGGAAGACTGTCTTGGGGGGAAAAAAGAAAGAAAAGAAAAATGTTGTATGCTGTCTTTGTGCAGGGATCAGGCTAAGGCAAAGACTTAAGGTCTTCTTAGATCTTGCTTCCTGCCCTTGAACATCAGATTCCAAGTTCTTCAGCAGTTGGACTCTTGGACTTACCCCAGTGGTTTGCCAGGGGCTCTCGGGCTTTCAGCCACAGACTAAAGGCTGCACTGCCAGCTTCCCAACAGCTGAGGTTTTGGGACTCAGACCAGCTTCTTTGCTCCTCAGCTTTCAGACAGCCTCTCATAAGACTTCACTTGGTGATTGTGTGAGTCAATTGTCCTTAATAAGCTCCCCTTCATATAGACATCTATCCTATTAGATCTATCCTTTCAGATAACCCTGACTAATACACTTGCCATCTCATATTTATATTTGCTAGCTCATTGGATTCCAGCACTTTGGGAGGCCAAGGCGGGTGGATCACTTGAGGTCAGGAGTTCAAGACCAGCCTGGCCAACATGGTAAAACCTTTGAATCTTATAGTCCGTTAACTCTGGAAATCAGATTCTCTCCTTCAGGGTTTGCTTTAAAAAATTTGTTATAGACTCCTTGGCTGTTGTGAACAGGCAGTAGGAGGCTAGATGCCTGCCTAAGCTCCACAGTGAGGTGCTGGTTTAGCTAAGCTATCCCCAGAGCCTCTAATGGCTCCCTGAAAAGTGCGCTTCTGACCTCTGTCTGCCTCTCTTTTCCCTCTGTCCCAATTCTCTGCCTCTCCAGATTCCCAGACCAGCCCAGGGCCAGCACATTCCTACAGCCTGGAGAGGAGGTGGCAGTGGTTTGTCAGCTGTGTTGCTGACACCACTTTCAGCTTGAACTACTTTAAACAAGTCTGGTATTCAAGTCCAAACACTCTACAAACCCCCAACGACACCCCTGTGTCCCAGCCCCTCACTCACATTCTGCTGGTAGAGGTTCACTGGAATAACCTTAGTGGAGGGCGTTTGTGCAACATGTGGATCTGACTCAGCAATTTAAATTCTACTAGTAAGTCATTTCTATGCACAGGAGTATTTATATATTCAAGGATGTCCAGATCACATGTAAAAATGTAACAGCAAAAATTTGAGATCATCTAATGTCTATTCATAGGAGGTTAATTACATAAATAATGGCACATCTCTGGCAGTCATTCAAAAATAATAAGCGTGGGTCCTATGCACTGGCTCAGGAGGCTGTCCATCATATTTTTGAGTTAAAAAGTTTGATGAAAAATAAGAACAGTCTGCTGCTGCTTTGATTTCTGATCACTTCGTGTGTGCACAGGTAAGCGTCTTAACAGATGAACACTTGTACTAGGAGCCCCTTGAGGAAATCCTTCATGCCTCTGACACCCTCTGATAACATGGACTATCTGAGACCGTTTGTGCTCCAGATCGCCTTCCCTCTCGCTGCTCAAGGCCGTTGCCCCGGAATTCCTCTGCTCTCTTTCCTGCATCATCCATGGGGCCATCACCATCATGTGCCAACACCACATTATCTCTCCATGCCCAACAAATAAAACAACCAAAAAATCAAAACCAAAATGAACCCTCCCCTGCAACCTTTGCTTTCCTTTACATTGAAGCACCATACTTGCTATTGCTAACTGTCCTCCTATTTTCTCTTCTTTTCACTCTACTGGGATTTCAGCCCTCTCACTCCACCAAAACCACTCTCATTAAGGCCACCAATGACCTCCTCATTGATAAAGCCGATAGTCAACTTCCAAGGACTCTTGATCTGTTGTCATTTGGTAAGTGGCTTACTCCTCTCTGAAACCCTCTCTCCCCTTGGCTCCTGGGATCCCCTCATCTCCTGGTTTTCCTCCTATCTCCCTGGCTGCTCCTCCTCTATTTCCTTTGCTAATTCGTTCTTGGCTCCTTGACCAGTAAGCCTTGAGCTGACCCTGGGCTCTGTCCTTGATCTTCTTCTGATCCTCCTCACTCCTTTGGACCTTTACATGTCATTCTTATGCGGATGGCTCCCCAGTTTACATCTTAGCCCAACATCTTCCAGAACTCCAGGCTCATGCATCCCGCTGCCTACTCACCATCTCCTGCATCTCAGTTAAAGCGACTCAGGCCAAAAACCTGGAGCTGCAGTGGACCCATCTTGCTCTCATACCACATGTCACATCTATCAGTAAAGCTACTGGTCCTTTTTCAAAACATCTCCAGAACTGACCACTTCTACCACCCCCGCAGCCACCTCCCTGGTCCCCCACACCAGTCTCTGTCCCCTCTCTCCTGGATTATTGCAGTGGCTTCCTATTGCTCTCCCCACTGCCTCCCTCTCCCCTAAGAGTCTCTTCCTTACAGAGCAGCAGAGTGATCTTGTGTCATGCTATGTGATTTGTCGGATCCTCTCTCTCCTCTGCTAGTTCTCACTAGGTCAGAGAAAAATTCAGAGTCCTTACAATGGACTATCCGGCCCTACAGGAACTGAGCCCCCTCCACAACCACATGGTTGACCTTGAGCCTGCCACTCTCCCCCTGCTCTCTTTGCTCTGGCCACACTGAACTCAGGCTTTCCCTTGAACATCCCAGGTCTCTCCTGCCCAAGGTCCTCTCTGTACTTGCTGGGTCCTCCTCCCCAGACACCTTCAAGGTTTGCCCACTAGTCCTTAGTCTTTGTTCAAAAGTCCTCAAGGAAGCCCCCTCACAACAATTTTATTTAAAATAGCACCTCCCCTAGCCTCTCTAGCTACTCCCTCCCTAGTACCTTCTATGTCATTGGCTTATTTTTTTTATTGTAAATTTAATGACTTACAGATAATTCAGTAATTTGGTCTGTTTTATTCTCTGATTTTCCCAGAACACCCAGCTCCATTCCTAGAACAGAGCAGATGCCCAATTAATATTTGTTGAATGTTTAAAGGAATAAAAGCAACTGTTTCCCCTTCTCAGACAGGATGACGGGATGATTAAGCTATGAATAACATAGGTTGTTCTTGTACAAAGTTCGGCAGAACCCTGAGTCCCTGGAGGAAAAAACACCTATCTGCAGAGACAGAAGAGTAGATGACTGGTGTCTGGGTACTTTCAGAATGTACTTGCTATAGAAATTGTGTCTGCCTCTTTTCAACGTTTTCATTGAAGATCTCAACCTAAATAACAAACAGAGAGATTCTGCAAATATAACGAGTTAAATTGGGAGAGAGCACTGCAGTGTGGAATATGTGTGGCATTATAAACTGTGGGCCTATTCGGAGAGGTAAAGGGTAAAAGGAGCTTTTAAAAGTAAAATGAGGAGGGTTACATAAGTTGTTTTGAAACAATTATCCTTGGCTATGAGAATTAATAACAAGAGTGGACCAGGCAGTTACTGAGCAGATGTCCTGGCAGAAGTATTGTTTGTGCAAGGTCGCAGTGACCTTTGTGCGAGGTTCTGATTTTTACCATCTTTTGTGATTGTTCTTTGTTATCAGGCAATTGTGCATGAGGACCCCTCTGTTCATGGCTTTTCCCAGTTCCATTTTGTTAGGGTTTGACCAAGTGACTTCATTTTGACTCTGACAACTTTTGCAAATAGAAAGTTTTTAATGGTGTCTTAAAAGAGATAAGATAGGTGTTACCAAATATTAACAATGGTTATGAGTTCTGCCCTGAAGAAATCTGAAAAAGGAACAGAACCCATCCCTCCCCATATTGATCTTCAAGTTGGGGACACAGAAGGATTCTCATCTTGCAAACTAAGGCTGAGCTGAAGGCTCAGCTGAAGGGAGGCTGAAGGGGAGCTTAGCCTTCCCCAGTAACCACAAAATTGATAGGTACCCCCCATCTTTTATGATGAGGCCCAGGGCAGCATTTCCCATGGGATCAGGGAAAAAGAAACCTTTTGAGTGGACTGCCATTGCGTGCCCAGACATTTCCTACTCATTATGATTTTTGAAAAATGGGCCAGGTGCAGTGTTTCACGCCTGTAATCCCAGCACTTTGAGAGGCCAAAGTGGGTGGATCAGCTAAGGTCAGGAGTTTGAGACCAGCCTGGCCAACATGGTGAAACCCCATTTTTACTAAAAATATGAAAATTAGCTGGGTGTGGTGGTGGGAGCCTGTAATCTCAGCTACGTGGGAGGCTGAGGCAGGAGAATCACTTGAACCCAGATATCAGATGTTGCAGTGAAATAAGATCACACACTCCAGCCTGGGAGAAAGGAGCAAAACTCTATCTCAAAAAAAATAAAATAAAGTCCAAGTCCTTTTTGGGGCTGAGCAGGCAGGGAGATAGCCCTAACCTAAGCAGTTTCCAAAACACCCCCAAATTTTAATAGCCAGTGTCTTGAGGGAGTGGGAGTGGAGAGATTATTAGGAAAAGGTTTAAAATTTAACATTTTTTCCTCTGTGGCTATTGTTTTACCTTTGTATTGTATGTGTGCATGTATTATTTATATTTTGGCACTGTTTTACCTTTGCACTGTATGTGTGCATGCACATTTGTACTGTATGTGTGCATTTGTGTGTGCATATACATGCATGTGGATATACATGTGTCCAGATCTATGTATGTGCATGTGTGTGCATATGTGCACATATATGCATATGCATTAGGCACATGCATGTGTGCGAATGTGTGCATATATTAATGTGTGCATGTATGTGCATGCATGTGTGAATATGTGTGCATTTGTGTGCACCTGTGTATATATAAATGTATGTGTGCATACACATGTGTATGTGTGTGCCATACACTTGTGTATATACATACATGTGTGCATGCATATGCACACACATGCATAAGTATGTGTGCAAATATTAACATATGTGTATGCACATAAATGTGTGTGTATATATTAGCATATGTGTGCATATATGTGTGTGCACGTGTATATATTGTGCGTGTATATACGTGTGCATGCATGTGTGCCTGTGTGTATATATTAATGGGCGTGCATATGTGTGCATATTTATATTTGCATGTGTGTGCCTGCATGTGTGTTTATGTGTGTGCATATATGTGTGTGCATACATGTACATGTTTGTGCATGTGTGTGCATGCATTTGTGCATATGTATATATATAAACATGTGTGCGCATTTGTGCAAATGTATGCATAAATGTGTATATAGGTATGTGTGTGCATGTGTGCATAAATGTGTGCACATATGTGTGTGTGCATATGCATGCATGCATATATATGCATGCATGTGTGTAAATATTGTGTGTGCATATATGTGTTTGCATAAATGTGTGTGCATTTGTGTGTATATATTAGCCTGTGTGCGTATATGTGTGTATATTAACGTGTGTGTATCCTAGCTTCCAAAGTGAGGTTTATTTACGGTAAAATGGGATGCTACAGTTTACTAAAGGATTTGCCAAAGCCTTCTTTGAAATACTGTGCTCTCCAGGGACTAGCAGGAAAGCTTTTGATTTATAAACCCTTCCCTTGCGTGCTCTGAAGCAACCCTTAAACACATGGTCGACTTCCATTTCAAGTTCTGTTCATTTCAGTTCAGGCCACATACTCCCAAGTTGCAGCATGGAGCACTGTGCTTGGCACAGCGAGGGAACAAAGATGAAGACTTGTGTTCAAAGAGGAACTGGCACAGTCAACTCTCTCACAGAGAAGACCTCTAAAAACCTTTTCAGAAACTATTGCCAGGTACAATTTAGTGAGAACTCTCAGTATCATTTATAAATCCCACGAGGAGTGCAGATGTGCTCTGGTCTCCGGTGCCTCTGGTCTCCCAGGTTGATGGGGCCTCCAGGAGGCTCTGCTGTAGTCAGAAGGAAAGTGAGAGAGTGATGGTGAAGGAGGAACAGCTAGTCTGTGCTCCTGATCAACACAGCATGATGCAGAACCCACAGAAGGAGCCCTGCAGTACAGCGAGGGAGAGGTTTTGAAACCATGGTAAAGATGCTATAGGCAGCTTGCAAAAGCAAGTCCAGGTTATGCCTGTGGGAGGCAAGGAGGGAGCAGGAGGCCTTTTTGAGTTATCCACGTCCCCAGCCAGCATGGAAGTTTACTTCCCTTGCAAGCGCCTTCATACCCTGGCCATCAGCAGCCTGCCTGTGCTGCCGACATCAGGGAAGGAGGCAACGTGGGACAGATTGCAGTTATCCCTGACTTTTTTTTTGAGATAGAGTTTCATTCTTATTGCCCAGGCTGGAATTCAGTCTCGCTAACTCAGCTCACGGCAACCTCCACCTCATGGGTTCAAGCAATTCTCCTGCCTTAGCCTCCCGGGTAGCTGGGATTAAAGGCACGCACCACCACACCCAGCTAATTTTTTGTATTTTTAGTAGAGACAGGGTTTCACCATGTTGTTCAGGCTGATCTCAAACTCTTGACTTCAGGTGATTCACCCGCAGCCTCCCAAAGTGCTAGAATTACAGATAAGAGCCACCACGCCTAGCCCTGAATTATTTTATTGTTCCTACCTGAAATGAGTTTCTCTATTGATGAAATCTTTTAAAACAAGGATGTATTTCTTTTGAATAAAGGAAAGATAAAATAAATGTTTTAAAAAACAATGGGCGAGTGCAGAAACCACCCCGTTGGGTCTTTGTGAGGATTAAATGAGATGAAGCAGCGCAGAGGGCACAGTGCCGGCAAGTGAGGAGAGTCGGGCCAGGGAGCCGCCAAAGCCTCCTTGCTGCCGTGGCTGTGCGGTTGCGGTTGTTGCTGTTGGATACCGAAGGGCTGAGTAGTGTTGTTGCAGTGGGACTTTGCCAGGTAGTTTTGCCTCTCCACATTGTGGTTGAGTCATCAATAAAATCAGAACACGCCCTTCCCAGCCTGATAGCAGGATGATGGATTGGAAGGCCTCCTAATGCCATTTCCAATGTCTGAAATCTCTGTTTTTGTGGCTATACTGGGTTTGGTGACCTTTAATCTTAATGCAGTGGAGGGGCAGGGTTGATAAGAAGTGTTCCATCTATTTCTGCATATTTCAGTACTTACATTCACTCAGGCATTCGAGAAGTACGTATGCAACTTTCTCCTTATTCCCATTGTATTGATGAGGAAACTGAGGCTTCTCATCCTTGTTGTATTACATAGCCTTAATTCCTCTCTGTGCAGGCAGTGGGCTCTTGGCTTGCATTGACTTCAATATCAAGAGCTCGAGGAGTTGCACAGGAAATCGGGATTTTGGTAGCTTGAAACAAATGGCTCCCTTGGATGGGTCATGTCTTCCTGGGTCATTGCCAGAAAATCAGTATTTGACTGTGCCACCCAGGGCGGTGCTCACCTCACCAACCCTCGCCACCTAAGAAGTTATAGAGAAGATCAATAATCTGACAAAATCTAAATAAAAGTGTCTCAAATAAACCAGAGGGGAGGAGATGTGTAGGCAGCTCTCAGGGAGTTCGTAAATCTGGGCTGATAAATTACCTGGGCAGGTGCCTCTGCCCCAGCATCCTGGTTCAGGACAGGAGCAGAGTAATTACCTCTCTGGCAGTGGTTACCTGGAGTAAGCCGATCCATTTTTCTTTTTTACTACCATTGAATTTCAGGAAAGTGTCCTCTGCAGGCCCCTTTTATCTAAATGTTGGATTTATTTGACGACTCTACTAGGTCTGGTGACAAGGGCCAGAGCGTGCCCTGCAGTGAGGAGGACTCGGTCCCTGAAACTGCCATGCGAAGGGCTCTCTCTGGGGGCATGATGGGTGGGTTGCTAGACAGCCAGCCATTCATAACCATCATCCCCATCAGTGGTGCCATTAGTTTTCCTTCTTTCCCTGTTTCCCTCCTCAGCAGACTGGCTGGGCCCAACTCAGAGCAGTGGGAAGAGGGTGAGAATAATTCAGGATTGTAGGGAAGGTTTTCTCTGCTGAGATGGGTAGGAAAAGGGGCAGCATGCCAGCAGGGCTATTTCCCTGCCTCCAGCCCTAAACTCCTCCTCTCTGCATTTTCTGTTGCACTCAGAGTCCCAACAGGAACTGGCTCCCATCAGCAAAGTCACAGATTCCAGGATGTCCTTTTCTAAGCAAATTGCCCCAGTTCCCCTAACACTCTAGGACCCAGATCACTTCCATCTTTTACTTACTGTTGCCAATTTTTAGGCTTCATTTTATGAAATATAGATCAATTCCATGTCCTCATTCCATTCAGGAGGAAGGAAGAACAAAAAGTCATGAAAAGTAGAACCCTTCCCTTTAAGGGCACAACCTGTATAGTGCACGCACAATTACTTGCAAGCCATTGGTAGGAAATGGTCACATGGATGCACCTTGCTGCAGGGCACACTGGGAAGTGTAGTTCTTATTTTATGCAGTTTAAAACTCAGGAACCCTAATGAAAGGAATAAGTGGAGAATATATAGGGGTGGGGTAGATGGGAAATGGCTGGCTGACCACAGTATGGGGTACCTATAACAAGTGTTGTGGAGATTTGAGGTGAGGCTGGCAGTGGAGTGGGAAAAGACATATGTCCATTCTGTCTTTTTTTTTTTAACCTTCCTGACTTCCTGGAGACTCCATTTGTTTCTTTTGACCTTTGTCAACCTTGACACAGTTATGTGGCTTTTTTTCTTACCTTAATTTAGATTTTCCAAAGTGCCTCCTAGGTCATCTAAACTTTCATGTGGTCTCAGTCTGGGTCTCACCAGACTAAGTGAGACCATATGAAAGTTTAGAGAAGTTAGTTGTCGGGATCCACCATGTGCTGGATGCTGTGCTGGGTGCTGAGAATACAGCAGAGAGTAAGAAACAGATGCCCCTTTCCCCTCCTGGAATGGGGACTACAGCATGAGAAAATCACACAAACACACATCGAATTATAGCTATGACTTCTCCTTCTGGCTGAGATAGAATGACAGGGAGTGGATTTATCATTCTGCCAGAAATAACTAAAAAACTGGGAAAAATACACATAACAGAATGTTTTTTAAACATTAGGCACCAAGCAAAGAGGGCACAGTGATCCCTGACAGACGGGAAAGGAAAAGGCAACCCCGGTATTTCAGGTTTGTAGATCTGAACAAGTTTTTATTTCTCCTTTCTTTTTGAAAGGCATTCTTGTAGCGTTTAGAATTTTAGAGCATTTAAAAATGTTTATCCACTGTGTTCACGCTTGAATGATTTCTGAGGGGAAATGTGCTCTCATCCATATATTTGTTCCTCTGTGAATAATGTGTCTTTTTTCCCTTTGGCTGCTTTCAAGATTTTTTTAAATCACTGCCTTTGAGCCCTTTGATTATGATGCGATGTATTAGGGTTCTCTAGAGGGACAGAACTAGTCAGATAAATGCATATATGAAGGAGAGTTTGTTAAGAATTGACTCACATGATCACAAGGTGAGTTCCCACAATAGGCCATCTGCAAGCTGAGGAGCAAGGAAGTCAGTCCGACTTCCAAAACTCAACAGTAGGGAGGCAGACAGGGCAGCCTTCAGTATGTGGTCGAAGATCCAAGAGTCCCAGAGCTGAAGAACTCGGAGTCTGATGTTTGCATGCAGGAAGCAACCAGCATGGTAGAAAGATGGAGGCCAGGAGACTCAGCCAGTCTAGTCTTTTCACTTTCTTCTGTCTGCTCTTATTCTGGCTGCGAGGGCAGCTGATTAGATGGTGCCCACCCAGATTGAAGGTGGGTCTGCCTTTCCCAGTCCACTGACTCAAAATGTTAATCTCCTTTGGTAACACCCTCACAGATACACCCAGGATCAATACTTTGCATCCTTCAATCCAATCAAGTTGAACTCAATATTAACTATCACGTGTGACTTGGTGTTTTTGTCTTGGATTTTTTTTTTTTTTTTGCTTGGGATTTGTTGATTTCTTGGACCTGTATGGGTTCATACTTTTTATCAAAATTGGAAAATTTGTCTTTGCAAAGTTTTTTTTTTCTGTTTTGAAAACATTAATTACCAGCAAATAGACACCACAAGAAATGTTTAATAAAATCTTTCAGGCAGAAGAAAAATGAAGCCGAGTAAAAATATGGATCTCACAAGGGAACAAAGTGCACTGGAAATAATAATTACACAGGCTAATGTAACATTTTCTTTTGTTATTTAAATCTCTTTAGAAGGTCATTGATTATTTGAAGATGAATAACAACAATGTGGTGTTGGTGTACAACATATGTAGAAGTAAAATGAATGACAACAGTAACAAAGGCATAGAGAAAAGAAATGGAAGTATACTAGTCTAGCATTCTCATATGTGAAGTGGCATAATACTTGACGATACACAATGATAGGTGAAGCATGCATAATATAAACCCTGAAGTAACCACTAAAATACCGGAACAAGGAATTATAGGCAATAAGTTAACAAAGGAGAGAAAATGGAATCAGAAAAATACTCATTTAAAAAGAAGGCAGGAATAAAGAAAAAGTGAACAAAGAACAGATGTGACAAACAGAAAACAAAGACTAGGTTATGTGTAAAAACTAACTATTAATAACCATATTAAGTGAAAGCCAAGTAAACATCATCAATTAAGTATGGAAATGATCAGATTAAAGAGTAATACTCAAGTATATGGTGTCACAAGAAATACACTTTAAATATCAAGGTACAAACAGATTAAAAGTAAAAGGATAGGCTGGACACAGTGGCTCACACCTGTAATCCTGGCAGTTTGGGAGGCCAAGGTAGGAGGATGACTTGAAGCCAGGAGTTCAAGCCAGCCAGGGCAACATAGTGAGACCCTATCTCTACAAAAGAGATACCACAAAAATTAGCCAGGAATGGTGGTATACCTGTAGTTCCAGCTACACCAAAGGCAGAGGTGGGAGGATCACTTGAGCCTAAAAGGTCAAGGTCACCGTAAGCTGTGATTGTACCACTGTACTTCAGTCTGGGTGACAGAGCAAGATCTACTCTCTAAAAGGAAAAAATAAAAATAAAAGGATAGAAAATGATATTTCATGCTAGTAATAATCAATAAAAAGCAGGAGTGGCTATATTAATATCAGAATAGATTTCAGGGCAAAGAATGCTATTGCCAGGAATAAAGTGTGTCATTTGATAATGATAAAGGTTTCAATTCATCAAGATAATGTGAGTCCTACACTCAAATACATGAAAAGGCAGAGCTTAAAGATAATGAAACGAAAATAGATAGAAGTGCAAAGAGAAATCGACAAATCCGTACAGTGAAAATCTTTCATATCACTCTTGTCGATGAAAAGAGTTGAACTCTTTAAAATATTAGAAGAGATTTATTCTAAGCTAAATATGAGTGACCGTGGCCCTTGACCCAGCCCTCAGGAGGTCCTGAGAACTTGTGCCCGAGGTGGTCGGGGGGAAGCTTGGTTTTATACATTTTAGGGAGGCATGAGGCGTCAATCAAATACATTTAAAAAATACATTGGTTTGGTTCAGAAAGGTGGACACTCAAAGTGGGGGCTGGGGGCTTCCAGGCTGCAGGTGAATTTAAACATTTTCTGGGAGTTTGTCTAAAGACCTGGCATAGACAGAAAGGCAATGTTCAGGGTAAGATAAAAGAGTGCGGAGAACAAAGTTCTTTTGAATTCTTAGAGTGGCTGCCCTTAGAGACAATAGATGACAAATGTTTCCTATTCAGATTTTATACCAGGATCTCTGCCTCTGGCTCTGTCTCTCTCCCTCCTCCCCTCTGTCTCTGGCTCTCTGTCTCTGTCTATCTCTGTCTCTCTGCCTCTCCCACACTTGGCATCTCCTCTCTGCCTCTCACTTCAGTCCTCCACCTCCACCCCTTCCTTTCCCTCCCACCTCCTTTCAGTGACTGTGTTTGTTTTCAGAACCTCTGACTCCTTCCCAAGCCTCTGACATTTACTCTTTTGAATTATAATATTTTCTATTACTTTTTCCCAAAGCAAGGCTGCTGGGTAAGGCTTCCCTGGGGTTCCTGACTGCCCTTCTGGAGGTGAAGTGCTGGGGGCAAAGCTGGCATAAGTCAGCCCAGCACTGACTGTGTCAGCCAGCAATTATTAGGCACCCACTGTGCACCAGGGCTTTGTTGTGAACTATCGTACTCAATCCACTCAGGACCCCCGCAGCATTGCTTTTATCGTCTACACATGCTGGATGAGTAAACTGAGGTTTTCGAGGTTAAACAAGGAATCTGTGCTCACTCAGTGGGTAAGGGGCCGAGCAGGGATGAAAGCCATCTCTTTCCTCTGTGCTCTGCTTTCAAGGTTCATGGGTGCTGGTGTGTTGAAGGACACGCAGTATTTTGGCAGAACCAGAGTTTAGGAGATGGATATTCAGAAAGAGAGAGACAGAAGAGTAAAGACATAGGGGAGGGAACGTGCTGGAGTGTGGGAGGAGCCAGTCAGGGCTGGAGTAGAGGTCTCAGGTGGGGAGCAGGAAAGGATGAGGATGCTTAGGGGCAGGCCTGGCCTGTGTGGTTACAAGTGACAGAAACCCAGATCTTCTGGCAGAGCTTGGAAGGAAAATCACTGGTTCCTCTGAGAGGTCAGCCCAAGAGGCAGGGTGGGCAGGGTGGGAGGAAGGCCTGATCCCAGAAGGATAACGTGCATAAACTACCTCCAAATATCAACCCAACTGATCACAAGAATGATCATGCACAGAGAGCTCACCAGGAACCGGACATCCTATGCATTTTACATGTGTTGACTCATTCATTCACACAACTCTATGAAGTAGACTCTGTGAGGGGAAGCCATCCTCATTTTATTGAAGAGGAAACTGAGGCTCTGAGAGGGTATGGGACTGACTCAGCAGGTGGCAGAGCCAGGAGTTGGACTGTGGTGGCCTGGCTCCAGGGTTTGGGTCTCAACCACTGCTCCCCCTACACACAGGACATGTTCAGCTCGGTTCATGGGCAGCCTCACCTGCTAAGCAGGCTGGCTTCCTTCAGTGGGAAATGTGGAGCCCCTGAATGTTCCTAAGCAGGGCGATGGCAAGTCAGAGTGTGCCTGAGAAGGGGCAACTGGCAACAGCATAGGACAGCATAGGACAAGCCTGAGGGTGGGATCAGACCGTCATCATCAACCAGCCCCCACCCCACATCTGGAGACACTGGGTGCTGGGAGCCAGAACATGGACGGCCTGGCCATAAATCAGTGAGAGGCTCCCATCACACCCCAGACACACACAGGCCCCAGGAGGAAGGGGATCTCATGGAGCTGGGGACACTGGCTGGCATCCTCCACTCCATGTTTCAGTGACATCTTGTTGGTGCTGGAAAGATGCTCACAGCTAGAACTTCTTCCTTGACAGCAGCCTTGGAGGGGGCAGGGGAGCAGAGGGGACAGTGACATGCCAGGCACCACATCAGGGGTTTTGCTTAATTTTTCACAATAACCTTTGCTGGGTAGTTATTAAAATCTACCTTTAGTATTTTGGGAAACAGACATTCAGAGCAGTAAAGCCACCTGCCCAAGGTCACAGCCAGTGTGTGGCCAAGCTGGGATTTAGCCCCAGGTGCATCTCACTCAGAAGCTGATGCTCCAGTGCTAGGGACATGGCTCCCCGTGGGACTCCAGGACTCCAAGCTTCACCAACAGGCCTTTTTATCCACCCTGGGCCAGGTGCTGACCCAGGACACTGCATGAGGCTGAACAAGGCCTTTAAGGTCCGGGGTGGTGTGAGAAGAGCAGGAGGAAGAGGGCAGAGCAAGGAATTCCCCAGGAGTGAACAGAACCTCCCCTCTATGGACAGGATGCTGTGTGGTTACTGTGTTAAGTAACCCAAATCCAGCTGGATGGCATCTGAGCACAGATGCCCAGGATCCGTCCCTGCAGCTCTGTTTATAATTGAGAAAATCCAAAACATATAAAGTGTCCATGGAGCGGAAGTGGTGAAAGAAACCATGAGGCATCCACATGGTGTGGTGCGGGCGGCTGCTGGTAAGGATGGGGAGAGTTTTGTGTGTTGACCTGGAGGCTGTCCTGGAGGCATGGTCAGGTGGAAAAAGGAGGTTACAAAACAGGAGGTGTAGGATGAACCAAGGCCAGCCTCTGCTTTTGGCTGGACGATGGTGTCAACCTCTGGGCTCCCTACCCATTCCCCTGCAAACCCCTATTGCTAACCCTGCAAACTGCTCTCCACTCAGCCACCGGTGACATCCTTGGAAAACCTAAGTCAGGATGTATCCTTCCTCTGCTCACAGCCCCCCAAGGACTCCTCATGGCACTCAGAGTAAAAGCCAGGGTAGAAGCCAGGGTCCTTCCAAGGATTCCTATTCTCCACATGGGCCTCCTGGATGCCTAACAGGCACATTCCTGCCTCTGCACCTGCTATTCCCTCTGCCTGGAATGTCCCACCCCACATCTGGACACCCCACATCTGCATGGCCCATTTCTTATTTTGTTACAGTGGGTAGCTGGTCAGGTATGAGCAAGGCAGGAAAGGGCTTCCTGCCCCACCCTCAGATACACCAGGAGTGCTGGGCGACCATTAGGTGATGATCAGGTGCTTGTTAGCTGTCTCGCTAAAGTAATAGTTGGTCACAGCCGGCTCCAGGGAAAGGCAATCTCCTAATAGAAAACACCTGAACTGGTGCGGTGGCTCACTTCTGTAATCCCAGCACTTTGGGAGGCGGAGGCGGGTGGATCATGAGGTGAGTTCAAGACCAGCCTGGCCAACATGGTGAAATTTCATCTCTACTAAAAATACAAAACTTAGCCAGGCATGGTGATGTTCACCTGTAGCCCCAGCTACTCAGGAGGCTGAGGCAGGAGAATCACTTGAACTCGGGAGGTGTAGGTTGCAGTGAGCCAAGACTGTGCAATTGCACTCGAGCCTGGATGACAGAGAGACTTCATCTCAAAAAACAAACAAACAAAAAGACAACTAGTGATCAGTGGCTTCCCAATAAGATCTTAGGAGTTGGCAGCAGTATGCAAGACCCCAGAATTATGCCAGCGCAGAAAACCCCAAGTCAACAGGCCAAATGGCTCACTTGTCTTTTAAGTCACCCCCTGGCTTCTTCCAAGTATACTCTCTCCTTCCTGCTCTAAAGCTTTTCAGTAAACTTGTGCTCTTGCTCTAAAACTTGACTTGGTCTCTCCTTCTGCCCGTGCCCCTCAATCAAATTCTTTTTGCTGAGGAGGCAAGAATTGAGGTTGCTGCAGACCCATACGGATACCCGTAACTGTGTCCCTAACACTGGAGCACGGGCTTCTAAGTGAGACACGCCTGGGGCTAAATCCCTGCTCAGCCATGCACTGGCTGTGACCTTGGGCAGGCGACTTTACTGCTCTGAATGTCAGTTTCCTAAAATATTAAAGGTGGATTTTCATAACCACCGAGTAAATGTTATTGTAAAAAATAAACGTTTAGTGCAAAGCCCCTGGTATGGTGCCTGGCATGTCGCTGTCCCCTCTGCTCCCCTGCCCCCTCCAAGGCTGCTGTCAAGGAAGAAGTTTCAGCTGTTAGCTTCCAAGTGTACTTTCTTTCCTTCCTCTCCTTTCTGCTCGAAAGCTTTTTAGTCAACTTTCACTCCTGCTCTAAAACTTGCCTCGGTCTCTTCTGCCTTACGCCCCTCAGTAGAAATCTTTCTTCTGCGGAGGCAAGAATTGAATTTGATGCAGACTCATACCGATTTGGAAATCTTCCGCCACGAACATACTTTGCAGACTCGTGACTCAGTTACTTTCCGCTGCTGACAATTTCTCATGTCATGCACGGCCTCTGCTTTGCCAGGGGCCTTTCATAACACCTACATCTAACATAGCAGCCCCTGTACCTCTCTATTCCCCTTACACTGTTTCATTTTCCTTCATGGCACATGTCACTTGACATAGTTCCTATTTAATTACTATATTTGTGCATCCCTGTCTTCTCCACATGCACCCAGAATGACTGGGCCCTGGGACCTGGCAGCTGGGGCTCAGTTAGCCTTGATCCCTTCTGTGTCCCTCGGGGTTTCCAGGGCAAGATTAAACCTGGGGGCCAGCATTGAACTTGGGGGACCGATTTGGGTAAATCAGTTCCCATGTGATCTATTGAGGTCTACCTGACTAGAACTCTCCTGTGGCTGCTGATTACTCTAGAGATAAGTGCCACAGTCCTCCATGAAGCTTCCGCTCCTGCCCTCCTCTCTCCAGCCCCATCTGGCACTGCCTGCTCACTTCCTGTCTGAGCCCAGCCCCTCTGGCTGTTTTCCTGTTCTTTGTTCTTGCCTTGCTGTCTCTTGCCCCAGGAACTTTGCACATGCTTCCTTGGGTTCAGCATGCCGTCTAGCACATAATAGGTGCTCAGTAAATGAGAGGATGGGAGTGAATGAATGAGTGAATAACTAAATGGCGTTGCCTCAGGTGTGGCTGGGAGAAAGCTGGCAGGTGTGTCCCTGTAACTTGTATGTGGCCAGGGGAAAGAGAGGAAGATGGGCATGGGGTGGAGGGGCGCTGGGCCGAGGACAGGGACAGGGAGGTCGCCCCTCTTTCAGCCTCGCTAGGCAAACTCAGCCTCTTCACCCAGGACAAAAGCACCAATTAGTTTATCACATCTTGTTTCCCTCTCTTTACCCTCAACACTGTCTCAGTGTTCCTTATGACAGATGCCCAGATTTCATGGTACCACCGCCGCCCATGGATACTCATTTGTTTCTGATTTTCTGATTTATAAACAGGGCTGCAGTGACTGATTCTGGGCATCTGTGCTGAGGTGCCTTTTGAGCTGGAGTTTGGTAACTTGTCACATAAAATGTATTTATCTATCCTGCACTGCCACCATCACCATGTAAGAGGTGGCTGTGGAGAAGCGGAAAGAGCCCTGGGAAGGCAGAACACTCTTTCCCGGCACTGCCTCCTCCTCCCAGAAGCCGCCCCTGGTCATCCCAGCCTGCATGGACTTCATCCCTCCTTCCTCGGCATCGTGTCTGCACCTTCCACACTCTTCCCTACTTGCCCATTTCATGGTAAATGGCAAAACATAAATTATATTGGAAACCCACCAGTACCCTCCTCTCCAAGAACTGGGAAGTTCTTCAGGGTAGGAGCTGTGTCTGATTCATTTCTGTATCCCCAGTGCCTGATGATCATTTGGCCCTCGAGTATCTTGAACAGTTTACTATGGACAAGCCACTGCCCTGCCCCCATGCCTCAGTTTCCCCCCTCTGTGAGATGCAAGTCCTCCTGGAGGGCTTATCCCCAAGGTCCTTCCCACTCTAGGATTCCATGGTCTAACTGATAAGTCAGTAACCTCTTGGAGCCTCAGATTCTCCTCCTGTAACACAAGGTGGTAATAACAACCACCTCATCAAGTGCTGTAAGAAGGCTGTGTGAGGTGCTCAGCTCCTTACTCAGGAGGGCAGGAAGAGCTATTGCTCTGATGGGCATGGTCACTGCTATAATGGGAGGGGCTGGTGCTCTGATGGGTGTGGCCACTGCTCTGATGGGAGGGGCTGCTGCTCTGATGGGTGTGGCCATGGCTATAATGGGAGGGGCTGCTGCTCTGATGGGCGTGTCTACTGCTATAGATGGGAGGGGCTAGTGCACAGATGGGTGTGGCTGCTGCTATAATGGGAGGGGCTGGTGCTCTGATGAGCATGGCCATTGCTATAATGGGAGGGGCTGCTGCTCTGATGGGTAAGGCCACTGCTATAATGGGAGGTGCTGCTGCTCTGATGAACCTAGCTGCAGACATCTGTCTGTAGCCTCTGGTCTACTTCTCACTCCACCCAATTCCACCCAAAACATTTGCCTTCAGTTCCTGGAAGCTGCTCTGGTCTAAGCTTTTCAGCAGCATTTTACCATTTTGTCCCCACAACCCACGGAAGGGCTGAGATAAAGATCTTAAGCAATCTGTTTGAAATGCAAAACACTCCTGTCCTCCCTCTGTTTACAGCCCCTCAGAGGGTCCTACTTCTCCTAAAGCAAAGACCCAAAACTTGAGTTCTGCTGCCAAAGCCCTGTGAGGCCCAGTTTCCACCCTGACCCCTCCAGCCTCATTCACAGCAATCCAGGTGTGGAAACTGAGGCTCGCCCAAAGCCCTTCTGTCTGGAGATGGCAGAGTCCGATTCAAATCCAGGCCTGTCAGGGATCAGTCCTGGGGCATCACCGGCAAGCAGTTGGTTCTGAAACACCTGCCTCCTGGTGCCCATCCTGTGGCCCTTTTAAAAGTGAACAGAGGCTGTTTCTACCTCTCTCTCTGGGTTTGATGATCACACATTGCTCCAAGGGCAGGAAAAAGGACTGTCCAGTCTAGGGTGTTTGTTGATTGGAATGAATGGACGGCCTCATCCGTGTGGGCCTCCTGATTGCCATGTACCCAGTCCTCCCTGTAGCCGCAGCTCACCCTGATTTGTTTTCCTCCCAGCAGCTGCACATCTATTGATCTAGAGGGAATCTGGCAAGAGGCGCTGAGAGGGTCTAATCTGTCGTGGCTACGTTCGATGAGAACTCGAGAGCCTTTGAAGGAGATTAGTAATTCATAATCACTGTGATTTGGGTCCCAGGCCCACAGTCAAAGGGGATGCTCCCTTGGCTCCTCATTAAAGAGCTAACCATGTAATTTGACAGCGCAGCTGTTGTGTCTGCCATGCCGTTTGCTGAGTCTTCAGAGACATTTAGATGAAGGCATGTGGGCAACTCTGCAGCAGTGTGCTGGGGGTAGAGACCTCTGGGCAGCCTTGCAGGCAGACAGCAGCCCAGAGCCCAGCTCACCCAGCAGGGCCCCAGTCAGCCCACTAGCAACGTGGACACTGAGCCCATGGGAGTTCTTTGCTTACCCTTGCTTTCTCCTCCAACCTTCACGCAGTCCATACTCCTGGGCATCTACTGAGCTCCATCGAGTATTGACAAGCCAGGATTCAAGGCTGCACACATCTTCTCTTTTCCTTTGGTCATCACTGATCTAGTAGGGAAGGTGTCCTTAGGCTCTGGGTTTGGGGGATATGGGGATACGATTTGGGGTACCCACCCTCAGGAGCTCATCTTCTGATAGTTGAGGCAGGTGCCTGAGTGGAGAAGCATGAGGCAGATAGTGGGGGTAAGAGGGAGTTTGTATTTTAGTGACACTGGAGTGAGGAGGTAAGGCTCAGAGGTACATGGGCTTGAGACAGCTCTACCAGCAGCTGGCTGTGGGACTCTGGGGCAATCACTTAACTCACTGAACCTAGGTTTCTTTCCCTACAATGAGGATCAGGTTGGGATTTATGGGGGGGGGGGGGTTTGGATTAGTTGATGCAGTTCAGTGCTTGGCACAGGGACTGGCACACAGTAGGTGCCTACTAAGCAATAGCCCTCCTTTATGCATCCAGTAAGCACGTGTTTAGTGAGCACCTGCTGTATGCCAGGCCCTACTTAGGGAACTGAGAATTCAAGGTAAAGAAAACCAGATGCAGGCCTAGTCCTTAGGGACCTCAGAGTCCAGTGGAAAAGGGGGAGGCCATTGATTAAAGAATCCCAGGGCTGAATTCGAATCATAAACAGAGATCAGCTCTGCAGGGGGAAGGTGGGACCTAGGGGGTGCCTGTTGCAAAGGATCTGGGCTTAGCCTTGGGGCAGGAGTCCTTTCCCAGAAGATGACAGGTCAGCTGAGATCTGCAGTAATTTTAGACGTTTATTATGTAGAGGGGTGAGAAAGAAAATTCTAGCCCTGCAGTGTCCTTGTGGCAGGGGAACCCCTGACACCTTCTTGACTGAGAGGTGGCTGCTACGGCTGGAGAGCAGAGGGCAGTGGTGACGGGATGGAGCGGGTGGGGAGGCAGGTGTCTCAGGATGTCTGGGACACACTGAGGCTTCTGTCTTGTGCTGGGAGCAGGGGAAGAGTGGCGGGGTGGTGTTTCCACATTGTCCCTCTGGCTGCTGTGGAGAACTGGCAGGACTAGAGAGCAGATGGGGAGAGCAGGGCCAGGTGGTGGGGAGGGCAGTGGCCAGGTCAGAGGTGACGGGAAATGGAGACGAGAGGACAGGTTTAGAGACATGAGGGGTGCATGGGCAGGACTGGATGCCAGGTTGGGTGGGAGAGCAGAGAAGGTGTCAAAGGGAGGAGAATGTTCCAGAAAGAAAGACCAGCTCAGAGATGGAAAGAAGGCTCCTGGCTGGGGTGACTGGATGGATGGTGGCACCAGATATGGGAAGAAGGGACCCAGAGGGGGCCCATTTTTGGGTAGCATGGAGCTCATGAGTCTGGGCTTGCTCATGTCCGGTCTGTGATGCCTTTGACACTCCACACCTGAGGCAGAGTTGGGGGCTGGGTCTTTCTCTGTGGACCCCTAGCTGGGAGGGCATGAGGATATTCAGAGGAGAGCAGTCCAGCTCTGCACGCAGGGGCTCACACATGAGGGCTCCATGGACTGTCATAGGTAAGGGTTGTTCCAGAGAGCAAACACCCCTATGCTATGGGGTTGTGGGGTGGAGGTCAAGGTCAGCTCTGCAGGGTCAGCTCTGAGCTGAGTCCTAGAGGATGAACAATATTCACCAGGCAGAGATGTGGAGGACGCCAAGGGCTGAAGGGCAGGCTCAAAGGAGACTGCGGTGTTGGTGTCTGGGAGGGGAAGCAGCACAGGAGGCCAGAAGCCACAGGGATCAGAGCAGGAGGGGCTTAGAATGCCGGGTGCGGGGTTTACACGTTATCCTAAGGGCCATTCCAGTTTCAGCAGGAGGATGTGCTCAGGGCCGCAGCATTTTGGGGAGGTAAGATGTTGCAGGAGGGAGGCTCTGACAGCAAAGCAATCAGTTAAGAGGCCTGTGATGTACGGGTGGCAGACGAGGGCAGGACAGACACTGTGGGAATGGTGTGACGCTGGTGGACAGGGGTAGCCTCAGGGGAGAGAGAGGAAGCCAGTGAAAGGCATAATACAGTGGACTGTATTCAGAGGACTCAGACACTGTGGAAGAGTGATAACACTGGAGTGCTCTGTGGGCCACCAGTGGAAATGACAGACACATTCCTGAAGGAATGTGTCCCACATTGCAGGGGACAGAGTCATACAACATGGGTTTGGGACAGGACATTATTATATGGACACATGTAATAATCCTCCCAGAAACCCTGGAAGGTAGGTGCTGCTGTCACCACTATTTTCTAGATGAGCAGATACACAGTGAGGTTTAGTAACTTACCTAAGGTGACACAGCTAATTAGCAAAGCTGGGGCTTGAACCCAGGCACTGGCTCCGAGTCTGTGCTCTTAACTGTAGTGCTGCCTGGACTGTAGGAGACAACTGTGCTGTGCTGCTGCCCTCAGGAGCTCCAGTGCCACAGATGGAGCGATGGGCAAACTGGGTGAAGTGGGCCATCACCTCTAGCTGTGGGAATCAGGAGCTCCAGTGCCACAGATGGAGCCATGGGCAAACTGGGTGAAGTGGGCCATCACCTCCAGCTGTGGGAATCAGGAGCTCCAGTGCCACAGATGGAGCCATGGGCAAACTGGGTGAAGTGGCACCATCACCTCTAGCTGTGGGAATCAGAGAAGACTCCCAGGAGGGATAATATGGTCTGTCTGTGTCCCCACCCAAATCTCATTTTGAATTTTAGCTCCCATAATTCCCAAGTGTTGTGGGAGGGACACAATGGGAGATAAATGAATCATAGGGATAATTTCCTCCATATTGTTCTCATGGTAGTAAGTCTCACTAGATCTCATGATTTTATGAGAGGAAACCCCTTTCACCTGGCTCTCATTCTCTTGCCTGCTGCCATTTAAGACGTACATTTTGCCTTCCCCCAGGATTGTGAGGCCCATGTAATTTTGAGTCCATTATACCCCTTTGTCTTTATAATTTACCCCATCTCGGATATGTCTTTATAGGCAGTGCAAAAATGGACTAATACAAGGGGGCATTATTTATCTTGATCCTTAAAGGTAGGGAGTGTTTGAATAGTAGAGAAGTGGTGTACCAGTCTCAGTAGCCAGGGTGCTATTGAAAGCAATGGGAAATAGCTCTGTATGATAAAAGCAGAAGACTTTATTAAGTCAATAGGGAGTTATTTACAGAATCACTGGAAGGGCTAGAGAGCCAGGCTCAGGGGTTGTGGCATCAGAACAGATGCCCTAAATCAACCCAAGGGCAGCAGGATCTTGACCTCCACCAAGTTCTGTCCCACCTTCACTACCACCACTGACCCTATGGGCTGCAGGTGGGCCCCTGCCATCTCGTTTCCCATGGATTGTGGTTGGACATGTGCCAGCCTCTGCTGCCATCATCACCTCCATTGCCAGAATAGGCTCAGCAAGGAGAATCACCTCTCATTGGGCTTCTGGCCCAAAGTCTAAACTGGGAGGTAGGAGGATCTGATTGGAGAAGCTTTGTCATGTGACTTCACCCAAGCAGTAAAGGAGGCTGGGAAAGAACGTCTCTGGCAATTTCAGGCTTTGTCTCCTAAGTGGGGAATTAACTAATTATTGGGATTTCTGTAGCTGGATTACCACCAATATTGAATATTTATGTTTGTATGCATATATATGCATATGGAACTGATGGTGGCTCATATTGTGCTGTGTCCTCTGCAAATTCAATCTCTGGGTTGAGTGATGGCAGCTGAGGATGCCATTCATGATTCTGCTAATAGGCATTTTCTGGGCAGTGTCAGAGACCAAGGTGACAGCCTCCATTATCCCCTCTGCCCCAATCAGTTGCCTGACTGCCTAGGTGCTGACTGCTGGCAGGCTGCTCTTCTGCTCCCCTGCGGCTTCTGAGGTATAAAAATAGACACCCACCCCTCCCTGTCTCTCCGCAGGTGGGAAGAAAGCAAGGGCAGAACAATGCCCTCCAGGAGATGCCAGTGTGGATGAATTTAGCCTGAGGTAGAGGTACATCTATTTCTGGTGTGTAACAAGACCTAAGCTCCCCACTCATTCATGACTTCATGCACCTGATGTTTATTTTGTCCCTACTATACCCCAGACCCTCAAGATGTCTCTGTTCCTCATTCCACCCCATCCCTGCCTTTTGTCCTGATATATGTCACTTGCAAAGTAATTTCCACAAAATAACTACAACCACAAATTATAATTGCTTTGGGACCCCACATTGCCATGAAATGCTATGAAGTGTTGGCTCCTGAGGGGCTTCAGTGCAGGGGTCGGGGACAAAGAGGCTGCTGTGGTGTCCAGCAGGAGTTTGACAAACTTGGAGCACCCAGTAGAAGCAGTGATCCCTGGCAGGGGGGTGTGTGTTCATGTGTGTATGTTTCAGTACCAGTGGGCAGGAAAACCAGAAGTAAATGGTGGATTCTACTGGATAGCTCACTGGAAAGTGGACCAGTCCTGTCAGGAAACATGTGAAATACTCTCCAGAGAAACTGAGGATGCTTTCCTGGAGACTTGGATTTTTTCAGGCATACATAGATGGGACAAAAGCCACGGAAAAATTATGGATGAGTGGGTGGATGGATGGATGCAATGGATAAATGGATGGATGGATGGATGGATGTAATAGATGAATGAATGGATAGATGGGATGGGTGAGATAGACGAATGGATGAATGCAATGAATAAATGGATGGATGGATATAATAGATGAATGAATAGATGGGATGGGTGGGACGGATGGATGGATGGGTGTGCAAATGGGCGAATAAATGGTAAGAGGATTAGAAGAGAGAAAAATTATGAAAATATATGAGAAGAAAAATGGAAAAGGAATAGATGAATGAATGAATAAGTAGGGGATGGATGGATGGTGGGGTGAGTGGATATAGACTTAGATGAAATGAGTGTTCCACCCGCCTCAGCCTCCCAAAGTGCTGGGATTATAGACGTGAGCCATCGTGCCCGGCCTACCCTTGCTTTTTAACCATCATCACTCCTTTCCTGCAATCATTCCATGCAACATTGACATCTGCTCTGCCCCAGCTTGTGAAACTAACTGGAGCATTAAAGATGAGCTCACTCTGGTGAAAAAAGCAGATAGACAGACGGTGAACCTGAGCCTCATGCTACATGCTGAGGCTGTGAGAGCAGCGTGCTCAGAGCCCCCTGGGAAGTCTGGCGGGCGTGATGGAGCATGTGCCCGCCCCTTCTCTGAGCATTGCTCCTACACACCCTTTGCTGAAGGTGTGCCATTTCTTACTGCTTATGTGGTGCTCCTCCTTTGGCCATACTGAGTGGCCCAGGAATGGACTCCTGGGCATCTTTATAGCTGCATTTCATTTTAGCTATACCAAAAGGACATGTGTAGTGGGACTGTGGCCACCATTTTTAACCATATGCTCAATGACATAGAGAGTCTATCGTGAGAAGCAGAGACAACACTCTATATGCCTCCAAGGGAGAGGGGAAGGAGAGAGACACTGTCTTGATTCCTGTGGCTTCCCACTTTGGCTTGGTACCCATGAGGTTCACTTGTGTTCTGTTTCCGTTAGAAGTATCAGCAAACATTATTAAATACCTATGCATTGGAGTTGGCTCTGGACACTAAAGAACCTTGACTAAGATGGCAACAGTATGAGGGAGACACTAATTCCACCAAAGAAGGGAAGGGTTTAAGTGGTCAGAGAATGCTTCATGGGAGCTGTGACATTTGAGGGTGGATTTTGAAGCATGACTAAGAGGTCTGAGAAGGATCAAGACATTTCAGCCAGGAAATGCATGCATGGTGAGCACATTCTTTTGGTTTGAATATAGTTTGCATTGAAAGTTTAGGTGATGGGGAGGAGGAATAAGAAAGTACCATTCGTTGAGCTTGTACCAGTTGCCATGGATGACACAAGGTGCTTTTCATGTATCTTATCTTTTTATCCTTGTAATTGCCCCCTGAGCCAGGTAATATTTTCCCCATTTTACAGACAAGGAAAGTGAGGCTCAAAGATGTTGGTGAAGGATAGAATAAGGCATAATTTGAACCCAGATCTGCAGACCCAAGCTTGTGCCTACTCTGCATAACCACAGCACTGTGTCCAGGCCAGGGCAGGTAGGCCGGGGCTAGTTGTAAGAGGCTCAGCATTCCCGCTCTGTCAACTGCTCTGTAACTTGAGGACACATTGGCCCTCTGCAGGAGAAGCCTGAGGCTGGAGGTCCTTCTCCAGGAAGTAGCAGATGCCAGGTTATGGAGCTGAGTGTGCTGCTGAGATAGACTCTGCCTTCCTGTACTGATGGATGCCCTTAGGTTGAGTCGTTCTGTTCAGAAACAAAGTGAGTTACACAGGGACACTCCAAACAGCCGGAGGCAGCAGCTAATTAGAAGGGAGAGACGGAGTGTCATTTTTTTTCTGGCCACAAGCCCAGTGGCAGCAGAAGGTTTTAGCAAGAAGCCTTCAGTGCAGCCTGAGAGGTCTGCAGGCTGGAGAGAAGGATCATCTCTCTCCAGAGTGGCCAGAGGGACTCCATGGAGGGAACAGAAATTGGAAAGAGAGGAAAGATGGACTAAAGGAAAGAAGATGGAGGTGGGAGAAAGGGAAGAAGGGAAAGACAAAGGAGGAGAAGTAGAGAAAAGAAGGGGAGGTGGGAGGAGGAGGAGAAGAAGCAATGGAAAAGGAGTGAGAGAAGAAGGGGAAGAAGGGGAAAGGGACAAGTAGAGGGGAAAAGGGGGAAAGGGAGGAGAGAAGGAGGCAGAGAAGATGAAAACAAGGAAGGAGAGAAAGGGGCCAGGAATGACAGCGAGAGGGGCAAGAGAAAATGATGGACATAGAAGGAGAAGGGGTGGGAAGAAAAGACTTTGGGAAAGACGAAGGGGGAGAGGCTGTACCACAGCTGGCTTCCAAGGATCCAGCCCAGCTGAGCAATCCCAAGTGGGGATGCTCTCAGCATCTCTAAGATGAAATGCTGCATAGCCAGCAAGCCAGGCAGCTGGGAGAGAAAGGGCCCCCATGGTCTAACTGACACCTGTTTAATGGCTCCCAGTGGCGGCAGCATCAACAGCTCCCCACTTCGGTCATACTCAGGAGACAGCTCAGCCTGACTCAGCTGCAGTCAAGTCCACTGCAGCTCTCCTCTTCCCCCAGAGCCAGGACGGTCTCTGGCTCTGTAGGTCTCCATACCTACAGACTCCAGTGGTGGAAAGGACGCTTGGCTGGGTGTTAGAATATTTGAATTATAAAACCAAGTCTGCCACAAATTTATTAACAGCGACCAACTACTCTGGACCAGTTTCCTGTCCATTTACAGATGGTTCCTGACTTACAATGGTTCCACATACGGTTTGTGATTTCATGATGTCACAATGATACACATTCAGTAAAACTCATACTTCAAGTACCCATGTAACCATTTTGCTGTTTACTTTCAGCACAGTATTCAGTAAATTACATAAGATATTCAACACTTTATTATAATAAAATAGACTTCGTGTTAGATGATTTTGTCCAACTGTAGGCTAATCAAACATGCTGGGCACGTTTAAAGCAGGTGAGGCTAAGCTATGACATCCGGTTGGTTAGGTGTATTAAATGCATTTTCAACCTAGGATATTTTCAATTTACAATGGGTTTATTGGGATGTAACCTCATTGTAAATTGAAGAGCATCTGGGTAGGCTTTTTTTTCCCATTTAATTTCTCACAACAACTCTATTATTCTTATTGCTCACAGTTTTTAGAGGAGGACCCTCAAGCTCTCCAGAGATGAAGTGTCACCTCAAGGCCACATGGATAATTAACAGAACAGCAGAGTCTCCTACATTCTGTTGTACTGTGAGCTCCGTGGCAGCAGGGATTTTCCTGGTTTACCGCTGGCTCCCAAATCCCAGAACAGTGGGGCCACCATTGTTGACTGAATAAATGGCCTCAGTCTGTCCAAGATCAAAATCTATCCTGCCACTGTCATTCCCCAATGGCTTGCCTGAATCACTCTGTGAATAAGTCCAGGCCCTGTCAGAAACCCCACCGGTAACTTGAACAGGGGAAAATTTGGTGTCAGGAATGATTAACTTGCGAAAGATGGTTAACGACCAACAGGAGTCAAAGAGGACCCTCTGGAATACAGGAGTAGCAAATGCACAAAACAGCTACTCCCTCTAGTGCTGAGGGAGAGGGAACAAGGAAGGAAGGAGCTAAGCACTCAGAGGAGGCCCCCATCACCACCAAGGCTGAGCTTTGGGTCTCCTTGGAGAGCTGTGGCTGCAGAGGAACAGGTAACATGCCGGTGGCATCAGAACTTGACAGAGGGTGCAGATCAGAGGTGGTCCGTGTGATCAGCCAGAGGGTTGGATGAGACACTTGCTAGAGGGCATGGGACAGCAGAGGTGCTAATAGGAAGTGTTCCACTGGAGTGGCAGAAATATTGGGCGGACACCACTGTTCTCACACCTCACTGCTGACAGCCTCTTAGAAGGTGGAGAAACATAACATGACCAGGAGGAGGATCCCCTTCCTTTGCTACAGCACAGCATTCCCCTTGCCCCAAGCGCCATATGTTGAGAAAGAATAATACTGTGCTGAAGGAGAAATGTCTACAGGGTCCAGCTCCAGTATCAATATACAAAGCAAAAAGGGAGAATTTGGGGCTGAGAGACAATATTTCGATCCCTGGCACAGCACATCTCTTTGGCTACCTGACTTCCAAAAGCACCCTCTACACATACTTTACCTTCCACGCAAAAATGCAACAACTCCTGTTTCCAATAAGTGCAGCTAACTTTTGTACACGTGGAAAAATTCTCACTCTCTCACCGAAATGAAGAGACAGCGTCCTGGCCACTACTGTTGCAATTGCTGACTCTATTTATTACTCCTTAGATTCTGCCACAAAACTTAAAGGCTAAATTGAGGTTGTCCTCCAACAGCTTGAATATAAAATAGTAAGAAAGGGTATGGTTAACTGATACATATATGTACACATAACATGTGTGAAGAGAAAATATGCAAAGCCACAGTAGTCCTCCTTGTAGTAACTGGTCACAAGCACTTAGTTGGGATTTGCGAGTTCCTTCTTCCACGGCTCTTTCCATATTTTCTTTGCCCTCTGCTAGAACCTCAGTTGAGCGAGTTCTTTATCTGACAGAGTAACCCAAGTGGTCATTCCTTAAGAGTTTCTGTCCTTGCCAGGCTTGGTCATTTGTGTATGTAATCCCAGCACTTTGGGAGGCCAAGACAGGCGAATCACTTGAAGCCAGGAGTTCAAGACCAGCCTGGCCAATTACTAAAAATACAAAAGCTAGCCTGGTGTCATGGACTGTGCCTGACAGGTACAGTCAGCTACTCAGGAGGCTGAGGCAGGAGAATGGCTTGAATCTGGGAGGGGAAGGTTGCAGTGAGCCGAGATCACACCACCGCACTCCAGCCTGGGTGACAGAGTGAGACTGTCTCAAAAAAAAAAGAAAAAAAGAAAAAGAGTCTTCATTGTGTCCTCAGTGGTTCTGCCTTTCTTGGGTGCTGTATTTTTCAGGAATCTTTACTATGGGACAAAGAGGAACTTAGAAGTGACCCCAGAGAATGTCCTAAGTTCCAGGCACAGCCTTCTTTGCCCTGAATTGTATAGCAACCAACCCATTTCCCCTTGGTGATTTGGCTCAATCACTGTATTCAGCAGAGTAACCTCTTTTTCTTCTTGTTGATTTAGGGGCCACGGAAGCTCAAACAGAGAAGCAGCAGTCTCATTTCCAGTGCAAAGGAAAACACAAGTGGAGAAGAGCAAGCCGTTAGGAGCCAGCCAGATAGGCAGGACCCATGTATCCGGGGCTTTAGGCCCATGTGCCTCATCTGTGCTAAACAGGCCCAACACTGTTTCACACTAACTGGGGTTCAGATTATGGTTGTACCAAGGACTAATAATCTCCCCACCACCCGCTGAGACCCTTCTCTGTGACAGGACAGTGTTGGAGGCTCTAACACAAGTCACTGCATTTAATACTAAAACAACCCTGTAGGCAGATGCTATTGTTCCCATGTACAGATGGGAAAACTGATACTCAGCACAACAAGCCAACTTGCCCAGAACCACCCTCCCTATTAAGCGGCAGAGATGGGATTAGGCTCTGGCTGTCTGACGTAGAAGTCAGAGGTTCTTTGACAATAGACGAGGGTAGAGTCACCTAACTGCTCTAAACTTTGCTTTCCTCATCTGTAAAATGGGAGTTCATTCTGCAGCAGATATTTTTATTTTTTATTTTTTTATTTTTTTGAGACAGAGTCTCACTGTGTTGCCCAGACTGGAGTGTAATGGTGCAATCTTGGCTCACTGCCACCTCTGCCTATTGGGTTCAAGCAATTCTCCTGCCCCAGCCTCCTGAGTATCTGAGACTACAGGCACGCACCATGACAGCTCAGCTAATGTTTTGTATTTGTAGTAGAGACGGGGTTTCCCCATGTTGACCAGGATGGTCTCAATCTCTTGGCTTCGTGATCCGCCCGCCTCAGCTTCCCAAAGTGCTGGGATTATCGGCGTGAGCCACGGTGCCCGGCCCTGCAGCAGATATATTTTGAAGCAGTCACAGAGCTATGAATAGGCACAGAGCTTTGGAAATAACAATCCCTGCTCCACATGGTTTGTATGTGGATTAAATAAAATGAATTGATAACTTTACTATCCTGTATCACACAAACTGCATTTACCTTCCCTTTTGCATTTTATAACATTTTTTTCCTCTAAGCCAGGATGTGTCATATTCCACATGAGAAGTTGCCGGTTTCTCCCCTTAGAGTAACAGTAGTTTGAGATTTTCGGTGAAAGATGCTGGTTTGATGTGTGTATGAGACAATGTAGATTTCATCTTCTGCTCTGATGGCTGGTAAGTTGGAGTAGTCAGGGCATCCGAAACTCACTTGCTGGGGTCTACCTGCCGTCCCGGACAGGATCTCCCACCTGGTTGAGCGGGGCCTGTTGAAACTGTTCCATCATGGACGCATTTGCAGAACAGCCCTGCTGCTGCCTGGCAGGCTGGGGTCGTCTCATTTACAGTTCTGCACTTGTGCTGATAACGTGGTTTTAACACATTTACAAACATTTGGGTATCTCCTGTAGTCACTATTTTTTGGAGGAAAATAAACTGTCTTTCTGATCTGACAAACTTGCTGCTGCCTGAGGCTGGAATGTGACACTGCAGGGATGGACGCTCCCAGGAGCTGATAGAAGCTTGCCTTAATTTCCTAGGACTGCTGTAGCAAATTAACACAAGCTGGAGGCTGCAAACAGCAGGCATGATTCTCTCACAGTTCTGGAGGCTGACGTCTGAAATCGATGTGTTGGCAGGTTTATTTCCCCCGGTGCCCCTGAGGCCTCACTCACCTTCCAGAGGCTGCCTGTAATCCTTGGGGTTCCTTGGCTTCAAGACGCATCCTTGCAGTCTCTGCCCCACCCTCACGGCACTGTCTTCTCTGTGTCTGTCTTCTTCTCTGTCTCTTCTATGCACACTTATCATTTGATTTAGGGGCCCCTCTAAGCCAGGAAAATCTCGCCTTGAAATCTGCTTGTTAATTAAAAGGGCAAAGACCCTTCTTCCAAATAAGATTACATATTGAGATTCTCTTTTGGGAACCACTATTCATTCTAGGTCCCCTGAGTTCCAGTTTGGACTGGGCCAATACTTTGCTGCCTGATCTTGAGTCACTTTGCCTTTCTGGGTCTCCGTTTCTCTTAGATAATCTCCTACATGGCTTACAGCTAGAATGTTCCAGTAGAGTGACAGGTCCCAGGAAGTGGTTCAGACCAAGCTTCCTTCATTCAACAGTGATGCTCCTGCTCTGTACTGGGCTCAATGCTGTATCCCAGGGAGGCAGATGACCCCGAGCCTTGTTCCTCCAGCTACTAAGAATAAAGTTAAGGAGGAAAGCAGGCTTAGAGTACGTGATTACAACAGACTAGAATGGGTGCTTTGAAAAGTCAGCATCTTGCTTCATTCACACCATGAAAATCCTGGCACCATTTTTAATTGATGAATCATTTTAAATTGGCATATTTTGTAACCAGGGAGAGCTATGAGAGGGCACAACCTGAGTGTTTGTTGGAGCACAGAGAACAGGCACTGGCCCTGTCCTGGAGGAACCAGATGGCTTCCTAGCAGAGATAGGGTCCAAACAGGGGCCTGAAGGACAAGTGGCTGTGAGATAATGGAGGGCACAGGTGTTGCTCCAGGTGTAGCCATAGCATGTGCATGGGGCAGAGGTGAGAGAGAGCCTGTTCCCTGCCAGGATGGATAAGTGGTTTCTGATGGCAGTATAACTGCCTAAGTCAGACTCTAGAGCAGAAATATGATAACATGTTGAGGAAATCTGGTGTAGTCTATCAGAAACCCCCTAGGAAATTATATTAAGATTGACTTGGATAAATACTCATGTCAACTATATACTAATTAATGGAAATTTCTTTCAGTGCACTTTATTTAAGTAATTTTTTAAGTTAGTTTTAAAATTGTTGGTAAAATAAAAATAAAAATATCTTTAAAATTGTCGCATACGTTTGTGCCTGGATTTACTGGTCAGACAGTTTTATATTTGTCTCCAAGGTGTTTCCAAGGAGTTAAGTTTTCAGGATTTGACACAAAGGTTATAAAACTACAAACCCAGCCTAAAATAGAATAATCTTTCTTTGTGTAATTCTTTGAAGAGTAACCCTAATGTAATATTATCGATTTAATGAAAACAGCTGTACCTTCTAAATTATTAGCAAGATATTTTCATGTATTTAAGTTCAAGAGTCTTACTTAGGTAACACCTGTTATTCACAGGATATAAAAGTGGTTACCAGGGAAATAACTTGAAATGATGACTGTCTTTGTCTCATATCTCAATTTGAATAAGTAATCCAAGTGTAATTGTTAAAAATGTTATTAAAATTAAATGAAGTAAATGTTTATAAATAAAATTTTTGTGTAATTATAAACCTTAAAGTTATGGTATTTTAAGTTAAAGAATAAATATTCATTAAGTGTCTGAATCATTTCCAAATAAGAAAATAACTGAAATAAAATGCTGAGCATAAACGTATCTTTGTTTTGGCTTCACAAATTTTATAACAAAGTAAAAACATTTAGGTCTACTAATGTGCATTACACAATTAATTATGTTACAGAAAAACATTTTTTAAAGAATTATAAAGTGGTTATTGTGACAGACAATTCAAAACTTTTTGCTTTGTAGATTGTCACTGAAAATTAAGTTTGCTAGGAGTTAAATTTCTAATTCATGTATGAACTTCTATGTGCAAAATGTACCAAAAGATGTTTTAAATTTAAAATTTATAAAAATGCATTAAGTGCGTTTTTTATTTTGAAAAAAATAATTTTGTCTAATTCAAAGGTTATTTAGTTTGTTTAAAAAAAATGGATTTCAAGAATTAAATAGAAACAAGAATAGAAAGGAACCAGTAAGTAGGAGGAAGAGGTGAAGAAAGTTATGCATATGAAAATGTATTTTTGGTCACGAGGGTCAAAAAGAAAAGAGAATAATTTTGTATGAGAAAAAACATTGTGTGGTAAATTGTTTTTCTAAAGTAAAATGACCTATTTTAAAAAGAAGTATAGGACAAAGCAGAAATTTTAAACATGTCATCAATTGCGTGAGTAAGTTATAATAAGATTCACAAAGGATGAATTTACAAAGAGAATTGAGTGTATATTCAGGTTGGCAATAATTAGAAGGAAATTATTTATGAGTCTTTCTAAAGATTGAGCTTTGATATTAAAAATATGCCAATACAAAACTCAAAATTTGACTCCCTGTATTAGAACAGGGTTCTCTTGAAATGTTTGTCTGCTTTTAACCAAAATTGCAAGAGATTTTATAATTTTAATTCTGAAATCTATTCCTTTAATAGTCAGTTTCCAAACTGTGGCTTTCTTCTATTTTACAGTTTCCATATAATTTCTCTAGTTTTAGGTTAGAAATGCTGTCTTTTCTTTCCAAATAGTAATTTCATTTCTTGAGGTAGTTTTTCTTTTAAGTCTACTCAGATTCATATCTCAGAAGTTCAACTTTTGCTCTATCTCATAGCCCATGATTTGTAGGTCATGAATCATCGCCATCAGCTCGTTCTCCCTTAAAAAGGTTTAGGGTGATAATTTTCTCCAACTTTTTAATCAGCTACTGTAGCTTTTTTTCTCTGGTTCTAACTCTCCTATTATGATTGACCTGAGATGTTTTGTCTTGAAAGACCTAGAAAAGCAGTGTTTTCCTCTAGTATAACTTGATTCTGTACTCTTTTTTTAAAAAATATGTCTGAATTTTCCATGTAACCAGGAAACTTCACATTCTTACTTTTACTAAGAGGCATGTATTCCCCTGCTTCAGCTAGTAGTTTTCTTGTTTACATTTCTTTACAGTACTGTGTACACTCATAGCCTTGGACACACATGTTTCATGTGTCTGATTAAATTCAGGTACTTAAAAAAAAAACAGATTCACCTTCCAGTATATTTAAGTGGGCTTTTCATAAGGAGAAGCAATCACACTGGAAGAGGTCTTTTAAAACTCTGAAATAACTTGCCCTGAAGATAAAAGGAATTTATGTTTTCTCAATATGAAACTGAGGTTTGAAAGTGTTAAGGTTTTTTAAGTCTATGCAACTTTCTGTATTGCTTCTGAAGCTTTTTTATTATCACTCTGGTTTAATGAACGATTGTTATTTCTTTTCTTTCTTTTTTTTTTTTTTTTTTTTGAGACAGAGTTTCGCTCTTGTTACCCAGGCTGGAGTGCAATGGCGCAATGTTGGCTCACTGCAACCTCCGCCTCCTGGGTTCAGGCAATTCTCCTGCCTCAGCCTCCCTAGTAGCTGGGATTACAGGCACGTGCCACCACGCCCAGCTAACTTTTTGTATTTTTAGTAGAGACGGGGTTTCACCATGTTGACTGGGATGGTCTCGATCTCTTGACCTCGTGATCCACCCGCCTCGGCCTCCCAAAGTGCTGGGATTACAGGCTTGAGCCACCGCACCTGGCCCTGACTGTTATTTCACAGTGACCTGTGATCCTGTTTTGATCAAATGTTTTGATCCTTTTGGTACCTTTGGTAGGCTTCCCCAAGATCAAAATCCTAAATTAAGATTTTTTGACCTAGAATTAAATTTGGGATTTTCCAGTTGGCTTCCTAAAGTGCCTCAAAGAATGCCTCTCTTATCTTGTAGAGGTATTGAATTTTTAGGATTATTTGGTAAATTGTAGGGGAAACTTGTCAAATGATAGGTGATGCTAGATCTTCTTTCAGTAACATTTATGGATGTGTTCTTGATATGAATGTTCCAAAATTGGATCAGACTCTTAAAAATATATCATTAGTTATAATTCTGTGTATTATGTTGTATACCACAAAAATAACTACATTTCTTTGTCAATTGCTGATTGTAATGAGCTTTCATCAGACTTTAATCATGAGCATCCTAAGCTTTTGTCATCCATAGCTATTGTTTTGATTTTCTTGAAAAGTATTTGTAATCAGCTATTATCCAAAATAGCTTTTCATGGAAAAGACTCTAACAAGTACTCTTACATATAGTTTTTTAAAAACTTTAAGATTAATGGACAAAATAAGATTTTTTTCAAAACTCTAATGTAGAAACTTATGGGTTCATGAAATGAGTAATCAAGATCAAGCAGAACAAAAGTTAATTACATGAGATTAAGCAACTGACAAATATAATGACTTTCATTTAAAACGTTGGTTATTTACTTAAATGTTTTATTTTCCACTTTTATGAAAATTTTCTCTCTGAAACTATAATTTACAACAATTTGGCAAAGTATAATTTTGTGAACAAAGATGGAAGCATTAGCTTGTTCTATCCACTTGATTTCTTCAAAATTTGGAAACTATTGAGGAGTATTCTTATAGCAATATTTTTTTGCATAAGTCTAATAAAAATCTGCTCTCTTTTTATAACAACATGCAATTAGAAACATTTGTTTCATTATTTTAAGGCTTTGACCTTAATTTAAAAATTATAAAAATGCATTAAAATGTGCTCTTTATATTCAAATGGAATATCACATTTGAGAATGTGTGTAGAATACCTGGCCTCCAGGGTTCCTAGTCTTATAGCAAGTGAAAAAAAACCTGTCACTTCCTGGCAGATCCAAAAATCTTAAGACTTTAGGAAAATTTAAAGTCTGCCTTGATTTGACCTCTTAGCCTCAAGAGATTTTTATATATGAGATTCATACATGATCAATATGGAGAGTAAAAGGTATATTTGTAATGAAAAACTACAATACACCTATAATTAACTCTGTGCATTGTCATCAAAGTCTTTTTATCTACACAGATTAGACTTGATCCTGAATTGTTCTAGATTCCTCCAATACAAATTTTTTTCATGGAATTACTAAAATTGGGAACTACTATAGTCCTAAAGCCTGAAGCTGAAACTAGATAAGATTTAAAAGAACAAGTCTCATGCCTGACGTATGGGCCACACAGAATGTTCACCAAAGTGCTTGATGTCATAATGAAAGACATTCAAATTACAAACGAAAATCGGAAGTTGACATTTTCATGCTGTAGACAGGTTTTCCCAAGGTGTCAAGACAAGACACCGTATCACTATGCAACTCTTACTCCTTTAAATTTCTACCTTTTTCACTTGACAAAATAATCATCATTTGCTTCCTTCAGTTGGTTGCCTTTAAATCTAAGTTTATGGCTCAAAACCATTATGCAAACTGGCATTGTCATTACTACTAATTTTACTTTGTATTTTCCCCTCTGAAAGCTTGTATCTGTCCCTTGTTAAATTTTTGCACAAGCACGACTCCCAACATAATAATGCTGGCCCAGCCCTTTGAGATAAAAGCAAACACCTACAACACAGACAAAATGGAACTTAATAAAGAACTTTAGGTAGACTTAGTCTGAGTGTCACTTCCTTTAAACCTCCCTGGTTGCTCAAATGTAGCCTGAAGGGTTTTGATACTGAGTCCTAGTCACCACTCATTACATCTAACATGGGACCAGATCAGAAACTGGGACAGGTCTGTCCCCGCACTGAGGGACATCAAACCCTAACTACAGGATGATTGATCAGGATGGTGATGCTTTTGAAGAAAGATCTTGATCAAAAGGTAGAAATGTGAAAGTTGTCAAAACCAAAATGAAGTCAGTTGTGTTAAGAAAGCCTGACAAATAGAACTGGGGAAAGATATGAGGAGAAGATTCTCAGGCATAAATGCCTGATGATGAAAATGATCACAAAAGACTGCAAAGACTACAACCTACGCAAAGATGATCTGAATCTTACATAAAAAATACTGCAAGTACATCTGCCCAGCAACTGCCTATGGAGCCTCGGACTGGCATCACCCATGTTACTGATATTTGTATCCAAGGATAATTATCTCAAAACAATTATGTAAGGATTTTTCCTTTTCCTTTTAAAAACATTTGTCTTCCTTTACCTCCCCAAACACATATACAGTTTACTATGGCAAATATATTCCAATTGCAATCCCCCATTCCTGAGTAAATGTTATTTTCTTTTAGAGATTCTCTCTCTGTTTGCTATTTAAGTTTTAAGTTGACATTTTTTACCTCTCCTTCCATTGTCTTCTCTGGCCCTCTTGCTGCCCTCTTTTTTTTTTTCTTTTTGAGACAGAGTCTCATTCTGTCACCCAGGCCAGCGTGCAATGGCACAATCTTGGCTCACTGCAACCCCTGCCTCCGGGTTCAAGCATTTCTCCGGCCTCAGCCTCCAGAGTAGCTGGGACTACAGGCACGCACCACCATGCTCGTCTAACTTTTGTATTTTTAGTAGAGACAAGGTTTCACCATGTTGGCCAGGCTGGTCTCAAACTCCTGACCACGTGATCCACCCATCTCAGCCTCCCAAAGTACTGGGATTACAGGCGTGAGCCACTGTACATTGCCTCGCCTCCCTCTTATAAGGCACCCTGTGATTACACTGGGCCTTCCCAGATAATCCAGGATAATCTCACATCTCAAGAGCCCTGACTTAATCACATCGGCAAAGTTCCTTTTGCCACATAAGATAACATATGGAGAGGTTCCAGAGAGTAGGATGTGACCCTGTTTGGGAGGCCATTATTGAGCCTACCATATGAGGCACAAAGAGGACTGAGATGTATGTCTCAAGCTTTGGATCTATAAGATATAGAATGCTCAGTCTTAATCATTGTCCCCCATTTCTTCCCTGCTCATCTACAAGAAAATTCAGATCTTCCTGATGAACCACAGCCTCATGTCAGACTCAGATGGTAGATCCAAGCACTGGAGTCTTCCAGGCACCTGACCAGTGGGGCAGCACTGACAAATGTTGCAGTGACTAGTGTATTTGAAGCACATGAGCATGCCAAGCTGGGATGTTCCTGACTTAGAGAACTGGCTGATGAGGTGCCACTCCTCCTGTGTGGCAGGTTGGAGAGGTGCCACCCCACCATGCCAGGAGGCACTTCCCAGACCCACAGGGACCAACTAGACAGCAGAATCACCGAAAGGATTCTCCATAGACCCAGCCTCCACTGGGAGTTGCCCTAAGAACAGGGAAGAATAGGAAAAATATTCCAAGCCTGTACCCAGCAGGATCCAGAGCACTGGATGCTCATGCTGCCCTCACAGTTTCACATGCCTTGGGAGAATCCTCAAAATCTCCCTGCCATGTAGGTAAGATGGGAATGTTGATTTCCCCTTGAAGATGTGACTGTAGCAGGGACATGCACTGTACCCCAGCCTCTGCAGGCCTGGTTAAGAGCCTCCCATGTATGCAGGGGGGCTTATTTTGTAACTTTGGAAGGGAGTGGGACAGGGAGCTTTCTGAGCCAGCTCAGGAAAACAGGCCAAAGGGAGAGAAAGGAGGAGAATAAGCACCAGGCAGGTGTCAAATAGTGAGTGCAACTGCCCAGCCCAGGAGACATCCATACCCAGCAGCTCATGGCAGGGCCTGGGCCTCCCTCCTCCCTATGAACTGGGCGTCTGGCATAAGGTCTGGCACCAGACAGGATTCTGTAATGCTTGAAGAATGAATGAACAAATGAATGAATGAATGAGCAACAGAGGGAATGCGCCCAGATGGTTTGGAGAGCAGTCTCTGGAAGGGTTTGAAACTTGACTCCATCTGTTATTAGTTGTGACTGTGAGCCAGTTACTCAGTCTCCTCCTCTGAGCCTCAGTTATCTCAACTGTAAAATGCGAATGAGAATAATAGCCTTTATCTCATAGGGCTGTTACATGACTTACAGGAGTCCACGTGTGAAAGTGCTAAGAGCCAGGCCTAGCCTATCACGTACATTCAGTAAATGCTAGTTATTAATAGAACAAGAACTATTTCTAGATTTGAGCATACCTTAAATACTCCAGTAACTGACGAATTGCCGAGGAAAGGATATCCTTCCTGTATGTGACCTGATGTCTTCATGTTGCAGCTTCATCACTGCACCTCTTCCTTACCAGCTTTTCAAACTCAGGCCTGCCAGGAGGGCAGTTTTAGAACCAACTGTGTATGCAGCACAGATCATATTAAAAGGCCCAATCCATCAACGTGTCTGCAGCCCTGGAGTGACTCCTGCCTCAAATCAATGATGTTTACAAAGTTGGATGGAAAGGCTGTGACACTTTTTCCTTCTCCCACACCCTTTCTGGGATAACCAACCATTTCTCTTGCAAATAGATGCCTGTCTGTGCTCAATTCTCCGGCCCTGGAAGGCTGGTGGGCTCTTCTCTCAGGGTGGACCTTCATGACTTGTTGCCAGCTCTGTAACCGGAGTAAGCCCCAGAGGGGCATTTCACACATGCAAGATGTCATCCCCTCCCTGCAGCAAGGGGGTTTGAGTCAGTTCCCTAAGAATGCACAGCCAGGAAGTGGCAGTGTCTCAGTTTGAGCCCAGAACTAACTGATGACACACAGCAGCTAACATTAAGTGAGGACTTCTACCATTTCAAATGCCCGTATTCACTAATGGCGAATGGTCATCCTCATTTTACAGATGGCAAAGCTGAGGCACAGAGCAATAAAACACCTTACCCCATCCCCCAGCTGTAAACGGATTTGCCAGCATTCAAACTCAAGCACTTGGGGTCCCGAATCACTGCTCGAAACCCCCAGGCTTCCACTGGCTGGTAAGGATCCACGCTCAGGCTGCTGGCTCACACCATCTAACCCACTTTCATCTATCTCATCTAGAATCGCCCCTCAGGAGCCTTAGCTTGTCCTCAGTGACTGGGGTGCTCGCTGGTATCTGGAGAGCAGTGGACACTTCACAAAGGGCAACTGAAAATCAAGGCAATGATGCAGGCCTGTCGACTGAGCTACCAGTTAAGGATGTACAGAGAGTCCAGGATGCCTCTGACTCCCCATCTACGCCAAAAGTTAATTCTGCCTTTAAAGAGCTCCATTCCCCCAGAGGAAGAACCACTTCATTAGTGAGGCTCTTCTCCACGAACACGGAACAAGCAGGCCAATAAAACTTACTGGGTTTTGGCATCACTTTGGAAATCAATGCGCTATGATTGTGAATCCGGTGTCTGTCGGCAGCTGCCTAATTTTAGCTGGATCTTTGCAAGCATCTAGTCCTGTTCATCTGCCCCCGTGGACGAGCAGCGAGGTTCCAAGAAGCATCATCAATCTTTCGACCAAAGTGTCCTAATGAAATACAAATCTGTTGTCACTTAAAGAGCCATCTGTCATGGTGGCACAGAAGAAATGCTACCAGGAGAACAATAACCATAATTTCATTTTAAAACTCAGCCTTCTTTCCCCTTTCCCTGCCAGAGAAAAATCGATATTTTTTACTGTTTCATTTTGTCACAGAGCAGTAGGAGGAAAAGCCATCAATAGGGTGTTAAAGATATTTCCCATTATGTGCAAGTTCCCTGTTACAAGGGCCCTTGGCTTCTTGCAGTGAGTTGACACCTATTTGCATGAGGTAGAGTGAGCAGGAGGATGATGTAGTGTTCCTGTCCTTGGCATGCAGCACTGCTCATATGACTAAAGAGGCAGAATGAGTGCAGGGTTCCCAGAGGGCAGGGGTCCCGGGAAATGGAAGCACCAGCTTTAAATAGCACCAGACTATTCCTGGATGGGGTGGTCAAAATTAGCACACGGAGCCCAGGCAGTGGAGATTGCCAGGAAAGAAGAAAGAAGGAAGCTGGAGGAAGAGGATGGGTGACATGTGTTTCCCAGGCAGGGCAGGGTCAGCAGCCTCTGAGGGTCTAACCGCTTCATCTTTCAAGTGAGGCCTTTTAGACACAGGGGGAAAATAACCCACCTGACTTCAAAGTCCCCCAGCTAGTTACTAACAACAACAACAAAAAAAGAAGCTGAAACTCCCTCTCATCTGCTCCTTAATGGGAGCTGCTTCTCTGGATATAAAATGTTGGGGAAATGCAGCAGGTTTCCCCAGATGGTCTTTTACACACCCACGAGTCCGGACTCATGTTGAAAGCCACTTTAGGTATGTATTTTTTAACATCAGCTTTATTGATATAATGTAGATGTAATAAAATGCAGCAATTTTAAGTATACAATTTGGTGAATTTTGACATATGTATACAGGGTTTTAACCACTGCACAATCACAATGTGAGCATTTCCATTATTCCCAAAATATTTGCTTGTTTCTTATCAGTCAACGACTTCCACAAGCCTTTGCCACCTAATCTGCCCTCTGCCATTATGGTTCTGCCTTTCTAAAATTGTATATAAATGAAATCATACAGTATTCAGTCTTTCGTATCTGTTTTTTTAAATCCAAGACAATGTCTTTAAGATTCATCCATGATGTTGTGCATATCAGTTGTTTATACGTTTTATTACTGAGTAGTATTCCATTGTATGGATATACCATGTTTTGTGTACTTGCCAGTTGATGGGCACTTTTGCCAGTTTTGGGCTATGATGAATAAAGGGGCTACAATTATTCACATACAAATTTTTATGTAGACATGTGTATTCCTTTCTTTTGGTAAATATCCTGCAGTGGAATGGATAGATGCATGTTTGACTTTTTAAGAAATTGCCAGACTGACTTCTAAAGATTCTGTTCCATTTTGCATTTATACCACAATGTATAAGAATTACAGTAAGTCAACATCTTTGTCAACATTTGTTATTCTCAGGTTTTAATGTTAGCCATTCTAGTGGGTACACGGTACTATCTCATTCACATTTCCTTGATGATTAATGATGTTAAATATCTTCTGACTACTTATATGTCATTAAATATTTTCTTTGGTAAATTATTAACTCAGATCTTCTACTATTTATTTTATTGTTTACTTACTAATGTTCTTTATATGTATTCAGATGCAAGTAATTTATTAGGTCTATGATCTGCAAATAAATTGCAGCTTCTCTTTTCATTTTCTTTAAATGCTTCTTTTGAAGAGCACGCATTTTTAATTCAAAAAACCTTTCTACATACCAGATAGAACCTTTATTACCTTAAAAAATTATCCTGCTCCTATCAACACATTTTAAGAATTTTGAATGTGCAGAGAGCTCGAAGCAGAGCCTTTGGGTTTCGCTTTCACTCTTCAGAGTTAGTTTGGCTTTCCAAGGGCTTCACTAGCCTTGGCATGTGGCAGCAGCTCCCATCTTAGGGGCAGCAGTGTGGCCTGAGAGACCACCTCCTCTCTATTGTGGGTGGCCTCAGGTGACTTAGGCCAATCCCATCCAAGGTGCCCCTGTATCAGCCTCCCAGCTTCTGTAACAACACATTGGAAAGGCTGTTTTCCTTTAGGTGGTTGAGCTTTTACTGGAAACCTCATTTCCACACCTATCGACTTTATTAGAAGTGTAAACATCCTAAATTAATTGGCTGGCCCAAGAATGGCTTGACCAATACAACCTGGGAATGGTCTGAGCACTGGCACTGGTTATGCCCCTTCTGGCCAGCAGCCCGGCCAAGGACAGGAGCAGACCCTAGGTGGGGCTGGTCCTTCTGTGATAAACCCTAGAGGAGGAAATCCACTCCCTCTTATATGCCAAAGGACAAATATCAACAGCACAGAGAATGCTGCTGTAGGTCAAGTTACACCACTTGTGGTTCTGAACTGAAGGGGACCCATCCAATAGAATAAACCTCCTAGGTATGCAAAAGTCCTCAAGGCCTAACGTCACAGTTTAGAAGGAAAACTGTCTTTCTACAAATAAGCGCAGAACTCACAGCTAGGGGCCTGCACTGTTGGGCACACCCTCTTCCACTGAGGTGCAAAGCTCTTCTTAGTGCAACAAGCAGTGCCCAGGATAAGGACCTTTCCTGGGACACTAGCAGCAAGCATGTGCCCCAGCATCTGAGTGCTCACTGCTGTGTACCTGCTGTGACGAGACTGTCTTGGACTGGGTGTCCTCCATGGAGATCTCTGTGTCCCAAACCATATACGCCCAGAATGTCCTCATGCAGAGCCTTCAGGTACGATCAACCTTCCACAGCCCACTGGTGTGAACAAGAGTGAACACAGCCAGACACTGAAGCAGCATCAAAATTTTTTATTTTGATGAAGCCTAGTGTATCATTTTTTTCTTTTAACAATTCATACTTTCTATGCTTTTTTTTTTTTGCCTAAATCAAAGTGACAAAATTTTTCTCCATGTTTTCTTCTAAAAGTTTTAGTTTTAGTAATCTATTATTACTAGAGGTGTGAGATCAAGGTTGAGGATGGTTGTGTGTTTCTCCCCACTGTATAAACATCCAGTTGATCCAGCAGTTTGCTGAGAAGACAGACAATCCTTTCCCCATGGAATTAACTTTCCATTTTTGTAGAAAATCAAACTGATATTTGTGGGCCGTTTTCCTATTCTCTGTTCTGTTCCACTGTTCTTTATGTCTGTCCTTATGCCAGTTCCACACTCTTTGATTAGGGTAGCTTTATGAGTGCCTGAAACCAGCTAATAGAAATCAACTCTTCTGCTTTTTCAAATGGTTTTGGATATTCCAGGTCTGTTGTGTTTCCACCTATGTTTTGAAATCAGCCTGTCCATTTCAACAAAAATTCATGTGAGATTTTGTTTGTGATCATGTTATATTTGTAGATCACTTTTTAGAAAACTTATATGTTCACAGCATTGAGTCTTCAGTTCTGACATATCTCAATTTTCCTTAATTTCTTTCAGCAAATTGTTTTTTAGTTTTCACGTATTTGTGGAATTTATCTCTAGATATATTTTATGATAATGTATGGTATGTATTATGATTTTAATGCATTTATTAATGATTTTTTGACAATATTAGACGTCTCACTTGAATTTTTGATTATTTCATGTAAGGTGATAGTGGACAAGATTGAATTGGAATCTACTATATTGCTATTGCTTTTGTTTGTTCTTTTTGTTCATTGCACTTTTATTCAACTTGTTCTGCCTTCTCCTGAATTAATTGAATGTTTAGTAAGTTCATTTCAATCTCCACTATTGGTTTATTGGTAATATCTCTTTCTTTTACTTGTGTGTATTTTTACCAGTTGCTCAAGCATTTAGAATATCCATCTTTAATCTGTCAGTATACCTGAAAATAATATTAGTATTAGAGCTTTATAACAGTAAATTTTCAATTTCCCTATCCTTTGTGCTATTATTTCTTATATTTTATTATTACATATATTACAAACCCCACAATACATCACTGTTATTAGTACTTTAAGCAGTCAATTATCTTAACGGGTAAAATATGAGAAACAAAAAAATCGTCTTTATTGCTCTAGCTTGCATTGTTTCTTTGTGTAGACCCTAACTTCTATTTTTATCATTTTCCTTGTACCCAAAAGACGTTTTTTGACATTTTTTTGAGAGGCCGTTCTGCTGACATTGAATTCTTTCATCTATTTCTGAAGCAGTCTTCATTTCTTGCATGTTTAAGTGACATTTCCAGTGGGTATAGAATGCTATACTCCTATCTTAAATTTCTTCTTTTGCTACTTTAAAGATGTTGCTCCATTGTTTTATGCCTTGTATGGTTTCTAACATGACATCTTCTATTCTTATCTTTGTTCCCCTGTCTATTATCTCTCTCTTTTTCTGGCTCCTTTTGAGATTTTTCTCTTTATTGCTGGCTTTCTGAGTTTGATTGTGCTGTACTTTCGTGTGATTTATTTTATGTTTCTTTTGCTTTGGTGTTGTTAAGATTTTGGATGTTCAGGCTTATAATTTTTATCAAATTTAGAAAAATTGTGGCCATTATTTCTTAAAACATTTTTTCTGCCCCCATTCTTCTCCCACATTCTCTCCTCTTCTCTGGAGCTTCAGTCCTAAGTATGTTAAGACAATGGATATTGTTCCACAGGTTACTGACATTCTGTTCATTCTTCAGGTGTTTCCCTGCTCTGCTCTATTTTGGATAGTTTCTTTTGCTGTATATTCAATTCAACTGACCTTTTCTGTTGCAGGATCTAATCTGATGTTAATCCCATCACCTGTAATTTTTTTCAGTTCAGAAATTGTATTTTTCTGCTATAGATGTTCCATTTGGGTTTTTTTAACTCAGCCTGTTAATTTTTTTCTGTTTTCTTAAACATCTGAGTGCATTTATAATAGCTATTTTAGTGTCCTTAGTTAGTAGTTCCGACATAGCCATCATTTTTGGATCCCTTTATATTGATATGTTTTTCCTTCTGATCGTAGGGCCTACATTTTTGCTTCTTTGCATGCCTTGCGATTTTTTGTTAGATGCTGGACATTGTGATTTTATGTTGTTGATTATTAATTTTGTTGTATTTCTTTAAATAGTGCTGGACTTTGTTCTGGGAAGCAGTTATTTTGAGTCAGTTGGATAATTTTGAGGCTTTCTTTTAAGTTTATTAGAGAAGATATAGAGCAGAGTTTATTTAGGGCTAGTTAATGCCCACTTCTAATCCATAGCTTTCTGAGGAGTTACCTGATGCCCTGTTTACTATGAAGTCTTTTCGCTGTTTCTGGTGGGAACCAAAGCTACCCCCCCAAGCTCCCAACCGTGTGTGAGCTTTGAGAATACCTCTGTATCCCCTCTTCTGGTGTTTTTGTTTACCCTGCCCCCAGGTACTTTTTCCATATATGTGTAAATCGTCACTTAGATGGATTATTGAGGGGACCCCTCTCAAGTCTTTGGAGGTCTCTTTCTGTGCAGCACCCTCTTCAATAGTCTGTCTTTCAATTTCTAGCCAACTTGGCCTTCTCAAATTCTGTCCTCTTTCTCCTCAAATCATCAAAGCTACTAGGCTCCGTTTCAATTCTCCCTCCTTTCTTTGCTGTCTGGAAGCCACTTCTAAAGAGCGATCTGGGGCAGCTATAGGGCACTGCTCACTTGCTGTCTTTCTGTGTCTGTTTTCACTGCTGTGTGGCCTGCTGTTGAATGTCCAACACAGTTGTTTGAAGTGCTTCATCCATTTTTCTGGTTGCTTGAGGTAGGAGGGTAAATTCCATTCCTGTTAGTTCATTATGACCAGAGCAAAAATATAACTGATGCAGTGTTCTAATGTTTTTTAATTCACCTTTGAACATTAGTAACATTAAGAGCCAAATATATTTTTTTTCCAAATTGAATCTGACTGGAACCCCCCAAATCTAAACCTGATGGCAATAGAACTTCTCAGAGTGAAAGAGGGTCTGAGGCTGTCTGTCTCTGGTCTCTCCTCCCAGGGGCACCTCTGACCCCAGAGGTCCCTCAAAGGCAGCACATCAGTGAAAACCTCTGGCTTCCAGAATAACCTTTATCCTCCTTAGTGTGGCATTCAAGGGCCTTCACTGCATGTTCCTGTCAACTCCCTCACAGCATTTCCTGCCCCTCCCCTCCCCTCCCCTCTTCTCACCCCATACTTGGTGCTTTACCCTCATGGAGATGTTTATGATTTCCTTCTACACCTCTGCTTTCACTCATACCGTTCCTCCTCGCCAGACTGATTCTACACCCCCAGGCTCCCAGCCTCTGCTTTTCCACCCAGCCAGGGTTTAGAGTCGAGTCTGACATCGGGGCAGACTGTGAAGTCAACACCTACCACTGAAACTGGCAAAGGGCCTTGGGCAAAATTGTCTGTACTCTTCATATCACTGTTTTTTTTTTTTTAGATTTTATTTTGCTGAACACAATACAGTTGGAGTCATAGAAATACCCTTCATGTACGCTTGTTGCTAAACTCTTTAATGTCTGATTCAAGTTTCATATTTGCAACTCCTAATTGCAAATCTGACACATAGCTGTTTGTCAATAAATATCTGTGGGATAAATGAAGGGAAGGGAAAGGGAGTTCGGGAGGAATTCACAATATGAGCAAAGGAAACCAGGGGAGAATAAATGGGGCTGCATCAGGGAGCAGCTGAAACAAAGCGCAGGGCAGATTTGAGAAGATTTGAGAGGCAATGGGCACAGCATTCAGTCAGCATTCACTCTGGCCTGTGTGCATTCAGACTGACTTTGCCACTTTCTGTGTGACTTTGGGCAAGTGGCTTAGCGTTTCATAAAATAAGGATCTTCATGTCTACCTCACAGGGTTCTTGTGGCCTTGATATAAGGCAATTGGATTGATTGAACAATATGAAATGGTTGGGTTTTGATCATCTCTGATCTGTAAATGGTATGGAAGCCTAAAGCCCAGGCCACAGGCCCCAGGAGGCCGGTGTCCCCTCACAGCCCTGACCGGCCCTTCCAGGGATGAGCTGTGCATTGGAACAGTGAAGGGTCATGGCTGCTCTGCATTGGAAGCCAGCACATTTCCTGTACCCGATTTAACCTTCCCCTGCTGACCCACTCAGAGCCTGCTGTCATCTCAGGTGCACCAAAGAGCCTGTGGCCTGGGAAGCCCAGAGGATTTCCAAGGTGTTGCCATAGGCAGCTGCCACTAGCATGGCAGAGCTAGGCTTGAAGTGCTTCCATTTTCTTTATTTTTCCAGACAATGGAAGCCTTTCAACTGACAGCTTGCCTAGGACCAGATTAACGTGGGAACTGAGCAGGCAGGCAAAGCCAGGAGGGAGAAGGAAGAGGAGGCAATGGACGCCAAGTGGGTCTGGTTGCTCCCATTCATTCTAGGCAACTGTTACATGGGACAGAATTATCCTCAAATCCCCTTTCTCTCCATTCAGTGCTTCTAGGGAAGATCTACTTGACATTTCAGGAGAAAAAAAGCTGTGTAAAAGAGAATGGTCCATGATACTCCATAGAAACTGTAGGATGGAGAAATCTCAGTGACCTTGAGTCGTATATGTCCTAAGATCTCCAAAATAAACTCAGACGAGGTAAGAAGGCAGGTTTGACACCAGCGCTCCTGTATCACAGTGTGCTCCAGGACCCCCCACAGGGGGCTTTGCCCTCGTGTTCTCCTCACCCCCGCTTCCCACCCTATGACAGCCTTAACTGCTTTCCCTTTTCAGCCCTACAGCCCTTCTGTCCCCTCTGACTGCCTGAAAAACAGATCCCTTCAGCCTGAACAAATGTACCTCCACCCTGCCCTTTATTCTCCATGGTGTTTCAAACTTCAACAGGGAGAGAGGGGCAAGTGCTGAGCCACAGCCTCTGGAGATAAACAAGTGCTTTGGGCTGTTTATCTGTAGGACTGCTCAGCCAGGGCCCCGTCTATTGAGGATCCCCCACATCACCACAAGGCACAGACTGAAGTCTCAGCAGGATAAATGTCTTCAGCCCAACCCAGAGAGAGATGAGTTGCTTGGGGGCTTGAGACCCTCTGACTGAGCAGAAAGCATTTTACTTATTTAGAGAATGGCTCATGCTGTTATGCTGACCGAGAAGGCTCACAGTCAGTCATCTGCAAGCTGGAGACCCAGTTAGTGTAAACAGATATGGGAAGAGCTGGTAGTGTAATTCAGTCTGAGTTGAAAGGCCTGAGAAACAGGGGGCCAATGGTGTAAGTCCAGAAGTCCAAAGGCCCAAGAACCAGGAGCACCAATGTCTGAGGGCAGGAGAAGACAGATGTCCCAGTCTGGCAGATAGAATGAATTTTTCCCTTCCTCTGATGTGCTCTGCTATTTGGATCTTTGATGGACTGACTGAATGACACTTTGTTTACACTGATGAGGGCAGATATTTTTTCAGTCTATTGATTCAAATGCTGATCTTGTCCAGAAACACCCTTATAAGCTCACCTAGACATAATATTTTACCAGTGATCTTTGCATCCCTTAGCCCAGTCAAGCTGATACCTAAAACTCACCAGCACTGGGACAGTCCATGGAACATGTGCCATTCAGTTTAGTGAAGTGGTATCCTGGGAACCATGCCCATGCCCACAGGAGCATTTCTCGGAGGTTAACTTATCAAACCGAACCCTCCAGGTGCACGAACCTACCTTCTCCACCATGTGTCTGAGTGACTGAGGGCAAAAGATTTCATCTCTCTGATTACACAGGGAAATATACTAAGGATAAGAGGAGAGAGAAAGGAGCGACAAGCATGAGAAAGGTAGAAAACTAGGGGCAATCCCAGTTACAGAGCATTCCCTCCTTTGGAAAATGCGGATGGTGGTACATCCATTTCCTAAGCCCCTTGTGTCAACACAGAAACACTTGATCGTGTATTCTCTGCTTCTTGACCTTCACCTTCTCATACCACGTAGGCCCTCGCCCAGTTTCTGTTATCACTGAAGTCTACTCCAGGCCAATGAGTTTCTGAATTTATGAATATTAATAAGACAGATGCCCTTCACAATCTTGCTGACACTTTCACATGGTTCGGTGAAATATTGTTCACAGATGCATGAAAGTCAAACTCCAGGCCTGATACATGGTGAATGGTGAGTGACAGGGCTCTGCTGATATTCTCGTATCTATTTGCTCATTTAATAGCAATGTAATTGTCGTAAATCACCATAGGCACTGTGCTGGGGGTGGAGATGACCAGCATTCACTCATTCACTCATTCATTCATTCACTTATTCCTCCAAATGAACAGTTAGTAAATGCCTCCCACATGCAGGGTACAAATGACCCCAGAAGGGTGGGGGGCAGCCACAGGTGATGTGGCATGGCTCATGGGAGACTGAGAAGGCTGTGTAGATTGATTTCAAACAGGGAGATAATGAGAGCCAGGGTTCTCTTCATTGGAGAAAGAAGTTACAAATATGGAAAACTAGAGTCAACTCTGTTTACAAAATTCTGTAGCAAAGAACCAGAGGGTGTAAGGCAGTGAAAATGGATCAAATTATTTTAAAATAATTTAAGAAATTATTTATTAAAAAAGAACAAATTTTGTAGCAGAGGCAACTGTGCTAAAAATAAAAGACAAACTGAGAAGCGCTGCCTTGACCTGCCCACCCCACGGGCCCTGAGGCTTGAAAGGGTGTTGCCCACGGCTGGCAGCTCGCTCGGGGGCAACCCTGGGGCCCTATCTGGCCCTCTGTGGTTTGGCTTCCCAGTTTCCTGACCACAAGCTGTACAAGCCAGGCAACTCTGCTCCTGCTGGGGGAGAGGGGCTGCTCAGGAGGGGCTCCATGCCTCACCTGGCCTCATCACGTCTCTCCAGAAACCCTTCAGCCCTGGCCCTGGTCTCCTGGGACCCATCTTCGTGCAGCTTCCCTGGGGAGCAGGGAATGAAGAATGTGGATTAGGATGTGCTCCTGGGGTCCACGCCTGTGGAAGGCAGGGAAGGAAGCAGGCCTGGACAGCATGCATGGAGACCACTGACCCCACAGGGAGCCACAGAACAAAAGGGCTCCTGGAGTGGCCTGCCCAGCTGTCACACATACCCCATCTCTGTTTGTCAATCATAGCACAGGGTACTCTGGGAAGGCATGGTAGTGGTGAGGTCCTCTTTGTCACTGGGGCAGACCCTGAAGTGGGGACAGTTGAAGGCTGTGTGGTGACAGTAAACCCTATCCACTGGGGCAGCAGGTTCCTTCCTGGATGGAGGGTCTGGGCAGCACGTCACAGTGTCCCTAAGAGGCCCTGCCCTCATGCAGACATGGTTTTCAGCCCCTGTTCCCTGTGTCTGTTCCAGGCTTTGGTCCCCTTATCCATAAAGCAAGACGAATGCAGGACTCTGTCAGCCATAAATGGGATGACACGGATTCCAGAAGGCTTTGTATACCATAGTGTGTGGTTTGTAGACTGTAGAGTGCCGGCCATGGTGTGGCCTTCCATAACAGAGCAGTGGGTGGGACAGCCATGGGGAGAGCAGCCAGGAGCTGGACCCGAGGCCCCTCAGACCCGACTGCATCCATGACTTTCACTGAATTCTTATAAACACTCCATGAGGCAAGGTTTATTACTTCTGCTTTTAACAATATTTTCCACTATTTATTTCAGCTTTTAACAAATGAAAATTTAAAAAATAAAGTAGATTACAGAGAATGATAGCTAGTAGAGAGGTGCTACAATGTAACAAACTATTAAGAGCCTTGACTCAGGGGCTGGGCAGCCTGGGATGGAATCTAGTGCCCTATTGTAGAAGCTGTGTTATCTTCCGCAGGTTACTTAAGCTCGCTGTGCATTACCTTTGTCATCTGTTAAAGGAGACTAATTACAGCACCTGCCTTAGAGTTGTTAATACAGATAAATCCTCTGCCATAGGGAGCCATTGCTTTTATTATTGTTACTACTGCAAACGCAAATACCCGCAAGGAGATTTCATAAAGGTTTGTTAATTCACTTCAGATTCTTCACTTCTTTTCCCTTATCTTGAAGTAGTTTATAATTCTGAAACAACTGTAGATTCACAGGAAGTTGAAAAACCACACAGAGAGGTCCCGTATAACCTTTACCCAGCTTTCCCCGAGGCTGATATCTCACAGAGCTATGATACCATACCCAAATCAGGGGTCCAGCCAACACTGACATGATTGTATTAACTAGACTACAGACCTTATTCAGATTACGGATTACAGCAGTCTTTTATATGCACCCATTTGTGTGTGTGTGTGTGTGTGTGTGTGTGTGTGTGTGTGTGTGTGTTGTATATGAAGTTTTCACAGTTTATTACTTGCTTAAATTCATAAGTTTACCACCACAATCAAGACACAAAACATCAATTGCCATTGTAGGAAATAAGAATAAATAAAAGGTTCTTCTTCAAAGCCTTCCTTTTAGTTCATTATGAATAAATAATAGTTTCTTCAAAGGTTAATTTACTTTACATTTTTGATAATAATCTTAAAGTAGCTGTTAGTCATAATGAAGAAGTAAGTGCATCTGTGTTCTCAGTTCTTACACTTTAACCTAGATATTTACCCCAACATGCCTGGACTAGCCCAGGCAAGTCTTAGGTCAAAGTTTATTCCCCTTCCTTATTTGAAAATGTTGCTCTTTCTCTAAGCATTCCTCAAGTTACTTCCTCTTTTCTTTTACTTCTTTAGAAAATTTCCAAGTTTTTAGCCAATTGGGTCAAGTATAGAATGTGAGTTCCCGTTCCGGCCAGTGGAAATTGGATACAGCGGTAGGGTGATTGTGTCAGGTTGTGAAAGTTATACACATCCGTGTCTCCTTGTTCAGGTGTGCTCTCACAGCAAGACTGCCAGCGAGCTGCACCCTTCCTGCAGGAAGTAAAATTGTCCTTGCTGAGAAATCCATTGTCTCGGTGTGGATTTTTCCCTACAATAAACCTGATTCCAACACCATAAAGGAACTTTCTCATGCTACTTGTTTATCCTTATATTTTTTGAATGAAATAAAATGTTCAAGGTGCAGTTGAACTCTGTATCCAATCTTATTCCCTACCCTGCATCTGCAGAGGGATCCACCATTTCTAACACATCAAACAGATACATCTTCCAAATAGTTAATTCTTACCAAATATTTACTACATGAGGTTATATGTTCACTCCTTACCACAACCTAGGTGTTGTTATCCCCTGTTTTCAGGTGATAAAACTGAGGAACAAAGAGGTCAAGGTAACCTGTACAAGATCACACAGCTGGAAAGCAACAGTGCTGGCCTTGAACCTGCATCTGTCATCAGTATTCTAACCCCACACATCACTTTTTGTCTCTCATCATTGCCTGTAGGAGATTCACACAGGTTGATACCTATGGAGATAATTCATGAATGTTAACCACTCTGTAGTTTTTCCTTTTATGATTTTTGGTTGTTTTTTAAGACAGGGTCTCTGTCGCCCAGGCTGCAGTGCAGTCTCACTGCAACCTCTGCCTCCTGGGTTCAAGTGATTCTCTTGCCAAGTAGCTGGGACTACAGGCATTCACCACCACACCTGGCTAACTTTTGTATTTTTGCTAAAGATGGGGTTTCACAATGTTGACCAGGCTGATGTTGAACTCCTGACCTCAAGTGATCCATCCACTTCAGCCTCCCAAAGTACTGGAATTACAGGTGTTAGCAACTGTGTCCAGTCTCTTTTATGATCATACAGCTTATATAACCATGTTTCTATTGAAGATGTTATATTTTCTCTACTGCATACAACAATGCCTGTTCTGTATCTCCTTCTGCATTTTCATCCCAGCTCCTCTGTGGTTGATACTTACAGGTGAAATTGCTGAGTGGATGAGTACCTGAGTCTTCAACGTTGGAGGATGCTGCCAGGTCTCAAAGTGTTTGCAACAATTTATACTTCCACCTGCTGTGCATGAGAATATAAGAGGATATATCATTATTTTAATTTGCATTTCTCTGGTTTCTAGTAAGGTTGAACATGTCTCTTTTGATTATTGGCCATGCATATTTTCTCTGTGTACGTTTTTCTGTTGAGTAGTTTGTCATTTTTAAATAATGTTTAGGAATTCTTTACATATTCTGGAGGATGGTCCTTTTTGATTATATGCATGGCAAATTTCTTCTTCCAGTCTGTGTCTTGCCTTTTTAAAAAACTTCCATCATGGCGTCTTTTGTCACAGGGAAGTGTTCCACTGCAGTCAATTTTATCAATCTCTCTCTTTACAGTTTGTGCTTTTGTGTGTTTCATGTAAAAAATTATTTTCCACTTCATGATCATAAAGATTTTTTCTTAATTTTTCTAATTGTTTTAAAGGTTTATTTTTTCATGGTTTTCTGCAGAAGAGTTTCACTTTATACGAATGTTTTCTTTCTTTCTTTTTCTTCTTCTTTCTTTCTTTCTTTCTGTCTTTCTTTTTCTTCCTTTCTTCTATCTTTCTTTCCCTCTTTCTTTCTTTCTCTCTTTCTTTCTTTCCTTTCTTTCTTCCTTTCTTCTCTCTCTCTTCCTTTCTTCTCTTTCTCTCTTTTTTCTCTTTCTTTTCTTTCTTTCTCTTTCTTTCTTTCTTTCTTTCTTTCTTTCTTTCTTTCTTTCTTTCTTCTTTCTTTCTTTCTTTTTCTTTCTTCTCTCTTTCTTTTTGATGGAGTTTCACTCTGTTGCCCAAGCTGAAGTGCAGTGGTGCAATCTTGGCTCACTGCAACCTCCGCCTCATGGGTTAAAGGGATTCTCCTGCCTCAGCCTCCTGAGTAGCTGGGACTATAGGTGTGCACTACCACACCCAGCTATTTTTTTTTAATTTCTAGTAGAGATGGGGTTTCACCATGATAACCAGGATGGTCTGATCTCCTGACTTTGTGATCCACCCTCCTTGGCCTCCCAAACTGCTGGGATTACAGGTATGAGACACCATGCCTGGCCTATACAGTTATTTTCTATGTAAGATGTGAACATTCCCCCCCAACATACAGCCAATTTCCTGGCGCTGTTTGTTGAGTCATCCACCTCTCCCCTCCTGTTTGTGGAATCTCCTCCACATATGTGGAGTTTCTGTGTCCATCTGGGTCTCTGTCTGATTTCTCCAGTGGCCTATTTACCTTGTACTACACTAACACTCACAGTCTAAAACACAAGAACTTAATCTTAAATCTTGGTTTTTGGAAAGGTAAGTTGTCCTTGCCCTTCAAAATTATTTTCCCTGGAAACTTCTGAATCAGTCTGTCATGTTCACTTGAAGCTGTGTTGGGATTTTTAAAAATTGTTCTTGTATTGTGTTTATGGATTAGCATGGGGATAATTGACATCTCTAGAATATTGGTCCTTCCTACCCATTAGCATGTTATAGCTCTCCCCACCACCATTCAGTTTTCCTTTTATGTCCTTCAGTAAAATTTCATAATTTCCTCTTTAAAGGTCTTGCACATAGTTTACTAGATTTATTTCTTGGTGCCTTATATTGTTTATCAGAGCTTTGGAGTGAGGCATAGCTGATGCTGTAGCTCAGCTATTTACAAACTGCATGATCCTAGTCAAGTCTCTTAAATGGTTCAATCCTCAGTTTACTCATAAATAATTGTACCTACAGCATAAAGTGGGTGTCAGGATTAATAAAATAAAGAATGTGATACTTTTAGAATACTGTAAATATCTAATAAATGTTAGCTTATCCTGGAGTTGGCATAAATTTGGAATTGCATTCCTGAAAAGCTGTGTATCATTGAATGAATGAGCTTGGGATATGGTCCCCAGGCAGAAACAGGTCCAATGTAACAGGATCTAATCTGTAAGTAATTGGCAGACAACATACTCCCCCTCCTGCACCATTTAATATGGTGCTTTCAAGATATGTATATAATAAAACCACAACTCCTACCAAATCTCAAAGCAAGAACAATTAAGTTAAATTTTCAAATCATTCTGGTTAACTTAGAAAACCAACAAAAAGAGAAAATTCATTGTTGAGGTTTTTTTCTGTTCAAAATTTAGTGTGGCTTATTAGCAAAATTGTTGTTCTAGTTTTTTCAGCTAAAACAATATTTAAGCTGGGTTTTATTTTTAAAGTCTTTATCTGTTTTTAAACACTACATGTTTTATCATAAACATTTCAGATATTAAAGTACAAATGTGTAAAAAATTCCCCAACTCATATCACCCAACTAGTATTGCTTCTATTTTGGTTCATATCATTTTTTTCTATTTCTTGATGTCAAAAAATGGGCTTCTGTGTTGATGCTCACTTTTTATTTTCCCTCAGCAGGGTGCTATAGATGTCTTTCCATTTTAATAGTTGCAGGATTACATTATTTGACATCATCTCATGATATTCTGTTTTATAGATTTGCACTAATTTAGCAAATCAATTTCCTATTTGTTTCCATTTGGTCTTATAAAGTAAATCATGCTGCAATAGACACTGCTGCATCCTTCTTTTTGGTTAACTTGTGTGGCCACCCCCATCAATAAAATCCTTGGGAATGAGATTATCAGGATAAAAGCATGTTCCCTTTATATTGTCACATGTATTGCCAAACTGCCGTCCTGAAAAGGTCGAATTAATTAGCACTGCCATCATTGGTGCGTGAGGGTGCCCATTTTCCAATAAGCTAAGTGGGTTTGTCAGTTTTCTTAGTCTTCACTTATCCGGCAAATGGAAAACAAACCCCTCTCTGCATATGCATACCCTTGATGAGTAAAGAAACTAAACATCTTTTCATTTGCTTATTGGATCTTAAAATTTCTTTTCTGGAAATCCATGAGTGCTTTGCATATTCATCTTGTCATCTTATAAGAATTCCTAGGCCATGAGCAGTGGCTCACACCTGTAATCCCAACACTTTGGGAGGCCAAGGCAGGTAGATCATGAGGTCAGGAGATTGAAACCATCCTGGCTAACTGGGTGAAACTCCGTCTCTACTAAAAATACATAAAGTTAGCTGGGTGTGGTGGCACACATCTGCAGTCCCAGCTACTCAAGAGGCTGAGGCAGGAGAATCACTTGAACCAAGGTGGTGCAGGTTGCAGTGAGCTGAGATCGCACCATTGCACTCCTTCCTGGGTGAAAAGGGTGAAACTCCGTCTCAAAAATAAAAAATCATTTCTATTAACATTATGTGTAACATTGTGTGCATTAATGTTGATTAACCCCTTTTTATGTGTGTGGAAAATATATGCCATATAAACCTTGTTTATGGCATATCTTTAACGTTTAATACAAAAGTATACATAAAATAAACAGCAACATATCAGAAACACAAGACATTTACCAGGGCCCCAGAAGCCCTTGCTTCCTGCATTGCATCAAGAGTAACGTGGGTTTGGGTTGATTCCAGGTCTTTGCTATTGTAAACAGTGCTGCAAGGAACATTTGTGTACATGTGTCCTTATAGTAGAACATTTTATAGTCTTTTGGATATATACCCAGTAATGGGATTGCTGGGTCAAATGGAGTTTCTATTTCTAAGGCCTTGAGGAATTGCCACACTGTCTTCCACAATGGTTGAACTAATTTACACTCCTATGCAGCAATCAGAAATGATGAGTTTGTGTCGTTTGTAGGGACATGGATGAATCTAGAGAACATCATACTCAGCAAACTGACACAAGAACAGAAAATGAAACACCGCATATTCTCACTCACAGGCGGGTGATGAAAAATGAGAACACATGGACACAGAAAGGGGAGTACTAAACACTGTGGTCTATTGGGGAGAAAAGGGGAGGGCCAGTGGGAGGCGTAGGTGGGGAGGGATAGCCTGGGGAGAAATGCCAAATGTGGGTGAAGGGGAGAAGGGAAGCAAAGCACACTGCCATGTGTGTACCTACGCAACTGTCTTGCATGCTCTGCTCATGTACCCCAAAACCTAAAATCCAATAAAAAATTAAAAAAAAAAAAAAAGAGTAACGTGGGTTTGTTTGTTTGTTTGTTTGTTTGTTTTGGTCAATAGTTCCACTGACATATAGAAATTTCTGATTTTGGGTTAATTACATCTGTCTTTATAGTCTCCAGTCTTCTTGATATGCTTAAGAAGGTGTTTTCCATTCCACAATTGTAGAAATAATATTCTCTTGTCCTACTGTCCTGGCCAGAGCTTCCTAATTGTCTCTGTTTGCAGATTACATGATTGAATATTTAGAAAACTCCATTATCTCAGCCCCAAATCTTCTTAAGCTGATAGGCAATTTCAGCAAAGTCTCAGGATACAAACTCACTGTGCAAAAACCACAAGCATTTCTATACACCAATAATAGACCAATAGAGAGCCAAATCATGAATAAACTCCCATTTACAATTGCTACAAAGAGAATAAAATACCTAGGAATACAACTTACAAGGGATGTGAAGGACCTCTTCAAGAAGAACTACAAACCACTGCTCAAGGAAATAAGAGGGGACACAAGCCAATGAAAAAACATTCCATGCTCATGGATAGGAAGAATCAATATTTTGAAAATGGCCATACTATCCAAAGTAATTTATAGATTCAGTGCTATCCCCATCAAGCTACCTATGACCCTCTTCACAGAACTGGAAAAAACCACCTTAAACTTCATATGCAACCAAAAGAGAGCACACATAGCCAAGACAATTCTAAGCAAAAAGAACAAAGCTGGAGGTATCATGCTACCAGACTTCAAACTATACTACAAGCCTACAGTAATCAAAACATCATGGTACTGGTACCAAAACAGAGATATATTCCAATGGAACAGAACAGAGACCTCAGAGGCAACACCACACATCTACAAATGTCTGATCTTTGACAAACCTGACAAAAACAAGCAATGGGGAAAGGATTCCCTGTTTAATAAATGGTGTTGGGAAAACTGGCTAGCCATGTGTAGAAAGCAGAAACTAGACCCCTTCCCAACACCTTACACTAAAATTAACTCCAGATGGGTTAAAGACCTAACACCATAAAAACCCTAGAAGAAAACCTAGGCAAAGCCATTCAGGACATAGGCATAGGCAAGGACTTCATGACTAAAACACCAAAAGCATTGGCAACACAAGCCAAAATAGACAAATCGAATCTAATTAAACTCCAGAGCTCCTGTACAGCAAAAGAAACAATCATTAGAGTAAACTGGCATCCAACAGAATGGGAAAAAATTTTCTCAATCTACCCATCTGACAAAGGGCTAATATCCAGAATCTACAAAGAACAAAAACAGATTTACAAGAAAAAACAAACCCATCCAAAAGTGGGCAAAGGATATGAACAGACACTTTTCAAAAGAAGACATATATGAGACCAAAAGAAACATATAAAAAAATGCTCATTATCAATGGTCAAATTAAAACTACATTGAGATACTATCTCATGCCAGTTAGAATAGTGATCATAAAAAAATCTGGAGACAACAGATGCTGCAGAGGATGTGGAGAAATAGGAATACTTTTACACTGTTGGTGGGAGTGTAAATTAGTTCAATCATTGTAGAAGACAGTGTGGCGATTCTTCAAGGATCTAGAACCAGAAATACTATATGACCCAGCAAGCCCATTACTAGGTATATACTCAAAGATTTATAAATCATTCTACTGTAAAGACACATGCACATGTATATCTATTGCAGCACTATTCACAATAGTGAAGACTTGGAACCAACCCAAATGCCCATCAATGGTAGACTAAATAAAGAAAATGTGGCACATATACATCATGGAATACTATGCAGCCATAAAAAAGGGATGAGTTCATGTCATTTACAAGGACTCATGTAAATGAAGCTGGAAAACATCATTCTCAGCAAACTAACACAGGAACAGAAAACCAAACATCGTATGTTCTCACTCATAAATGGTAATTGAACAATGAGAATATATGGCTACAGGGAGGGGAACATCACATACTGGAGCCTCTCAGGGGGTGGGGGGATAGTAGGGGCTGTTGTGAAGGTCTCTGAAATGCCTTCAAGGCCTTCTCTCCATTGTCTTGGCTATCAGCACTTGCCTTTCTTTTAGTTATGCAAATTTTTGTAGGCTGCTTGAATTCCCCTCCAGAAAATGTTTTGTTTTGTTTTTTTCACATGGCCAGGCTGCAAATTTTCTAGACTTTTACAATCTATTTCCCTTTTAAATATAAGTTCAAGTTTCAGGTCATTTCTTTGCTCATGTACATGAGCATAGGCTATTCAAAGCAGCCAAGCCACATCTTGAATGCTTTGCTGCTTAGAAATTTCTTCTGCCAGATACCCTAAATCATCACTCTTAAGCTCAAAGTTCCACAGATCCCTAGATCAATGGCACAATGCAGTCAGGTTCTTTGGTAAAGAATAGCAAAAGTGGAGATTCAAGATGGCACGGTAAGAACAACTCAGGATCACAGCTCTCAGTGAACGCTCAGAGGGTGAGTCAAAGCCACATTTCCAGACGGATCTTTGTTGCCCACAGAACGGGGAAATTCCCAGGTGTAGGACAGACACAGGACGCAAGTGCAGCCATTTTGGCTGTTGCGGCTGCTTCAGCCAGCACCGCAGCACAGTGGCGCTCCACAGCAATCCAAACAAAACACACTGGCCCGGGTGCCCTGCTAAACTGGCAATCTGAGATTTGGGAGGGCAGGTTAGCATATCCATCTGATTAAATGGGACTTGGCAGTGAGCCAGACCAGGAGATTCCTGGGAAGTGGCGTTTGAGCCAGAGCAGTGGCTCGCTGCACAGGAAATCACACATATCCTGGTGCCCTAACAGCAGGTGACTGGAACACCTGGGAGAAAGCCATCCGTTCAACTTAAAAAAAAAAAAAAAAAAAGAAAGTCATTCTGAGGCAGGGAGCCAGGCGAGTAGGCTTGGTGGGTTTTACCCCCACAGGGACAAACAAAACAGCAATTTGAAATGCTCCCGGTAGAGTTTCACTGTGGGCACAGCTGAACCCAGGACGGTGCAGCTCGGTGGGGGAGGGGCGTCCACCATTACCGAGGCAATCTGCCCCAACTGGGTATACACTCCCATTGTTGATGCAGCCTGGCATTGCCGAGGCAACCTGCCATAGCAGAGAGACTCCACTGCAGGGCAGAGCCCATGGCGGAGCCTGCGGCTGCAGGGCAGAGCCCGCAGCAACAGGGTGGACCCTACGTCAGCAGGACGGAGCCTTGGCAGGCAAATAGTGACTAGACTGCCTCCTAGCTGGGCAGGATAGTGCAACGGACACTCATAAAGAAAGCTCCAACTCCCTGAGACAGAGCATCTAGGAAAAAAAGGGGTTTTAAGAGTTCTGCTGCAGCAGACATAAACATAGCAGCCTAACAGCCCTGAATGAACAACGGAGCTCACAGCTCAGCACTTGAGCTCCTATAAAGTACAGACCATCTCCTCAAGCAGCTCCCTGACCCCTGTATATCCAGAGTCACCTCAAAAAGGACTGATCAGACTGACATTAGGCGGGCATCATTCTGGGACAAAGATAGCAGAAGAAACTGGTAGCATCCCTCACTGTTCTGCAGCTGCTACAGGTGTACCCCAGACAAGCAGGGCCTGGAGTGGACCTCAGCAGTCGTACAGCGGAGGAGCTAGACTGGTAGAAGGAAAACCAAGTAACAGAAATACCTCATCATCAACAATCTGGGTGTCCACTCAGAGACCCAATCGAAAAGTCAGCAACTACTCAGACGACAGGTGGATAAATCCACAAAGATGGGAAGAAACCAGCGCAAAAAGGAGGAAAACACCTGAAACCAGAACACCTCACCTCCTACAAAGGACCAAAACTCCTCAACAGCAAGGGAACAAAGCTGAATGGAGAATGACTGTGTTGAAATGACAGAATCAGACTTCAGAAGGTGGGTAATGAGAAACTTCTGTGAGCAAAAGGACATGTTCTAAATCAACACAAAGAAACTAAAAACCTTGAAAAAAGATTTGAAAAGATTCGAGGAAATGATAACAAGAATGGATAACTTAGAGAGAAATATGAATGAATTGAAGAAGCTGAAAAACACAACACGATAACTTCACGAAGCGTGCACAAGTTTCAACAGCTGAATTGACCAAGCAGAAGAAAGAATATCAGAAGTCGAAGATCAACTCAATGAAATAAAACAAGAAACCAAGATTAGAGAAAAAAACGCAAAAAGGAATGAACAAAGCCTCCAATAAATGTGAGACTATGCGAAGAGACCTAGCCTCTGTTTGATAGGTGTACCAGAATGTGATGAAGAGAATGAATTCAAGCTGGAAATACTCTTCAGAATATTATCCAGGAAAATTTCCCCAACCTAGCAAGGCAGGCCAACACTCAAATCCAGGAAATACAGAGAACACCACAAAGATACTCTGCAAGAAATGCAACCCCAAGGCACATAATTGTCAGATTCACCAGGGTTGAAATGAAGGAGAAAATACTAAGGGCAGCCAGAGAGAAAGGTCGGTTCAGCCACAAAGGGAAGCCCATCAGACTCACAGCAGATCTCTCGGCAGAAACTCTACAAGCAAGAAGAGAGTGGGGGCCAATATTCAACATCTTTAAAGAAAAGAACTTTCAACCCAGAATTACATATCCAGCCAAACTGAGCTTCATAAGTGAAGGAAAAATAAAATCCTTTGCGAACAAGCAAGTACTCAGAGATTTTGTCACCACCAGGCCTGCTTTATAAGAGCTCCTGAAAGAGGCACTACACATAGAAAGGAACAACCAGTACCAGCCATTCCAAAAACACACTAAATGCTAAAGAGCATCAACAAAATGAAGAATCTTCATCAACTAATGGGCAAAACAGCCAGCTAGCATCAAAATGGCAGTATCAAATTCACACATAACAATATTAACCCTAAACGTAAATGGGCTAAATGCACCAATCAAAAGACACAGACTGGCAAATTGGATAAAAAATCAAAACCCATCAGTGTGCTGTATCCAGGAAACCCATCTCACATGCAAGGATACACAAAGGCTCAAAATAAAGGGATGGAAGAAGATTTACCAAGCAAATGGAGAGCAAAAAAAAAAGCGGGAGTTGCAATTCTGATCTCTGATAAAATAGACTTTAAAGCAACAAATATCAAAAGAGACAAAGAAGGTCATTACATAATGGTAAAAGGATCGATACAACAAGAAGAGCTAACGATCCTAAACATATATGGACCCAATACAGGAGCACCCAGATACATAAGGCAAGTTCTTAATGACTTACAAAGAGACTTAGACTCCCACACAATAATAGTGGGAGACTTTAACACTCCACTGTCAATATTAGACAGATCAACCAGACAGAAAATTAACAAGAATATCCAGGGCTTGAACTCAGACCTGGAAGAAGCAAACCTGATAGACATTTACAGAACTCTCCACCCCAAATCCACAGAATATACATTCTTCTCAGCACCACATTACACCTACTCTAAAATTGATCACATAATTGGAAGTAAAGCACTCCTCAGCAAATGCAAAACAACAGAAATCATAACAAACAGTCTCTCAATCACGTTAGAACTCAGAATTCAGAAACTAACCCAGAACTGCACAGCTTCATGGAAACTGAACAACGGGCTCTTGAATGTTGACTAAATAAACAATGAAATGAAGGCAGAAATAAAGAAGTTCTTCGAACCAACGAGAACAAAGACACAACATACCAGAATCTCTGGGACACATTTAAAGCAGTCTCTAGAAAAAAATATATATAGCAATAAGTGCCCATATGAGAAGAGTGGAGAGATTCAATATTGACACCCTATGGTCAAAATTGAAAGAGCTAGAGGAGCAAGATCAAAAAAACTCAAAACCTAGCAGAAGACAAGAAATAACTAAGATCAGAGCAGAACTGAAGGAGATAGAGACACAAAAAACCCTTCAAAAAATCAATAAATCCAAGAGCTGGTTTTTGGAAAATATCAACAAAATAGACAAACCACTAGCAAGACTGATAAAAAAGAAAAGAGAGAACAACCAAATAGATACAATAAAAAACGATAAAGGGGAAATCACCACAGATTCCACAGAAATTCAAACCATCATCAGAGAATATTACAAACAACTCTATGCACATAAACTAGTAAACCAGGAAGAAATGGATAAATTCCTGGACTCCTGTGTCCTACCAAGCCTAAACCAGGAGGAAGCCAAAACTATGAATAGACCAATAACAAGGTCAGAAGTCGAGGCAGCAATTAAGAGCCTACCACACAAAAAAAGTCCAGGTCCAGATGGGTTCACAGCCAAATTCTACCAGTTCCTCTACAAAGAGGAACTGTTACCATTCCTTCTGAAACTATTCCAAATAATCCAAAAAGAGGGAATCCTTCCCAAATTATTTTATGAGACCAACATCATCCTGATACCAAAACCCGGCAGAGACCGAACAAGAAAAGAAAACTTCAGGCCAATATCCATGATGAACATAGATGCAAAAATCTTCAATAAAATACTGGCAAACCAATGGCAACAGCACATCAAAAAACTTATCCATCATGATCAAGTAGGATTCATCCTGGGGATGCAAGGCTGGTTCAACATACACAAGTCTATAAACGTAATTCACCACATAAACAGAACCAAAAACAAAAACCACATGATTATCTCAATTGATGCAGAGAAGGCATTTGACAAAATACAACAGCACTTTATGCTAAAAACCCTCAATCAACTCAGTATTGGTGGAACGTATCTCAAAGTAATAAAAGCTATTTACAGCAAACCAACAGCCAATATCATACTGAATGGGCAAAAACTGGAAGCATTCCCTTTGAAATCTGGCACTCGACAAGGATGACCTCTTTCACCACTCGTATTCAATATAGTACTGTGGACGTTCTAGCCAGAGCAATCAGGCAAGAAAAAGAAATAAAGGGTATTCAAATAGGAAAGGTGGAAGCCAAATTGTCACTATTTGCAGATGACATGATAGTATACCTAGAAGACCCCATCACCTCAGCCCAAAAACTCCTGAAACTGATAAGCAACTTCAGCGAAGTCTCAGGATATAAAATCAATGTGCAAAAATCACAAGCATTCCTATACACCAATAACAGACTTAAAGACAGCCAAATCAAGAACGAACTGCCATTCACAATTGCTACAAAAAGAATAAAATACCTAGGAATACAACTCACAAGGAACGTAAGGGACCTCTTCAAGGAAAACTACAAACCACTGCTCAACGAAATAAGAGAGGACACAAACAGATGGAGAAACATTCTATGTTCATGGATAGAAAGCATTAATATCGTGAAAATGGCTATACTGCCAAAAGTAATTTACAGAATCAACGCTATCCCCATCAAGCTACCATTGACCTTCTTCGCAGAACTGGAAAAAACCACCATGAACTTCATGTGGAACCAAAAGAGAGCCCGCATAGCCAAGTCAATTCTAAGCAAAAAGAACACAGTGGGGGGCATCACACTACCAGATTTCAAACTATACTACAAGGCTACAGTAATCAAAACAGCATGGTTCTGGTACCAAAACAGAGATATAGACCAATGGAACAGAACAGAGGCATCAAAGGCAACACAACATATCCACAACCATACAGTCTTTGATAAACCTGACAAAAACAAGCAATGGGGAAAGAATTCCCTGTTTAATAAATGGTGTTGGGAAAACTGGCTAGCCATGTGCAGAAAGCAGAAACTGGATCCCTTCCTGACACCTTACACTAAAATTAACTCCAGATGAATTAAAGACTTAAACATAAGACCTGGTACCATAAAAACCCTAGAAGAAAATCTAGGCAAAACCATTCAGGACATAGGAGTAGGCAAGGACTTCATGACCAAAACACCAAAAGCATTGGCAACAAAAGCCAAAATAGACAAATGGGACCTAATCAAACTCCACAGCTTCTGCATGGCAAAAGAAATAGTCACTAGAGTGAATTGGCAACCAACAGAATGGGAAAAAAATTTTGCGGTCTACCCATCTGACAAACGGCTGATACCAAGAATTTACAAAGAACTAAAACAGATTTACAGGAAAAAAACAAACAAGCCCATTCAAAAATGGGCAAAGGATATGAACAGACACTTTACAAAAGAAGACATAGAGGAGGCCAACAAACATACGAAAAAACGCTCATCATCACCGGTCATTAGAGAGATGCAAATCAAAACCACATTGAGATACCATCTCACACCAGTTAGAATGATGATCATTAAAAAATCTGGAGACAACAGATGGTGGAGAGGATGTGGAGAAATACGAACACTGTTACACTGTTGGTGGGAGTGTAAACTAGTTCAACCATTGTGGAAGACACTGTGGCGATTCCTCAAGGCCTTAGAAATAGAAATTCCATTTGACCCAGCAATCCCATTACTGGGTATATATCCAAGGGACTATAAATCGTTCTACTATAAGGACACATGCACACAAATGTTCATTGCAGCACTGTTTACATTAGCAAAGACCTGGAACCAACCCAAATGCCCATCGATGATAGAATGGATTGGGAAAATGTGGCACATATACACTATGGAATATTATGCAGCAATCAGAAATGATGAGTTCATGTCATTTGTAGGGACATGGATGAATCTGGAGAAAATCATTTTCAGCAAACTGACACAAGAACAGAAAATGAAATACCGCGTATTCTCACTCATAGGTGGGTGATGAAAAATGAGAACACATGGACACAGGGAAGGGAGTACCAAACACTGGGGTTTATTGGGGGGAAGAGGGGAGGGACAGCGGGCAGGGGAGCTGGGGAGGGATAGCCTGGGGAGAAATTCCAGATGTGGGTGAAGGGGAGGAAGGCAGCAAAACACACTGCCATGTGTGTACCTCTTCAAATGTCTTGCATGTTCTGCACATGTACCCCAAAACCTAAAATGCAATAAACAAAATAGCAAAAGTGACCTTGACTCCAGTTCCTAATAAGTTCTTAATTTCTATCCGAGACCTTCTCAGCCTGGCCTTCGCTGTTCATGACACTACCAGCATTTTGGTCACAAACTTTCAACAAGTTTCTCTGAAGTTCAAACCTTCCCTCATCTTCCTGTCATCTTCTGAGCCCTCTACACTCTTCCAAACTCTGCCCATTTCCCAGTTCCAAAATTACTTCCACATTTTCAGGTATCTTTATAGCAATACCCCACTCCTTGTACCAATTTTCCATATTAGTCCATTCTTTGACTGCTACAAAGAAATACTTGAGACTTGGTAATTTATAAAGAAAAGAGGTTTAATTGGCTCATAGTTTTACATATTGTACAGGAGGCATGGTGGCATTGTATTTGGGGAGGCTTCAGGGAGCCTTTACTCATAAAGGCAAAGTAGGAGCAGGCATTTTACATGACAGGAGCAAGAACAAGATGGGTGGTGGAGGTGCCACACAATTTTAAACAACCAGATCGCATGAGAATTCTATAATCAAAACAGCATCAAAAGGATGGTGCTAAACCATCCATGAATGATCCACTTCCATGATTCAATCACATACCACCAGGTCCTACCTTGACACTAGGGATTACAATTGAACATGAGATTGGAGTGGGGACACAGATCCAAACCATATCACCCTCTTTATCCACTTAATTTCATTGTTTCTCCCATTGGCCTCATCTTTGTTTTCTTGAATTTATTATTTACATTGGACTCTTTATTTTTCTGGTGTTGCTATTTTTTTTTCTTTGAGACAGAGTCTCACTCTGTTGCCCAGGCTGGGGTGCAATGGTGCAATCTCAGCTCACTGCAACCTCTACTTCCTGGCTTCAGGCAATTCTCCGGCCTCAGCCTTCTGAGTAGCTGGGATTACAGGTAAGTGCCATCATCCCTGGCTAATTTTTGTATTTTTAGTAGGGACAGGATTTGACAATGTTTGGCAGGCTGGTCTCAAACTCCTGACCTCAGATGATCCACCCACCTTGGCCCCCTAAAGTGCTGGGATTACAGGCATGAGCCACTACATCTAGCCTGGTGTGGCCTTATATTGGTCTGTCTTTCTGCCCATCATTAGGGGTGTTTCTGGCAGAGAACACAAAAGTAAGAAATGTTTTAACCCAATGTGAGCAAATACTTTACCGGCTTTATTTATCTCATATTTAATTATCATTATTGCAGATATTTCAGGTTGTGTTTCTCTCACTAATTTCCATATAACAATATTTGTTCTTTTGTGGGGCTTCATTCACCATTTGTTATTTGCTTTATGATTTATTTTTATCTGTCCTCCCCCCTCACTTCTTCTATAACTTGGTTGGTATGTGCTCTGATTTAAATTTTATTTTTATACATTTAAACCATGGGTTTAGACTGCTCAGCTTTGTGCCTATTGATTATCTACCATGGAAGAAGAGGACATGAAGACGGATTACCCTACCCCATTTCCTGCCCCATCTCTCAGTTATTGGTGGGATTTTTGTTCCACTTTATTATCACCAAATTATTATTTACTATTGTGTGGCTTTTCTTTCAAAAGCCAGAACAATGATGCCCTGTTTTGTTGCCATAATTATTGTTTGGTTTAATTTCATGTTTCAAATGATTCAGTATTTCCAGTCTTTCCATACCACAGCTTTAGCAGTGTGAGTTTTTTATTTTGAATTATTTTTTAGTCAAGTGGTTCAAGTCTCCAAGTAGATTCTTCTGGAAGGTTATGTGAAAGCCCTGTTTTCTGAGTTCTTATTTCCCTTGCCTTAGCAAGGCTAGAAGCTTGGCTTTATGTGAAACCCTTGAGAAAAACTGCTTCTCCCAATGCAGCTTTGCTATTTAAACCCTGAATGCACTGCTTGGAGTCTGTATGTAAGAGCGAGGGAAGAGGTCTAGCTAGGAGACAAAACACCTGTTCTAGTCCTCACTCAGGGTGGTCTCCTAAATTACTGGCCCTGTGCTTTATCCTTCTCATTCTTTCTTCTTGCCACATGATCTTCCTTGACTTTGGACTTGGCCATGGGGCTTGCCTCGGCCAATGAGATGTTAGCAGGTGTGATGCAAGCAAAGGTTTCAAATTTGTGTGGCTGGGTTTGCCCCCTTGAGCTTCTGCCAACCCTGCGAAAATTGATGCCCTGGATAGCCTGCTGGTCTCAGAAGGATCAGAAACTCATGGAGCAGATCTGAACCAAACCTGTGGTCTGGAGCCAAGCTGAGCTGAATCCAGCCAAAATCAGCAGAGCCATAGCTGTCAACCACATGGTGAAAATTAATGATTGTGGTGTTCAGCCAGGAGTTGGGACTGGTTTGTCATGCAGCAGTATCATGAGAATAGATGGCCGATGCACCCCATCCTTCTCTTGCTCCTGTCATGGTCTCGTACATGTCACCCACCTCCTCTGGGCCTCAGTTTCTTTAAATATGACATGAAGGAGTTGATCACTGGGTGACTTCTAAGGTCTCTTCTAATACTAAGATTCTGGATTTCAATACAGAGTTTGGCGGTAAGAAGGGAGGAAATTGTTCTAGTACAGGGGTGCTAGGAAGGCTATGTTGGAAAGGGAATGGGAGGGGGACATGTGTGTCCCACTAGAGCAAGTGACCTGAGAGATACAGGTAGGGGTAGGTTGGGGGCTTGGAGGCCTGATGCAGAAATGCTTACACTTGGGCTTCCTAGGAAGCTGTACCTGCTCAATCCCCACCTGCTCCTTAACCTCTTGTAAATCAGCTTCAGTCTCCACCATGCTGCTGAAACTGCCTTCTCACTTAGGACTTCTTGCTACCAAATCCTCACTCTGGAACTTGATGCCTCCTCCAAGCCCTCTTCCCTGTCTTCTGCCTCCACACCCTACTGACGCTCCCCTGATCCAGCTGCCCACCCTGCTTCTATCATCTGCAATGTTTCTATTCTGAAGGGGCCCCCCAAGGCTCTCTCCTCTTCTTTTCTTCCCAACCTGGGAATGGGCATGGAATTCAGGGATATGGATCCCAGGCATAGAACCTGTGTACTATAGATCAGGGTTCCAGGCATGCCACCCAGAGGGCACTGAAACCAAGCATCATTTGAATACCACAAAAAAATAAATAGCCTTTGCTGTTTTTCTAAATAACCTAAAGCCTTAGGAAGACAGATTTGGACAAGCATGAAGAGGCTCAGTGCTGGGCTTGGATCACTAATGGGTATTATGTTTGTATGGCCACTTGGCAGCTCCAGCACGAACATTCTTATATAGGAGAGTCTTTGCTTACGGCTACAATAGTTGATCTGAGCAGCGGTGGCGAGTCTCCTCAGGCCAACTTAAAGCAAAGGTAGGCAGTTCGCATCTTTTTCTTTATCTTTCTATTTTTTTGAGACAGAGACATGCTCTGTTGCCCAGACTGGAGTGCAGTGGCATGATCTCTGCTCACTGCAAACTCCACTTCCCAGGTTCAAGCAATTCTGTCTCAGCCTCCTCAGTAGCTGGGATTACAGGCATGTGTTACCACATCCGGCTAATTTTTGTATTTTTAGTAGAGATGGGGTTTCACCATGTAGGCCAGGCTGGTCTCGAACTCCTGACCTTAAGGGATCTGCCCACCTTGGCTTCCCAAAGTGCTAGGATTACAGGTGCGAACCACCATTCCTGGCCTGCATTTCTCTTATTTTCCACATAGAGGATGGTCTTCAAAATACTCTTCCTGCAAAAACTTATTTCCCCCTTTCCTTGAACACTTGTCCCCTCTCTATCACTGCTGGCCTCTGCCATTGTCTTGTGGTCCTGACTATTTGCACATCCTGGACTTATTCGCACATTCGCACAGCCTGTGGCTTGAAGGATGCTCCATGGTTCAACTGGCAATAGCCTTTGCTTTGGTGCATGGCTTTGTTTCATAAACACTCTTGCTGTTCTTATAAGCCCCTTCCTGCCTACGTAGGAAACCATTCCTAGATGAAGCCTTTAAAGTCTGTGTGCAACCCACAGCTACTCAGTGATCCCCCACACCATAAGGCCCAGACCCCTCATCATTAGCCCTGCTGAAAAATACCTGGGATTTATCACCAGTGGTACTTTCACTTACATAGCTAACAGGTGTCTTCATGCTTATGTGAGACTGGAAAGTGGCATGTTCAAGGAGAAAAAGGAGTATCTTGAAAGCAGATATACCTGGCTTCAAATTCTGGTCCATCATATGCTGGACATGGGCACATCACTTCCAACCCTCTAGTGACACACACAACAATGCACAGTGCAATACGCCGTGGCCTCCTCTCCATAGGACCTAGCGCTGTCTCTGGTTTTTAGATCAGCATCAGTGCTATTTCTCCCATTTTAATCTAATCATCTGCTTACTTGCTTGTACCCTGCCCAAGGTAACTGAGATCCTGCACTCTTAGTCCAGTACCTGCCTCAAAGTGGGTGCCCAGTGAAAACAGCCTGATGTAGGAGGACATATTGGAGTTTTTTGAACAAATCTGTGTATTCTGATTTTTAAAAGCACCCTGTATATCCCAGATCTCCTTCTCTGCCTTCCGTGTCCCTCATTCTCATTGTTTTTGTTATTACAGCTTCATTCTTTTCCATTTTAAGGTAAGTAATTTCCTCTCCATTTCCCCAGTGGAATTTCCAGTTATGATTTATCATCTTGGGGTTGACTTTAATGTGGCATTGATCTCTGTTAATGTTTTCATCTGTTTCATTTCTCCCCCCACGAGGTACTGGCTCATTTTTCTCCTCTCATGTTATAACTTCCAGGGATAATTCTTCTTTGAATTGTGACTCTTTTCTCCGAGTCTGAGTTTTTGTCATCCTGACTCTGGTTCTTGGTTAATTCGTCTTGGGAAGCAGGTTCTTCCTTTGTTCACTCTTATGCTCATCCTCTTTATCAGACAGGCATTTCCTGTGGGCAGGGGGTCCCGTTTCACTCCTTGCTGGTCTTTATAAATCTCAAGGTGGTGGCCACTTGTTGGGGGGCAGGTTAGTCCTTAGCTTCAATTTGGAATCATCATCCCAAAACCTTCAGAGAAAACACATCGTTTCCTTTGCCCTGGGGGTGGTGGTGGGGTTCTATCTTCCTCACTTTTCAGGGTCAAGAGGTTGTTGCTACTTTTGGCAAAGCCTGTTAGTCTCCAGGTCTCTGTGAGCCATGGCCCAGGGTCCCTCCTCCTCCCTCCTTCAGGCCTCACCCCATTGTGTAACAGGAGGGCCAGGTGTAGAGAATGTCTATGGCTTGCCACCCTGGTGCCTCCTCTGCTTATCATCCCTGCCATGCTGAATTGGGGAACCGAGTCCCTTGCAGGCTGCCCCCAATTAACCTCTCTCTCCTATCAAATGGCTAAAAGGTCACCAGCCCGTTAAGGCTGCAGAACTTGAATTTCATTTTTCCTGCCTAGTGAATGACCACTCCATTTCAACAGTACCCCGGACCAAAAGTCTTGTCATTATCCCCGACTCCTCGTTTTCTCCCATGCCCACACCCAACCCACCAGCAAACCCTCCTCTCTCAACATGGTCCAGCGTCTGGACCCTCTCACCACTGCACTGCACTGTCCCATGCTGGCCCATGCCACCATCCTCCCTCCCCTGGCAGCACCACAGCAGCCCCTCCCTTGGCCCCTGCTTCCTCCCTGCCCTGGTTTCTTCTCACACCATGGGCAGAGTGGTCCTGCACAGATGTGAGGCAGTGTCCTGATGCTCCTCTCTGCAGGGGTCCAGGAGACCCCCATGGTTTACCCCATTACCCGCCACTGTGCCTTCTTTTGTTGCTGTCTGCCTTGCTCTCTCCACCTTCTTGCCATCTGTTCCTTCTGCCTGGAATGCCCTTCCTTATTGCCTGAGGAACTTTAATTCAGCCACTGTTAGAGAATGAATGTTTATGTCACCCCTGAAATTCATATAGTGCCCTTTATATGAATATAAAAGGGCTCTTCTCCAAGAAGAGACCCCAGAGAGCTTTTTTGGCCCTTCTGCCACCTGAAGACACAGTGATAAAGCTGTGAGCTAGGAAGCTGGCCCTCACCAGACACTGAATCGGCAGGCACCTTGACCTTGAACTTCCCAGCCTACAGAACTGTTAGAAATAAATTTCTCTTGTTTACTAGCCATGCAGCCCCTGGTATTCTTTTATAGCATCCCAAATGGACCAATGCAATCACTATAATGGTTTGCTACGGCTGCCTGAACAAACTGCCACACACTGGGCTTCTGAAACAACAGGAATTTATTATCTCACAATGCAGGAAGCTAGATGTTCAAGATCAAGGTGTTGGCAAAATTGATTCCTTCTGTAGGCTCTGAGGGGGAATCTTTCCTTTCCTGGTGGTTTTCTGGCAATCTGGTGTTCCTTTGCCTGGAGATGCCTCATCCTGATCCTGTGTTGATGATCACATGGTGTTCTCCCTGTGTGCATGTCTCTCGGCTCTAAGGTCTTTTAGGCAGACTGAAGGCCTTGGACGTGATGATGACCTCCGTGACCCACACGTACATCTCTGGAGGGCCTTCTGGAATTAGAAATTCTGAAGTAACTGGAAGACCAGGAAAAGTGGAAGAATGATCAACCCCTGCAGTGCCTGACTAACTTGAGACGTTCTTCTGTTGTTTCTTCTTCTGGCCTCAGTTGGCAAGGCCATTGGATTTTGCAACCGACTTTGGTCAACCTCCTGACTCGAAGCCTATGATCCCCTCGCAGCTTGCAAAAAACCACCCTAAACTGTAACTTCCGTAACTTTCCCCTGCTTACCCCAACCCTATAAAACCAACTCCTATCCCACCGTCCTCCACTGACTCTCTTTTCAGACTCAGCCCACCTGCATCCTGGTGAATAAACAGCCTTGTTGCTCACACAAAACCTGTTTTGGGAGGTCTCTTCATTCACAGCGTGCATTTTAACATCTGCAAAATCCCCTTTTATAGGAGGACACAAGTTAATATGCTTTGGCTGTTTTGTCCCCTCCAAATCTCATGTTGAAATGCGATCGGCACTGTAGGAGGTGGGACTTGGTGGGAGGTGATTGGATCGTGGGGGTGGATCCTTTATAAGTGGCTTAGCACCATCTCCTTGGTGATGAGTGAGTTCAGGCAAGATCTGGTTGTTTAAAAGTCTAATACCTCCCCTTGCAGGTATGCTGGCTCTCCTTCACCTTCCACCATGACTGCAGCTTCCAGAGGCCTCACCAAAAGCAGATGTGGGTGCCATGCTTCCTGTATGGCCTGCAGAACCACCAGCCAAGTAAACCTCTTTTCTTTATACATTATCTAGCCTCAGGTATTCCTTTTTAGTAACACAAAAGCAGCCTGCCATACCCTGTGTCCTCACCCAAATCTCCACTGGAATTGTGTCTCCCAGAATTCCTATGTGTTGTGGGAGTGACCCAGGGGGAGGTAATTGAATCGTGGGGGCTGGTCTTTCCCATGCTATTCTCATGATAATGAAAAAGTCTCATGAGATCTGATGGGTTTATCAGGGTTTCTGCTTTTGCTTCCTCTTCATCTTTCTCTTGCCACCACCATGTAAGAAGAGCCTTTCACCTCCCACCATGATTCTGAGGCCTCCCCAGCAATGTGGAACTGTAAGTCCAATTAAACCTCTTTTTGCTCCCAGTTTGGGGCATGTCTTTATCAGTAGTGTGAAAATAAAATAATGCAGTACATTGGTACCAGTAGAGTGGGGCATTGCTAAAAAGACACCCGAAAATGTGGAAGCAACGTTGGAACCAGGTAACAGGCAGAGGCTGGAACAGTCTGGACGGTTCTGGAGAAGACAGGAAAATGTGGAAAGCTTGGAAACTTCTTAGAGACTTGTTGAATGACTTTGACCAAAATGCTGATAATGATGTAAATAATAAGGTCCAAACTGAAGTGGTCTCAGATGGAATGAGGAAATTCTTGAGAACTGGAGCAAAGCTAACTCTTGTTGGTTTTAATGAAGAGACTGGTGGCATTTTGCCCCTGCCGTAGAGATTTGTGGAAGTTTAAACTTGAGAAAGATGATTTAAGGTATCTGACAGAAGAAATTTCTAAGCAGCAAAGCATTCAAGGGTGACTTAGGTACTGTTAAAGACATCCAGTTTTATGAGGGAAACAGAGCATAAAAGTTTGGAAAATTTGTAGCCTGACTATACAATAGAAAAGATAAACCCATTTTCTGGGGAGAAATTCAAGCTGGCTGCAGAAATTCGCATGTGTAGCAAGGACCCTAATATTAATCCCCAAGACCATGGAGAAAATGTCTCCAGGCCATGTCAGAGAACTTTATGGCAGTCCCTCCCAACACAGGCCCAGAGGCCCAGGAGGAAAAAGTAGTTTTGTGGTTTTTCCAGGAGGAAACAGAGTTCCCATGCTGTGTGCAGCCTAGGGACTTGATGCCCTGTGTCCCAGCCACTCCAGCCGTGGCCAATGTACAGCTCGGGCTGTAGCTTCAGAGGGTGGGAGCCCCGAGCCTTGGCAGCTTCCGTGTAGTGTTGAGCCTGCAGTGCACAGAAGTCAAGAACTGAGGTTTGGGAACTTCTGCCTAGATTTCAGATGTATGGAAACACCTGGGCACCCAGGCAAAAGTTTGCTGCAGGGGTAGGGCCCTCATGGAGAACCTCTGCTAGGGCAGTGCAGAAGAAAAATGTGGGGTCAGAGCCTCCACACAGAGTTCCTACTGGGGCACTGCCTAGTGTAGCTGTGAGAAGAGGGCCACTGTCCTCAAGACCCCAGAAGGGTAGATCCATCAACAGCTTGCACCATGCACCTGGAAAAACCACAGACACTCGATGCCAGCCTGTGAAATCAGCCAGGAGGGAGGATGTACCCTGGCAAGCCATGGAAGTGAAAGAGGGAACCCACCTCTTGCACCAGCATGACCTTGCATCAGTGAGACATGGAGTCAAAGGAAATCATTCTGGAGCTTTAAAATTTGACTGCCCCACTTGATTTCAGACTTGCATGGGCCCTGTAACCCCTTTGTTTTTGGCCATTTTCTTCCATTTGGAACAGCTGTATTTACCCAATACCTGTACCCCATTTTATCTAGGAAGTAACTAGATTTCTTTTGATTTTGCAGTCTCATAGGCAGAAGGGACTTGCCTTGTCTCAGATGAGACTTTGGACTGTGGATTTTTGGGTTAATGCTGAAATGAGTTAAGACTTTGGGGGACTCTTGGGAAGACAAGATTGGTTTTGAAATGTGAGGACCTGAGATTTGGAGGGGTCAGGAGGGGAATGATATAATTTGGCTGTGTCCCCATTCAAATCTCAACTTGAATTCCCAAGTGTTGTGGGAGGGACCCAGGGGAAGGAAATTGAATCATGGGGGCTGGTCTTTCCCATGCTATTTTCATGATAGTGAATAAGTATCATAAGATCTTATGGGTTTAACAGGGGTTTCTGCTTTTGCTGCTTCTTCATTTTTTTCTTGCCGTCACCATGTAAGAAGTGCCTTTCACCTGCTGCCATGATTCTGGTCTCCCCAGCCATGTGGAACTGTAAGTCCAATTAAACCTCTTTTTTCCCCAGTTTTGGGTTTGTCTTTATCAGCAGTGTGAAAATGAACTAATAGACTGTGTTAGGGTCATGTTGGATTAAGGCCCACCCTAATAACCTCATTTTACCTTGGTTACCTCTGTAAAGACCCTAGCTCCAAATAAGATCACATTCTGCAGTATGGGTGGGCTAGGGCTTTAACATATGGATTTCAGACGTGGGGCACAATTCAGTGCTTATCAGTCACATTCCCAATTTACAGCTGCAGAAATGCCATGAATAGCCAACAAGAATCTTGAAAAAGAGCAAAATTAAAGGTCTCATACTTCCAGACTTCAAAACTTACTCTACATCTACAGTAATCACCAGGCACAGTGGCTTACACCTATAATCCCAGAACTTTGGGAGGCTGAGACAGCCTGGGCAACATAGAGGTATCCCATGTTGTAACCCCAACCACCCAACACTTGATTCTACTTGGATCATGGAAGATGTGCCTGGCTCAGCGCCAGGCCTCATGTCCAGTCCAGCTTGCATGGATGCTGTTGGAGGGTGGGATTCAGAGTTCAGGTGGCCCTGGCTGAGGGGCTCCAGGATGAGAAGAGCAGTGGCTTCAAAGCCGGTAGAGTCCACTCATGAGCACTGACCATATGCTGGCCATATCCAGGTCTGTTCTGCCCTTGCACAGTAAGTCAATCACTATGACACGAGTTTTGCAAAAGAGAAAAGATGTATTTGCCAGGGCACAGAGTGAGGAGGCAGGAGAATAGCTCTCAAATCTGCCTCCCCAAAGATAAGGCTTTGGGGATAGGAATATTTATGCGTTAGGGAAGTGGATGGTTTAAGGCATGGAAAGGTGATTGGCAGTGGGGAGAAATGACATAAGAGGTTCATTTGGCACAAGCATAGCAGGAATTCATGGCATTTCATAGGACATGTGTACAGAAAATGGTGGCATTAGCAGCATCTAAGGGTGGAGCTTTTGGCTCTCTGATGTCAAAAGGCACCTACTAGGCACGTGTGCAGTGTCAGTTGAAGGGTCAGTGGTATCAACCAGTTTGAACTGGACAGGAGTTGGCCCAAGCTCCCAAAAAATTACTGAAGCCGCCATTGCCATGGTGACCTATAAATGATAGTTATAAAGCAGCCGGTTAAGGTGAGGTTTCAGCGTTCAGCGGAAAGGCCTTCAGCTTCATGGAAAAAGGAAAAAAAAAACAGACAAAAACCAAGTGAACAAAGCAGGTAGGGCAGCCCCACCTGATCAAAATAACCCTTTGGTATCAACCATGCCCACCGTCAGCAGTGACGCCCATCTGCTACCTGGTCATCTTCCCTGAATCTTTCCCTCTGTCTTCAGTGCACAGGTTAGCCTGATGAAGACACCTTCATTCCCTGGCTCAGGAGTGGGAGGGGGACTGTCTCTACTGCCATCAAGTTCAAACCCGTCTCCAAGCCCATCTGGCTTCCAGCTCCCCCTGATGGAGCAGTGACTGCTGGATGTCTTTGTTAGGGCCGTGTTCCCTGGTCGCTGGCAGTCTCCCTTTCCTCATGGGCAGGATGCAGTTCTCTCCTCCACCTCCACTGTGGCCTGGTTGCCCAGGTTGAGGCTATCAGACCAACCTGCATAGATGCGCTCAGCACCCCACAGAGTATCTTGAGTTGGATGGCATCAGAGGGTCCTCCACTTGAACCCCCTCATGGCCAGGGTCCCAGGCTCCAGGTCTGTGTGAGGAGGGTGGTGGGGAGGATGGGGCATGCCCAGGCCTCAGTCCTAAGAGAAGATGAGAGGAAGAGAGACATCAAGCCATAGGCCTAATCCAAATTGTCCTTGAGATCTCCCTTCTCCTCTCTCAGGGCAGAGCATCCCAAACAACCCCAGAGGTATCCTCTCTCCTCCTGCCCAGAGCTGCCCTTTCCTGGGGCTTGTGCTAAGCCCCTAAATCAGCTCCTCCCAGCTTCCTCCCAGCACCCCCACCACACCCTGCCTGCTACTCTCTGCTCAGGAGCTCCCATGGTAGGACCAGCTCCCTCCCTGTGAGAACCTTCCAGACAGAGGTGGCTTTACCAGAGGCTGGTGAAGTTTATGTTTCAGGGGCCTTCACTCCCCACAGCCCCTTCTAAGGCCCAGGTTGGGCCCCAAGCAATGTGGTCAATGCGTATTGTTAATTCATGGTTTAATTAGGAATGGTAGCTGTGAAGAAACATTGCCATGCCCTGAAATCTTACAGTTCATATAAAAAGACCCTCCACAGGGATTTCCCTAATTTGACAACAATCCTGAGCATTTGCATGACACAATCCATAATGGATGAGGAATGAGAAACTTCTTGAAACTGTCCATAGCAAAAAGCCACTTTGATGAGACTCTGCTGGAGGCTGGAGGAGAACTTGAACTCAATTCCTGTTATCTTTTTTTTTTTTTTTCAGACAGAGTCTTGCTCTGTCACTCAGGCTGGAGTGCAGTGGTGCAATCTCAGCTCACTGCAACTTCCGCCTCCCAGGTTCAAGTGACTCTCCTGCCTTAGCCTCCTGGGTAGCTGGGACTACAGGAGAGCCTGTCTAATTTTTTTTTTTTTTGTATTTTTAGTAGAGACGGAGTATCATCGTGTTGGCCAGGATGGTCTCGATCTCCTGACCTCGTGATCCTCCCGCCTTGCCTCCCAAAGTGCTGGAATTACATGCGTGAGCCACTGTGCCCAGCCTCTTTACAGAGAACAATATGACAAAATAATTGACTTATGCAGAGGTGAACAAAGAAGATGCAGCATAAACAATTTAGGGAAGAAAGCCATAAAGGTGTGTCGGGGTGCCAAGGAATGCATGTGGTGTGACTTTCCTCGATTTTGCGATGATTTTGGTAGTGGTTGGCTTTTTGAAATCTGTAATTTATTGTTTTTATTCCCACTCTAAATAAATATTACATCATGAAGCTCATTTTGAATCCTAAGTCTATGTTTTTTTTAAGAATCCCCAAATGATATAATTTTCGGAACCATGAAACCTGGATCTGCTGCCTCTGAGGTCTTCCTACTGAACTTAGAATAAAGTTTAATTTTTTCCCCACCGTGTGTAAGGCTCCCTGGTCCCTCCCTATCACCACTCCCAGCACTGTCCCTATCCCTCACCATGCTGCAGACCCTGATTTTCTCCCAGTTCCCCTAACTACTGAGCTCAGCCCTCCTTTGGTGATTGCATTTGCTATGCCTCCTACCTGGAACCTCTCCAGCGGATGAGCTCCAGGCCACCTCCTCTGAGAAGACCTCCAGGATAATCCTGTTTAAGGTGGAGACCCCTTCCCTTCCCACTCCACACCCTACTCCAGCCTCTGTGGCAACCCTCCGCTTTGTTTCTTTATCTGAAAGTACGACGTTCCCCCTACAGCCTGTCCCTTCCACCAGCTGGGAAGCAGAGTGGGGCTGGAACATGCTTGACTGGATCTTCAGCACCTAAAACAGTGCCCAGCACATGGTGAGCACTGTGGATGGAGAGACTATTGGTTGCGACTTGAATGAACAGCTTCTTTTTGGAAGATGTGCTAGCAATATGTCTTGAGAGCCTCAAAATGTGCAAACACACTAATCCCACTTCGAGAAATTAATCCCAAAGAAACCATTAGAAAGGTACACAAGGGGTTTAGCCAGGCAGTGAAGACCATGGCTTGGTAATAAATCTTTGGTTCTAATCTTGGCTCCACCAATTAAACAACTGCTGGGTGGTCCTGAACATGTTCCTAACATCTCTGAGTCCTGGTTTCCTCATCTCTAAATAGGGCTGGTAATGGTAACGTCCAGAGAGGGAAGCTTGAGACTCACATGGGGTCCCATATGGAAAGAGCCAGGCATAGGAACACAGCTCAGTGCCGACTAGTACTGTGTTCCACGATGCTCATTACCTTCTTGTTTACAGTAGAATAAAATCCGAAAAAGTCTTAGTATCTAACCACGGGGGATTGTCTAGATACGTTGTGCAATACCTTTAGATAAATCACTATACATCCTTGAAGAGTCTATTTTCAAAGAATCTTTAATAATGCAAGTAAAAGCTCACAAAATGAGATTAAATGAAAAGGGTAGGACATACAGTCAAATAAACTGTGATCCTGCTTTCGGTATTTAAATATATGGCTGTGTTTACTGGAGTGTGCAAGTGAATGTGTATACCGAAAGAAAATGCAGTAAAATCAGGCCGTCTGTGAATAATGAAATGATGGTAATTTTAATTTTCTCTTCATTTGTACTAGAAGCATGTGTTACTTTAAAGTCAGGGGAGGAATCACACTATTTTTAAAGTGTACAGAGGATGTTCGCTGTCCTTACAGACAACACGTCCTGACCACAGCTGTCATTTGTGGATGGGAGATGGCAGATTAAACCGCCAGTTCTAATTCTTCAACCTTCCCTGTACCTATGCACTTGACTGTGCAGTTCCTCCCTTACAGAGGGCAGAGCCACACTCGAGGCCTCTTGACACTGGGCTCGTGTCAGGTCTCCAAGTCCAAGCCTGGTCATTACAGCCTTAGTGACCCACACATACACCTCTGGATGGTCTCCAGGAGCTAGAAAGTCTGGAGTAACCAGTGAAACCACTGGTTCCAGCCTCAACTGATCGCTCTCCCCCTGCAATGTTTGACCATTGTTCCTGCTCAGCCTTGCGAAGCCTCCCCGCTAGACATTAGGTTTGTCAAGACTCCCACCCTTGTAACTATGTAATTTACCACACTCTACCCTCTGCTTGCAACTGTTAACTTCCACCCTTATAATCATGCCTATTTGTAATAGATGACCCCCACTCTTGTGGCCATGAGTCCCAGGATGCCCTTCTACTCCCCAAGATAGATTACCACCTTGAACTAACCATTTGCCCCAACCTATATAATCACCCCCTTTCCTACTCCCCTTGCCTAACTCCTTTTTCAGACTGGGCCCATTTGCACCCAAGCATAAAATAAATGGCCTTGTGGCCCACTCTTAACCTGCCTGTTGGTCTCTTTATGCGAGCAATGCACCTGACAGTTTGGCCCATGATTTCTTCCGGCCAGGGATATGTGGGAAGAAGTGACCGTTGTGAGTTCTGTTCTTAAGAAGTTTTGCATGTTCCCAGAGCCCTCTTGTCTGCCATGGTCACGGGGAGAAGATATGCTGGCACATCCAGCAGGCCAGCAGCCCAAACCTGCCGCTGAGAACCACCCAGCCGACCTGTAGAGGAGTGGGAAATGCACTTTCACTGTGGCGTGCCTCTCAGATTTTGCGGTTGTTTGTTGCACAGCGATAGTTAACTGATACAGTGTGATTGAAACGTTTCACCTGTGCTCGGGTCCATCAAGAGGATGCATTCGTAGCACCTCAGGAAGCTACACTTGGATTGCAATGATAAGTGAACTGAAATCTGAAAGGTGAAAATAAACAAACTTATTCTCAAGGGTGTCCAAGGCAAAGAAGCCCTGACCTCCCCTAATGATCTCAGCGTATTTTCAGATGCCATTTGCGTCTAAGATTTAGAGTCATGAAAGGTCAGAATCTCCTTGTCCTAGGATATCTTCCAGTCCCAGGACAATGAATTGGGATTAAAGTATGAAATTGTTGTCTAGCTTCCCGTCAAATGGGTGTAGCATAGATAACTTTACCTAACTGAAGTCACACGTGCAGGTTATTTCCAGTTCTTAACTGTCATGAGCTACATCCTGTGCATTAGATCTCCGCGTACATCTCTGATTGTTTCTAAGGGCTAAGTTCCTAGAGGTACATATCTGGATTGAGTTATGCATATTTGTAAAGCTTCCCGTATCTGAGTGTCATTGTCCTCATCTGTGTGATAGGAGGGACTTGACCTCAGTGACCTGCACGATTTCTTCTCCTCTCCCCAGCTTCCTGCTGTATTCAAACACCCCTAGGAAGGACGAGTCCCTGAAATCAACATTATCCGAAGTCCTTAGTTTGGTTAACTCAGACCTGCCCTTCAGAAAGCAGAGCCCTGAGAAAAGTGGGAGCTGGAAAAGGTGAGCACTGAGGGCGTCAAATCTCCCTTCTCCCACACGCAATCACATACAACAGATCCTCTCCCTGCAGCCATTTGGGACAGGTGAGGAAACTGTTCCCAATGAGCGCCTGAGGCCAACTCTGCATCTGGACCGATTTCACAGCCCAGAGCCCTGGAGCTGTCACTCTCTGTCCCTTACCCGTTATTACCCATGCAGGCAACAGAGACAGCACGCTGACCACCTGTGCGCCTCCTTTCCTCTACTCAGGTAAACCCATGACTGAGATTCCACTGGTCACTTGTGACTCTGCCTCACTCTGGAGCACAACATGTAGAGGGAAGAGCCTGGGACCTGGGTGCACCCGGGCTCTAAGCTGGGCTCAGCTATGAACCCACTGGATTTCCTCAAACATGATTTCACTTCTCCAGGTTAAGTGAGACTGTCCAGCTGTTCAACTAAACAAGAATATTTTTTCTTCCTGTGCACATAGTACAACTACACCTCCCAGCCCCCTCTGCAGGGATCTGTAGCAGGTAGGTGGGGTTGTGTGACTACAACCCGGCCACTAACACGTGAGCAGAAGCATGGCACATAGCATGTGCTATGTCCACTTGTGGCCTTTGAGAACCTCCCATGAGCTCCTTGCCTTTTTGCTGGTCCGGTGCAGAGAGTGCAGATGAGCTGGACCACCTGCCCTTCATTCCTTGCCCAGGGGGACATCACACATAGCAGATTCCTCCATCAGAGTGTGCAGACTAAGAAAGCAGTAGAAAGAGTCAGCTAGCAAGATGGAAACCAGGTGTTGTTGGGTGGGTGCCCTCCCCAGGGTCTATCCCAGAACACACCCAGCCTCATTCCACCTCATGGTACCTACCAATCAAGAACACCTGCTTTGGACATACAACTTGGTTGTGCTGGAGCCACTGTACATTTGGGGTTGGATTGTCAGTGCAGCTCATGCTCTCTTGAGAATATTCAGAACTCACTGTGAAATCTGAGCAGGCCCCACACTCCCTCCAGCACGCACATCTGCCTTTCCACCCTCACAACAGGACTGTGACGTTGGGACCATCCCCTCTGTTTTCCAGAGCAGATTGAGCTGGGATTCAAACTCAGGGCTTCTGAATCCTGATCTCATGCTGGGCACAGCTTAGAGGTTCTGGAGGACCGAACACTCTGGGATCCCGCTGGCCCTTGCTTCCTGACTGGTGAGCAGAGTGGTGAAGAGTCTGCAGGCTACAGTCTGACAAGCCAGGGTCCAGGCCCTCAGGGAAGAGCTTGGTTTACTTATGCCTCTGTTTTCTCATCTAACCAATGGAGCTGCATGACAGGATCTCCCATGTGGGGTCTCTGGAGTGTGGAATGAGATCCTGAACATACAGTGTTTGCCACTGAGTGTGGATTCTCAGGGTGTGGGGTGGGTCACATACTCACCCAAAGCCGGTGACCCTGCACCCGTCTCCCCTGGCCACCTCCAGCCCTTTCCATACAGCCCTCTGCCTTCCTGACTCATCTTTAAGTAAAGGCTTTCCTTCACCTCCACAGCAGTGCTCCAAAGCTCTGCTTTGCTGGAGGAACTGGGACACCTCCATCCATAGTTCTCAGGAAGCCCAGACATCTCAATTATTTATTAGGCTGACTTCTTCATCAAAGGGCTTGGGTTCTGGAAAACTTTTTCCCCTGTTGCCTGCTGTGAGAGTCGCAGGGTCCTACTGGTTTAGTGAGCCGGGAAGAGAAATGAGCCTGTTGCCCCCAAAAGGCAGAATGGTTGCTTAATCTAAAATAGGAGGGGAGGAAAGTTGACCTGGTTTGCACTGTTTTTCTGGGGGCTGGCTTTCCAGGACTTCTCCCCAGGGGCTGCGCCAGGATTCAGGGCAGGAGCAGGGGGAGGTCTGGGTGCCAGTGGCACTTGCAGTGGGTGGGTAGGGTGGAGAGCAAGGGTTTTTGGAGGAGAATGAAAATGGCTGCCCTGGCCTGTGTCCATCTGTGTGTGGCCCCATGTGAGGGAGCCTGGGCTACTAAGGTTCGGTCTCCCCTACCAGCTCTGGTCTCTGTAACCTGCCCCCAATTCTCCCCAGGGCTCAGCGGCCCATCAGTACACACCTCTGCATCTGTGCTCTGCATTCTGGTTGTGGTTCTTTCCTTCATCTCAATGGTTGGGATGAGAACTGGAAGCTAAAAACAGATGCAAACAAGTTAAACAAGTCTATTAACTTTTATTCAATTAAAGCATAAGCTGGCATTGCTGGCTTGTTGCATTTTAAAGCTGGAAGGGGCCTGAGAAGTTATTGGACCTAACACCTCCCCTGAGTGTGACTTGCTCACTGTTGAAGCAGTGGGTCTCCTCGCCTTAGGTGGGAGCCTGACCACTTAGCTCTGTTTCAGTTTGGTGGCACATTTGACCCCAGGACGCTTCCAGCCTCCTCCTCATCACACTTGTGCATGGAAGCTCTCCTCTGACCGTGACACTGGTTGTTCCAACCTTGTATACACCTGCTCAGCTCTGGGTCTTTCTGTCTTCAGTCCGGGAAGTTCTCATTCTTCCCACCTGTGACATTCTCAGCCCAGGTGTCACCTCCTGTGCTGTCTTCTCTGGATCCACCAGGTGGAGCTAACTGCTCCATCATCAGAGCTCCCCAGCAAGTTCATCTGTCAGGCCTTTGCCTTAGGGTGCCCCCTGCCTGGTGGGGCATTCCCTTTGCTGTTTGCATCAGTGTCCCTTCTCATCCTTTAGGACTCAGGGAGCTCTTTCCTGTCCCCCACAGTCCAAGGTTGTCACTGTTCAGGCTGCCCTGAGCCAGACTGTCACATCATACCATTTTGATTTCTTCGCTGCACCTGTCCCTACCTGGAATAGTCTTGCTGATGCATTGTTTACCTGTCTCTTTCTGCCTCTCCACTCCACAGTGTCAGCTCCTGGGGTGCAGGGACCTTGTCTGTTCACAGCTGCAGCCCAGGCCCGCACAGGCCTGCACGGGGTAGAACCACAGTGAGCCTTGTTGGGGTGAATAAGCCTCAAGTTGAGCTTTCCTCCAGATCCTGGGCTCTCTCCCGCAGCTGTTCCTGAATGGCTGCTGCACCAGAGCAGAACGCCCTCTCCCTTCGGCTGCCCGTACTGGCCATGCTGGCTCTCTGGGGCAGCACGAGGAGCTCAGAGCCCCAGGCCGGACCCAGCCAGGCCGCTCCCCTGTGATGCTTTATGGCTCCTCTCCAGGCTCCCAACATCAGCCATATTTTGAGAGTTTGGAGAAGGAGCGTTAAAGCCAGTCAAGTGGATAAATCACGTTTTTTAAAAATGGGCCAAACATGGATTTACACAGTAGCCTGTGACAAACGCAGCTCCAGGGGACGATCTGGCAGGAAACATCAGTTTTTCCAAAGGGCACCACACCCTGGGAGAAATAATGAGGGCTGTTTTCAGGACTGTAATTATTCCCAGGTGCTGACAGGCCAAAGATCTGATCACTGCCGTCACTCAGCACTCATGCGTGCGCCCAGCTGGGTCTGTGCCTGGGTCTCCAGGTGAGCGTCCTGCTCCCAGGGGTGGCCGGCATGTCCAGTGCGTCCTCGTGGTTCCTGCCCCACTCCTGACCACGCACAGTCTTGGAGGGAATAGAACAAATAGAACGTGGGAAGCTCCTGTGAGCACAGGGCTGGGGATGCAGCAGGTCCTCGGCCAACGGTGTGTCTTTTCTCCTGCCACAGCTCTAGGGCAGGGGAGGCTTCAGCATCTCCCCAACATATCCAACAGGCTCATGAGGCTGTGGGGGCAGTGGTTAGAGACTGGGCCTACGAGTCCACTGCTCAGCAGAGAAATGAGGGCCCTCACTGTCCAAGCTGAAAAGGTCTGTGGTGGCTGCCCACATGAAGCCTTGATGTGTTATACATGAGCGAGATTAAACAGAAGCTCCATGCTCTGAGTTTGTTGAGAGTCCACTTTTAATGCCGGCGTCGGAGAGTCAGCTAGAGCTCAAACCTCCAGGCCCAGAACAAAGGGAAGTCAACCCTTTTATACCAGTTTTGGGTCGGGAGGTGGTAAGTAGATTATTACAGAAGCAGAAGAAGCAGGTTAGGGGAAGGAGGTGCCTAACAAAAAAGTTCTATTTAAAGTTGGTTTTTACTCAGGACGTGGGGTAAGCAGTTGCATGGTTGCAAGTACAGGATGTATAGGCCAGTGGGCCCTGTTTCTCAGAAAACTGGTTACAAAGATGCCAGGTGTCTCAGACTACAAGCTCTCAGAACAGAATGCCCTGCATAGCTCAGGAAGGGCAACACAGCCCGGGGTGGGTTAAATGGAGTTATCAGGACTGTTTAAAATGTATTCATTACAGCCAAGCTAGGGTATTTCAGATGGTCCTGATGGGGGAATGGAGGCCTATGGGAACACTGAAGGCAGAATGACACTGGTGCTGGGTTCTGGGAGGATTGTCAGTGCCGAGCTCTCTGTAGGAGGGATGGACTCCCCAGTGCCGTGCAGCTGCGGAGGGCCAGGCACAGCACTTGGCCTCGACATCTTAGGGCTCTCAGCAGCCCTGTGAGTTAGATGTTAGCCCATTTCCCGGATGAGAAAAGTGAGGCTCAGAGGGGTTAAGCCACTGTCTCAGCATCCCACGCAAATCCCTCCTCCACACAAAAGTGGCCAACCTGGAAACGAAACTTCCTGGCTTCCACACCAGGAAGTATTTCCCAACTCCACCCACTCTGTCCCCTAGGACTAGAAGAGGGAGGGAGGGCAGGACCAGGGACCTTGGCTGGGCCCTACTCCTCAGGAAGTACACATCGCTGCCCCTCCCACACTGATGGGGTGTGCATGTGAACAATTAGAAGAGGAGAAAGGGCCAGGGTCATGGCACTACTTAGTGCCTTGTGGAGATGCAGGCTGCCCAGAGCTGCAGGACTTTGTTGGTTTCTAACATCGCTGTGCAAGGCAGCTCTTCCCTAAGACCCAAGTAGTTCCCAGCTTCCACTGGGTCCTTCCTCCACTCTGAGCTCCTCTAACCCTGCCTCCAGGCTCAGCAGGGGTTCCTGGAGTTTCTCCACAGGTCCAGTTTCTCTGACTCCTGCCCTACCTGATGTTGGGTTTGTCTTTACCACCTCCATCGTGGACCAAATTCCATCAAAGCAGCCTGGACCTTGCCATTGCTCCAACATGTCCACCGTCCACCCCTGTGTGCCTCCCTAATCCTCCCCTGCAGCAGCCCAGAGGAGCCTTCAAAAAAGGGAAATGAAATTCAGTCTCTTCCCTATGCAAACTCACCAGACATCTCATTCAAATTCAAAAACAGCACCTAATCCACTTCCTGGCATATTGGTCAGTGTCTTGGCATGGGAGAGGGGCTGCCCGATGGGGTGTAGGGCCCTAGAAGAGGAATACAGCCATTGTAGCCATGGCTCAAAGGGAGGAAGCCAGGGAATAAGCACCCCTGCCTCTCCCTCCTCCCACCCCTGGTCTCTTCTGGTGCCTCCAGAACCCAACAGAAGCCAGGACACGAGGGGCACTGGAGCCCTGTTGATGCCGCCTGTGCAGGTCCCCTTGCACAGAGCAGGGAAGGGAGTGAAGGTGGGTCTGGAGCACACAGAGGGTAGTACATTCTCCCCTCCCCAACCTGTGGTGGGGCCTGTTAGCTCCATCACATAGGTGTGGGGGCTGATCAGGGAAGCAGGACTGCTCAGTGATGGAGCTGACTCCAAAGCCTTCAGGCTTCCTCATCCCAGTTGAGCCCCTCCTCGCAGAACCATGGATGGGTCCCAACTGTGGGCAACAGGTGAGGCATTCAGTAACAATGCTGGTTTAAGATGCCACCACCGCCAGTATGGTGAGCAGTGACTTATTTTCAATGAAAGAAGAACTTGCCAGAAGCTGAAGCTCTCAGCTTCATGACGAACCCAAGTGCCTGACCCAGAAGTGGAGTCTTGTCTTCCCAAGACCCAGGCTGCCAAATGCAGAGAGCATCTGATATGGTTTGGATTTGTGTCCCCATGCAAATCTCATGTTGAATTGTCTAATTCCCAGTGCTGGAGGAGGGGCCTGGAGGGAGGGGACCGGATCATGGGGGTGAACTTCCCCCTCTCTGTTCTCATTACAGTGATTGAGTTCTCGTGAGATCTGGTAGCTTAAAAGCATGTGGCTCTTTCCCCTTCACTCTTTCTCTCCTGCTCCATCATAGTAGGACGTGTTTGCTTCCCCTTTGCCATCCGCCATGATCCTAGGTTTCCTGAGGCCTCCCCAGCCATGCCTCCTGTACAGCCTGTGGAACTATGGGTCCATCAAACCTCTTTTCTTTATAAATTTCCCAGTCTCAGGTAGTTCTTTATAGCAATGTGAGAGCAGACTAATACAGCATCCCGGGAGGGAGGGTGAGGCCTGGTGGGCAGGTGGAGGCTGCTGAAGATCCCAGGAGAGAAGTGGAGAAGACTGTGAGCATGGGGGCTCTCTGAGAGCCACAGCAGAGTGACTGCCTTGCAGAAGATTACGTGGCATTGGAGCCTCTGCCCCACACTCCAGGGAGCTGCTGGGGTGCCAATCTCCATCCTCAGCCAGCCCCTGCTGCGGCTGCTCCCTGTATTGATGGAGCTGGAGGGGACACTGCTGGTGCTCATATTGTTTGGAACAATTGCATATAATTCTCATCCATGGGTCTCACTAAAGTCCTGAAATCACGAGAGGCTCCCTGATGGGGGACCCAGCTCAGGCTGGACACACTGAACTGACCGAGGCTTAGACACAGAGGTTCTGCTCATCACATTGCTGTGTGCCCTTGGGGGAGCCACTGCTTCTCTCTGGGTGACCCCTGGCAAACCCTCACTGGAATCTCACTTGGGTCCAGGCCAAGCAGCATGGCCCCTGCCCTCAGGGACTGCAGTAGAGATGTCACCATACTGTTTGGGGAGTGTGGGGGTTGGGAGGGTTCATTTGACTGTAGACTTAACGACTTACCTCACTGCCCCACAGCTGCCTCTAGATTGCACTCAGGCCTGGGGTGCAGGCTCTGGGCATGGTGTTCACCCTTAGGTCACCTCTACAGCCCAGATCTGGGCAAGAAGTGAGAAACAGACTCTTGGAGGTGGCTCAGGGCCAGTTGGGGGGAGAATTCTGGGTTCCCAGAATGAGGTCTAAAGAGGATCACAGTCCTGCTGGGCCCGCCCCTTGGCTCTGCAGGATCCTCACCCCAGGGAATGGGGTGCAGTGGGAGAGAGCTGAATGGGGGCCTCCAAAGCAGAGGAGCCTCTGGAGACCCACCTTCCAGACAGTTCTGCCCAAAATGTTTGTCATCTCCCTTTCCCAACCCTTACCTTAGCTCCAAGACCCAAACAAGCCCATCCAGTGGGTGCCCCCCTTGCCAGAACTGCCCAGCCCCTAGCCCCCTCCTTGAGCTTGTCCCCAACCCCAACCCCTCCCCGCCTCCTCCACCCCCCACCCCCGCCTGCAGGCTCTGCCCACTGGTCTACTGGGTTCTGCTGAAAGGGGAGTGAGGCTGATAGAACTTGATGGAATCTAAAAATGAGTTTTCACCACGTGTCAACCCTTCATCTCGCACTGTGCAACTCTCTGAGCATTTTATAGCAGTGGAGAATGGAAACAAAAAAAAAGAAAGAGAGGAAAACACTTGTGTTTCTTAAGATAAATAGGGAGTGCTGGCAAGGCTGAAGTGTTAAAAACATTTCTTGTCTGCTGTTGACACCATGAATGCTGCCTGATAAGCTTTCCCTTATCTTCCTTGAAGCGTCTCCATGCAGAGAGAGGGCTCCGTTGCCCACCTCCTCCCACCTCCTGTCTTCAGGTTGCAGGACAGGTCAGCCTCTTCCATCCACACAAACAAACCCTGTAACACCCTTCGGGCTCAGCCGGGGCACTTCACGTGAACCAGAGTTGATTGGTTTTGCAGGTCTTTCTCCCTGTAGGGAAGGCACACACACATCGGTGAATAAGTGATAGTTCTCACAATGCCCCAGCAGCACCCAGGGCTGTCCTCAGCCACCAGCTCTCCTGACTTCTTGGAAACATCCTCTTCCTCATCCCAGCATCTTTCTACGCTGCCAGGTAGAAGATCACCAGCCTTAATCCAGCTTACCAGGTAAAGGGCCTCGATGAACACAGGGGCCTGAGGTGGCGGTTAGTCCTGGTGTATTATTCGGTTCTAATGCTGCTAGTAAGGACATACCGGAGACTGGGTAATTTATAAAGGAAAGAGGTTTAATGGACACACAGTTCCACATGGCTGGGGAGGCCTCACAATCAAGGCAGAAGACGAAGGAAGAACAAATGGGCTTCTTACATGGCTGTGGGCAAGAGAGCTTATGCAGAGAAACTCCCATTTATAAAACCATCTGATCTCATGAGACTTATTCACTACCATAAGAACAGTATGGGGGAGACCATCCCCATGATTCAATTGTCTCCATCTGGTCCTGCTCTTGACATGTGGGGATTATTACAATTCCAGGTGAGATTTGGGTCAAACCAGATCACCTAGAGTCTAGAGAACTTGACCCACACTGGACCCCCAGTGCAGAATCTGAGCCACCTGGTTCCTGCCCTGAAATTCACAGAAGCAGAGCTTGGGCTGGTGGTGGACGCCCTCATTGAAGGGAAGTGACATAGAGTGGTTAAGGGTATAGGCTCTTGGTTCAAATTCTGGCTCAACCATTTCCTTGCTGTGCCACCGTGGGCAGGTCGCTTTACCCCTCTGAGTCTGATCTTTCCTGTCATGAGACATAGATGAGAATTTGAAGATTAGGCGAGAAAATGCCTGCATATGACTAACCGTACCTGAGACATGGTAGGCACTTGATATGTGTCCCTTCTCATCAATTAGTATCCATAGTGCTGCAGCTGCCTGACACAGAGGCTCTCTGGGGCTTGATCCTGAACCTCTAAGGAGCATAGGTCACCCCACTTAGATCTCCATGACCTTCAGCAGGCTCAGGAACAGACATCTTCATGGCCCTTCTTGCAGAATGAATACAGATGAGCTGGGGCCCAGGTCGCAGGAGGCCAGGCTGACCCAGTGCATTTCAGGAATGGCCTGTGTGATTGTCCCTAGAGAATCAGAAGGAGCATGGGCTGCGCATGGTGTGAGGTGGGGCCACATCTCCTGCCAGGGGAGGACTGGGGTGACCTCTGCTGCTCTATCATCCTTCAAGGCACTTAGAGGGAGGAAAAGGAGACTGCATGGAACTGGAAGACTCTGTTCTTACCCACGTGGGTTCCATGAGCAACACATACTCAAAGTTCACCTTACAATTTACAGATGAGGACACTGGGGCTGAGGGGTCAGTTCAATCCCCAGTGATCCCACAGTGAGTTAGCCACAGCATTGTGGGTCCCGAAAAACGCCCAGGCTAGGATTCCTCCACTACCATCCCTCCGCAGGAGGTGACCCAAAACCCCTTCCCCTGGGCCGGGATCCCCCAATGTGCCCACTGGCCATCTTCTTGAAGCCCTATCATTTTTCTGGTCTTCAAAGCCTTTCCACCAAGTATTCATCTATCCCCTCTCCCTGCTCCAGGGCTCAATATTGCCCCTGAGAAGTCCTTCTTTGGAGGTAGCTCTATAGGAATGTTGAAGTCTCTTCTACTTTACAAATGGGAGTAGAGACTGGGAAACATGCCAGCATCTGTTTCCTCAATTGCTGCCACTTGACTCGGCCACTGTAATCTTTTTCCGCATGTGCCTTGGACCCTCCCCCAACCAAATTACAGGGATGGCAGTGCCAAAGGTGATTTGCACTTAGATTATTGATGAGTGCCTTCCCCGCTGTGCAGACGTGGAGTTCAGAGTGAATCATAGTGTATATGATGAAGAGAAAGAAGGAGGATTTGCAAGTAACTGTGTGTGGGTTTGTATTTACATAATTCCTTCAAGTTTTACATTTTCCTTTTCTTTATGGGTGAATTTTATGTCTTAGCTGATCCCACGAGTCAGTAAAAACAAGGAATAATGCACAGCACAGGATTCACCTCAGACAGACCCAGGTCAGCATTCCAGTTCTCCCAGGAACATGGCACTGTGCCTCAATATCCCCATCCCCAGAAGGGGCTAATCAGCATACATTCTACAGGGCTGTTGAGAGGATTCGATGGGATGTGCATTTGTTATCTATTGTTGTATAACAAATTATCCCCAAATTTAGTGGCTTAAAACAACACATTTATTATCTCACAGTTTCTGAGGGGCAGAAATCTGGGCACAACTTAGCTGAATCCTGTGCTTCGGTGGCTCTCACGGGTTGCAATCAAAGTATCAGCCAAGTTTGGGATGGCACCCGAAGGCTCAACTGGGGAACGACTTGCTTCCAAGCTCCCGTACTTGTTGGCAGGACTCAGTTCCTACAAGGCTGATAGGCTTCAGGCCTCAGTTCCGGGCTGGCGTTTGGCTGGAGGATGCTTTAGTTCCCTGCCATGGGGGTGTCTCCCACATAGCAATTTGATTTACTAAAGCCCAGAAGACAAGAAGTTGATATAAATCATCAGCCAGCAAGGCAGAAACCACAGTCTTCTATAACCAAATCATGGAATTGATGTCCCGTCACCTTGCTGAAGAACTAAGCTGCAGGTCCTGCTTACTCTGTCATCCCAGGACGCTGGGATCTTTTGGGTCACCCCAGGTTTCCTCCCATTGGATAATTTATTACAGCACTCAACACAGAAAGTACTTGGCTTCCCACTACACGCCAGTCAGCCTCTCCCCACCCTGTCCTTCACCATGGCTCCTTCATCCACTCAATCATTCACTCAGCAGGAGTTTATTGGCACCCGCTCTGGGTCAGATCCTGGGTTGGACACTGGGAAGAAGATGACTCAGGCCTGAGCAGCCCCAGTCTATGGGGGAGGTAGGAATTCACAGTCACATCATCCCCCAGGCCACTCAACCCTCCTCTGCGCACCATGAATTCAGCCCTCTTAGCAGAATGCATATAGACGTAACACCCTGGTTCCCAGAGAACTAGATCATTCTGAGGTCTCCCTCCTCTCTCTCCCCACCTCTGCCTAAACTTTCTTTAAGAACCACAAAATAAAACTTGTTTATGCCAGGGCTTTGGTACTGAGAATGCAGGCAGATGGTACCAAATTAGCAGCCTGGCAGACACAGAAGGTTCTGAACACAGTCGGCTGGAATGGCCCAGATCTTCCCCCATCTCTAAGCCAAGTGTGGAGGCACCTCTGGGAGCCCCTTCCCCACTCCCCTCTGGACAAGGCATCCTGTCAGCCAGCGGTTCAGGGAGAAGAATACAGGGGTCTCAGGAGAAGGCCGAGGGCAACAGGGCATCATCCATCACTACCACAGACGGGCAGAGACAGCCGTGCTTCACACTGCAGGGCCAGTGCTGGGCAGGGGCTGCCCAGCCAGGGGTGACATGGTCCAGCCCACCTGCATCTAGGTGAGGAAGTCATCCAGACTCCCCATCTTCTTGAATGGAAGGTTCAGAGCCAGGCTAGGAGGTTGTCTTTGCCTCTCTGATGTTACATTTGCTCATTTGCAAAGTGGGGAAGGGGACGCCAATCTCGCAGAGTTGCTGGGAGACTCCTGTTCTGTGATCAGCCAAGTTGAGCCCACTCAGGTTCCTGCTCTGGGATGAAGTGCTGTGAGAGCCCACATTGAAGGGCACCTTCTGGGGATTGCACAGGAAAGGAGAGGGAAATGGCATGGGTGACTCTTAGTCCCAGACGGTCTGACTCTGTCCTGTGTCCTTTCATCATGTCCCCTTGGTTTACCTGGGGGGTGATTGGTTCATATCCAAACATCCCTGCCTGGTCTTTTCTCTCTCACCCAATAAGAGCTTATTATCGCAGCAGCCCAGACATTCCTCAGGGAGCTGGCCCTTCCTGAAACATCAGGGAAATGTCTGTCCTTCCCCTGTGAGCTCCATGTGGACAGTCACTTTGTTGTTCTTGTTTATCCTAGTACCCCTCGCTGAATAGGGGGCCAGGCAGGTAGTTAGTGCTCAATAATTGAGTGTCAAATAGCTAAATGAATGGCACACAGATGCCAACACTCATCTTTCCCATCCCTTATTTTCTGGAAGCTATCCTTCTCCCTGCAAGACAAGCCACAATCCTCCTGCCTCCAGATAACTCTGCTCAGCACCATCTCCATTGCGGCCCACCATGCTGTGGCCTAGGGGTTGATTGGGAAACACAGATCTGATCACATCAACCCCGCTTCCTCTTTGCCCTCCACTGTCTCCTTGCCGTTGGGATGAAGACTCAGATCCCTAAAGTGGGATCTGAGGTCCTTGCACAGTCCTGCTCCTGCTCTCTCTGTGGCTCCCACCCACTCCTTGTCTTTCAGCCACGTAGGCCTTGAACTTCTTGGTGGTTGTCAAGAGCCCTCCAGCCACTGGGCCTTTTCACGTGCTATTGCCTGGTCTGAACACTCTCCCTGAGCTCCGGGCTCACCTGATAACTGTTTTGTTCCAGATGGCAGACGGAGGGTCACAACCTCAGGAACACCCTCCCAACCTGCCTTGAAACCCCTCATCATCCCGACTCTGTCCTGTGCTCTCACAGCATCCCGAGCCCCTCCCTCGGAGCACCTATCACTCTACGCTGCTTTTGTGAGTCTAGATTAGGCTCTGCCTCCTCTAGACTGAGCTCCAGGAGGGACCATGGTGGTTTTGCTCACTGTTGATTCCCCGAACACAGTGGCTGTCACATAGTAGTTGGTCAACAAATGTGTTGCATAAAGAATGATGACACTGCAGGTTTCAGAGTCCCTCCAAGGGTGGGGAATATGACTCAGGCAGATGGCTGGTACTAGGGTCAGGAAAGAGAGGTGCCTAGGCCACAATCTTTAGGGAGGGTTTCAGCCATCTCCAAATCACTGGTGCCGACCTCAGGCTCTGCATCTCACTGACATCACGAAATGCCAGCCAAAGGGAGTGAGAGTAGAAAAGAGGGAAAAGACATGAGATGTCAGAGAATTGCCGGCTCAGCTTCCTGGGCCTACATCTGGAAAGCTGATCTGTGCAGAGGACGGATGCGTCTCCCACTCACGCAGGCATCTGGCTCCCAAAATAGTCTCCAGAATACCCCGTGGCAGCTGAGCTGATGTGTATTTTCATACCCGCCTGATGTTGTTTTGCTTCTGTAGGCTCATTACAGGAACAGGAAAGAGAAACGGACTAATTGTCCCAATTGTGGACGTAATGGGGGGATTCTTACCTTTGCATGCTGCTGCTCACGTGGGGAATTTGCAATGGAAATCTCAGGGCCCTTTGGTTACTCAGTTTTCAGCTGATGAGGCTCTTTGCAGCGATTGCCAGTGTGGCTGGTGGGGCTGACTGGCTGATGGAATGTGGTCTAATGGCCTCATCAGAAGCACTTGTGAGACCATGGTCCCCCTTACAGAAGACAGGCAAAGCCACCACTCCCATTCCGATGCACCTGGACTGGATACCAAGTGAACAAGAAGCTTCCAGAAGCTCCTGCTCTACCCAACCCACCACCTCCTACCTGGGAGCTGCCTCCCATCCTGCCTGGATGCAGCTCCACCTGCTCTGGGGAGAGGGCCTAGGGGAGCCTGCCCCAGGAAGACCGTGAACCTCCTTGTGGAGAAATCCAGGCCCAGAGTCCTAAAGATTTGGGAGCAACAAACCGGGCTATACCTCCCTCCCTGTATGCTCTTCCTCTCCAATGTATTCTTCAGGGCCCAGATTGGGCTCCTCCTCCTCCGCCTCCAGGAAGCCCTCCCTGATGCCTCCAGCCCATGCTGGCCTCTTCCTTTCCTAAGTCCTTCCCCAAGCTCTGCAGGGCAGTGTAGGGTTGGGAAGGAGCATGGACCTTAGTGGCAGAGGGTAGAGTTTGAACCTCCTCTGCCCTCCTAGAGTGTTTGATCTCGGGCAAATCACTTAACTTCTCTGGGACTCGATTTCCTCCAGGTAGAATGATGTGTTTGAATTCATTCATTCATGCAAGTATGCATTCCATGGTGATGGAAATTAAGGTATAGTTTTGTTTAGGCACAGTGGGAATGTGAAGGATGATGTTCCGGCTCAGCTCCCCTCTGGGGACACCAGCCTTGGTGTCCTCAGCAGAGATCCCCCCCTTTCTGAGCACCCTGGGACTCACCCAATGACACATGCTCAGGAAGCTGGCTCCCTGGCAGGACGTGGGGGATTCTGGGATCTCTGCTCCCCTGAGGAAATACCAGGCAGTCCCCTGTCAGCCCCCTCCTGAGATCCCAGGATGCAGTGGGTGGAGCACTGGCCTGGGAGTCACAGGGCTCTGGCTTCAGGCCCTGCTTTTCCCCACGGCAGCCCCCTAGGCAGGCCACAGCCCACCTGTAAGTCCCTGTGTCTGCGCCTCTACAGTGGGGCTAATAACGCTCGGGTACTGCTATGGACTGCACACTTAGGCTGTGCCAGTCACCAAGCTGAAGTCTTTTTTTGAGACGGAGTTTCGCTCTTGTTACCCAGGCTGGAGTGCAATGGCGCGATCTCGGCTCACCGCAACCTCTGCCTCCTGGGTTCAGGCAATTCTCCTGCCTCAGCCTCCTGAGTAGCTGGGATTACAGGTATGCGCCACTGTGCCCAGCTAATTTTTTGTATTTTTAGTAGATACGGGGTTTCACCATGTTGACCAGGATGGTCTTAATCTCTTGACCTCGTGATCCACCCACCTTGGCCTCCCAAAGTGTTGGGATTACAGGCGTGAGCCACCGCACCCAGCTGAGCTGAAGTCTTATCCCAGTGACTCCTCTCCATGGTCTGTGAGGTGGGTCATTGTGCAGATGAGACACCCTAGCCTCAAGGAGGAGACATGGTTTGCCCAGGATCACACAGCTAGTAAATGGCAGAGGATCAAAACCTCACATGTGCTCCATTAATACGTACACATATTATGAATCCATATAAAAGTTAAGTCAAAGAGCCGGGATTTCAGTGCTACCTCCTCCAATTAGCTCATCCATTCTGTGTGGACATATTGTGAAGCTTGGCGGACATGTGTGCAGTTACTACTGTTACTATCCTTCCACTCCAGTGTCCACTGGCCAGAGGCACAGGGTCCCAGCCCTCAGCTCTGCCTCTCTGAGCCCATTTCCAATATCTCCTGGGGACAGTGTTTCTGCATAGAAATGCCACCATCTCCCTGAGCCCTCCTCTGAGGGCCCTGAGGGCAGACGCTGCAGCTCCCATGGGGAAGCAGTTGATTATTCATCGAGTTTTAATTCCCAGAGCTATGGTCTCCATGAGGCTGTCTGAAGCTTGTGTGCAGTGAGTGGGAAGCAGAGAGGGAGGGAGAAATGGCCAGCCTCATTCATTTTTTTTTTCCTTCATTGCCCAAATGGTTACTCAGCGTCTATTATATGTCACATACTATATTTTCTGGTGGTGGCTACAGAGTAGAATTGGGGCTCATTGGTTTAAGGGAGACAGAAACACATCGCAAACTGTCTCAAACAGAAAAAGAAATATATTGACTCATGAAACTGGAACATCTGGGAGCTGTTCGTTTCAAGTTTGTCTTGATCCAGGGGCTTAAGCAGTTGTACCTAGTCTGTGCAGGTAGGTGTACAGTAGAAAGCAAAACAGACAAGGGTCTCTGTCTTCTGGGGCTCACATTCTGTCTGTCCTGACCATCTCTCTTTTTCTATGTTGCTCCATCTTTCAGAGATTTGTCTAACTGTGTTGGCTTTCTTTTTAGACAGGTTCCTCCTGCAATGGCCACCTGCAATGCCAGTCTTACATTCTACCAGCTTAGCAACCATAAGGAAAGGAAAGAACCTCTTCTACACTATTTTCAGCAAACTCTGATTGGATTAACTTGGATCACACGCCCATCTCTGAGCCAATCACTAAATTCAGTGGAATGGAAGTCACTGATTGGCCAGGCCCGAGTCACATGCTTAACCTTAGAGCCAGTGGTGCAGGGCTGGGCTCTGTCCTGGTCAAAGAACCTACAAGGAGTACATGGCTGGCGAGGGGCACAGTGTCTAAAGGAAAATTTAAAGAATGGCAGAGGTGGTGAGAAGATCGTGAGTAGGTAAACAATGATATTTTACAGGGTGAACCTAATTCCTGCCTCTTGCTCGGCAGCTGGGCTGGGATGGCCAAACTCAACTGGACTCATGTGGATGACCCTGAGGAACCTCCACAATCAGAGGAAGATGATGCACCTGCAATCTAGTACCGCCTCTGGTCTCCGACCTCCTGGCTCGGGTGACCATACCTGCCTTTGGTTCACCCCAGCTGACCTGGCCTCTGTCTGAGGGGTGAGAGTGGGCAGAGCTGTCCTGATGCTGCTGGGCTCACAGAGCACACGTTGGCTCAACTGCTCCCTGGCTATGAAACCCTGAGTAAATTTCCCAACTTCTCTTAGCTTCGTTGTCCTCATCTATAAAATGGGAATGATTAAACTGATCTCGTGGCAGGGAGGGTTGCTGTGAGAGCTAATGACAGCTATGACTCTCCTGGCCTCGGCACACAGTAGGCACCAACTGAGTGGAGCTGTCGACAGCAGGTGCTCATGGGATGGCAGCCATTGCCGTGACCTCTCGTCTGGTGCTTTGCAGATGGATGATGGGTGTTGCTGGAGGGTTTGCCTCTGCCATCTGACTGTGACCCCTCCAGCACAGGAACATGAGCGATCTTTCTCCCTGAGCCCAGAGCCCCGCACACGACCTGGCATTCCATGGTGGATCTGTTGAGTCATGGAAACTGGCTTTGAAAGGATGAAGGTCAGGGAGGGAGCTTCGTGGTCATTGTCCAACAACAGCCAGGACTTGAACCTCTCTTGGTCGTCTATTCGCAGTGCATATGTCTCAGCAGGACACGCATTTCTTGGCAGCAGAGGGGAGTTATTTAAAGTCCCTGTTAAGACAGCTGAACCTTGATAGAACAGAGGAGTTGTCAGCGCTGGGGCCCCAGAGGTGCCTAAGAAGGGTAGGACACACGTGTGGAATTTATTCCCAGCTTTTCAGAGACACTTTGCTTTATATTGTGCTCAGGGGGTGAAGATGCCAACTGGCCCCAGTGGCACAAAGGGGCAGCCTTGTGCTCACAGCAGGTGGGTCTTTATGAGTGACACTTCTGTCTTGGGGATGTGGGCAGCCTTATCTGACTTTTCCTTTAATCTCTTCTTAGAAGTTTGCAGAGAGCTGGGCTGTGAACTGCAGAAATGTGAGGAGATACTGTTTTGGCAAGAGCAAAAAATAGACATCAGCAGCAGCCACTGGATTAATCTGTCCAACCAGCATGGACACCTACTGTGTGCTGAGCCCTGGGCTTACTGCTTTACAAAGAGTCTGGAGAACGAGGCAGGTACATAGTAGGCTCCTGATAATTCTTAGCTCTACTCTAACCATGATGATAGTGACGTTGACAATTAATACTGGTGATGGTGACACTGGCTCCCCCATTTCCACATCCACTCTCCTGCCATCAGGTGTCAGCCCCTCCTCACTGGGCCATGTACCCCAAGGCTCTATCACTAAGGAGGGGCTTTATTCCTTCTCACTGGCTTAGTTCATCCTGTGACTCACATATCAGAGGAGGGGACACATTTGCTCTGGTCAAGACTGCATCTTGCTTAGCTCACACTGGGAACTAAAGCTCCCTGGCCCAGGCCAGTGCTGACCAGCATGAGCCTGTGTCTTTCGGTTTCTGGTCATGGTGCTCACAGTTCATAAACAGACCGATGTTCGTTCTCCTTTCTCTTCTCCCAAGGAGAGACCATCATCATAGACCAAGCACCATTTTCCTATGCCTATCTGGGCATAGCTTTCCTATACAGACTTAGGGATTCTTGGACCACCAGAGGAGGGAAGAACTAAGGGATTATCTGGTCCAACCCCCTCATGTTACAGCTGGTGACACTGAGGCCCATTGTGGGCACATGATCTGCCAGGGTCACACAGCACATTGGTGGCAGTGCAGGGGCCAGGATTCACTCTTCTGACCTGCAGCCAATACTCTCCAAGCTCTACCTTAGCCCACACAGATCCCAGGCCTGGGGTCTGGCTGAACCCAGAATTCCAAGTCTAGGATAGAAAAGGGAGGGCAACTGTAAACATAATTTTCTTAGTCTGTTTGGGCTGCTATAACAAAATATCATCAATTAAGTGGTTTGCCAACAACAGACATGTAATTGTCACAGTTCTAGAGCCTGAAACATCCAGGATCAAAGTGCTGGCAGGTTTGGCATCTGGTGGGGGATGGGTTTCTGGTGCAGAGACGGCACCTTCTTGCTGTGTACTGACATGGCTGAAGGGAAGGGACAAGGCAGCTCTCTGGGGTCCCTTTGATCAGAGAGGTGGATGGGGCTGGTCACAGTGGTGGCTCACACCTGTAATCCCAGCACTTTGGGAGGCTGAGGCAGGTGAATCATCTGAGATCAGGAGTTCAAGATCAGCCTGACCAACATGGTGAAACACCATCTATACCAAAAATGCAAAAAGTAGTTGGGTGTGGTAGTGTGCACCTGTAATTCCAGCTACCTGGGAGGCTGAGGCATGAGAATGGCTTGAACCCAGGAAGCAGAGGCTGCAGTGAGCCAAGATGATGCCGCTGCCCTCCAGCCTGGGCAACAGAGCAAGACTGTCTCAGAAAAAAAAAAGAGAGAGGAGAGAGAGAGAGAGAGAGAGGTAGATGGCTGTGAGGCTGTGTCATAATGAGCTGAAGTGTTCTTGGTGGAGGCGTGAGGGAGAGGCAGGGAGATGGGGGGTGGAGGCAGGCAGGGGCTTCCATGGCACGAACCCCGCTCATGAGTGCTCTCTCCATGACTTAGTCACCTCTCAAAGGCCCCACCTCCTAATGGCTTCATCTTGGGAGGTGAGATTTCAACATATTACTTAGGGAGGGCCACTAGCATTCAGACCATAGCAGGAGGTGTGGACTTTGGTGGAGAGCAGGAAAATTAAGCCTAGTGAATAAAGGTCTCACGCTAGGCCCCTTATGCCCTGAAGGGGCCAGCGAATGAGTCTCTCCAGTCCTGACAGGGGCCAGTGGACAGACTTAACCCCATGAATGCCATGGCATGTGGGATGAAATTGGGACAGACGGGCTGGGCGTGGTGGCCCATGCCTATAATCCCAAGACTTTGAGAGGCCAAGGCAGGAGGATTGCTTGAGGCCAGGAGTTTGAGACCAGCTTGGGTGACAGAGCAAAATCTCCATCTCTACCAAAAAAAAAAAAAAAGGTCATAGGGTATGACGGTGCCCACCTGTGGTCCCAGCTACTTGGGAGGCTAAGGTAGGAGGATCTCTTGAGTCTAGGACTTCAAGGCCACAGTGAGCCATGACTGCACCACTGTACTCCAGCCTGGGCTTCAGAATGAGACCCTGTCTCTAAAGAAATAAAAAAATACATAAAATGAAAGAAACTGTGATGGGCTCACGAAGAAAGGGGAAGAATAAGGTCCCTGTAGCCGTTAGCAGTCAGTGTCAAGCAGCCAAGCGTTCTTTGCTGCAAAGCCCATTCACCATGAAATGTGTTGTTTTTACTATTGGTTCCGTTTTCCCTTTTCAATGAAAGGACTGTGAGAGTCAGTTGTAGTTGCTGCTCAGGAACTTTCTTTGCAACCTCTGGGGAGTTTTCACAATGCCGAACGTCGCTAAGTGTTCAGGACGCTGTGTGTTGCGCGTCATGTTCCTCAGACATATTCAGCCATTGTTCTCAGAACGCCAGGTACCACCATCCGGAACTTGTATTCTCCTGAGCCCAGCTTCGGAAATGCTGGCCTTTAAAAATCAGTGTGGTTTAGGGATGAACGTTCACAGACTTGGCTGGGCTTTCCTGAGCATCTGCACCCAGTGTTAGGAGGTGTGGGCCAGCGAGCACATGCCTACTCTGTTCCTCTGTCCTACGTGGGAAGAAATCTTCCTCCAGAGGCACAGTGATTTTGGAGTCTCATCTCCCAGATCCCAACTCACCAAAATCTCTGAAGAGAAACCAGATGGGCAGGGAAAACAGTATCCCAAGACATCCATGGGCTTGCCAAGTTGCTCTTAGTAATTCAGGCGTCTTGTTGCTGGAATTTTAGGGAGGCATGAATCTTACCGGTGTAGCTGGAACCCCTGTTTCAGGGGTTTCTGAGGCTTGGGTTTTGTGACAGGTTTAGTGATCACATCATCAAGGAGGGGGTCACCCCCACTGTTTCACGTAAGAATTGGCCCAAGGCCCTCCCAGCCACCGTCAACTGGATTTCCATCACCGCCCTTCAGTGAGCACCCTCTACTCTCTGGTTGAAAAGCAGTCATATAACGAGACCTTCAAGGCCCCATGGGACCTGACCATGCCAGCCTCTCTGGCTTCATCCTGGTCCTTGTCCCGTTAGTCACCAGCCTCCAGCCACCCAGGTCTCCACGCAGTTCCTCCAGGGAAAGAATCCTGCCCCTTCTCGCCTCTAGGCCTTTGCACATTCTGGTTCCCTGGCCTGATGTTCCTTCTTCCCATCTCTCCCCACACTTTATCTAGAACACTCTCTCCTTTTGTATGTCCACTGAGAAGCCACTTCCTTCCTTCCTCTCCTGCCCTTGACCTGAGGGGACACAGACCCGTTGATGAAGTAGTCCAATCTGTTCTTCATTGTTTGATGTCTGTCTTCCTCTCAGACTGTAAGCTTCCTGAAGGCAGAAATTGTTTCTGTCTTGTGGCCGCTGCTGCCTTCTTAGCATTAAGCCAGGGCCTGACATACAATAGATGCTCAATAAAATATCTGTTGAATAAACATCGAAAAGAATGAGTGAATGAACGAGTTACCTTTTTCTGACCCATTGCTGTCAATTTCCAGATCTCTGCAGGGTTTGTACAGATTCAAACCTCCAAAGAACATAGTCCCAGCCATGAGACCCCCTGCCTGCTTGTCCCTTGTCTCCCCTCCTATCCTCCCCATCATGCCTCCACCAGCAGCACTTCAACTCATCATGGCCCAGCCTCAGCAGTCACTCCTGCAGGGAGGTCCTTCCTATACACAGAAGTACAACTCCTTCCTCGATGGACCCCTGGAGCTTTCTAGGCTGGAAGAGCAAATATTCATCTTCTGCACCCTTTCCCACTCACATCATCCACTTAAAGAGAAAGGAGGCCAGTCCAGGATTCAACTTAGAGCCAGCTGCTTGTGGGGCGAGTGGGTAGAAGTATTTATTCACACTAAGTGAGCATTTACGATGTGTCAGGCACTATTCTAAACCCAGTAAAGGTTTCAAATCACTTAACCTTCTAGAAAACTCTAGAAGTTTATAATTTCCCCCTTTATACGTGGGGAAACTGAAGCACACAGCAGTTACAGAAGTTACCCGAAGTTCACCAGGCAGTAGGTGGTGCAGTGGACATTTGAACGCAGGCTTCTGGGCTAGGCTCCTGCACACCTCACGACAGGCCTTCTTCATCTGCTGACAGTGGTGTCACCAAGGACTGGGCCAGGTGACTCTTTTCCTGGACCTTTAGGCATAAGCAAAGGGTGGGACTCAGTGCCTCCTACTTAGCTATGTGAAGCCAGGGTTGGGGTGTGACAGTCCAAGAGGGAGGAGTATGAGGAGGAGCTGGCATTTTGGGGGATGGTACAGAGAGCCCTGGAGGGATTGTCAACACCAGAGCAGCAGGTCAGGGGCCACAGAAGGGAGAGGCCAGCATCTGTTTTCATTTTACTTGTTTTGATGCCTCGGTCGCCCACATTCCTTCTGGAATGTCAGCGGCAGGTCACAGTCTCCTCTTTGTGGTCCTGCAGGAAATGGAGGAGGCTGGTAGGCTCCCTAGGCTTGGGCAATCTGGGGCAGAGAAAGGCCAGTGGTTGCAGGAGGCCAGCCAGAGAGGGTTTGGAGGGTTCAGGTGAGAGCTAGACCCAAGAGCCGCAGGTGCTAAGACACTGGCCACCCCAAGAAATCCTCGGCCAGGAGCCCCACATCTCAGGGGTTTCGGGCCAAGGTCCTGTGGTGTGCATATTACCCCTGGGCCCCTCAGGAAGCTTGTGGCCCCGGGGACATGGAAGTTCTGCCCAGCATGTGAGCGAGGGTCTCTTCCTCCCAGCCCCACCTCCCACCTCCCCTCCCTCAGCATCCGGAGAAGCGGGAATGGACTCCCTGAGTCGCGGTTCTGTTTCCATCCATCTCCACTGAGATATTTGCCCAGCGAATAAAAACACTTGTATTCATCAGAAACTTGGGAGCTGAAACGAATGTTTCCACTTACCTGTCTTCCAGTGCCTCGCAGAGCCCCAGGGAGGGGCAGAGCTCAGTGGCTGGAAGCACCTTGGCCATAAGAGGGCGATCTTGCATCAGCAAAATGATACTGTGCGAGGTCCCGGAGGGCGCGCTTTTCCGGACCTAGTCCGCCTCCCCCGTGCCACTCCCACCCCCACTGCCATCATGAATTTTTAGGATGGCTTCCCTGTATAGCGTCCAGGCCACCGGGAACAGGAGGACGGATTTGATGAGGCTTCACAAGCCCCTCTGCTTGTTACTATATTTATGGAGGGAATGGATCGAACCCTGACTCTTTCCGTCAGCTCGGATCTTCTCAGTGAAGCTCTTGCCAATTACTGATTGATCAATGTATTAATAAAAAAATCTCACCCAGGACAAGCCACAGACTCAGAGAAAATATTTCCCAAATACATATCTGATAAAGATACGTCCAGAACACATAAATAACCCTCAAACTCAACCATAATAAAAGGAAGACCCTAATTATGATGGATTTTCTTCAAGCAGACAGATCACCAATGAAGAGATGGAGTGAGCAGTAAGCTCACTAAAAGATGCTCAATATCGCTAGCCATCGGGAAGGACAAAATAAAACCACAGTGGGATGTCACTTCACCCCCACTAGGATAAAAGGGTGGCTGACAGCACCAAGGGCTGTGGGGATAAGGAGTGACTGGGGCTCTTTTCGAGAATGCAGAGCGTAAAGCCTTCTTGGGAAACAGCATGGCAGTTTCTTAGAAAGTTTAACACACGCCACCATATGATCTGGTCATTCTGCTCCAAAGTGTTTGCCTGTGACAGAAGAAGACATATGTCCATACACACATTTGTGCACAAATGTTCTAGCAGCTTTATTTATAGCCACAAACTGGAAATGATCCAAAAACCCATCAACAGGTGAAAGGAGGAACAAAATGTGATTCATCCACGAGATGAACATTCTTCAGCAATAAAAAGAAAGGAAATGTTGATACATATCACATAGAGGAATCTCAGTGTAATTATGTGGAGTGAAAGGAACCAGACAAGGAAGAGAACATGCTGTATGATTCCAGCAGATACAATTCTAGAAAATGAAAACTAACTGATAGTCATGGAAAGCAGATGAATCATTGTCTGGGGTAGAGGAGGCAGGTAAGGCAGTGAGTGATGGGAGAGGGGATGACCCAGTGGCAGGGGACCTCATCTGGGGGTGATGGGTATGTCTGTTACCTGGAATGTGATGGTGATTTCACAAATATGAATATAGGTCAAACTCATCAACTTGGTGGGTGAAATATATACAGTTTATTGGAAATCAGTTGTAGCACAATAAAGCTGTTTAAAAATCTTGAAAGGTTACTACAGGCGGGCACAGTGGCTCACACCTGTAATCCCAGCACTTTGGGAGGTCGAGGTGGTGGATCACGAGGTCAGGGGTTCAAGACCAGCCTGGTCAAGATAGTGAAACCCTGTCTCTACTAAAAATGCAAAAATTAGCAGGGCGTGGTGGTGGGCGCCTGTAATCCCAGCTACTGGGGAGGCTGAGGCAGAGAATTGCTTGAACCTGGGAGGCAGATATGCCCCAAAGTCTCGGGCTCTTAGCAGTGAGTCAAGATTGTGCTACGGCACTCCAGCCTCAGTGACAGAATGAGACTCCATTTCAAAAAAATAAAAATAAAAAGGTTACTACATTGTGGAGTCCTGTGAGCTGTGAAAGACGAATGCATCTTATGCATCTCGGTTCATGAAAAAGTGCATCATTGGTCCTCAATTTCTTATCCCCTCTTGAGCAGCACCGTTTTCCATGTAACTTTGCAGTGCTGTGGGTGGGCAGCATGTCCTGCCCCTTGGCAGAAAGCAGATGGCTCCCCCATATGACTTGCTTCGGGCAGTGGGGTGTCAGCAGACGTGACGCTTCTGTGACGCACTTGGGCTGGCTCTTGCCTCTTACCACTGCGGTGAGAACGTGGCTGGACAGCCTTCGGGAGATGAGAGACACACGGAGCAGAGCCAAGTTTCTCCTATCACCCCATCCAGCTCAGCTACATCAGCCAAGGTCAGCCTACATCAGCCAGCAACTGTGGAACCCCACAGACATGTAAGTGAGTCCAGCCAAAAGCTGCAGAGCTGCCTAGGCATCCTACAGCCAACCCCAGAGAAGCGAGCAATAAATGTGTTTTGACATTGGACAGTGAGGTTCTCTGGGTTTTGTTAGGCAGTAGGACTAGGTGACTGATTCAGGCCCTATTAGAACGGTCTGGGGCTATCTGGGAAGACTTCCTGGGGGAGGTAAAGCAAATTGGGTTTTGTTGTTGTTGCTGTTAAGTACATATCTTACTTTACTTATTATTTTTTTTTATTTCTGTACGTTATTGGGGAACAGGTGGTGTTTGTTTACATGAGTAAGTTCTAGTGGTGATTTGTGAGATTTTGGTGCACACATCACCCAAGCAGTATATACTGCATCCAGTTTGCAGTCTCCTACCCCTCACCCCCTTTTCAACGTTTCCCCCGAGTCCCCAAAGTCCATTGTGTCATTCTTATGCTTTTGCATCCTCATAGCTTAGCTCCCACTTGGGTTTTACTAGTGAGTGTGAAGTGGCCAGAGGGATAGCAATGGGAAGGCAGCAGTCCACCGGCTTGAGAGAACTTAGTTCAGGACGCTGGGAGCATTGCTCAGTGAGACCAGAACCAAGGGTGGTCCGTGGAGGGGGATGGGATGGAGAGAGAGGCCTACCCCGACTTGGGTTTTAATAGTGAGCGTGAAGTGGCCAGAGGGATAGCAATGGGAAGGCAGCAGTCCACAGGCTTGAGAGAACTTAGTTCAGGACGCTGGGAGCATTGCTCAGTGAGACCAGAACCAAGGGTGATCCGTGGAGGGGGATGGGATGGAGAGAGAGGCCTGCCCCCATCCCGAGGACCTTGAATGCCAGGCCCAGGCCTTTTTAGAAAATATGGAGCCGTGGCAGGTTTTCAGTGAGGCTGGCCTTTTAGAACAATCATTCACGTAGCCAGGGCAGAGGGTAGATTAGAGCCAGCAAGGGTTGAAGCTGAGGCTACAGTGCAGGTGAGCGAGGATGGTGACCTAAACCCTGGCTGGGATGGAGACCCCGTGAGAGCCATTTGAGGGACAGTGACCCGAGGGGGTGTCCATGTGGCTGGCGCTTCCTTTGCAGAATTTTCCCTATTACTGCCTCATCTCAACTGGGCCATAAAACTCATGGCCTGCATCAAACACACCCCTCCCTGTGGCCAATTAATTTCATTTGGCCATCAGTTTGTAAAGATTTACTAATCAGTAAGAGCTGGGCAGTATCTTTTAAGGCTCCACGTACAGAGGGTGCAATGATCTTCACAGGATGCTTGCAAGGTGATTGTATTGATAAGAACCCTGGTTTACCTCCTATGTTATTGTGCGTTACATGGACTAAATGCATCCTTTCATAATCAATCCACATCTAATTACCATTACGAATTGATTAAATGGGAAGGATGCACTGGTGTGGCATAAAGGAGGAGGTTTGTAAGAAGGTGCAGTTGACGTCGATGAATGTGGCTTCAGCTCCCCACTTGCTGCTCTATTAACTCCCGCAAGCTTTGCGGGAGCTATGTAGCCAGGAGAGGTTGCAAGTTACTGAACTGCTACCATCTAGCTATGTTTGTGGCTTCAGGCAATTCACAAAACCTCTGTGGGTTGCAGTTTCCTCTTCCTTAGAAGGAGGGTAGTAATATCAATGGCAAAAAAAGCACGGCTAGTTTTTTCCTTTCAGACCCGCTGGGAGACAGTCTCCCTGCTACCTGTCCCCACCCCAGCCATAGCCTCTGCAGACAAAGGGGGCAGGAAGGAGGAACTACATTCCCTCTTCTGGGCTCCCTGTGGCCCAATCACAAGTCCTACCTTGTAGAGAGGGCAGGACTAGTGTCCTGTATCAAAAACCTGCCTGGCAGACTTAGCTCCCCGACATCTAAAATAATCGAATCTAAAAGATTCATCATCATCTAATATTTATTCCGGAGCCTGGAGCATGCAGATAAGGTGAGTGTGTGACGGCAGAAATGCAGAAAGAATTTCCAGTGTCTACGCCACAAAGTGCTACACTCGCATGGTGTATTGTGAGGTTGGCTGGGGGACCCAGGAAGAGGAAAAGAACCCACTCTAAGATGATGTCGTTTTCTGATGGGAGTTTCTCCAGGGACAGAGGTGCTTCTGAGGATGGCAGCATTTGAGAGCCTCATATCATCGAATCCTAGACTCTTATATCGCTGAGTCTTACAACCTTTACTTTAATAGGATCTCAAACTCTAAAACCTAGAGTCAAATGTCGGAATCACAGAACTTGTCCAAACACCCAAACAGCAGCCAAGTCATTCCAACACGTGAGGGCAAAGCCCTCCAGGCAGAGGGAAGAGCAAGTGCAAAGGCCCTGAGGCAGGAGTGTGTGGGATGCATCTGAGGAAGAGAAAGCTCTTGCTTGACCTCCCTGGGCTGCTAAGAGCCTGAGACTTTGGGGCATATCAGGAATAAGGAGAGGATGATCCCCCCAGGGCTGGGCAACTTGAGGGCCGGTGCCCAGTACACAGCAGGTGCTGATGAAAAGCCTGAAGACATTCAGTTCAGGGCCCTACATGGTCAGAGAGACCCTGACATGAAGACAGACGGCCTGGGTATGAGGAGCCTGACTGGGGGCCAGGTGGGGGAGGGGTAGGGACAGGTCCTGGGGTGTTTCTTCTTGGAGAAGAGAAGGCGGTGCCTTCCAGGGGCCATCGTTGTAAGGTTTGGGCGGCACTCGGAGGCCCCAGGTGTGGCCCTAGATCATAAGGCGGTGGGTCCCCAGATTATAAGGCAGTGGGTCTGGCCAAGTGGATGGGAGGATCGCCAAGGCACACAGACCCACACTCAAGGCTCAGTCAAGGACCCCCTATGTGACCCTGACCCACAGGGGTCACCAAGAGAGTAGAGGAAAACCTGATGAGGGGCTCGGGATTGTTCAGGATTTGCTTCTGTGGCAGTTGAACGAGCTCAGAGGGTACTGGCCAGAGGCTGGGGTAGTACCAACATCCTGGGGACACTTTTGAAGGACAATGCTCATCTAAACGCGGATGTTCTGGGAGGCTCCATTTTGGCCAGTAACCTCAGGGTCATGCTGCATAGAAACGCCACGAGAGGCAGAGGTGGGAGGGCTGAGGGGTGGGGGGAGCATGGAGTGGGGAGAGGCGAGGAGAGGTAAGGAGAGGGTCACCTGGGGCATGTGTATGTGGGTCTCTAGAGGATTCAGAGAACAGTAATAAATGTCCACTAACTGAACACCTCACCTACTGTCTGCCAGTTTATGAATGCATTCACTTGCAACTTTCACACCTACTGTGTGCCTTGCCCCAGGCTGTGACTTGGAAAGACAAATGGGACTGAGACAGATTCGGTCCATACCTTTGTGGGGCTGTTGCTCAGGTGAAGCAGATGGAGGTAAAAACCCTTCATTAAACAAGTGAGATAGTGATAGAATGAAGGGTGTGCCATAAAGCAAACCGGAAAGGGCCAGGAGAGAACTTTGCCTCCTCACTCAATCCTCCAAAGCATCCTGTATTTACAAGATCCTATTCTAAGCTCATTGTACAGCTGAGAAATCTGAGGCCCAGAGAGTTGAGTAACTTGTTCCAGGCCTATGGCTGAAAGCGGCAGAGCCAGGATCTAAGCGGGCAACCAGCAGACACAACAGACTGCAGCTGCTCAGCCCCACCTCATGCCTCTCCCTAAGGACACAAGTGTTCTCAGTGGGTGTCGGGAACCCGCCTCGCACCACGGGGACCACAGAGCAGGTGCTGCTCTGGGTGACGGGGGCTGTAGAGTGAGGGAACCTGGGCCTGAATTCTGAGTCCTTCACATGCTGGTTGTAGGATTCTCAGTGTGTTTACTGCCTTTCTCTGCATCTGTTTCCTCCTCTGAAAAATGGGAATGATGACCTCTATGCTGGAGGGCTGCTTCAGGGATCAAATACAAGAGAGATGTAAAGTGGTTCTAGTCAGTGTTGAAAACGCTCTTCAGAGACATAGGGTAGGAGCATTAAAAGATGTGTGGTGGTTTGCACTTGTAATCCCAGCACTTTGGGAGACTGAGGTGGGTGGATCACGAGGTCAGGAGTTCAAGACCAGCCTGGCCAAGATGGTGAAACCCTGTCTCTACTAAAAATACAAAAGTAGCCAGGTGCGATGGCAGGCACTCATAATTCCACCTACTTGTGGGGCTGAGGCAGGAGAATCACTTAAACCCGGACAGTGGATGGGGGAGGCTGGTGGAAAATGCAGTGAGCCAAGTTTGAGCCACTGTACTCCAGCCTGGGCAACAAAGTAAGACTCCATGTCAAAAAAAAAAAAAAAAAAAGATGTGCTTCATGTATTTGAAGAAGGCCTGTGTTCCCCTCTCTCTCACTGCTTTCGAAACTTTTCCCATAACCACATACATGTGGTGGAAAGAAACCTTGTCCAGGAGCCGGAGGACACGGAGGCTGTAAAATTCTGCTGTGTGGGCTGCAGCAGGCCACTGCTCTTCTCTGACCCTCGGTTTCCTTATCTGTAAAACTGGAACATGATGCCCCACTGGAAGCCACTGTAAGGGTTGAACACGGTGATATAAATTAAGGGCCAAGCATGGAGCCAACACAGACCAGACACTAAAATATACCAGGCTGTTTAATTTGGCGAAAGGGGTTCAGTTCTCTCTTTTAAACTCATACATTTTTTGTCTTCAAAATATGCAGTGGGGCAGGAAGAGCAATGAGTCTGAAAGACAGAAATTCCTGTGCCTCAATTCTCTCCTGTCTCAGCTTTGCACTGTACCTTGGGTGAGTCATTGGACCTCCCTGACCCTCTGTACCTTCATCTATAAGATAGAGAAAATTATGCTTACTCCTAAACTATGTTTCGCAAGACCGAACGAACCTCACAAAACACCCCCAAAAGGCAGGCAGGATGAGGAGTTCTCCCTGTTGAGCTGTGTGAGCTGCCCAGATTGATATGCCTAGAAGGCATCCCATTTGGAGGTAAACACAGGCTCCATTTAAGGACGTGCGGAAGATTGGAACACTTTATTCCCACACACATTTATGTAAAATTAATGACATCACCTGTTCTCTGCATCTTTTAATTGCAAAACTAATTAACTTTAAAATGCTTAGCATGTGGCCAAGGGAAGGGAAGGCAAAGACCAGACTGACTTTGCAAACCCTGTGTCATTTGCGGTGGCCACAGTAGCCCTGGGAAGTCCCAGCCATCCCCATCTGCTGGCCGAGGAGACCCTGTGGGCTGCTGGGAGATTCTAGGAGATAAGCAAAACCCTCAGAGTCTGGGGCTGGCAACTGTAGCACAAGTGCGCTGGGTGGCCATGGGCCAGGTGATGGAGTGGACATTCCCCAGTGGTGGCCAGAATGACGCAATATCAACTGCCCCTCACCCAGCAGCCCCATTCCCCTTACCCTGTTCTTTGCTTCCCTCTGCCCTTTCCACTGCCTGGCTGGCTGCGTAGCTGTTTGTTTGCCATCTTTCTCCTCAGTAAAATGTTGATTCCACAAAGATATGTCTATTGTACCTACTGCTGTGCGTCTGGGGCCTGGCACATAGTAGGAGCTCAGACGAATGAATGAATAAACAAATGAGGTAATGAACTTCAGCTCATTTGAGAGGGCATTTTCACAGAATCAAACAGTCTCTGGTGAGATGAATGGTCTTTTTTTTTGAGAGGAAGTTTCATGCTTGTTGCCCAGGCTGGAGTGCAATGGCATAGTCGAAGCTCACCACAACCTCCGCCTCCCAGGTTCAAGCAATTCTCCCGCCTCAGACTCCCTAGTAGCTAGGGTTACAGACACCCTCAACCATACCCAGCTAATTTTGTATTTTTAGTAGAGATGGGGTTTCTCCATGTTGGTCAGGTTGGTCTTGAACTCCCGACCTCAGGTGATCTGCCCGCCTCGGCCTCCCAAAGTGCTGGGATTACAGTCATGAGCCACCTCTTCCAGCTGGGATGAATGGTCTTAAGGGAAAGGGTGTTCACTCTATTCCTGCAGGCATTTGCAAGTCCTTAGGTTGAGGGAACACAGGCGTTGGCTGAGGGGATATATTTGTTCTTAAAACCTTTTACCCAGCCCCACGTTTGCACCCTTTTCTGTCTGTTCTGTCCAGAGATTTTAGGCTCCTCTGTCTCAGGGGAAGTGAGTGATTGGGTATCAATCAAGCGTGAGCTCAGCTGTTTCTTAACTAGCTGGTTAACAGCTTACTTATTTGTGACTCAGTTTTCTCCCTTCCTGCGACTTTCAGGGCTGTGAAGAATGGGGGGGAAATATGCTTGTGAAGGAAAAACACGCACACAGAGTTCGTTGACATCCCACCCCCCACCCCCGTTTCCAGCGTCTGTGAATGCACACTGTACTGGCTGATGGCTACAAGAAGGGGTCTGGCTGCAACTGAGCTTGTGCTGGGAAGGAGGTCCAGGCTGCAGTCTCCAGTGGCAAAGTGCGACCTGCACGGCTATATTCAAACAATCAGCTCCAAGCAGCCCCAGGAGGGAGGTGTGGGCAAAAAGGGGCAGCAGGGAGTGGGCAGGCGGGGAGAATAATGTACGAATCCCCCCCTCTTCCTTCCAGGAAGCCTCACTCCTCTGCTCGGGCTGCCGTACCACATTTCAGAGAATATCTTGATCTCTCAACACAAGCAGCCCATGAGATATTCACACCTTCACGGCGGGGAGGATGAGATCCAGGTGACCTGCTGTGATTCCTCTTCAGTGTGGACACACTGGCCTGGATGGAGAGCCTGCCAGCTAGCTCTGCCGCTGGTTTTCTGCAAGGCCCAGGTTTGGCACAGAAGATGCAGGTCCTATGAGGTAGGGGCAGGGGTGGTGGTGGAGTGTCTGGCAGAAATCAGTGGTGAGGAAAATTTTGATGACTCATTAGTGAATCAGGGAAAGAACTGCAGCTTCCCCAGGTGAGGAGTCCTTGCGTGATGGATGGTTCCTGGATCCTCCTGCCCTAGAGTTTGCCTTTCTCTGAAGGTGATGGATTCAAAAGCAGCTCTAATGAGCCTACAGTGGGTTACAAGGCAGCCACTGGCTGGCTGCCTCCCCTCGTCCTGCCCAGCCTTCACCTGCTGGATTCGGATCATAGGAGAGAAACTTGGATAAACTCAAAGACTGCAGGGACAGAACCAGCAAGGGGAGTCACTAGGGCTGCCCCAGGAGGAGCTGGGTCAGCCTGGAAAGATGGGTGCCAGGATGAGTTCTCTACCCAGTCGCCCTCGTCCAGAGCAGTGCTGTGAAGGCCCAGTGATGGACCACCTCCTCCTCCTGGCTATGATGCTGTGGTGGTCCATGGCTGTGCCTGCCCCTCTCTAGCCCCATGCAGCCACACACAGTAGAGGGAGGAACATGGGAGATATAGCCTGTGGACCTGATCCAGCCCCATCACGTGACATCAGCAGGTCCCTGAGTTGCTGTCCGTAAGATGGGGCTAGTGGTGACACCAATCGCATTGCAATGAGCATGTCCTGCATGGAGCTCTTGGGATGCCTTTCACAGCCAGCCCCATGCCCTGCCTGCAGCCTGGCAGACTCGGAGAGTGGCAGAGAGGACAGAGTGGGTTTCGGAGGGAGTCAGGCCTGGGTTCAAGTCCTGTCTCAGCTATGGCTCCTTGGCAGGTCCCTAACCTCCTCTCTATGCCTCATTCTCCTCATCTGTAAAATGGGGTTATTGCCGCTGCCATCGCGCAGGGGCGGGATGAGGTGAAATGAGCTATGGAAAGAACATGCAGGCACACAGCAAGTGCTCAATAAATAGCAGCTCTGCTGATCACCGTCATCATCATTATCATCGTCATCATCATCATCTGATCTTTCTCTCTGCAGTACTAAAATATTATGTAATTGGGACCGTACTGTATACTCATTTCTCTTCCCTTACCATTCTGTCGTCAGCATTTTCCCCCATCATTGAAAATTCCTCAAAAGCGTGATGTTAATAGCTTCGTAATTGTACCTCATTTAGATGCACCATCATTTCCTCACCATCCTTGACTGTCAGATGCTCGGAGGCTTCTGGGGCTGTTCTCATACACATCAGGCTGCCATGAACATTTAGGCACTGTTTGCCTGGGTCCCTGACCACTGCCAGCACAGATTCCTGCAGGTGAGACTGGGGGCGTCAAGAAATGGGATGCATCCAGGCTGGGGGTCTTTATCACTTAGTCGCTTTCCTGAAGTCTCCCTGACTGGCACTCCCAGCATGGGGGTTGCCTGCCCCCGCAGCCAGAGCCCCTGCCTGGGGCCCCTGACTCCCAGCAATGCGATCGTCAAATCAGATCCCGGGTGCCCAGGAAGCCTCGTGACAAACAAGCAGCAGGCTGGAGTCAGGGCAGCTGGTCCCATCCCACCTGCCCTTGTGCTCCAGGTACAAAATCATATTCGGGGGGCGCCCAACCTGAGAGGGATAGGGGGTCAGTCTTGAGGGCCCACTTGCCTGAGGGACTGGAGCCTCACAAGACAGGATGTTGGCTCCTCAGACGTACGGGTCCAAGTCCCTGCGGGTTCACAAAGTGAAACTCCTGTTTCCTGGGCCTCTTGGACAAGGTACCGTGTCAGGGCTTTCCGGGACCCCCATGGGCTTCCTGTGACCCCCAAGGGCCTCCAGTCAGGCTCCTCACACCCAGGCAGGTCCAGGGAAGTGCTCACAGCCAGCTTGCTTTCAGACACAATGTCACAATAAAGCCGGTCCCCAGGGACCCTCGGGAGCTCCTCAGCAGGGGGAACCCTGAGGAGGATTTCAGGCTGAAGAAGAGGCTTGGGAAGGGAAGGAGGTCAGTGACTGAAGGTCGGCAGGATGAGGACCGCTTCCTGTGGGTGGAGCCATCCCAACCTGTGGGCGGGGCCAGCCTGGCCCAGAGAATTAACTATTTTAGAGACAGAAATGGGGTCACAGCATCCAGTCAGGTGAGAGTTCACCTAGGAGGACCCAGGTTCGTGGTGAGGGGGGGCTGCCCTGGCCTACCTTCTCCCACCACCTTGAGAGCCTCTGCCATGGCCAAAGAAATGGAGCAGACACCCCTTTCCCGGGGAAGGCAAAGGAGCCATTTGCAAGTATAAGGTGTCTGCCAGCTTCCAGCATTATTCATTGTTTGAGACTCCCGTGGCCTCTCCCGGTTGGTGTGACACGTGTGAGTTGGAGATTGGGAGGGCACGGTGCAGGGCCTGGACTGAGGCTGCCTCCAGAGGAAGACGCTGTGCTTTCCACTGCGCCCCCCTGCCCCAGAGCCATGCCCCTCCTCAGCCCCTGACCCCTTCCCTTCCGTAATCATTCACTGAGCCTCTGCTGCTGGGCACCCCGGGCTACGGTGGCTGCCACAGGGTGGTGACCGCACCATCTATGACCAGGGACAGCTGTGATCCATCTCCGCCCACAGAGCATGCCTTGGGAGGAGGAAGGGGGCTGCCCTGAGGAAGGAGGGGGAAAAGGAAGCCTTGAGATGCAGGAGTGGAAACAGAATCCATCGTCAGGCCCTCCCCCTGGGCGGCCGCAGATGAGCAGCCACAGAGGACAGTTCTACCTCCTCATGCCTCTCCTGCAATCTGCTCCGCAAACACTCACCTTGGGAATTCACCAGGGAATGGGGTGAGGGTTCTAGGCCCTCGGGCCTTCAGTGAGACCCTAGGCAAGTGCTGCCCCCGCTCAGGGTGTCAGTGTCTCCGTCTGTACAATGCGGTGGTTGGGGCAGCTCAGGGGCTCGGGGATTCTCAATCTTGACTGTGCATTAGGGCATCCTAGAACAGGGTGGGACTTTTAAGGACACGGATATCTGGGCCTTAAGCCCAGAGGTTCTCACTCACAGTCTGCAGCTGTGTGATGTGTCATCCTGGTCAAGAGCTGGGGCTCTGGAGTCCAACAGTCCTAGGCTCCTATCCCTAGTCAGCCTCTCATCAGCTGTGTGACCTTGGGCAAGTGCTAGCACCTCTCTGAGCTTCTCTTCTGGTGACTGAGGACACTCAAAATACCTGCTGCCTGGGGATGTGGGAGGTTGTTTGGGACCAGTGGCCCCAAAATGCTCACCCAGGGCTCACACTGGAGCCCAGTATCTGTCAGGACTGTCACCGGAACCCTGGTCACGTGAACTCAGCTGTGCCCAAGGGTCCCATCCTGGAAGGACATGCTCCATGCCTAAGCTCTCTCTGAACACTCTCACCCCACTGATCTGGCTGTGTCTCCTTCCCCAGGGTCTGCAGCAGCTCTGCCTGTTCGCTCCTCCTGATCAATCTTCCTGTTCTTCTCCCACTTAACAAACAGCCTCACTTAAAAAGCCATCTGGGAGGATGGATGACACAAGGCACAATTTGTAGAATAAGTTTTCAGAGATAGGAATTGAGGAAATAAAGGCACTTACGATTCCAATCTCATTAGGCCCCATAACTCTGACTGTGGAGGAGAATGGCATTCCTGTGTGCCCTGCTCCCCATGCCTGGCTGCCTTCTCTGTGTTCTGAGCTCCACCACCACCTGTCTTCTGGGGGGCCTGCTCCGGTGTCTCTGGTTGCTTCCCTCCCTCAGGATAAACCCCATCTCGCCAGGATGGGCGGCATCGGGGCTTTTCTAATTCAATCCTCTCTCCTGCGTAGTCGCTGGCCCACCTCAGATGGCTGCTCTCCCCCTCCAGGAGTCCTGGGGAAAGGTTTGTCTTCTGCACGGTCTCCCAAGGCAGATTGGACAATGGGTGAGAAGAAGGGATGTGTCCAAAGTTTGGATGGGTGGGAGGCCCTGCAGAGGAGAATGAGCTCCCCATCACTGGAGGTGTGCAAGGAGGATGGGTGAGCCCTCAGCAGAGAGGCTGAGACCATGGGCTTCAGAGGGAGGCCCAGAGGTCTGAGCCAAACCCTGGCCACACCCTACCAGGTACCTGACCTTCAGCAACTGACCTACCCTCACCAAGCTGCGGCTTCTTCATCTGGAAAATCAGGCAAAATAATCATTCCTACTTCCCAGGGTTGTCATGGGGACTAAGTGACATGTGTGCAATGCGCTGAGCACAGAATGCACATTATCATACCCAGGAGGAGGAGGTGGTCAAGATTTTGACACTGAAGAGATTTAAGATTCAGTGTTTCTGTGATTTTAAAAACCAGTCTCTGAGAGTCTATGATTCAAGTATCCTAAAATTATAAGACTTCATTAGTTGCTAAGGCTTTCAGATAGTATGATTTCATTTTGCTTCTCATCTAAGGCTGGAGAAATTGAAGGCTATGTGATCCCAAGACCAGCACTTCATTTCCCTGGCAGCAGCACCTGTCCCTGTCCCGGGCTGTCCGCTACATCATGAGCATCCAGATATTTCTGTCCCTGGTTCCTCTTCAGAGCTTGTCTTTTTATTTCCACCGGCCCGACTGCTTCTGTGTAGTGCCCTTTGTTCAAATCCAGCCCTGGCTACTGAGCCCTTTGTCTCGGACGTCCCAGGTCTCTCACCGTTCCAACCCTGTGCCCTGCCTGTCCCGCCTCACCTACCACCCCATCAACTCCCCAGCTCTGCCAGTTGTAATCCCACCCCATCTTCTTGGAAGCCAAGGTCAAAAGGAGAATCTCTATGAGGCTTCGTTCAACTTCCAGTGGGAATCAATGTCCGGTGGCACAAGCCTCCAGTGCACCTTGTTTAAATGACTGCATAGCAGTGATCACAGCCTGGCTTCTTAGTGTTGTTGGGGAAGAAGCTTCTGCCCTCATCCCCATGCTAGACCCACATCTGCTGTCCTTCCAAGACTCTGCTACACTTTCCCAGACTTCCTCCTCCCCCTCAGGCCCACCTACTCATCTCCCTTTCTCTCCTCATTCCTTACAGCTTGCTGCTTCTATGAACTGACGGTGTCCCCTCAAGTTCATGTGCTGATCCCTAACTCAAAATCTGATGGCATTCAGAGAAGGGGAGTTTGGGAGGAAATTAGATTCAGATGAGGGTGTGAGGGTGGAGCCTTCTGGTGGGGTTGGTGCCCTTGTAGGAAGAGACTTCAGTGAGCTTATTCTCTTTCTCCCATCCTGTGAAGACACAGAAAGACGATGGCCATTCACAGCCAGAAAGAAAGCCCTTGCCAGAACCTGATTATGCTGGCACCCTGATCTTGGAATTCCAGGCTCCCGAACAATAAGAAAATAAATTTCTATTGTTTAAGCCACCATCCGTTTCAGTTATGGCAGCCTAATATGGTTTAGTTCTGTGTCCCCACCCAAATCTGGAATTGTAGCTCCCACAATTCCCATGTGTTGTGGGAGTGACCCAGCAGGAGGTAACTGAATGATTGGGGTGGGTTTTACTGAATAAGTCTCAAGAAATCCAATGGTTTTATAAAGAGGAGCTCCCCTGCACGAGCTCTCTCTCTCTCCCTCTTTGCCTGCCGCCATCCATGTAAAACGTGACTTGCTCCACCCTGCCTTCTACCATTGATAGTGAGACCTCCCCAGCCATGTGGAACTGTAAGTCCGTTAGACCTCTCTTTCTTCCCAGTCCCAGGTATGTCTTTATCAGCAGTGTGAAAATGGACTAATACACAGCCCCACTGACAGTGTCCCAGTTCTTCCCAGTGCCCTCCTCTCTTCTTTATGAGCTCATCTACATCCATGGGTCCCCACTGCTCATGCCCTGATCATATCCTGCTGAAGCTCCTCCTGAGCCATGGTCCACATCAAGGGACTCTAAGTGCTGCCCATGCAGTGCAGAGCTGGACAGGCTGCCCTGCCTTCCGGACCTTTCTGTTGGGGCTCCTGCAACTGCTACTGTTTGCATGGCCCACAGCCTCTCTCCACTGGAAACATTCAAAACCAAAACTTCATCTTCCCATCAAACCGCTCCCCAGCCTCATGCCCTGCAGGCCCTGTTCACCCCAATCAGAAACAAGTGGTCATTCCCAGCTCACCCTCTCCCCACACATCAGGCAACATCTGATCTTGCCAGTTTTAACATCTTACATCCTTTGGGGTCCCCCTCTCCCTCACCTCCCCCGTCTCCCCCACCTTAGCCCCTGGTGATCTCTGGCCCAGACAGCCCCACGCCCTCCTACTGGTTCCTTAGCCCCATCTGTCCTGCAATGCACCCACCCTGAACACCCCAAGACCTGAGAGAGGGGGGCCCGGGTTTAGGGGGCCCTACTCTAGCTCCAGATACGCCAACCCCAGAATCCCTGCCTGCTCCCAGGACCCACGTGCCTTCTTTGTGCCATTATGCCCACCTGTTGACCCAGACATGCAGCTGTGTGTGAGGAGGTACACAAATAGAGCACAGACCTGCAGCGTGGGGTGTTGCACACTGTGTGAGACTGTGGTGAGGGACTGGGCCATGGGAGGGGACAGGAGGGGGCCTGGTCCCAAATTTGATCAGTCCCAACTTCTCAATACCACCATCATGCAAAGCAGAATGCTGAGGGGTCTGAGAATTCCAATGTGAAAATGTGTCAGTCCAGGCAGGGGAATGGAGCATGTTGGATTTGTCAGATGTGACTTGTGAAGTTTCACATTCAGTCACTGGTCTGTGGCCTCCACTGGTTCTCATGCCCCGGGCTGCACAAATGCTGGAACAGCTGGATCACCCGGCAGAGTGATTGTCCCAAACACAGGCCAATCACATTGCCTCCTGCCTAACATCCTTCAGTGGCTTCCACAACCTGGGGGGCTGCCTCCTCAGACTGGGGCGAGGAGCAGGAAGGCATCCAGGACCCACCCCTGCAGGCCCCAGGTGAGTACCCAGGGCTGCCCCATATAGTAGCTGAGGCTGGCAGAGCAGAAGGGGAAGGCCCGGGATCCACCGCCCCTGCTTCTGTCTGACCATGACACCCCACAATGGCCCCACCCCTAATGCCGTGATAGGGCTGGACTGGCCTGCAGGATGCTATCTCAAAGCTCCCAGGTGATCCTGTGTGCAGCTGGTGAGGATGCTGCTCCAAAGCCAGGGTTTCGGCAGCATAACCCAGGGTCCAGGGGCGGGGTGGTCACTAGTATCCCCTCCTGTCCCCTCCCCTCCCCTCCTCTGCTCTCCCCTTCTCTCCCCTTTCCTCCCCTCCCCTGCCCTCTCATGCCCTCCCATGCCCTCCCCTCCCCTCCCTTCCATGCCTCCACAGCTGAGGGGCTCTACTAGGAATTCACTGTTGAATCCCCCACTGCTCCCAGCAGGATATGCTGCCAGTGCTGGGCTGTGCAGAAGGGGTGTGTGTGTGTGTGTGTGTGTGTGTGTGTATCAGAGAGAGAAAGAGAGATCCAGGTTTTTACCAGATTCCACAAGGACTCAGATGCCCAACACCTTCTGTGGCATCCCCCGAGCCTCAACCACTCCATCTGCCCCAGAAGAACTAGAGGGCCTCCTTCCTCACCACCATAGCAAAATCCCAGCAATGAGTTCCATGACTCAGCTGGGGTCCTGTGCCCGGCAGGGATCCACTCACTGCACAGCCGATGGAAGGCCTTGCCTGGCTGTGCCAGGACCCGTCCCACAGAATCACATGAACTGAGCAGGATTGGGAGGGACAGTTCCCAAAGAAAGATGGGGGTTTTGACACCAAGAGGAATGGGGGCTGCTGGGCAGAAGGACAGCGGAGCCCTGCAGGGCACTCAGGGTGGCCAGTGGCTCCAGGGATCAGACAGGACCAGGGAAGGCCCGCCAGGCCCGAGTGCTGCAAGGGTGGCTTGGACACCGGTGGCAGCTGGTGGCTGTGGGTTTCAGGATCCAGGACCAGCCTCGGCCACGTGGGCAGAGGGTCGGGAAATGGGGACTGAGCACAGTGTGCTGTAGGCCAACAGGACACACGGGCACTCCTTGGGCTGCAGCTCAGTGTCAATGTAGCAAAGCGAAGCCCAGCTACTTGGGACAGAGGCGGGAGTGGCCGAGGTCCCAAGAGGCCTGGCTGGGGTTGGGGCTTTGTATGTCAGGGAGAGGCACCTGTGGGGAAGGTGCCTCTGGGGCTGGTCTGGGGGACTGTGAAGGCACCCCTCATGGTCTCAGCGCTTCTCAGAAAAGGAGCAGGTGGAGGCAGCAGCCTCCGGGCTGTCACAAGCTCAGTCCTGGTTCCTCCCAGGCTCGCTCCAGGGGCCTCCATTTTCAGCCTCAGCAGCTGAGGTCTTGAAACCTGAAGGTGCCAGCTCAGCCTGGGCTCTGCTCATCTCCGCAAGCAGCACATTGGTGGTAGATGAAGGCTGCCTCAGGAGGAACCTGAGTCCTCTGCACTGGGGGCTCTGAAGTGGGGAAGGGTTGTTTCTGCCTGCACAGTTGGAATGGTGGTCATGGAACCCAGGGGCTCGGCCTCAGGGCCAGTCTTCCCCAGCCACCCATTTCCATGGCAACCAGAGCCCTCTGGCTGGGGCTGAGCCCCATCCCCATACTGGCCCTTGCCTTCCCTTGCTTTCTTTTTCTTCCCTGGACACCATGACCTGACAGGTTACGGACTTGCTGGTTTGTTTCTCATCTGTCTCCCTACTAGACTGTGGGTGCCAGGGGACCATGCTGGATCTAGTTTGTTATGTTCACAGCATGGCCTCTGTGCCTAGAACAGTGCCCGACACACAGCCACCCATGCACTAATTGAATGAAGAATGAATGAGTGAATGAATGAATGTTGATTCCACCATGCTGTCATAGCCTATTTCTGCCCTGACCTCCTCCCACTGCCCAACCACGCTGTGGGCTCATCCGGGACATCCATCCTGGGTGTCTCTGTACCCCCAGTCCCCAGTACAAGACCAAGCATATTGTGCACATCAGCCAGTGTTTCTGCCAGAGTGAGGGAGCTGATGGATGGACAGAATGAGTGTCTTTCAGAGCTCAGGGTTCAAAAATAAACCTGCTCTTCACTTTCCCATGTGTCATCTGTAATTTCTCATAAAAGCCCTTGGCAGAGCAGATTTCACTTGCTTGAGGGAGATATTCAGGTTTGAGAAATAGAAAGCTTATAAATAAACACAACAAATCAAATGAAACCAATGGGCAGTAGCCCCTCGTAGCCCTAGGAATGCAGACATGCTGCAGGGAGAGAGGGATGGAGATTTGCAGGGTTTATCTCCATACTTGCTGAGAGCTATCTGGGGCAGCTGAGGGCAGGGACCTGGGGAGGCCAGGGTTACAGCTGCAGGTGGCCTAGGAATAAGGGGCCCTCTGCCTTGGCTCTGGGCCTGCCCTCCACATACCTGGCCCCAGCCGTTCTGGGAGTCAGAGCCAGAGCAAAGGCTAGAGGCGGGCCTTGGGCAGCCATCAGAGGGCCAGCAGGTGACAAAGTGGGGAAGGAGCAGAGCTGAGCAAACCAATCACAGCAGCCCCAGGTCCTCCCACCAACAAAAGCCCCTCAACAGCCACCTCCAGGGTCCTCTTTGGAGGGTGCTAGAGGGGGTGAGGGCAGTCACCACCCCTCTCTCTGATCCCTTCCCTACCCTCTGCCCACTCTCCAGGAGGCTCATGCTGCTCTCCAGAGAGGACACCACACAGGGTCTTCAGCAGGTTCTCCCCTGCACACCACCAGGATGCTCCAGCTTCCCCTTTTTTCCTCTGGGGATGCAGTCCTGGAGTCACATGCCCCACGCTGGGCTCCTGCCTTCCCCACTTCTCCACTCAGGAAATGGCAGCTCCATCCACTCGGCTTCTCAGCCAGAAACCCAGGAGTTGTGTGGACAACTTCCTCACTCCCAGATCCCCAAGATTCCTGCTCCGGTATGAGCTGCCATCAGCTCTGCCTGGACGTCCCCCTCCATCTCCTCACTGGGCCCCTGCTCCCATTCTGACATCCTGGAGGACCTAGGGGTCATTTGAAAAAGAACAAATGAGACGAGGTCATTTCCTTGCTTAAAACCCCTCTATGCTGCTCATGGATCCTGGAGTCAAGAGGCCCTGCAGGGCTGGCTGCTGCCTCCTCCCCACAACCCCATGCTTGCTTTTACTGCACACTGCCCCAGGGCCTTCCACAGTCCCTCCAACAAACGCACTGGCTCCCACCCCAGGGCCTTTGCACAGGCAGCTCCTGCTACCTGGCTCACTCTGGCTCCCATTCTTCAGGTCATTTGTTTCTTCAGGTCTTAACTTGAATATCAGCTCCCAACATCACCCCCATCTGAGTTAGTCCTCTTCTATGCTCTTAAGTAATCTGTTGCATATGGCATGTTTGGCTCCATCCCATGGTGTGCTTGTCTGTGTGAATTGTCCTTGGGGGGCCACAGTCCCCTCCTGACTTTGAGCCGCAGCAGTGTGGGCACTTTGACATGTTTCTTTCTCTTCCCTGCTCCCAGTGTATGCCACAGTAGGTGCTCAGTAATTTACCGAGTACATCATATAGCAGGTGCTCAGTAATTCATCAAGTACATCACATAGCAGGTGCTCAGTAATTTACCGAGTACATCACATAGCAGGTGCTTAGTAATTTACCGAGTACATCATATAGCAGGTGCTCAGTAATTCACCGAGTACATCACATAGCAGGTGCCCAGTAATTTACCGAGTACATCACATAGCAGGTGCTCAGTAATTTACCGAGTACATCACATAGCAGGTGCTCAGTAATTTACCGAGTACATCACATAGCAGGTGCCCAGCAATTTACCGAGTACATCACATAGCGGGTGCCCAGTAATTTACCGAGTACATCACATAGCGGGTGCCCAGTAATTTACCGAATACATCACATAGCGGGTGCCCAGTAATTTACCGAGTACATCACATAGCGGGTGCCCAGTAATTTACCGAGTACATCACATAGCGGGTGCTCAGTAATTTACCGAGTACCTCACATAGCAGGTGCCCAGTAATTTACCGAGTACCTCACATAGCAGGTGCCCAGTAATTTACCGAGTACATCACATAGCAGGTGCCCAGTAATTTACCGAGTACATCACATAGCAGGTGCCCAGTAATTTACCGAGTACATCACATAGCAGGTGCCCAGTAATTTACCGAGTACATCACATAGCAGGTGCTCAGTAATTTACCGAGTACATCATATACCAGGTGCTCAGTAATTTACCGAGAACATCACATAGCAGGTGCCCAGTAATTTACCGAGTACATCACATAGCAGGTGCCCAGTAATTTACCGAGTACATCACATAGCAGGTGCTCAGTAATTTACCGAGTACATCATATACCAGGTGCTCAGTAATTTACCGAGAACATCACATAGCAGGTGCTCAGTAATTTACCGAGTACATCACATAGCAGGTGCTCAGTAATTTACCGAGTACATCACATAGCAGGTGCTCAGTAATTTTCCGAGTACATCACATAGCAGGTGCTCAGTAATTTACCGAGTACATCATATAGCAGGTGCCTAGTAATTTACCGAGTACATCACATACTAGGTGTTCAGTAATTTACCGAGTATATCACATAGCAGGTGCTCAGTAACTTACCAAGTACATCATATACCAGGTGCTCAGTAATTTACCCAGTAGATCACATAATAGGTGCTCAGTAATTAACTGAGCTGGATGAATAACTGGAATCATAAGAATAGAAAGAGAGTAAAGAATAAACAGCCTGTGCTCCCTTCAAAGAAAAGAGAAATAACTCGAAGTACTGTTAACTATTTCATTGCTGGAGGAGTTGTATTTTATTGTATTGTGTAACTTACACTGCTTAATCAGAGCTAGTAATTACAACTCTTGTTTCTGTTTCGTGCCTCCTTGCCTCGGGCCCCAAGGGCAGGAACCATTTCATATTTAAGCAGTATTCGTTCTGGGAGGCCCTCAGGGGAACAGGAGCACGCTCCAGCGTGCAGTTTAATTCTCAGCGATGCTAATTAGATCGGGGAAGCAACTCGGGTTCAGGGCAGGGCCGCTGGTGAGACGGTCTCCCTCTGACAAACCGGGAAGCCAAACTCCACCTGCCACAGCCCGGCTGGAGGCTGATGGGAGCAGACTCTCTGTTCTGGGCACAGTGCCAAGACCTAAGAGCTCTTAAGGGCCTATGAAAATGTTGACGGTCTGGGAAAACAATTTATTTGGCTTCAAATTAAAAAAGGGAAGCTGTGAAGTTGAAATGGATAAATGTTTAATCAAATGTCTACAAAGTATAACATTATCAAACGGTCACCTTCCTTTCCAACCCAGCTTTTGCATAGTCGCATATAATCTGTAGTGAATGTGGGCTGTGAGGGCGTTTTACTATGTTTGATCTGATGGGGGAAGGAGTTTCTATAAGTGAGAATGTCTGGGGCTGGGAAGATCTTAAAGAGCTATGCGTAGGCCAGGTGTGGGGGCTCATGCCTGTAATCCCAGTACTTTGGGAGGTGGAGGCAGAGGCAAGCAGATCACTGGAGGTCAGGAGTTCGAGACCAGCCTGACCAACATGGTAAAACCCTGTCTCTATTAAAAATAAAAATAAAAAAATTAGGCAAGTGTGCTGTGCATCTATAGTCCCAGCTATTGGGAAGGCTGAGGAAGAAGAATGGCTTGAACCCAGGAGGCAGAGGTGGCAGTGAGCTAAGATCACACCACTGCACTCCAGCCTGGTGATAGAGTGAGACTTCATCTCAAAAAATATATATATATATACGTGTATATGAGTATGTGGGTTGTAAAGAGCAGCCTCTGAAGACTTCATGGAGGAGAGGACACGTGGCTGGAAGGATGAATGGAGAAGGGCATTCCTGTCAGCGAGGCAGCGTGTGCAAAGAAGCAGGACATGGAGGGGCCTGGCGTGCAGGAGAAGCAGGGGCCAGCCATTGCACCTGCAGCGTAAAGTGGGCGGGTCAGGTAGGAGACGGGCGAGACCACAGGCAGTTCTTGCCCTTCTCGAGCCTCTCTCTATCCTGCGCCTTCTTCTCTGTCATTAAATCCGGCACTGCCCGTGTCCTTACTGAGGCTAGGCTTGACTTCCCTTGCCATCACAGAGGCCCCAAACCTGGCTGGGTCTCTCCACTGGCAGATCTAGTCTGGTCCAGATGCTTGGACCTGCTCACATGGCCTCATCCCTGTTCTAGTCACAAAAAAACACAGATGCAGAAAGGAAGGGAGAGAAAAAAAAAATCCAAAACCACAAAGCAGATTCCACACTTGCTTTCTGGATCACTGCTGGAAACAAGTCAATTTTCTCTCAATTCTTTCTCTCCAGCGTAGTGTTCCAACAGAAACAACCCTCTGGCTCAGTTACGGAAAAGGTGTGCAACTGCAAGTCTGCTTCCATGATGACACCCACTCTCGGCCCAGCCAGAGAAAACCTCTAGGCTGCTGAGGGGTCTCAGAGGCGGGGCCTGGGGCTGGATTCTCAGCACTAAAAGAGGTCGATATTGCATCTAACTTTCAGTGTGGATCTGCCAGTGCCTCCACCCGGGACAGTAGCTGGGCAGTGGTTCCTGTTTCTGGAAATGCCAAGGCTTCCTGGGGTGAGGATGAAGAAGAGGCAACCTTGGCCAGGCCCAGGGACTCGGGGCTGGAGGACAGGCAGCCCCAGACTGCTGATCCAGCCAGCTCATCCGCAGCTGATGCCCAAGAGCCCAGCATGGGCAAATCATGGCTTTGGGTTAAATGTTACTTTCTCCAGGCCCTTGTTTTTCTTCCAAGCTGCAAGTGGCCGCTGGGGAAATGGGTGAAGGTGCTTTTCTTCTTGGGAAGGAGAATCTAAGAAAAATTAAATTGGAGGTTTTGGGGTGGGGGGGGTCAAGGGTGCTGTGAAAGTAAGGAAAGCTGGCTCTGGAGAGTTTTGCTCTGCCATTCAGTCGCTGAGGCATCTTAGACAACCTACCCAGTGTCTCTGTGCCTGTTTCTCCCATCGTGCCTACCTCATGGGGCTATCATCAAAATTAACTCAGTCAACAGATGTAAAGTGCTTGAGACAGCACGGGGCAGACAGGAAGCCCTTAATAAGTATTAGTGGCTATAATATTAATAGTAATAATACTAATTTGTATGAATGTTGCTATTAGCTTGCATTGTATCAGTACTGAATATCAATACAGGGCTAGCAAAAAGCACACACAGTCTTTTCTGACCTGACCCGTGATGCTCCCCCAGCCTAACCCACCGCTTTCCCCTCCATCTTCAGCCACACAGAACTCCTCGTCTCTGAAAGCCTCTGCTCTTCCCAGCCTCCACGCCTCTGGGCACCTGTCCCCTGCCTGGAAAGCCCTTCTCATCATCTTTCTCCTGCAAACTCGTACTCCACCTGGATGAACGGGCTCAGATGCCACCCACTCTGCGAAACCAGTTCAGAGCCCCCTCCCTCACCCTCTGGAAGCCCCCCGGGGTGCCAGCCAGCACCTTCTCTGGGCCCCGCAGGAACTGTCACAGGCCGATGTCACAGCTTCAACCACTCAGCGCAAGAACTGTACCCCACTGTCTTTTCATCTCTGGGTCCCAGGTCCCAGAGCCCCTTAGGCGTAGGGCGGCGTCCCTGAGTGGTCACGGAGCAAACATTAGGATGGTGCAAGAGTAATTGCGGTTTGGCCACAGAGGAACAAGCGCGCGGCGCCCGGCTCTTATGCCACCCTGAGTGCGTCTCCCCTCGCCGCCCTGGCTGAGCCCTCGCCCAGAAGTAAGAGGATGTGGTATCCCCGTGCGGCCGCACTCCCAGGACAGCAGAGATCTCTGCGTCCTCAGGCCGGCGGCCCCCGGAGGAGCAGCAGGCTGGAAAGGGAAGGGAATGTTATTAAAGTCATCAGTTCTGGCGCCCGGGCCCTAGGGAGCCGAGCTTGGCTCGTAATTAGGGTCGTTAAGGGAGACCGAGCCGGCGTGGGCGCGAAGCAGCCGGAGCCCAGGCTGCGGGGCGGGGCGGCCCGGGGACGGTGGGGGCGGGACCTCTGCCGCCTCCCGGGCTGGACCCGTCTCCTCCCGGTCCTGGCGCCCCGCACAGCTCCCGGCCGCCGCCTGAAGGTGGCGCCGCAGGTCCTCACAAGCGGGGCTGGGCGGGGCCGGGAGGAGTGGGGAGGGGTCTGCAGAGAGAGGGAGGAGAGTGGGGAGGAGGGAAGGGGAGTGGAAGGAGAGGAGGGGAGTAGGGGGAGGGGATGGGGGAGGGAGGGAAAGAGGGAGAGAAATACTGGAAGGGGGAGTATTAGAGAAAGAGAGAAGAGAGTTAGAGCAATGGGGAGAAAGAGAAGGGTGTGTGTGTGAGAGAGAGAGAGAGAGAAAGAGGCTGGGTGAGGGAAGAGAGAGAAGCCAGAGGGAGGGAGGAAGAGAGAAGCCTCTCCCTCCTCTCTGCCATTCGTGGGTGGGGGTGGTCTGAGGAGCCCAGATGCTCTTGGAACACCCCCTCCCCCACGCTTACAGACAGGCCACTTCCTCCCATAGCCCTCTCCACACCCTCTGTGGTCTGACTGCAGTGGACCCCAGCTCCATCTTTCCACACCTTCCCACCCTCCTCTTCCCCCTCCCCACTGTGCCCTGGCCAAGCAGAACCACCTGCCATTCCAGGGGCGCCAGGCTCACCTCCCTGCCAGTGCCCTGCCTGTGCCTGGCTGCTGCAGTAATCTTCTCCCCAGAGCCCTTTCCCCTGGTTCCCCCACTTCTCCTTCAGGTCTCAGCCCAGACACCACCTCCTCCCAGAAGCCCTCCCCGCAACCACCCCCCCACTCCGTCCCACTCCCCCAGCTCCTCCTGCATCTTCCCCCATCTCAGCACTGGCCAGGCTGGGCTATGATTCTGTATCTGTTTCTGCAGCCAGAGTGGCAGCTCCCTGAGGACAGGGACATGGCCTTGTCCCTCTCTGTGTCCCAGTGTGGCCAGCCCAGTGGATGAGCAGGCACAAGTGGGCTATAGATGATGCCTAAGGGACGACTGGATCCCAGGAGGGGCTGGGTGTGGGAGATGAGGAAGGAAAGGACACAGAGCAGGAGGGAGAAAACACAGCCAGAGGAGTTAATTAGGAGAGAAGCCCAGGACACCCTGGCACTGGGGGACTCCTGCCCTCCCATGGACTTCAGTGACCTCCCTCATGAGCTCAGCACCCACCTGGCTCTGGGCCCCTCTGAGCATCTGTTCCCTGATTCCTCGTGGGAAACAGGGCTGCTTGAGTCACAAGTGATAGAATCTGCTCAGCTGCAGGGGAGAGGACAGTTTGGCATAAGGACCCTGGTTTCTCAGATGCAGCCAGGACTCAGGAGGGACCCGGACCGGCCACGGGAGCACCAGCCAGAATGCAGAGTGACTGTCTCCCACTCACCTCATAAGACTTTGGATCTCTACTTTGTTCATTTCTCACAAACCAGAAATGTACGCATCATCAGTTCACACAACCAGAAGACCCAACGAGCCTCTCTGTCTCAATTTCAAATTGGTAGCACAGGCACTCTGATTGGCCAAGCCCGGGCAGCTGTCTTCTCCTGGTCCAATGCACTGATGGGGTGGGGAGCAGGGCAGAAACAGGGCTTCGGGAGGCGGTGCAAACACACTGGGAAGTGGGGGCAGGGGAGACCATTGGCATCCTCACCATGACTTTGATGAGTTTGTGTAGTACCTGTTCTTTGCCGGACACTTAGAGGGGCCATTTGACATCTCAGGGAAACATTCCCAATCAGTCCCTGCTTTCCCATTTGACAGATGACAGCCCTCTGCTCTTCCCATTCCCCATGCTCCCACATTCTGTTCCCTCCTCTGCCACCACCCCGTTGGGTTTTCTTGTAGGGGCTCCCTGTCCTCTCTGGACCTGTGTCCCCCTCTGTCAAATGGGGAGGACAGACAGAGCTGCAAGGCTCCCTTTCACCCTGGCACTCAGAGTCTCTCTGCTCCATTTGAGGGCAGTTGCAGACCGGGCCAAGGTTGTCGTTCATACCCTTCCCTCCTCACAATCCCTCGTTTGGGGCCTTTGGAGAAGCCTCTGGGTAGATATTAAGAGCACAGTGTTTATGTCTGAGAAAGAGGACGAGTCATTTCCTGCTTTTCTCCCGGACTCAGGATTGTACCTAAGAAATGCTGGGTCATTGGCATGGCTGTGGGAGACCTGGCTTGATGGCGTCTCGCTGGAGCAGAGCCACAGAATGGCTGCCCCACCGACACATTGGGGCCTGACTGCCACCATCCCAAAGCCAGGCCTGGAGGCTTGGGGTCCAGCCCTGGCCCAGCCATGTCTGTGCTGTGTGGCTGGCTCTGCCTCACGGGAAGATCATCACATCGACTCAGCAGGCATAGATGAAGCAGGCATGTGAAGCCTGGCATGCAGAGGGGCCCAGGGATCCTGGTTCTCATGCCACTGCCTTCCCCATGCCCTGCTAATCACACTGGATGCTCATCTGTCTTCCCTCCCTGGTATGAACTTCTCAAGGACAGGGCCCAGGTCAGGTTTCCCTTGGTGGCCCAGAGCTGACACAGAGCCTGGAACTCTGGAAGGTCTCCATCCAGCTCATGCTGACCCCTTCACCATCCCCAGCACCTCCTGGGCTGCCTCCCAGAAGCCAGGCTTGTGCCTTTTTAACCTGCTTCTAGATGAGAGCAAGCAAGAGTAGACAACCAGAGAACAGATCCAGGTCAGACCCAGGGGAGTCCCTCTGCCAGAAATCTGGGACTGAGAGAATCTAGCTGTATCTGGGCTGTTCTGTCAGATAGAGGGGACGTCCGTGCTCAGGACCGAGGGGGCCACTCTTTTCTGCCCTGCAGAGGGAGCAAGGAGAAGCAGGGTCTGCCGTGCCCTGGGCCTGTCTCCTTCTGAGACTGCCTTGTCAACCTTGAGTTCTAGGAGCTGTCCCTTGCTGTTCTGCTTAAGCCAGTTTGAGTTGCTTCCTATACATGCACCAGAGCACCTGCTAATCTGCTCACAGAAGGCCTTCGTGTGCCAAGCACCCAGCCATTTCATGTCATTCTCTTACAAGCCCTCACTTCAGACATACCAGCTGCACGTTATCATTCTCCCATCTCAGTGGGACAAATTTGAAAAGTCACAAAGCTGGCACTGGGTGAGCCCAGATTGATTGCCTGAGGGCTTCCAGAGTAGAACCTAATTTTCCCCATGGCCCTAGTAGGATCTCCCACCCAGACCTTCTACAATCAAATGGACTGGACACCCACCAGAGCCCACCAACTCAGGCCTGGGTGCTCAGCAGCCCTACAGAGAGCTGGGAGCTTAGTGAGCCCCAAGGGCTGCGCTGCAGTGAGCAGTCTGGAACTTGGAGACGGGATAGCTGGTGGGGCTGGGGGGAACTGCACACATCGCTATCCAAACAGGATACTCTGGCTCTCCATTCTGAGCCATTTGAATGATCCGAGGATAATTGGAATCACAGAGCCATCTATTACTTCCACTCTCAGGCCAAAAATGATTGTCTGGTGGCTACAGGCCCTGCCTGGTGGTGCAGGGACTGAAATGACTTTCCGTTTCTCTCTCCTAGATGAGCCAGTGGATTCTGGTGTTTGTTTGTTTGTTTGTTTGTTTTGAGACAGATTCTTGTTCCGTTGCCAGGTGCCAGGCTGGAGTGCAGTGGCGCAATCTCGGCTCACTGCAATCTCCGCCTCCTGGGTTCAAGCAATTCTCCTCTCTCAGCCTCCTAAGTAGCTGGGTCTACAGGCACGCACCACCACACCCAGCTAATTTTTGTATTTTTAGTGGAGACAGGGTTTCACCGTGTTGGCTAGGATGTTCTAGATCTCTTAACCTCATGATCCGCCCACCTCTGCCTCCCAAAATGCTGGGATTACAGGTGTGAGCCACTGCACCCAGCCAAGCCAGTGGATTCTTTCCAGGGCCGAGGCCCCCACGCAGACCTGATGCCCCCTCCCCATCAGCCCTCCAGACACTGAGAGTAATTGGTCACCTCTGCTGTCCTGGGCGGGGTGGGGGGTGACCCCAGTGCTTTCAGACAAAGCTATTTTTAAGGAGGGCATGGGAGGCAGGAACACCTGAAGCCTGTCCTGCTGACAGCAGACTATAGGCAGCTGCTGTCCCCACTGTCCAGGAGCTGCCTTCAAAGCAAAGGGAAATAGCAGTGGAGGAGGCTGGAGACCATCGTTTCCAGCTCCTTCATTACACTGCCCAGGGGACACTGTTCATTACACTGCCCAGGGAATAGGCACACGCCTAGTGTCTCACAGTAAGGCTGTGACATGGCCAGCAACAGAGTGGACAGAGATTCCGTAAACACCACAGTCTAGGTATTATGCAGAGCGCTGGACACAAGTGTAAGTCAGACACAGTCCCCAAACTCTTAGACACTCAGCTGGGAGAGAAGCCACTCATTATTTGCAAATTGTGTAGTGTGTGCCTCAGTCTTGGGGTCAGGGAGGGCTTCTCTGAGAGACAGGAAGAGGAGCAAGAGGCGGGAGGGGTGTTCCAAGTAAAGGCAGCAGAGTCAGAGGTGTTTGGGGGCCTGCTACAGAGCTGTGTGGGGGAGCAGAGAAAGGGAGGGGCAGAGAGGCAGAAGGGCCAGTGGGAGCCCAGTTTTCTTCTCTTTCTGGTTTGCTGGAAGTTCTCATCAAGAATTAATGTTGAATTTTGTCAAATGCTTTTTTGTATCTATTGAGTTCTGCATATAATCTTTCCTTTTTAATTTTTTGAATGTTAAACCAGTCTTGCATTTATGGATAGTCTCTGCTAGGTTGTGATGTGTTCTCTTTTTTATTTATTGTTGATTTCTATCTGCTAAAATATCATTTAGAACTTTGACAACTATGTTCTTGAGGGTTATTGGTCTGTAGTTTTCTTTTTTTGATGTCTTTGTCAGGTTTTGGCATCAGGATGATGCTGGCCTCATAAAATAAGTTGGGAGGTATTATCTGTGGATATCTCCCTTACCTGTATGTACCTGACAAGCTTTCTGGTGCCAGAGTTTTCTTTATGGAAGGGATGGGTAACTACAAATGCAACTTGTTATAGAGACATAGGGCTATTCAGGTTATCTATTTCTTCTCAAGTGAGCTTCGAAAACTTGCATCTTTCAAAAAATGTGACCATTTCATCAAAGTTTTCAAATTTATTGTCATAACATTTCCTTATTATTCTTTTAGTTTCAATATTCTCTCCAGTGATGTTACCTCTCTCATTACTATATTAACCACTCGTGTTTTCATTTCCTTTTTCATGATCTTTCTGGCTATCTGCACTCTCATTTCATTGATCTTCTGAAAGCACTAGCTTTTGGTTTCTATTGCTTTTCTGTCTTCAGTTTCATTAATGACTGCTATTGTCTTTACTCTTTTTCTGCTGCTTACTTTGGGTTTAATTTGCTATTATTTTTCTAGTTTCTTAAAACTGAAGTTGTTAATTTGAAAATTTTTTTCTTTCTAACATAGGCATCTGGTACTATACATTGCTCCCCTATGTACTATTTTGTTGCATCCCCCACATTTCAACGTGTCATATTTTCTTTTAGCTCAAAATACTTGCTAGGAGCTCTTTCAGCTCCCCTGACCCATAGGTCACTGTGTCACCTGGGTGTGGTAGAGAGAGTACCTAGCTGTGACACTGTGATCTCCCACACACTTTCTCCTGAGTGAGTTCTATTAGACTTCAGTTTTTCCACCTGTTCCATGAATGGGCCCCAACAGGTCTTCCAGCTCAATTGTCCTCTGATTATGCTCAATTTAATCTCTTTGTTCCCTGAGTGAAAAACCGGACCCCTAAGAGTTCAGTGCCTCAGTTGTGGTCAGGGCCAAAGAAGCTGTAAAATCCCTGCTTCCTTTTCACGCCCCAAATTTCTGTTTATGCAAGAGCTTATTAATCAGCTCTCTCATTCCAGGCACTAAGTGCAAAGCACTTCATATGTAATATCTCAGCCTGTGAAGTAGGTGTAATTCTTATGGCCATTTTACAAATGTTTAAATAAGGACTTGGTGATATGGTGTTTCTTGCTCCAGGTGTTGTCTGAAGGAAGTATAAAAGTCTGGGTTCAAATTTGGGTTTGTCCAACTCAAGCCTGGGCCCTTAATCACTTGACTGTTCTGCCTCCTTTCACTTCACCACCACCAGTTCTGTTCCCTTTCTGAGTCACTCCGTGAACATGGCCTTGGGAGTTTCAGGGCAACGTAGCAGAGGAGAAACGCCCAGAGCAGTGGGAGGCAGGCAGGCAGGAGGGAGAAGAGAGAGTAAAAGGGAGAAGCTTTCTAATTATGAAAAAGGCTTTTGACCTTTTCATGTTCATCCAACTAAGTCAAAAGGCATTGGACTTTGGTGCACCGTCTCTAAGGATAAATGCAGACTAATGAGGAAATTTGCTGTGCTAAGCTTGGAAAACATAGAGATCAAATTGAGCATAATATTAAGTCTGCTAATGCCAGGTCACTGGCTGGAGTTAGAAGCAGAGCATGGGTCCTGCTCATGCTCCCCACCGTGTCCTCAGATCCTACTAAGAAGCAGAAGCCTAACTTCATTACAGATCAACACCAGGGAGAAGGGGCAGGGCAATTTAAATGGGAGTCTTTTTAGTCCACCGTCCTTTCTCTGTCTTAAGACCAATTCATGGCCTTGGAAATTTCAGCCAAGCTTAGAGTAGGGGTTTTCAGGGGCTGGTTCCTGTTGGGTACTTTGGTCACTGAGAAACACTGCAGAGCAGAATGTAGACATTTAATATGTGGGTGGGGGATCGACTAGAACTCAAAAAAGTCAAGAGTAGGGAGGAGAAGGTGATTCTATCTTGGCTATCCAACTCCTTGCTGAATTCCCACCAGCCCTGAAATCTCAGCCAAAATGTCTTCTGTCTCTGAGCCTCAGTTTCCACACTTCTATAACAAGGCTCACCTTTCCTGTGTTGCAGGGTAGGATTAAGTGAGATAATATATACAAAGGTGCCTGGTTCATCTCTTCAATCATTTAATAAATGTTTATGGATGCCAACCATGGTATGGGCCCTGAGGAGACATCAGGCAGGAAAGCAGGCCTGCAAGTCCACTTGGCCTCTGTATTAGTTAGTTCTCACACTGCCATAAAGAACCACCTGAGACTGGGTAATTTATGAAGAAAAGAGGTTTAATTGACTCACAGTTCCACAGGCTTAATAAGAAGCATAACTTGAGGGCCTCAGGAAACTTACACGCATAGCAGAAGAAAAGGGGAAGCAAGCACCTTCTTCACATAGTGGCAGAGAGAGAACGAGAGTGAAGGGGGAAATGCCACACACTTTCAAACCATCAGATCCCATGAGAACTCACTCTCTATCACAAGAACAGTATAAGAGAAATCTGCTCCCATTATCCAATCACCGCCCACCAGGTACTTCCCTCAACATTAGGAGTTACCATTCAATGTAAGATTTGGGTGGGGATGCAGAGCTAAACCATATCATTCTGGCCCTGGCCCCTTCCAAATCTCATGTTCTTCTCACATTTCAAAACACAATCATGCCTTTCTAACTGTCCCCCAAAGTCTTAGCTCATTTCAGCATTAACCCAAAAGTCAAGTCCAATGTCTCATCTAAAACAAGGCAAGTCTCTTCTGATTATGAGCCTGTAAAATGAAAAACAAATTAGTACTTCCAAGATACGATGGGGGTACAGGCATTTGGTAAATTCTCCCATTCCAAATGGGAGAAATTGGCCAAAACAAAAGGACTGTAGGTCCCATGCAAATCTGAAACCCAGTAGTGCAGTCATTAAGTCTTAAAGCTCCAAAATAATCTCTTTGGACTAAATGTCTCACATCCAAGGCACTCTGATGCAAAGGCTCCCAAGGTTTGGGGCAGCTCTGCCTCTGTGGCTTTGTAGAGTACAGCTCCTTAACACAGCTGATGCTGAGTGCCTGTGACTTTTCCAGGTGTATGGTGCAAGCTATCAGTGGATCTACCATCCTGGGGTCTAAAGAACTGTGGCCCTCTTTTCACAGCTCCATTTGGCTCTGCCCCAGTGGGGAGTCTGTAGGGATTCCAGCCCCACGTTTCCCCTCCACACTGCTCTAGTAGAGATTCTCCATGAGGGCTCCGCCCCTGCAATAGAGTTCTGCCTTAACATCCGGGCATTTCCATACATCCTCTGAAATCTGGGTAGAGGCTCCCAAACCTCAACTCTTGTCTTCTGTGCACCCACAGGCCTGATACCATATGGAAATCTCCAAGGCTTGGGGCTTGCACCCCATAAAGCAATGGCCCAAGCTGTACCTTTGCCCCTTTTAGCCATGGCTGGAGCTGGAGCAGCAGGACACAGGGTGTCATGTCCCAAGGCTGCACAGAGCAGTGGGGCCCTGGTTCTGTCCCACAACATCATTTTTCTCTCCTAGGCCCCCAGGCCTGTGATTTGAGGGTCTGCTGTGACGGTCTTTGAAAGTCCCTGGAAAACATTTCCCCCATTGTCTTGGCTAATACCATTAGGCTCCTCTTTACTTATATAAATTTCTGCAGCTGGTTTGGGGTTAATTCCTCCCCAGAAAATGGATTTTTCTTTTCTACCACATGATTCAGGCTGCAAATTTTCCAAACTTTTAAACTCTGCTTCCCTTTTAAATATAAGTTCCAATTTCAGACCCTCTCTTTTTTATGCAAATGAACATAGGCTTTTAGGAGCAGCCAGGCCACATCTTCAATGCTTGGCTGCTTAGAAATTTCTTCTGCCAGATACCCTAAATTATCTCTTTCAAGTTCAAAGTTCCACAGATCTCTAGAGCAGGGGCACAATTCTGCTAGTCTCTTTACTAAAGCATAGCAAGAATGACCTTTGTTCTAGTTCCCACTAAGTTTCTCATCTTCATCTGAGACCACTTCAGCCTGGATTTTATCTTCCATATCACTATCAGCATTTTGGTCAAAACTGTTCAACAAGACTCTAGAAAGTTCCAAACTTTCTCACATCTTCCTGTCTTCCTCTGAGCCCTCCACACTGTTCCAACCTCTCCCTAAACCAGTTCCAAAGTTGCTTCCACATTTTCTGGTATCTTTATAGCAGTGCTCCACGCTCAACACCAATTTTCTATATTAGTCTGTTCTAACACTGCTATAAAGAACTACCTGAGACTAGATAATTTATAAAGAAAAGAGGTTTCGTTAACTCACAGTTTCACAGACTTAACAGGAAACATGACTGAGTGGCCTCAGGAAACTTACAATCATGGTGAAGAGAAGAGGCAGCAAACACCTTCCTCACATGATGGCAGGAGACCAAGAGAGAGTGAGGTGGGAAGTGCCACATGATTTTAAACCATCATGTTGTAACATAACTCCCCAGTGGGTTCACCTTGCCTGCTGCCTAAATAGAGCTGATTTATCAAGACAGGTGAATTGCAAATGGAGAAAGAGTAATTCATGTAGAGCTGGCTGGGAGTCTGGAGCTTTCTTATTGTTCAAATCAGTCTCCCTGTGTGCTTACATTCAGGAACCAGAGTTTTTAAAGACAATTTGGTGGGTATGGGCTTGGGAAGTGGAGAGTGTTGCTTGGTCAGGTTGGGGGTGGAATCATGGGAAATGGGAGTGAGTTTTCTTGCTGTCTTCTGTTCCTGGGTTGAATGACAGAACTGGTTAAGCCAGATCACCAGTCTGGGTGGTGTCAGCTGATCTGTCAAGTGCAGGGTCTGCAGAGTATCTCAAACACTGATCTCAGGCTTTACAACAGTGATGTTATCCCCAGAAGCAATTTGGGAAGGTTCAGACTTTTGCAGCCAGAGGCTGCATGACCTTTAAACTGTAATTTTTAATCTTGTAGCTAAGTTGTTAGTCCTTCAAAGGCAGACTGGTCCCCAGGCAAGAAGGGGGTCTTTTTGGGGAAAGGGCTATTATCAATTTTGTTTCAGAGTCAAACCATAAACTGAATTTCTTTGCAAGGTTAGTTTAGCCTATGCCCAGGAATAAACAAGGACAGCTTAAAGGCTAGAAGCAAGACGGAGTCGGTTAGATCTGATCTCTTTCACTATCATAATTTCCTCTTACATAATTTACAATTTTACAAAGGTGGTAAAGATCTCATGAGAACTCACTCACTATCACAAGAACAGCACGGGTGAAATCCGCTCCCATGATCTGATTGCCTCCCACCAGGTCCTTCCCCCATCATTGAGAGTTACAATTCTGCATGATATTTGGGTGGGGACACAGTTCCAAGCCATATGAGCCATGATTCACCTATCCAGGACTCACTCACATCCATGAATGTGACTTCCACTGAAGCCATCTAGAAGCTGGTGGTTAAGTGGCCTGAAAATTGGGTGGGGCAGGATATGAGCCCGGCTCTGCTGTTAACCTGCTATGCAACCCCAGGGAGCTCCCTCAGCCTCTCTGAGCTTCAGATGTTTTTGATCTGTATGGAGGGTGAGGACCACAGATAAGGCTGAGAGAGCTAGACTGTCTAAGAGTGGGCTCAGAGTCTGCTTCTAGAGGCTTCTGTACCATAGATCTATCAAGGCATTTGGGAGTTGTTGTAGCATCAGAGCAGTGGTGAGAAGTCTTCCTAATATGGAACTCCATACCATTTCTCCAATAATGGTTTCCCTAATGGAAAAAGACTGGCTTCCATGATATAGAAAACCCCAAAACTTGTCTTGCTCAGACAGCCTTTACAGAGAAAGTAATACAGACCAGAGTTCAAATTCAGTTTGCACGACTTTCTGCAGGTCACTCCCTCTCTGAGCCTCAATTTCCTCATTTATAACATGGGAATAACTACCTTGCAGGGCTGATGGAGTGTGTGAAAACTCATAATCTGGTCCAGTTGAAGCCTTTGTTATGCATTTGTGTCCTTCCTGAAGAGCCTGGGCACCCAGCAAAGCCCTGCAAGCTGGGCCTGAACTCCTGCTTACAGTTGGGAAACCAGGGCCCAGAGGCAGGTCTAGCACTTGGAGTTCACACACTCAGCAAGCAGCAGAGCTAGGGTCAGGCCACTCCCTTCCAGTCTCAGAGCCTGCACCCTCCCTGTAGCTGCCTCTGAGCTCTGCCCCTGAACAGGTCCCTAACATTACCCAGCGCTGACTCCAGGCCAGGCACTCCTCAAACTGGGCTCCGTGGGCCAATTCATTCAATCCTCACAATACCTCCTGAGGAAGGGGTTGTTAGGATTTACAGGTAAGGAAATGAAGACACAGAGAGGTGTCACCCAGTGTTGACCGCCATGATTAAACCTCTGCCCACCTCACTCTAAGGCTCACACTCCTAACCCAGATGCTTCAGCAACGACTTGCTGCTTCCTCCACCTGGGCAGCCACCACCCCACCCTTTATCCACTTCCATCTGGAAAAAATGCATTCTTGGGTCAAAAGCCAAATCAAGTGCCACCTCCTCTGGGAAGCCTCCCCTGACCTCTCCTCCAAAGTAGCCCCATTCCCGGGCAGAGTCCCTCTGTGAGCACAAAAATCTCCCACATCCCTGGGATATGCCCATATGTCCTTGCCCTCTAGACAATGGATCTGAAGGGTGTGACACAAGGTGGTCTCAATAAACCTGGTTTTGGACTGGTTATTTAATAGAAACTGTACTGGCCCAGGGAGTCTGGGGGCTAGACATTCCCTTACTGCAACAGTCTCTGGTGCCTTTGGTGAATCATTTTATACCACCAAGAGGGAGAGTAGACTTCAAGCTGCCTCAAAGCCAAGTGGGATGGGGACAGCTCATCTCCTGAAATTCCTTCTAATGAAACATTCACAGGTACTGCAATGTGTTGACCCTTCACTGCTCTCTGCCCTCTCACTCTGCTTTCATTTCTTCACAGCACTGGATGCTGTACACTCTGGGTTTATTTTCTTTTCCCTGCAGTAGACTATCAGTTCCCCTGGGCCAGGGAACTGGGTCTATCTTGTACCACCATGGGATTCCTTTGCCTACAAGAGGGCCTGCATGTGGTGAGGGCTCAGAAAGTGTTCGCTGAATGAGTGAACTGATGAATGGATGAATGATGAAAACCATGGGGGACCCGAAGTCAGGCAGATCTGGGTTCAAGCCTTGGCTCTTCCCCTGAGCTCTGGTATATGCCTGAGCTTTTGTCTGTGATTCTCCATCCTCTTTGTTCTAACCTGGAGCCATTCTCTGCAGTGCCTGACTCATCCGATGTGCTTGCAATAGCCTGAGAAAAGGTCCTGGAGGGCTGAGCTCAGCACATGTTCTCTCTGTGGCTACACTCAAGCTACACTCATAGGCTGTGGGTTGTGGGACTTCGGGCAAGTGGCTGTCCTCTGAATCCCAGTTTCCTTATCATCGTATCACCCATCCTGGAAGGTGGTTGTGAGGCTCAGTAAAGTGAGAATGATAATGAGGCTGTGATGATAGCCAGAATAATTAAGTACTTCCTAAGTGTTTAGCCCTGGTTTCATACAAATTCATACATTTTATCATTATCATAATGATATTATATAATAGTATTATACATTAATACAATATCATATTCTGTAATAATAATAATGATAAAATATGTGAATTTAATACAACCCTAGGGGATGGTATTACGATTATTTCCGTTTTACACTTAAGAAAACTTAGGCAGGGCAGGGAAGTAACAGGCCCTGGGCCACCAACACGTGAGCAGTGGGCTACCATGCTGTGGTCCTCAGTGGCGCTCAGTGATGCGGGTGCCACAAATGCCCACACTTGGCCCTTTTCCTGCAACTCAGCCAGGACAGTCTCTGCTTAGCTAATCTGTACCCCACTTGGAGGCAGGTGATGTTTGATCAACTATTAGTTCTTCAATCATTTTACTGCTTTAAAAAAAAAAAAGAAAAACAAATGGGGCCATCGATCCTGGGGAGAGGGCAGAAGGAGGCCACAGAGGGCTGGAGATTGGAGGGGTGGGAAAGTGAGAACAGCACTCGGATGGATGCAGAGAAGTGGGGGAAGACAAGCAGTGTTTTTAGGTGTGTGCTTATTTATTTCAACTCAAATAGACTTCCAAGTCTCTACGGAGACTTCCAGTGTCAGGAGGGAAGAGGGAGAGTGAAGTGGGGAGCTTGGGGGGTGTGACTACCTGGCTGCAGGGAGATGGGGAGGTACAGCAGCAACTGCTGGGCCTGCACCAGCCCACAAGGTTCATGGCAGCCAGCAGGGAGGGCCTGGGGCTTCTGCAAGGAATGGACATTTACTGAGCATCTGATGTGCGCCGGGCCCTGCAAATGCAGCAGAAAACAAGGGAGGCAGGTCTTGTCCTCATGGAGTGCTCATGGGGACAATAGAGGCAGGGACATATCAGACGTGTGAGCCAGAATTGGCTGGTTCATTGGTATGGTGCCACAGTGGCGTAATGATGCAAATGTCTCTGGGGCTACTGGTCATCTTGCTCCACTGTTGTTAACTTGCTCCACTGTTGTTAATGTGAGTGAGTAATCGAATGTGGAGATATGTGCTCATCTCCATCTGCCCGGATCTTCCTGCTTCGCAAAGAGCTTCATAGATGTTACTGTCTAGGTGGGTGGAAAGCAGGGAGGTCCAGGGTCCACCATGTAAAGGGCACAGGTGACCCTCCCCAGGGCTCTAAACAGGTTCTTCTGCAGGGTTGAGGGGGTAGAGCAAGGGACAGTGAGGGATGTGGGGTAGGGGTGGGGAGTGGGACCAAAAGAGGAAGATGCCGATCTTAGGCAATTAACCAGAGAGAAGAGACTGTGTGTGTGAAAAGAGACAGAAAGAGAATACTTCTTTGAGCTCCCATACTACACAAACACACACACACACACGTACATGGGCACAAGATGCACACACAGGCAAGTGCACAGAAGTACATGCATATATACATGCACACACAATGACACAGGCATGTGTGTACACACTCACATGCATGTGCATGTACTTGTGGGTACACACAGAGGCACAAACCACAGCACATTTGCCTTCTTCTTGAAGCTTGTCACATTCTAATTCTACATTGTGCTGCGACTACTGGATAACTGTGCCCCACCTGCACCCAGGCTCTGAGCTCTGGGACAGCAAGGGCAGGCTGGATGGAGGCATGGCTCAGCATTGCAAGCCCAGGAGCAGCAGCACAGTACCCAGCACATAGTAGGTGCTCAATAATCAGTTTTGGTGTGAGGGCGCTGGTGCTGACAACATGTTGAAGAGGAAACTGGGCAGAGCCGCTTGATGCAGAACTCAGGGTGACTTCCGGGAGAAGGCCTCTCATCTCACCCTACTTGACACTGAAGTATCCGTAAGTGGTTTGTTTTGCTTTTTATTATTATTATTATACTTTACGTTCTGGAGGACACATGCAGAACGTGCAGGTTTGTTACACAGGTTACACGTGCCATGGCGGTTTGCTGCATCCATCACCCATCATCTACATTAGACATCTCTCCTAATGTTATCCCTCCCCAATTCCCCCCCACCCCCTGCTAACCCTCCTCTGGCCCCCGACCCCCGACAGGCCCCGGTGTGTGATGTTCCCCTCCCTGTGTCCATGTGTTCCCATTGTTCTTACACACAGATCAGCACAGGAACTCGGAGCGAGGACTGGGAAGAGCCGTCTCCACACTGAGCAGGCTTTACCTTGCTGGCTTCAGCGTTTCAATGGCTCTCACCACTACCACCCTCCAGCTTCCTAAGGAGCCTCCAGTGCACTCAACACTCAATAGGAGGCTGGGTGTGGTGGCTCATGCCTGTAATCCCAGCACTTTGGGAGGCTGAGTCAGGCGGATCACCTGAAGTCAGGAGTTCGAGACCAGCCTGGCCAACATGGCAAAACCCTGTCTCTAAAAAAAAAAAGAAAAACAAACAGTAGGGTTTCCAGGTAACAGAGTAACAGTGAGCATCTATTGATCGCTTACCATGTGTCTAGTGCCTAATCCAGCACCTTACATATACTAACCCATTCAACCTTCATATCAGCCCGTCAAGGTAAGTACTATCCCCGTTTGACAGACGAGGAGGCTGGGGTACAGAGAGGTGAGGCCGCTTGCCCAAAGCCTCACAGTGGGTGAGTACAGGGGTGGTTGAAGCTTGGGCTCCAGAGATACTCTGGCCTGGTTTAAATACTCTGGCACTGGGGTGACACTGGATGCCTTGTCTGGAAAATGGAGTCACAGGAACAGTCCCTGGAAGGACCATGGTGAGGAATGAAGGAGAAAATGAAGGTGCTTGATCAATGTCCCTTCCACACATAGACTCATAGTGACCATGGAGATGTCTGAGACAGGCCCAAGGAACCAGAATATTGGCACTGGAAGGGCCCTTAGAGCACTGAGTTTAGTAGCCCATTTTACAGACTAGAAAACTGAGGCCCCAAGAGGGAAGCAATTGGTTTAAGGTTGCTGGAATTGACTGACATCTTCTCATTCATGGGCCAGTGTTCCTTCCTCAGCCACAACTGTGGTTCAGTGTTGCCTCTAAATCAAAATAATCATCCAGCAAATAAGGGAAAGGCAAGAATGAGGGTCCTAGCGGACTTGAGAGGACTCGGGCTGTGCCTACCTGCTCCTCCTGACAGCAGGGGTCGAGGCTGAGGACAGGGCACCTGGGCCAGCCTTTCTACCACTGAAACACAGGCACGGCTCCCCAGCCCGGGGCCCTCTAGGAGCACCTCAGGGCTGAGCACATCCCTCGGCTCACCCTCCCAGGCCTGTCCCAACTTCTCCTCGGCAGCATCTCCCGCCACACCCAGCCCTACCAGAACCTGTCCCCTTCTCTGAGACTGTGTCACTCTTCTTCCGAGTTAGACAATTCACTGAAAATCCATTTCTAGAGCCCAACTCTCAGGTAAACAACTCCTCATAAACTAGTTGGCAAAGTTGGTATGCTAAATGACTCATTTACCAAGAACGGTGGGACAAATACTTTGGCACACAGGTGGCCAAGAAGCCCATGGCATGGGGTGGTTCATCTGCTGAAGGATTCTTTATTGAGCCCCTGCTGTGTGCCAGGGCAGCAACGTGCAATGGTTAGGAGCTAGAAAAGTCCCTCTCCCTGCCAGAGGCATAAATGGGGCGAGAGATAACAAAAGCAGTGAAAGGAATGGAGAGGGAATTGGGATCATTCACACCTTCTCTTGGGGCCCTGGCTAGCCTGGCAGCCCTGCCGGCTGTCCCACCGCCCCTCCCACCCGAGCACTGCTGGGGCTTCCACACTAGGCCTTCCCTTTCCTCCCACTAAACACAGCCCTGCATTCACCCCGAAGCCTCTGCCTCTGCCGGCAGACCCAGACCCAGACCCCTCACCTAGAGCCTGCACCTGCACTCAGCTCCTACCACTAGCCCTGGTGAGAGGAGAACATCCCCACCTCAGGGCCTCCCAATCCAGTCCTTGTGGCCAGAGTGATAGGCAGTTCCCATCACCTGGCCTCTCAGGGGGCAATGGCCTCATTACTATGGGAGAGGATCTCTGGCTGTGATTATAGAATTCATATCCTGCTCCTCTCACCAAACAGCATCTATTACTTTAAGCAAATAAAAATAGACACAGCTAAAGCAAACTGGAAGAATGAGTAAGTCATAAAGTTAACATGAAAGTGCTCTAAGTCCACCGTGTGCCAGGGCACTGTCGATAGCACAGCGGTCAGGAGTGTGCGTGCTGAACGTGGACTTTCTGGGTTCACGATCCGTCTCTGTCACTTACCAGCTGTGGGTCCCAGAACGAGTTACTCAGCCACTCTATGCCTCAGTTTCTCATCTGTAGACTGTGATAATATTATTTGTCTCCCAGTATTCTGGGAAGATCTAAGGTAGGTAATTTATGCAAAGTGATCCCATCAATTGCTGACACATGATAAGCTCTTGATGAATGTTAGCAATGTTAGGCTTGTACGAGTTCTTCACTGAACACGACAGCTATTTCCCTGCGTGGAAAAGCATACTACAAGGGAGCAGTCCATTGGAGAGAGGATGAAAGTGTGGCTCACAAGTTAAGTGACTTGTCCAAGACCACTCAGCTAGTCAGTGACAGAATAAGGATCTGTCTAGATCTGTGACAGCTGAGTGTGGCTGTAACAGAAAACTTGACTAACAGTAGTTTTGGCAAATACAGGTTTATTTTTCTCACCTGAAATGAGGTCCAGAGGACAATTGCTGGTGCTGGGCACTCATGATGCCATCACACACCAGGCGTCTCTGCTTTTTGGCTCTGCCATTCTTGGCTTGTTAGGCTTCGTCTCTGTGCTTGCTACCTCATGGTCACAAGGGGGCTGCCACAGCTTCAGGCATTTTGTCTGAGCACCAGCCAGAAAGAAGGAGAGCAATACGGCACAGAATTATTCCAGATAAGTCTATCCCTTGTCCTGGACCAGTCACTGGCCAAGAGAGATGAGATTATCATGGCTAATTTAGACCAATTAGAATTATTCCCAATAATAGGCACCTATCCTCCATGAGGGCAAGAGAAGGAGGAATAGAGGGCAGGTGGGTATTAGTGAGTGACAAATGATGTTGGCCATACCGTGTGACCACTGGGACACACTGCCCCTCCACACTCTGCCAGCTTGATATTCTTCATGCCTCTGTCAATGTGCACTGAAGCCCTTGACTGGGCCAGGCCTGAAGCCAGGTCCTGGGGATACAGGGGTGGGTGAGATACACCTTTGCCCTCAGGTGGCTCCCAGTCAGATGAGGGAGGCAGTGGAGAAACGGGTGGTCCATTTAGGTGGTCAGTTCTCTGATGAGAATGGAACTGTGGGGCACAGAGGAAGCCCCTCTTGGATTGGACAGTCGGGAAGATCCTGGTCCCAGCTGATCTCATTCATCTCAGGGTGTAGACCTGGAGGTCCAAGGGCAGGGGGGTCAGTGAGGAGGAAGGGGCTTTCAGGACCGAGGGAAGAGCTCATGCAAAGGCCCCGGAGAAGGCAAGTGAGCAAGATGCCAGCAGGACGGCAAGTCCCCGAGGCTCCCACAGGTCATGGGAGGTGAGGCATGGCCGAGGATTGAGAAGGTAAATAAGGCAGTAGGGGCTGCACCCCATGGGACCTCAGGAGCCACAAGGAGGGGTCTGACCTTGGTCTTGAGTACGGTGGGGAGCCTGGGGAGCAGGAGGCCTTGGGGAGACTCTGGGATGTGCATTTTAGAAATGCATGGAGAGTAGGATGGGAGGGGTGGAGTGGAGGGAGGGCTGGGGTGAGGAGTGGAGTAGGGAATAGGCTAGAGGAACCGTGGAGTGGAAGAAAGGGGTGGGAAGGAGTGGAGAGCAGGGAAAGCTGGAGGAGTGCAGTGGAGTGAGCTGGGGGAGGGGAAGAGTGGAAGGAGTGATGGGGGAGGAATGAAGTAGAGGGAGAGGTGGTGGAGGGGTGGAGAGGAGAGGGGTTGGGAGGGGTGTAGTAGAGGAAGGGCTGTGGGATGGGTGAAGTAGAGGGAGATCTGGAGAGGGGTAAAGAAGAGCAAGGGATTGTGGAGGAGTGGAGTGAGGAAGGGCTGGGGGAGGGGTGAAGTGGAGGGAAGCCTGGGGGAGGGGTGGAGGGGAGGGAGGACCAGGGGAGGCGTGAAGTGGAGGGAGAGCTGAGGGAGTAGTGGAACTGGGCCCAGTTGGGAGGCTTCAGTGTTCATCAGGACTGCGAATGGTAGTTCCCCCATGAAGGTAGCAGGGATGGGTGCACAGGTGCTGTTAGTGAGGAAGCTGGGAGGTGGTGGGTGAGCAGGTATTCAGTGGTCACCTGGATGTTGGTGAAGAGTGGATAGTGGGTCTCGATGAACAGGTTTTTAGTCTGGGTAGCTGGGTAGACATTTACTGACAGCTAGAAACACAAAGGAATCTCTTCGAGACACTGTTGTTCACCTCTTAGCATGGCCCAGTCTGGTCCCAGTTGATCCCATTTATCTCAGGGTGGGTTTCCTGTGGAGGCCTCCTAGGTCATGTGGCTCCCTGTAACTGTGGGAAGCAACCTTCAAGCCACTCTGATCACCTTCTCATCCATCCCTGGAAGGAAAGTGACCTAGAGGCTAGAGGAGGCCAGGTGCAAAGAGGCCCGGGCTGCTCTGGAGGGCACCTTGAAGATGAGCAATGCCTACGGTTTGCAAACTTTCCAGGGACCCTGGTTCCTTCCCCCCACCCACACAGTGCAGAAATACATCCTTTAAAGAGGAAAAGTTGGTTTGAAGTAAACAGATTAGTAGTGGTTATGTGCTAACTCTTTATTAATTAAATGACCCAAATACATTTAAACCTGGGCATTTAATTTAGATTTATAGGGATAATTTAGATTTATAAGACCAGTTATTATGCATTAAGTATAGAAAATGCCAATGGATTTTTACAGGTGATATTTATTGGAGTATTAAAAGAGAAAACTATGTAAAATGTAATTACCTCTCCATGGAATGTAGGAGCTGGCAGGAAGCTAAACGGCAGTGGAAGGGGAGTCGTGACTCACTTCAGGAGCCACTCTCTCACTGTATGGATGGGAACTTCCATGTTGGTCATCAGAATAAAAAGTGAACATCATACCACGGAAATAAGATATCCACGAACCGTGGGGCAAGGTGCAGTCCAGGCCACTTCTGTGCCAGCATCAGGGCTGGTGGGCACTTGGGGCCATAATCTCTTTATTGCCAATCCTTCCATCTTAGTCTTTACAAGTCCCTGATTATTTTACTGAACAATTAGCCACTGACTATGAATTAGATCTTTGCCTCTATTTTCCCATCTCAGCTAAGTGGACAGAAAGATGTGCCACTTGAAGACCTGCTCACTGGGAGGACTTCTTTCTCCCTGTCTCAGGTCCCTCTGGAGTGCTGCAGAATCCCCTCTGGCTGGTCTAGCATATGTCAGTTGATGTGGGTCTATGGTTCTTCCTCTCCCTCTGAGAAGGTGTGCCCACCCAGACATCACAATCTGAGCTTATTTGGAATAAGGACCTTGCAGATATCATTAAGGTAAAGACCTCAAGATGAGATCATCCTGGATTAGGGAAGCCCTAAATCCAATGACAAGCGTCTTTATAAGAGACAGAGAAGGAGAAGACGGAGACAAAAACAGGATGGAGAAGGTTGTGTGAAGATGGAGGAAGAGACTGGTGTGATGCAGCCACGAGCCAAGGAGTGCTAGGAGCCCCAAAGCTGGAAGAGACAAGGCAGCTTCTCCCTTACAGCCTATGGAGAGAGCCTGGCCCTGCTGGCACCTTGATTCCAGACTTCAGAACTGCAAGAGAATCTATTTCTCCTGTTGTAAGCCACCAAGTTTGGGGGCATTTGTTCCAGAAGTCACAGGAAACAAATACGACGAAGGAGAAGGCTCTTCGAGGCTCAGGTGTGGGTTGAAGAAAAGATGGCAGTGCCACCGGAGAGGGTGCTCTGATGAAGGAGACCCCTTCTTCTTAAGCTTCTAAGACCACTTCCCCTTAGCCTTGCATTTCAAAAGGAGAAGTGCAAGTTGAAAATAGAAGGCACAAGATCAGCGGAGGAGACAAAACTGGTGCCAGTAGAGGAACCTGGAGGTTAAAGATGAACGACCCCCACCTCCCAACCCCAGTTCCTATCCTGTCTATAGCTCACAGGCATGGTGTGGAGGAATCTTCCCTGGAAGGCATTATTCTTGCTTAATCATGATTAGACTCCACCTAAGGAACCCCTCGCTTACCTCATTAATCCTGACCCTCTCACACGTACCCTCTAAGACTGTGAGCCTTTAAAAGAGGCCGGGATTTTCTAGTCGGTGAGCTTGGATCTTGAGAAGCGAGTCTGCTGAGACTCCCGGCCCAATAAACAGCTGCTTCCTTCCCAGCTCAGTGTTGGGGCGGTTTGCTCTTGGCTGCTCCTGATTCACTGAGGCCCTCGCCGCTGGCCTGTGCAGTTTACCTGCCAGCAGGACGTGCTCAGGCCCAGACTGGTGATGGGCTAATGCTTCACATGCTGACTCTATAACCACATGGAACAGATAGTACCCAGGCAAGACTGGCTGCCTGGGTCACAGTCACTTGGTGCCCCAGGGTCAGGCATTCTGCCTCTACCTGTGTAACTGAACGGCAGATTACTCGTTCACTACGTTGTAGAGTCCCACTAACAAGAGCGAGGCCTGCTAGAGGAAAAGAGAATTTGTTTCAGAGCCAGCTTGGGGAAGGGGTAAAAAGTGTCCTGCCTTTAAACGCCCTGCTTCACCTTTGGAGCAGAAAGCAGACATTTTTATAAGGTAACTGGGGGAACGTGCGAGGGCAGGGGGTCCCCTGTCTAACCTGGTGTCTTAACTACCAGACAGCTGAGTTGGCACCTTCCTGGGCAGAAATAAGTCATAAAAGAGGCAAAGCAGGCATGCTTTCCATCTACCTTCCTAACGGATGAAAGTCCCGGGCAAGTCCTGGGGGTGAAAGGTCACATCTGCATTTCTGAAAGGGCTATGTGGGAAACAGGGAATAGGGAGGGGGGAGAAAAGAAGAGAAAATCACTGTAAAATAATAATAACTCATTTTTTTTCTTAGAAAAAATGAAGCCACTTGGTTACACCAGGGCTCAGTAGAAGGCCAAGAGCTATTAGTCAGATGCAGAATAGTTATCTTCAGGAGAGCACATGGCTTTGCACCAAAATCCTAGTCAGCTGTGCTGCTGGTGTCTCTTACTGGGGCTTGAGTCTCCTACTGGCACTTGCCGCTGGCCCTGGACAGCATCCCTCCTTATATAGAAGCTCTGGTTCCACCAGACAGGCTGGATTATAAGGCCCAGGTGTTGGGGCACAGGCCTGGAGACTGGCATTGCTGCAGGGCCTTTCTGGCCTCTAAGACTTACTCAGTTTTACAAGTCATTTAGAAAACGGGTGGCGGCAGCACACGCATGTGGAATACACCTCATTCCTAGAGGCCCTCTCCTTCCCAATCAATGTCTTCGCTTTCAAGTAAGAGACAGTAAGGTTGGGAGTCCAATGGATGATGCAATTCTACCACCCACAGGATGACATTTTAGATCTGATTTTCATTTGTGTCTGCCCTGTAGCTATAAAACACAAAAGTTTCCTTGAGGGCAATCTAATCGCTGGTTATCTGTCCATGCTTGAGCAGAGAGGTGAAACGCGGTGCTTGTCATTTTCTTTCTACAAACTCTCCAGTACAGTCATAAGTAGCCATTGCACCCCTCATTCCTTCTGATAAGTCATGATTACTACCTCAGAGGCCAAGTGCAGCAGCCACTTGGGCTGACAATTCTCAGCGTTCAATAGGCACTTTGTCCCAGGCAACCGTAAGTGATGATTTAAGCGATTCAATGTCCCTGCACACCAAGGCATAATACCACAATCCCATTGTCCCTGGCCATGAGGTTCTCACTGTGTTTAAGCCTAATCAAGTCGAACAGCCCACTCCCAAATCCCATTATTGAAGGTTTGTTTTCTGGTGGCACGGCTGATACCCAGTGCTATATCATTCAGGGCTCATTCAGAGAAAACAGGAAGTACACTAGAAATTGCGAACAGACGGGAGTGAATGCAGGGAGCTGATTATAAAAGTGGTGACAGGGTTGAAAGAACAAAAAGAAAAAGATGGGAAGGCTGGGGGCGGTGGCTCACAGCTGTAATCTCAGCACTTTGGGAGGCCAAGGCAGACAGATCACTTGAGGTCAGGAGTTCGAGACCAGCTTGGCCAACATGGCAAAACCTCATCTCTACTAAAAATACAAAAATTAGCTGGTTGTGGTGGCAGACACCTGTAATCCCAGCTACTCAGGAGGCTGAGGCAGGAGAATCATTTGAGACCAGGAGACAGAGGTTGCAGTGAGTCAAGATCATACCACTGCACTCCAGCCTGGGCGATGAGAGCAAAACTCTGTCAAAAAAACAAAAAAAGAAAAGAAAAAGAGAGAAGCCCTATTCCTGGCAGCACAAACCAGAGGAGGTGGTGCTACAGAGCCCAAGACTGCATGTCCTGCTGATGTCATCTGTCACTAGGTCCACTGCTGCCAGAGCCACCCACACCCCGGGCAGCTGCAACTGCCACTGTAGCTATTGCCAGAGTCACCAAAGAACCGTTGCGCTGGTAGCTACCTGGTACAGCCAGAAACTCTCTCAGAAGCAGCTTCTCCCAAGCTCCGTCTTTCAGTCTTCACTAACACTTTCCGTTGTCAGTGCTAACTGGAAGCCAGCAGGCGAGGGAGTCCAGGAGATGCAGCCAGCTGGGATCCAGCCTCACACAGTGGTGTTCATGGCACAGAGAGCAAACAAACAGCCAGTGGACAAATGACCTGCACAGTGCTTCAGCGCTGGACTTTTGTGCTAATCAAAGCAGTTTGAAACTCAGCTCTGTGCCCTTGAACATGGCATTTAATTTTTCAGAGATTTCTTTTACCCAAGGATAAAGTGGGGCTAATAACACCCTCTGCAAAGGGTCGTTGTGTGAGGATTAAGTATGCATGTAAAAGTGTCCGTGCCAGGACCCGGACATGAGATGTCCTCCCTCTGGGGGTCCTGATGTTCTCTGGTTCAGCCTCACCCTTGACTTACTCTCTGACCTTGAATAAGTGTCTGAGTCTCTCTGGGCTCTATTTTCTCATCTGTAAGATGAATGAGGTTGGAATAAAGGCTCTGCAAGGTCCCTCTAGCCCTGTTGAGCTGTATGCTGTGAATCATTCCTTAAATGAAATGAACAGGTTGGGTCTGGCAGGAAGGATAGGAGGGTCTGATTGCTGAAAAGGAGCTGGGGGAGAAGGGAAGGCTTATGGAAGTTCTAGCTGAATCTGAGTGCTCTGAGCTGTGTGCTTCACTGGAGAACATCGTCACATGTCAAGCAGCTCACACCTCAGCCACCTTAATGCTCCCGGCACCTCCAGGTTGACGTTGCCCCTGGCAGCACCGACATGGTCTCCGTTCCCTTTGATGTGCTCACTCCCAGCGTGGCTCAGTTGACAAGAAATTGCCAGGAGCGGCATTTTCCTGCACACTGTGATCCAGAAGGAAAGGGGGCCTTAAATTAAATCCATCATGAAGATTAGGTTTGTAAACCATGGGGCCTTCGAGGGCCCTAAATGCCTGAGCTTTGAAAATCTTCCTATTTCGGCTGGAATTATGAGTTTAAGCCTGCTGGAGCTCAGGACTTGCCGAGATGCCTGTAGAGGCCGGTATTCCTGGGAAGCACTGCCGTCCATGGGCTAAAACATGGGGCACTTTTGTCTAGCAGAGAAGGGTTCAAGGGTCTGTTGTGCCGCTTGCTAATTTATGCCAATTTCTTAGCTTCTCTGAGACTCAGTTTCTTTATTTATAAAAGGAAATCATACTATCTACTGCAATTTGCACTTGGGCTATTTTGGTTCATCCGGCATCTCTTTCCCTCTCTGTTTTTGGCACCTATCACTCCTGTCACCCTTCCTTTGGGAAAGTAAGCTTCCCGCACTCCCCAGGCTCTGATATTCTGATCAGATCATCTGTCAGTGACTCTATTCCACCCCTCTCCTTAGGGAGAGGTATCAGCTTAAACTAAACCAATCACAGCAATCCATTCCCCCAGGAAATAGTGATTGGTCCAAGAAGAGCCTGTGACCAAAATCAGCCTATTAGAATCCTTCATTGAGACCTTATCTATGGCTATAAGAGAGAGCCGTTCTCTCCCCTCTGGAGTCACTGGATGGGATGACCTAAGCTTAGAGCTGCCAATGGTTATGATTCCCCTTCCACTTTCCCTTTCCTGCCTCATGAATAAATCCAGCAGCAAAGAGAAAGATGCTCCTACACAGGCAGAAGCAAAGGTGGAGAAAGATGAGGAGTATGAGCCATCCAGTGATGTCATTGGAGCCCCTGAGCGCAGCTGTGCCTTAGGTTATTCCCTGCTGTCCCTCTCAGCTCTGCAAGCAACTACATTCCCTCTTAGGTGAAAGCAGCTGGACTCTTTTGGTTGACAGTTGAAGGCCCAGGGAATTTGGTAGCTCAGTAAATATTGCTTTTACTCCAGTGGCAGTCACTGCATACCCTACCACAGCTCTTTTCTCTCTAATCTCGGGTGCCTGGGGGAGTATCTGTCCCTCCCTTTTGACTGAGAGCTCCTCAGGGGAGGTACAGGGTCTGATGTGCCCAGCATTTACTTCCATCTCAGTGCCCGGGGCATAGAAAGTGCCCAGGACAGAAGAATCACTTGAACCTGGGCGGCGGAGGATTCGGTGAGCCAAGATCGCGCCACTGAAGTTCAGCTTGGCAATAGAGCAAGACTCTGTCTCAAACAGAAACAAACAAAACAGAAAGTGCCCAGGGAATGTCTGATTATTGAGGGAGGGAGGGAGTGACTGAGTGTTGACCCAGGTTCGCCACTTCCTGTCCTGCATCCTGCTCAGGCCCCTCCTCCATGACTTCTCCCTAAACCACCCCTGTACCCCTAGGATGGTTTACTGAGTGCTGACCATCCTCCTCCAATATCCTCCAACGTCCTCCTCCAGGCTGGGAGCTCTTCATTTTTCCCATCATCCATAAAGCAGTTATTTATTAAGCACCTAGAGGTGCTGTTCTGGGAACTAGGTGTACACATGTGATCAAGATAGGCTCCATCCTGCCTTCCTGGCATTTGCCATGTGGCTGGGGACGCCTATGAAGGACAAAGAAAGAGACAATGCCAGGTCCTGAAGAGTCCTCTGCAAAAGCTAGTGGAGGGGGAGGGGAGGGAGGGGGGCACTTTGGGGAGGAGCTGAGGAGTGAAGGAGATGCCATCTCTGTCATCACCTCCCCTGACCATGACTACCTGCACCTTGCCTAAGGCTGCTTCTTGCATAAGCCTGCACCTGCAGACATGAAGTTGAATCCAGGTAAAAGCAGGAAAAAATACCCTGACCTTCTCTCCTCCTATCTTCTGGTCTCCTCGCTGCACCTCCCATTGGTTAAACCCGACAGAAGCCAGTTGTAGTGCACCCAGGGCAGCCTCCCGGTGCTGAGCTGGACAGGAGGAGATGGAGCATGAACTAGAGTGTGAAGAACAAGCAGCCAGGGATGATTAGCAGAATATTCCCTCCAAAGCTAGTGGCATTGCTTCAGGGCTCTCATTACGGTCTGTTTCTTTATATTTTGGTATCAGTTGAATGTTTCACAGACAGTGTGAATCATTTGTTTTATGAAACTATTTTTAAAAATAATCAGTTAGCCTGGTGCTCAGGGGCAGAAACAAGGTGACCTTGACATCATGACCCCACCTGGAAATTTAGTCTCAAAGCCACATTTGAGGCTGAGCAGGTGCAAGCGCCAGTGAAAGAGCAGAATCCATGTAACTTCCAATGGGAATGAGACTGCCCAACCCTGCCCTCTGTTCAGGGGAGATTTGAATCCAGGAGCCCAAACACCCGGGTTCAGGTTCTGCTTCACTCCTCACCTGCAAGGTGCCTCCTTGAGAAAATCCCTCCTCTCCCAGTTTAAGTTTCCCCAGAAGGCACTAGTGATCCCTCATGGGTTTCCCAGCTCTGATGGGCCAAGTGCCCTCTGAGAAGTGAGAAGTCACTAATACTGTCAGAAGCCCGATGTTTACTGATTGTGGAAGACAGATGACTCTGAACGTACTTATATGGAGGAAGAAATTCAAATAAATGGCTTCTGGAAAGCACCTCAGGAGTATTTTCAAGATGATTCAGATGCAATGATGAGCACTCTTATTAATGCCTGCTGGGACATGAGGGAAAACCAAGGGCAGGTGCCGCCACAGCAGTTTGTGGGGGGAAGGAAGAAACCCAGGAGTGGGGGAGGTGGGAGAGACCCAGCTGTCAGCAGGGCTGTGATTCCAGCTGTGGCCTTACTTCAGGACATGACCTTTGGCAAGCCCTTTTGCCTCTTAGGGCCTCAGTTTCCCCAGATGTAAAATGAAGGGGTTGAACAGATCATTGCTGTGGCTCCTTCCAGCCCTGCACCCACATGGATCAAGGGATCCGGCAGAAGGCAAAATGCTGGGGAGCAGAAGTTTACAGGTCCTTAGCCAGAGGAAAAGCTCCCCACTGGGTACAAGGGAAGGCCCCACAGGCTGAGCTGAAGGCCAGGCCTCCTCCATACTCTCTCCCTAACGTTGAGCAGGCTCCTTTCCTTCTCTGTGTCTTGGTTTCCTTCCCTGGAAAAGGAGATTGTCATGGTGATTTGATTGGGTTTGGATTTAGATCTTGTGATTTTTCTATTTGTCCAATCTGTTATTTGTATACCTTTCTCTCTTTCTCTGCCTTCGTTTGGACTGAATATTATTTATGATTCCACTTTGTCTTCTGTGTTGCTTGTTAACTATAACTCCACATTTTGCATTTTAGTGGTTGCTTGAGGGTTTACAGCAGACATCGTTAGCACAGTCTGCCCAGGAGACATTACACCATTTCTCACTTTAAGAACCTTTCCAGCAGTGTACTTCCACTCCTCCTCTCCCACCGTTGTACTATTGTTATAGGTTTTGCTTGTAGATGATTTGTAAATATTAGGCTACACTATTAATTTTGTTCAACAGGTCAATATTCTCATGTGTGTGTATGTGTGTGTGTGTGTGTGTGTGCGAATAAAACTTGCTCCTCTGTATAGCTGAGCAGTATTTTATTACATGACTATATCACCATTTGCACGCACCTATTGAGAGACATCTTGGTAGTTTCCGGTTTGGGTAATTATGCATGTAGCTGCTATAAATATCTGTGTATGTATTATCGTGTGAACAGAAGTATTCAATTGACTTGGCTTAATATCTATAAGGAGTATTTCTGGATTACGTGGGAAATGTATGTTTAATTTTATAAGCAACTTGAAGACCCTCTTTTGTATACAGCCTTTACAGGATTTCAAATTTATGTATATGCTATGATATGTTTCAAAAGGTAGGCTAATTTGACACAGAACACAAGGATACCAAGATGTACTTTAACTGAGTTTGATTTGAGATCAGAATATCTCCATGAAACAACTGTTTGTAAAATGTTCAAATGGATATATTTTTGATATATAAGTACATCCTTTTATAAATGAATGAATGAATGACAGTGGGAATGGCATTGAAGGGATGGATGTGAGTAAGAGCTGAAATGGAAGCCTGGGGCTGTTGTATCAGCTGAAGTGAGGAGGACAGTGACAGAAGCAGAGTGGAGACTCTAACATGTACCACCCGTGTGGTTACTTGAGGGTGCTCTTGATTTCTTCATGTGGATTCAAGTCACTGTTTGGGTCATTTCGTTTCAGTTTAAAGGAATCCCATTTTACAGTAGATCTGCTCGGAATAGATTCTCTCAATTCTTGTTTATCTGGGAATGTCTGAGGTTCCTCTTCATTTTTGAAGGTTAGTTTTCATCTCCAAAAAAAAGACCCATCATGTAAAGGGCTTTGTTTTTGGTGGTGGTATGTTGTGCAGAGATTTGAGACGAACACTGAACCGGACAAAGATTGGTGACTGCCTTGTCCCAGAGTGAAGACCAGAAGGCCAGAGCAACCTGCTGACATGTGCTGAGTATTGCTTGATGAGCCTCCTCGAGGGGGCAGATTGTGCTGACACATGACGGTGAGAGTGGGTGAGGAGGAGGTTAGCCCATGCTCGTGCTCAGGAGGACGGATGTCAAGAGGAGTGTTTTGTGAAAATGGAATGTCTACTAACTGGATTCTTCAAAAGTGAGCAGAGACAGGGGGGCACTTTCAGGTGTGGGCTGCAGAACACAGGGGCTCCTCCCGAGTGAATGGGCAGGGAGACGCCGTGGGAGCAGGAGGAATGACTGAGTCCAGCTGCAGCATGGCCTTTGGCAAGCAGAGAAGAAATCCCGGCTCCTGGGAACCTGCTGCCTTCACCTCAGTGTGGTCCCGCAGCTCCTGAGGCCAGGTCTGCACTGACGAATGACCCATCTGAATCACCCCAAAGGCTGGTCTTGGACAGAAACCAAGAGGGTGACCTCGCTCTCCTCTTCCATGAAAGGGGCTCAGCACTCATTTTCCACAGGTGTGGGGATGCATTCCATTAGCCAGCCACAGAGTGAGGACTTCTTGCTTTTTAGGTGTAAGAAATGGTGGGGGGAGAAATCTGGGGCCAGCCCTCTGCCAATCATCTGTCCTCAGAGACCCTTTCTGCGTCCCCCAACACGCTGGCACCCCAACTCCTCCTTCATGCATATTTTCATTAAACTTTGCTAATCTGGACTCTTCACAGACCTGTTCTAGGCTCCCAGGAAAAGGAGGTGAATCAGTCTGGTCCTTGTCCTTTAGGTCCCCTGAGATCAATGCAGGAGCCTTCGCAGAAACAGACGGGCAAACACAGAGTGCTACGAGAGCACCAGGAACACTCTGGAGCACTCGCTAAGTACCAGGCACTGTTCACTCTACGCGAATTATCTCACGGAACCCTCCCCACAATTTAGGTGCCTGGGCCCACCCTTACTTGTAAATCAAGGTTATTTTCTTTCTCCACATGGCCAGACGTTTTACCATATACCTGCATGAGAATGCACTACATCCACGAGAATGTACTCACACATATTACTCAGCCAAGGCAAAAAGAAAGAAAAGATGAGTGTTATTAACGGTCCCTTCCAGTCCTGATTGGCCAAAGCCCTTTGATTCTGGACTTTTCAGGAGTGGACGAAGCTGGGTCTGGGTTCAGGGAGAAGTGAGGCTCCTCGGGATGGCCCTGGAGGACATCTGTCCTTGGAAACTGAAGTCGTCTCGCAGAATACAGTGAGTCGTTTAGCCTCCACGTTGGTCCTCACCCCTTACCCAGCTTACAACAAGCCTTCTTGGTCCACCGAGTCTGATACACAGAGGCTCCTTTCACCTTGTCCACCATGCTGCAGGCTTATTGGCATTATTTGGGGCGTTTGTGAAGCTTCATTCCAAGTCATCTTTTTTGGCCAAGAATGTGCTTTACTTGTTAGTACAGTTTCAGTTCCAGGGATGGAAATCTATCCCCTGCAGATTTAAACAGAGCAGAGAAGGAATGTGGCAGCCATTGGCCCATTCAACTAAATTGTCCGAGGGTTGATGGCTTTCAGCACAGCTGAATCCAGTGGCTTAAGGGACAGCATCTTATAACCTTGTTTTCCGTCTCCTGACCAGTGCTTCTACATGGAGCTGTCCTCAGCCATGCTCTTCCCTCTGGTGGGAAATGCCATACTATGGAAATCCCCACATTTATGCCACACTGGCTTCACTTCTCTCTTTCCTGATAGTTTTAGCAAAAGTTCTTGGTATGTGATATGGTCTGAATGTGTGTCCCGTCCACATCTCATGTTGAAATGTGATCCCTAGTATTGGAGGTGGGGCCTGGTGGGAGCACGGAGGTGTATCTTCATGAATCACTTAGCTCCATCCCCACTGCAATGAGTTACTGTGAGATCTGATTGTTAAAAAGTCTGGGACCTCCCCCTCTTTCTCTTGCTTCCTCTCTCCATGTGATGTATCTGATTCCTCTTCACCATCGGTCATGAGTGAAAGCTTCCTGAGGCCTCCCCAGAAGCTGAGTAGATCCTGGCGCCATGCTTGTACAGGCTGCAGAACTGCGAGTCAAATAAACCTCATTTCTTCATAAATTACCCATTTGTGTTGCTATTCCTTTATAGCAATGCACAACAGATGAACAGAGTTTGACTCTGTGGCCTGGCTTGGATCTTCTGCCTACATCTCCATCCTTGCAGAGTGGAGGAATTGCTGATGGGACGGGGGGGGGTGGTGAGCCCACTCTGAAGTCACAGGGTAGCATCAGCTCCACCTGGAGGGATTCAGATGGGGAGTCATTTGTTTCACAAAGGAAAGTTAGAGCGATGTTCAACAGAGAAGGAAGATAGATTGAGGAGGCAAACAAACAGAAAACAAATGCCTAAGGCATCTCTCTCCTCTCTCTTCTTGACAGCTGGATAAGCCCTCCGGTCTTAAGTAGCTTTTCAGAGACGACCTAGCATACCCTCTTGATTTAGTTCAGAAGCCTCCAACCCTTTTACCTCCTTTCTAGCTCTCACTGTTCTCAGCTAACATTTATCAAGTGCTTACTCTGTCACAGGCAGTGTTCAAATTGCTTTATACATACTGGCTACATTAATCCTTCCAATAATCCTGTGAGCTAGGTGTTTTGTTTTCATTTTATAGATGAGAAAACTGAGGTCCAGAGAGGTTAAGTAATTAGTCCAAGGTCACACAGCCTGTGTGTAGCAGGGCTGGGATGCCACCCAGACAGTGACTCTTCAGAGTCCCCCCTCTGAACTGCTGCCCTGCACTTCTAAACGTCACCATACAATGATCACGCTGCTGGCCTGTCCGTCTGTGCATTATGGATGTGATTATTTGCTGAGTGCCTGCCTCCTCCACCAGACTGTGAGTCTCACAAGGGAAGACCCTGTCTGTCTCATCCACTGTGGGTCCCCAGCACCCAGTACCCTGCATAGCACAGAGTGGGACTTGGTGCCCTGACTTCCAATGGGAATGAGGCTGCCCAACCCTGCCCTCTGTTCAGGGGAGATTTGAAGAGTCAAATACACATTTTTAAAAACCTATCTCTCCACTTCTTCCCTTCCTTGCTCATTACCTCTCCCCTTCCCCATCCTTTTTCCTCCTTCCTGCCTTCCTCATCCTCTCTGCCCCTCTCCTGACCACCTCTTTCCTTCCTCCCACCCCTCTTTCTCTGCCTCTGTCCCATACTCTCTCCTCCCTCTCCCCATGCCCTGCCCCTCCCCAAATAATTAAGTGACACGTGGAACCTGTTTGATTTGCATATGGCTCAGGGGCCATGGAGGGCCGGCAGTCGTGTGCTCACTAAATGGCTCCATGCACAGGGATATAATGAGCCAGTTTTATTACATCACTTGGTCCATCCTGTGAGGCGATGTTGTATTCATAGGGAAGAAAACCACTGAGGCCTGAGTGTCTGCGGTTGGAGGGGTGAACAGGCGAGGGAGGATTTGCCCTCTCTGACTCAGGAAATGGCCTGGAGGTAGGAAGGGAGGCCAGGCTGGGCCAGTGGCACCTGTTACCACCACCATAACTGAAGTTCAGGACTCTCCACTGGTCTTGACTACAGCTGTGGTTGGTGCTTCCAGCGTAGGGACCCAAAACTGTTGGGTGCTGACTGCAAGGGGCCCTGACCTCACAGGGGTACCAAGTGCTATTTCTAGACAGAATCATTGGCCTGCCACATAGCAGAGCCCCATTGTACTCTCTGCATGTGCTACTGAGAAACACTTCTGCATTTCTAGCAGCCTTTGTCCATTGCATATTTCCTCCGACACTGGGATCTAATGGCAGGCGCTGGGGAAGTGATCTAATAGCAGCCACCATTCCTCAGGAACCTACTGTGTTCTGGGGCCCTGGGCCTAGTGATTTACTTGGGATATTTCATTTAATCCCCACAACCTGTTGAGGGTAGGTACTGTTATCCCCATTTATGGATGAGGAAATTGAGGCTCAGAGAATTAAAGTGACATGTCCAACGACACAGAGCCAGATTGTGGTGAATGGAATATATGACCTCAGTTCTGCCCAAAACCACAGCCTTCACCACTGCTGCTCTCCATTCCCTCCAATTTGCAAGGACAGCTTGTAGCAAGTGGGGGTCCCACACTTTTATTAAATGTTAAAAACAGCCCTTGTGGTCAAAAAGATTATGATAAATGATGGTTCTTGCCGAAGGCTCGCCTTCCTCTCTGGGGTTAACTAGGAATGGGCTGTTAGGCATCTGAGCTGATTGAGGTCAGGGTGTGCCTGTCCATATGTATGAGGAAGAAGGCAGTGTCTTGGGCTCTGGCAGTAAAGGGAGAGCCAGCTGGGGCTGAGGAGTTCCTGGTCTGGGAAGTGGGGAGGTGGGTCAGAGCTGTGGCTGTGTCTCTAACTCACTGAGTGAGTCAACAAGTTCAACACTTCACAAATGCCTATTGTGCACCTAAGTGCCAGGCTGGTTCTGAGCACTGGGGATACAATGGTAACTCCATTGTATCTGTTCCTGTCCTCAAGCCTGTGGTATTCCAGGGTAGGGTGGACAGAGGAGTCCCTGCCCCTCTGTGGGCTCAGTTTACCTATCTGTGTAAAGAGCAGGCTAAGGTGTAAGCTCAAGTGTCTTCATGAGTCAAGTAGGTAACTCAAGAAACCCACGTCAGGTGGGATGAGGGAGACCAGGCTTCCAGCCACAGAGACGGCTGTGGCTCAGCTCCTGCTACCGACGCAGTCGGCATGCCTGCCAGTGCATCTGTGTGGTGACGGCCTCCATGTTTCAAAGATTTTCTGAAACCATGGTCAAGGAGGGTCTCACAGGACAACCAGTGCGTGGTGCGGGGGACAATCACAAGTACCCCCTCAATGCCGGGGTGCACTGGGCTATCAGAGTCCAAGCTCCATGAAAAGATGGGGCAGCTCAGGGAGAGGTAGGAGGCAGAGCCAGCCCTGCCAATCCTCTGCCCGATGCCCACACGGGCAGATGGGCAGCCCTGGGCAGGGAGAGGCTGTCCACCAGCAGGAGCCCAAGGTGGCCCTGGGCCCTCCTGAGTCAAGAGGTTCAGGGATTTTATGTGTGCACGTGTGTGCCTGTGTATATGTGCATGTGTGTGTGTGTGTGTGTGCGTGTGCGTGTTGTGCTTATGCATGTGTGTGCATGTGTGCGTGCATGCATGTGTGTGTGTGCATGCATGAGTGTGTGTGTGTGTGCTCAGCTGCCCAAGAAGCAGTGTGTGGGTGGTGGCTCAGGGTTGGGGCTGGATGTCTCTAATGCTGACTCCACCTTCAGACTGGAATCTCCTCCTTCTATTCTTGCCTTTGCCTTCTCCTCTTTCCCAACTCAGTAGTATATTGGTAAATGTTTAACAACTGGCTTTTCAGGAAAATAAGCCCTGACTAGTGGTGTTTGCCCATCTCTGTGGTATAAATGCTTCCCCTATGGTCAACATCAAGCTCTCCGTGAATTGTCACTGAACAGGAAGTTTGGGAGGGAAACACATAACACGCTATGACATAGTATTTCCACCATACAATAGCTGTAAGTAACCTCAAATAGATTAACCTCAATAGATATGACAGATGTAAATGATCTCAAAGGCATATGCAATGGCACAATATTAAAAGAGAATTAGCAGCTAATTCTGAGTACTTATTACCTTTGTGCTTAATGTAATTTTTTCATCAGATATCAACTATTTCAACAATAGTATATATCATTTAACTTAATAATATTTAATTTAATCTTTAATAGTGGTCTGTGTTTAAATAGCACGCTGACAGAATTCTTTAACGTTTACCCATCAGCTCCTTGAGCTGGTTTGAGCCAGCTCCAGCACATGAGATGCCCCCTTTCCTCTGGCCCCATCACCCTTGGTTCTTAATCCTGCAATTATGAAAACCAAAATTTGTGTAATTTCTTGTGACCGGCCCCCTGCCTCACTCCATCACTCCCCCTAATGCAGTGCTTGACACTTTCCACTTATTTTTCAATTCCTTTATCATCCAAAATGATGATTAAATTTCCAGCATAACTACTACTTTACCAAACTGAATTCATGCCAGGGTCAGTAGGTGGGGAGAGTACTTGGGCCTTATTCTGAACATCACAGCAGTAACCCACCTCCTTAGTCCTCACTGAGACCACCACAAGGAGAACACTGGGTTCTGGGGCCTCCCTGGAAGACTCCATCTGAACTTCACTGGTGGTCCCCTTGCCCCAAAACCCTGTGTCCTCCTGTGGCCTTGTTCATGTGGTGGTGGGAGAGGGCTGGGGGTGGCAGACTGGTTTCACCAGTGAAGCTTGAAGCTGGAAGGGACTTCCTCATTTTTACAAATGGAGAAACTGAGGCCCAGAGGAGGGCAGGGTCTTGCACAAGGTCACCCAACCCATCAAGGAAGATTCAGAGGGAGGCACCTCATGCCCCCAGCCTGGCTCCTCCTCCAACTGTGTCTCAGCCCCATCAGGGCAGCATGTTCCACCAGAGAGAGCACATGGGGATTATTCAGAGGTGGACAGAGCTCCTCGGTCATGACGCTGGGGACCCTGATCACCCTGGAACCTGGACTGCCAAGTGCTGGAAGTGGGGGGAATCTGAGGGGCAGTTCTACTGCCTGACCCCCATAACACCGCCATCAGCCCCTCTCCCAAGTGGTCATTCATTCTTTGTTCCAACCAGCCTCTGAATTTCCCCTTGAGTCTCCACCTGTTTTCTCCATGCCCCTGACCCTGATCACAGCCCATAGCTGCCTCATCTCCTCCTACCTGGCTCCACATCCGTTTTTCACCCATCAGCAGAGTGACAGGCTCAAAATGAAAATTTGATCATGTCGTGTTCCTGCTTGGATCCTGTCAGGGCCTCCCTCTGCTCATAACTGGGTCTCCACCCTTCAGGGCCATGAGGACTGCAGTGACCTGACCCCCATCACTGCTCTGACCTCATTGCCCCCACCCTGGTCCCCCTCCCTGGAGGTCCCAGGCCCCATGTCCCTCCTGGACACTATTCTTCCCTGGAGTGTCTGCTCCCTTGCTCCCTCCACTTGGGGCCTGCCCCTGTGTGGTCAGGTTGGCCCCGTCTCCCTTCAAGTCTGTACATCCTGTGGCCTCCTCAGGACACTTGTCTGACTGCCAGTGCAGCCTTGATCTAAATTTGTTTGCCCTCTCAGAGTGTCCATTTCCTCTACTTCAGAGTGCTTAATTTCAGGCATGATCACATGCTCTCTAGGGTGTATTGAACAGACTCCTGGGGGAAGGCGTTGACTCTCTGTGCTGTAGCCCCAGCTCCTGGAACCTGGCCTGGAACCTGGATTGGTGCTCAGTGCAGACCTGTGCATGAGTAGGTGAATGAGTGAGTGAATGATGGTGGGGGATTGGTCAGACTGGTGGGAAAAACTACAGGGAAAGGACGCAGACCTTCTGAAAGGTTGGAAGGTTCTGGCAGAGCCCTGGGGCAGAATAGCTGAAGGCAGTTTTCTATAACCCTGAGGCAGAGGGCAAGGAGTAGGTACAAGGGACTGTGGGGTAATTCATCTTAAACAGGTTTGTTTACTTATGTTGACCAAGAACTGAGCTTTGATCATCCGCACACGTGGCACTCCCTGAAGGGGAATGGGAAATGTTAATTACCTGCAGGTTGTGTTGGCTCAGGTTTTCGGCATTGTGCCTGCACTGAATAAAAGCAAGCAGCTCCAGCTTCTCGGGGCTGCTCTCTGGCCACCAGAGCCGGGCAGTCGCCTAGCTGCTCTCACACTGCATACCTGTGTCTGAGTACTCCTTTCATTGTCACTCCGCCAGGGTGTGCGGGGCAGACCCAGCAGGTGGTGTCCATGTGAGGAATGCTGCAACAGATGGAGACGGAACCCTTGAAAACGAAAGTGACGTGACTGGATTTCCAAGTTCGAGGGGATTTTCAAGCTAGGGTTTCTTCATGGGACAACAGTTATCAGCTCACAGCAACAGTATATAAAAGTATTGAAGCAGCTGCTGAAAGCTAGTGGAGCCTCCATCTCAGAGGCCCAATTAAGGGACCTAATGCAAACTGTTATTTTCCATAACCCATGGTTCCCAGAAAAAGGCATGATAGACCCAGTGCTCTGGGGACGAGTGGGAAGAAATCATACACGACATCATGTACAAGGGCAATGGGTCTCAGTAGCAAATGACAAAACCCCCCTGGCATGCACTCTGTGTGCTTGGATGTGGCTTTGGCCGTTGAAGCCCTGAGAGTCTCCCAAGTTGGAAGACTTGTAAATGGAGAATGACAGCCATTCAGGGTTAGGGCATGAGGAACCTGTGAGTGGGAGAGAAGGGGACATGGGGCAGGTGGTCAGCCCTGGGGCTGTTAGAGAAGGAGATGTAAAATCTTAGTTGGGCTTTGAGGGATGAGTAGGAGTTTATCTGGCATTCAAGGTAGACAAGGGCATCCCAGGTGTAGGGAGCAGCATGCACAAAGGCCGGGAGTGGTGGGGGAAGGTCCACAGAGGCTGAATCAAAGTGGTACATGGGACTGTGGCCACAAGGCCAGAGATGTCAGTGAGGCCAGAGTGACAATGGCTTTGGATGTCAGGTGAGGTGTGTGGACTTCATTCTCAGGCCAGTAGGGATCATGAAAGTGACTTGGTCAGATCACCAAGGGGAGATGGAGGCAGGAAGGCCAGAGAAGAGGCAGCTGCTGGGCTGTTGGGGGTGACAGAGGCCTGGCCCAGGGTGACACGTGGGCAGAGTCCACCACATGCTGTGGGTCAGAGAGGGCAGCCTGCTTCCAGCTGATCCCTCCTCAGAGGAAGGTGGCCAGTGCCCACCTGGGAGCAGTGGGTCCAGTGATTCAGGCCAGTGGGTGTCACTAAGAGGACTCTGTGAGCCCAGGCTTTGGGGCAGATGGAGACTTGAAGCCTGGCCCTGCTTTTCTGACCATGTGACCATGAGCTGGTCACTCAGCCTCTCTCACCCAGGGTCTGGCGTCTAACGACAGAGGTGAGCATGCTGCACAGAGCCTCTGTCCTAGAGTCTAGACTAACAACCACCACGAGCACTCAGTAGGTGCCTGCTGTGAGCTCTGCCCCGTTCTCAGCTTTACATCTAGTAATTATTCTAATCCTCACACCAACCCCAGTGGGAACCCCAAATGTGAGCCCTGCCTGGGACCAGGTGACATAAACTTCACCTCTGGTCTACGGATGGGCAAGAGCAACGTAGTGCTTGCTGATAGGTGGGACTGGCATGAGAACTGAGGTCTTGGCTCATCCGCCCCCCTCTCGCACAGCCCCCCAGCCCTGGCTTTACATGCCCCTTTCTTCTCACCTGGCTCCCAGGTTGCCAGCCTCAGGCAGGGCCCCACATGGCACAGATGCCCATTACCCTCCCACCTGCTGGCAAGGAGACATTTATTCCTCCAACCGTGGGTGTTGGAGGAATAGTCGCAGGCTCCATACAGGCCAGCAGGAACCCAAGCGAAGGGCTGGAGCCTCAGCTGTTAAAGTGACTTGGTGCTGGGAGCTGGAGGCCTTGCTGGCCGTGACTGGGTCCGCAGATCAGGGCCTTCCTGACCGGGAGAGACAGTGTCACAGAGTGACCCTGATGGATGGCGCAGAGGGCAGGGGTGGGAGAGCAAGAAACTGAGAAGCCCTGGGGGTGGTCTAGTTGGGGGAGCAACACCGGTCTTTACAGCCAGACACACCTGGACTGGGGCTCCAGCTCTGCCCCACTTGGGCCTTAATTTCATCTATAAAATACTTCATAGGTGTAGACTAGGGGAACGAAATTGGAGCACTGGAAAGAAATCCTTCAGCTCATACAATTCACTCTAAAGATTGTACAGGGGAGGCACCTGGAGCCCAGAGAGGGAGAGCAACTTGTTCCAGGCCACACAGTAAGCTGGCAGTGACTTGCTTGCTGTTGTTTTGGAAAGCCCAAATGAGAACCAGTGACGAATTCCCCTGGGGGTCCAATCCCCAGCCCAGACCTAAACAGAATCTCTAAGGAAGAGTCAAGAAATCTGTTTTAAACAACCTCCCAGGTGCATCTGATGAGTTCCAGGCATGGTAGACTCAGGTGACCGAGACTCCCTTGGTTCAGGGAGGTCACATAGTCCAGTAAGAGCCAAGGAGATGCAGTAAAACCTCTGCTGGTGATGGAAAGACAAAGGCACTGAATCTTTCGCTCTGGAATTGAGCCTGAGGTGTGAAGGCTGGAGCTGCTGCAGCCACTCCTGAAGCAAGAGCTCTGCGTGGATTTCACCTCCATCTTTGTGAGGTCAGTTATGTTGCATTTTCATCATCTGTAACGGCAGGTGCTGATGCAGTGTTAATATTCCTCTGCTGCTGTTCCCACCCTCAGGGCTCAGTTTCCCCATCTGTGCAGTAAAGGAATCGGGCTGGATAAAGTCTAACAGCACACCCAGCTATGGAATTCCAGATTTTTACAAAACCCAAGGGCATGGTGAGAATCAGAGCTCTCAGAGTCAGGCAGGGATTTTTCTTGCCGATTCCCCACGTTCCCCAGGGATTCGGAGATGGCAAACAGTGGGAGGAATATTGACAATGTCAATTCAGTCATAGCTCACACTTACTTGCCTGCTGGGAGATTTACTTCCGGAAAAACTGTACCAGGGGAGGAAAGAAAAGCTTCTTGCTGAGCCCAGGGATTGCTCAAGAACAGGAGGAGGCCCTTGTGGTGACAGTGATGCCCACGGGCTCACGATAATCTCTCTTGGTTTTGTAAAATGCACCCTTATCCACTTGAACATCCCATGGCACTGGGTAGGAAGCAGGACCCAGGAGGAAAGGGCAGCCCAGAGAGGTTAAGTGGCTCACCTGAGGTCACACAGCCGTTACAGGGCTAAGCCAGGGCTCAAACCCATCTCCACATGCTAGATCTCCAATATCCCCAGATAGCTCTGTGCCCCTGACTCAAGTGTGGTCCAGTGTGGTGGCTGAGCTGGTGGTTAACTTTTCTGGATGACCACACGTGGCTGCCTGGGTGAAATCTTCCTGCCGTTACTATATGACCTCCCAGGAGGGGAGGGGAGGGCAAGGGCAGGGGAGTGGCCATTGCAGGCAGCAGCAAGGTGGCATCATGGCCACACAGACCCCGGATGCACCACTCAGGGCTGTGGGACCTGGGGCCAGTGACCTAACCTCACCCGTAAGGCAGACACTAACAAGAGTCCCTGTGTCACAGCCTGAGGTGCAGTGTAGGTCAGCTCACAACTACAGAGCTGCTCAGGAGTCCCAGGCACACAGCGAGTGCCATGTGAAGGTGTCTGAATAACCTCTTTGCAGACAGGACACGCTCCAGGATAGATAAGCCCCTCGAGGGTCTCAGCTCTCATCTAAACCTTGGCCCTGACTCAGCGCCCACAGGATCTCAGATCATCTGCAGTGTCCACACGGAAAGCAGCCTTCTTTCCTCTTGGCCTTTGTATCTGAGCTCCCCTTGCCCTTCAGCTCTGAGCTCCTTTCTCAGCGGGCCTCATCATTTCAGTCCTCCCAAGCCAGCCTCTCTGCCTGCCTCTTTCAGGAAGCCCTCCCTGATTCACCTCTGAGTCTGCATCCCCGCCTTCAGCTCTCTCCAGTGCTCACAAGCCCTATGGCTGGACCTCTAGTTCTGCCTCCACCACTAACCCCAAAGACCTGGATGGCTCCAGGTAAGTCACTTCCCCTCACTAGGCCTCAGTTTCTTCATTTGACTGGTGGGCGTGACTATCCTGCCTGGTATCTCACACGGCGGTGATGCAGATTGAGTGAGTGTGTGGTTGGGTGGGAAATTGCTTTGGAATGTGGCAGCCACATGATGGCTGTGGCTGCTGTAACCCTGTGTGGCTGAGGGTTCTGGCCACTGGGTCCTAAGGGCAGACGTACTCCATGGTCAAGTCCTGACTCTAGCACATCAAAGCTGTGACACCTTGGGTGAGTCACGTGGCCTCTAGGAGATGTAGTCCTCACCTGTGCAATGGGGAGAGCCATGTTACCAGCCTCACAGTGGCGTGCGGAATTAGCTGGGAGGAAACACCCACACATGGCAGGGGCGGGCGACCCTCGTCCATCACTGGGACTGACAGTCGGGGATAGGTGGTGCAACACGGGTCTTGCTGTCCAGACTGTGCCATGTCTTCCCTGACCCCCTGGGTCTTTCCGAGGCCGGGCACCCCGTGACTGACCATGGCAGTGGCTCTCACTGAGCTCCCTGACATCCTCCCTGTGGATTTTTACAGAGTTCTCCCCTTGTGTCAAAATGCCAGCTTCGATTTCTGCCAAGCATGGCACAGATTGGGAGAAGACTGACAACCACCAAATGCTGTCAGGATGCAGTGGAGGCCGCAGTGAGGGCACGAGGATGCTGAAAAGCAGGAGCAGACGTGGACCCAGGAACAAGGGACATGCTCGACACGGCCTGTCTCCCCAGCCTGGCTGAGGACAGGCCACCAGGCAGCCATCAGGAGGGCCCTCAGAGGGGCAAGTGCCCAGGAGAGGAGGTGCTGTGACTGCCTCATTGAGTCTGATGGTATCGTAGTCCCCCGAAGCTGCCACAGCTGTGATACCTGTCCCAGGGCCCATTATTTTGAGGGGGCACTTGCTGCGTCCTTTCCTGTGCACCTTTTCCATTCATCCTCACAACAACCCTCTGAGGGAGGCTCTTTTTTTTTTTAACAGATGAAGAAATGAAGGCTCAGAGAGGCTGAGGAACTTGTTCAGACACCCAGCTAAGCAGAGGATAAAAGAGACTCCATTGTCAGGCTCCTAAGCAAGCTACCAAGGGACCAAGACACTAAACAGTGAAGCATCTCCAAGATGGAGAGGGGAGGGCTGGGAGTGGAAAGGGGGCCATCTGTTCCCAAGCCCAGGGCTAGTTCCATCTTCAGCCACCTCTGAGATCACCTGCAGCCGCAGAGGTCAGTTCCTTGGCCAGCAGGTAACGGTCTACCTCAAGGTCTTACTCTCCCCGGCCTTCTGGTCTGAGGGCTGCTTCTGGGGCTGTGGGAGCTGGCTCAGCCCTCCTGAGCCCAATTATACCCTCCTGTGTCTTGTTCCCCCTGCCCCTCCTTTGTGCTCCCTAGGAACCATTCCCAAGCCCTTATCTGGGGTTCTGCCTTCAAATCTCCCCAGTCTTGGACACATGACCAAGTCCTTCCTGAGGAGCCTGGCCCAAGCCTGCCTCTTGGACACACCTGTGGAAGCAGGTAGAGACCCTCACAGGCTCTGCAAGCTTCAGAGGGGCAGGGCTGGCTCATGGCAACCGAGCCAGAGACTGTAGGAAACACCGCAGAGCATGTCTGGTAGGGCTAAAGGAAGGGCCCAGCAGTCAGCTTGTCTACCCTAAAGCCAGGCCCAAGAGACTGCACCGAGATAGAAACTGGGGCTGAGTCACTGGGGGGATGCAGGGTGTGCAAGGGAAGGTGGACCAAAGAGGCTGGGTCTTCAGGGGCTGACATCAGCTTTGAGGATGTGCCAGTGAGAAACTGCAGCCTCTCCCTAGGCCAGCAGGGGGCTGAAAAGGGCAGAGAGAGCCCGTCCGGGTGCCGGACACTCACAGTCCATAATCCAATACATTGAAAAGATACCTGCATTGCCGTGTTTATGGCAGCACTGTTCACAGTAGCCAAACAATGGAATCAACCCAAAGTGCCCATCAATGGATGAATGGATAAGAAAGATGTGGCACACACACGCAATGGAACAGTATTCAGCCATAATAAAGAATGAAATTGTGCCATTTGCAGCAACATGGAAGGAACTGGAAGCATTATTTGAACAAAGCCAGGCACAGAGAGACAAATATTGATGTTTCCACTCACATGTGGGAGCTAAAAAAAGTGGATCTCATGAAGAAAGAGAATAGATTGGTGGTTACTAGAGGGTGGAAAGAATGGGGGAGGGGAGGATGAACAGAAATTGATTACGTACAAATATACAGTTTGATAGAAGAAATAAGACAGTGTCAGATAGAGACATAGGGAGAGTGCAGTTTAGAATAATCTATTGTACATGTCAAAATAACTGAAACAGTAATTTGAATGTTTCTGGCATAAAGAATAGATGAATATTTAGATAATGGATTGCCTACATACATTAATTTGATATTTACAAATTATATGAATGTATTGTTATCACATGTACCCTGAAATGATGTACAGCTATTATGCATCCATTTAAAAAATATTAACTAATAAAAAGAGCATTGTTCTTTCTGTTACCAAAATTCCAGGTCTCATTGCTCACTTCACAAAAAGCCCGTCGCTGAGATAAGTACTGCCAGGGAAGAAGGCTTTATTCAGGTGTTGTGGCTGAGGAGATGGAGATCAGTCTCAAAGCCGTCTCCTCAACCAACTAAAATCAGGGATTTATATAGCAGGGGAGAAATGAAACTGCATGTGGAAAACAGGACTCAGAGAAGGTTAAGGAAGAGGATTTGGTCAAGAGGGAGCAGGCAGTGGGTTAGGCAATCATAATAGGGGAGCGAGGGGTCTGGCACCTCATTGTCCAGCTTCAGTGATCTGGTGAATTTCAGCTTCTTGATACTGGGGGCTCTGATGATTGGTTTCCTGAGAAAGAAACTCGGATAAGACAAGTGTAGACACACACCTGTAATTCCAGCTACTTGGGAAGCTGAGGCATGAGAATCACTTGAACCCAGGAGGTAGAGGTTGCAGTGAACCAAGATTGTGCCACTGCACTCCAGCCTGAGTAATAGAGTGAGACTCTGTCTCAAAAAGAAAAAAAAAAAATACTAATGTAAGTTTTTCAGGTTTCAAGACTGGGAGGGTAAATTTCTATGTATATTCAAAAGAAACCAACAGTAAACATCAGTTCTCTGGACAGTTGGGCTGAGTTCATTTCTTTGTTTCAGCAACTTGGAAGCCCAAGGCCAGGTCCATGGCTGAGCTCTAGCAATGATACAGGAATAAACGGCATGCATCTCTGTGTGCTTATCTCACCCCAATCTCTCTTTCCTCCAGTTTCCAGTTACTTGCATTGTCATTTTGCATTATGCGTATTTTTGGTAAGCTGCCTCAATGGCTTACAGGAATGGAGGGAAGCATAATTAAACAAATAATGTATAAACCTCACAGGTGTGCAATAGTTGACACTTCTATATCTATTTTAATTAAAAAATAAGGATTTTTCCAGAAAAGTGGAAAATATCCATTGTAAATATTAATTCAAGAAATATGGAACAATGCAACAAAGAAAGTAAAATAAATATCTCCAAGGCCCAGAGACAACTGTGATAAACTCTTGGTTAGCAAATTCCAGGCATAGCTCCATAAACATAAACAGGATGTGACAGAGGGTATTGACTGACAGAAAAAAAAAATAGGATCATATGTTTCCTTGAATTTAGAGAAGAAATGTAAATTGTAATAAAATGGAAGGAATGATGAACTTTAGATGAATTTTGCTTCACACAAACGTACGGTTGAATAGTTGTGCAGGAAACATTTTGAAAAGCCTTAAGGCATTATAGTCATGATTTTGAAATAACCACTGATTAAGTTCTTTTACTGAATGTGATGACGCCTGGATAAAAAAGATTAAGAAATTAGTACGCCTGTACTTCTTCTCACCCTTCATTCTACCACCTCCTGATTTGGTCACATTGTGTCAAAGTTATACTCTTTCCTGCTCTTCTGAAACCACAATTGTTGTGTCTCTTTAAGCTTAGACTTTGCTATGCATTTATACAGATTCAATCCTCTCCTCTTCCTCCTCCTCCTTCTCTTCCTTCTGTTCCCCGCCTCTGCAAACACACACACACATTGCTGGCCTTGTCTCTCCTGAGTTCTTTATAATTTTTGATGGGTTTGTTAGCACTATTTTTTGAGAGTCAGGAAGATTGCTTCTTGTGTCCTGGCACAATCGAGACAGAGCATCTGTTGCCATGACATCTGGAAAATCAACTGCTTGGGTGTAAAATTATAGGGGTCTATTTTCTTGCCTTCAGACTTTGGTAGATGTGGTTCCACCACCTTTTGGCGTAGCTGTGGATATCCCCCCATCGTTGTGACTTGACCAATGAGACCCTATTTTTGAACCTCAGTTGTATACTACCATTCTACTTGACATATTAACATATTTTTATCAGTTTTTTTCCATAAAAGATGTTGTACACCTTTGATCTACAGATTCAGGAATTGTTAATTTGTTTGAATTGTAAGATTGTTTTCTTGCATTGTTTCTTAGATTATGTTGTGCCATTTGTGTCACTGGATACCCACGTGTTTGAAAGTCTTTGTCTTTCAACTCTACCACTGTCTGCCTAATTTGGAAAAGAAACGAAGTTTTTTTCTAGTTAATTCTAACTTGTTCACAATATTCCTTACAGTATTTTAATTATGCTTATTCTTTTTCGGTGTTTTGAATGTAGCTTTCATCTCTCCTGTTTCTTATTTCATTTCACACCTATGCACAGACAACTTGACTTAATTTTGTGCTGTTATTTTATAGCTCTTATTTCAATTCATTTAAGGTTTTTTTTAAAGAGATATCATGTTGTCTGTCATTTCTTAATACTATGAAAAACAACTTTTTGATGTCTCCCCCTGATTCTTCAGGCAGTTCCTCTTGTGGTATATTTTCTTCATCTGTCTTCATGGGTTTTCTTCTTTTTTTATAGCATCTATTCAGAGTTCCTGAATCAGTTTCTTTTTAACCCATTTCTGGATGGGGCCAGCTCTGTGTGGGATGAGAGTATGGGAAAGGATGGGAAAGATGGCCTCAGGTGGTTAGCAGCTTCCATTTGAGTTTGTTGTCTTAGATATTCTGACCACAGCAGTTATTTTCTTTGCAGTGGAAGCAGAGCTCTGTTTTGACATCCCAGTGGTCATGATGGCCTCAGCCAAGCTGTTTAAGTCACAGCCTCCAGGGACTGTTCCCAGGACTGGCTGGGCCCTTGCCCTTCCTCTCCCTACCTAGCCTCTGCCGGCTCCCTGGGTAGGTAGAGTTGGGACTGTGAAGTGGCACCTAAATGTGGGGTTTCCGGAAGCTCAACCTCTCTGCAAACCTGCAGCATCCAACTGTGTCTCCCCAGGGATGACCTCCACTCCCTAGGGGGCCTTTCTGGGTCTCAGCACTTTAAGCTAAAGATTTTTGGACCAACTTCTCAAGTTGAAGATTCTTTATTTTAATAAAACTGGTTGGTACGTCCAGTGTGTTTATGTCCATTCTCAGTTTCTTCATTTGTTCTGGTATAGATTTTTCAATACTTGGTAGATATGTTTCAGATTTTGTAGATGAAATTTCTAGTATAAGTCCTAATAAAAACATACCTTTTTTTCATTTGTGTTGTTTTTTAGGTTGGTTTTGAGAGAGAGGAATGAAATATGAATGTGCCTTCACCAGTATTTTATCACCTGGACATCAAGTGTTTTCTATCCATTACCTCTTTCAATCCCAGCACCAACCCAAAACAGTGGGCAAGGCTGTGTCCCCTGGGAGCGGAACAGAAAGTTGGAGAACAAGCCTGCATGGCCATCCATCATAGGTAAGAGCAGGCAATGCTCACATGTACCTGCACCACCCCAGGGACAAGTCCTGATGTGGGACCCAGCGTGCTCTCATACACTGGGCTTTGGCAAGTGTGAGACTTCAGCTCAAACAGCATGCATGTGACACTTCTGTCCTGCTCTGCACTCTTGTGGCAGACATCACCAGTCAATCACAGCACTCTCCCTGATCCTGAATTCAGTCCCAAAGTCCTTGTCAAGGCAACATATAAGTCAAGAAGACACAACCAACAAAGCGACATTAGCTTGTGAAAGAGAACCTGCTTGCTAGACCAGCATTAGAGACTCTCCAGCTCCTCCAAATGTTGGTGCTAAAGTCAGACAGTCTTGGGTTTCAGCTTCAGCTCTGTGAATGACTAACAGTCTGGCCATAGGCAAGTAAGTATATTTGTCTCTCTGAGTCTCAGTCTTCCCGTGTATAAAGTAGGATGACTTGCCTTCATTGAGGGGATTGCTGAGGTAATGTAGGTAAAGTTTCTAACCAAGCACATGGAATATAACAGATGTCTGATAGTAATTTTGGAAAGAAATGAGAAAGTTCATTCTACCCCCTTCTCCTGGTGATAGACCCAGGAAAGTAGACAGGTTTCATCCATGTGTCAACTCCAGTACTGAGTTAAGATTTTGAGGTCAGGTTCAGACTTAATGGGGCAGGTACTATAATAAATTAATCATGTCCACCATGGGCGTGTAATGGGAAGTAGTGATGTGTGCCACATGTGAGCTGGGGAGTGAAAGAGAGGCTGAGAGATTCAGGACCTGCTTTATCACCCACATCCCACTGTTTCTTGTGGATCACACAAGCATTTGAGCAGAAAGGTCTGCTACTGCTAATATGGTGTTCTCTGCTTCCCTGATGAGTCTGTGTGGTGGGAAGGTCACTGGCAGAAGTGTCAGAAAGGCTGTATTCCAGTTCTGTGGATTGACTGCATGTCCTTGCGCAAGCATGTCCTTTCTGCTTTCCTGGAGGCAGAAAGTAGAGGTGAGGCGGTGACAGTAGTGGGTAAATGTTCAATCTGGAAAGTGAGATAAGCTTAGATGATTCCTAAGAATCCTTCTAATAGAGATACTTAATACATCTATTTCTGTATATTATTTTTTAATGTAAATTTATGTATGTGTTTTGCATGTTTAATTGTAAAATATACATAACATACAATTTAGTGTACAGTTCAGTGGCATTAAGCATTGCTGTGTAACCATCACCACTTCTCTATCTCAGAACTTTTTCATTATCTCTGTCTTAGTTCAGGCTACTGTAACAGAATAGTACAGATTGGATAGCCTAAAAAGCAAACATTTATTGACTGGAATTCTGAAGCTGAGATGTCCAAGATCAAGGCACCTGCAGATATGGTCTCTGGTGAGGGCTGTCTTCCTTGTTCACAGACAGCCGTCTTTGTGTTGTGTCCTCACGTGGCAGAGAGAGAATGCTAGCCTCTTTCTCTTCTTAAGAAGACTGATTTTATCATGGGGGCGGTCCACTGTCAAGACCTCATCTAAACCTGATCACTTCCCAAAGGTCCTGCCTCTTAACGCCAGCCCACTGAGGGTAAGGATTTCTGCATATTAATTTTGGGGGGACACTAACAGGCAGTCCAAGAACAACCCCACTCTGAAATTCTGTACCCATTAAACAATACCTCTTCATTCTTTCCACCCTCCAGCCTGCGGTAACCACCATGCCACTTGCTGTCTCAAAGAATTTGTTTCGGATATCTCACGTAAGTAGAATTATACAATGCTTGCCCTTTTGTGTCTGACAGACATATTTCACTTAACATGTCATCAAGGTTCATCCATGTTGTAGAAAGTATCAGAATTTCATTACTTTTCAAGAAAGAATAGTATTCCATTGTATGTATGCACCATATTTTCTTATCTATCCATGGGTCTTTGCACATTTGGGTTGTTTCTGTCTGTGTCTATTGTGAATAATGCTTCCGTGAACCTTGTTGTACAAATATCTGTTTAACTGCTTTCAGTTCTTTATACGCCCAGGAGTGGAATTTCTGAATCGCGTTCTACATGTGTTTGTTTTTTGTTTTTTGTTTTTTTTTTGCAATCACCATGCTGTTTTCCATAGTGGCTATCCCATTTAACATTCCAGCAGCAATGCCCAAGTTTCTACTTCTCCACATCCTCACCAACACATGTTGTTTTCTTTTATTTTTTTCTGAGATGGAGTTTCGCTCTTGTCACCCAGGCTGGAGTGCAATGACGCAATCTCAGCTCATGCAACCTCCACCTCCTGGGTTCAAGCAATTCTCCTGCCTCAGCTTCCTGAGTAGTTGGGACTACAGATGTGCGCCACCATGCACAGCTTTTTTTTTTTTTTTTTTTTTTTTGTATATTTAGTAGAGACAGATTTTCACCATGTTGACCAGGATGGTCTCGATCTCTTGACCTCATGCTCCACCTGCCTCGGCCTCCCAAAGTGCTGGGATTATAGGCGTGAGCCACCATGTCTGGCCTCCTTTTCTTTTTTTAAAAAAATCATAGCCATCATAATGAATGTAAAATTATATCTCATTGAGATTTGATTTACATTTCCCCAATTTTTTAGTAATAGTGATGTTGAGTTTCTTTTCATGTGCTTATTAGCCACTTGCATATCTTCTTTGGGGAAAAGTCTATTTAAGTTCTTTGCCCATTTAAAATTTTGTTGCTATTGTTGAATTATAGGTGTTCTTTATGTAATCTGGATATTATTCCCATGTCAGAAATTAATTTGCAAATAGTTCCTCCCATTCTGTGGGCTGCCTTTTTACTCCATTCATAGTATCCCTTGAAATACAAAAGATTCTAATGAAAAAATGAAGCCAAATTTACTGATTTTTTTTCTCCCTTTTTCATCTATGTTGTTGTCCTTTCCAAGAAGCCATTGCCAAATTCAATGTCATAAAGTTTTTTCCTGTGTTTTCTTCTAAGAGTTTTACAGTTTTAGCTCTTACATTTCAGTCATTGGTCCACATTGAATTAATTTTTATATACAGTATAAGGTAAGGGTCCCACTTAAAGTTTTTGTGTGTGGATATCTAGTTTTCCCAACACCAATTATTAAAAAGGCTGTCCTTTCCTCATTGAATGATGTTGGCATTATTGTCGAAATCATTTGACCATATATGTGAGGGCTTATTTCTATGTCCTCTACTGTATGTCATTGACCTATATGTCTGTCTTTATGCCAAAACCACACTGTTTATATTGCTGTAGCTCTGTAATAAGTTTTGAAATCAGGAAGTGTGAGACTTCTGGCTTCATTCTTCTTTTTCAAGATTGTATTTGGCTATTTGGAGTCCCTTGAGATTCCAAATAGGATGAGTTTTCTATTTCAGAAAAAAAAATCACACAATCATTACAGTTGGTTGGGATTGCATTAAATCTGTAGATCAAGTTGAGCAACATTGACATCTTAACAATACTAAGTGTACTAATCTATCAGCATGGAGTATCTTTCCACTTATCTGTGTCTTCTTTAATTTCTTTCAGCAGTCTTTTGTAGCTTTCAATGTACAAGTCTTTCACTTCTTGGTTAAGCTAATTCCTAGGTTTTTTTTTTTTTTTTTCATTATAAATGAATGATTTGCTATTGTAAATGTATTGTCTTCTTAATTTTCTTTTTGAATTACTCATTGTTAGTGTATAGAAATGCAAGTGATTTCTCTGTGTTGATTTGTATTCTACAACTTTGCTGAATTTTTTATTAGCTTTAACAGTTTCTGCATACGTGTGTGTATGTGTGTGCGTGTGTGCATGTGTGTGATCTTTAGGATTTTCTACATATAAGATTATGTCATCTGTGAACAGAAATAATTTTATTTCTTCTTTTCCAATTTGGATGCCTTTTATTTCTTTTTATTGCCTGATTTTTTTGAGTAAGACTTTCAGTACTATGTTGCATAGAAGTGGTGAAAGCAGGCATCTTTTTCTTTTCTCTTTTTCCTGATCTTAGAGCAAAAACTTTCAGTTTTTCACCATTGAGTATAATGTTAGTGATTTTTAAAAAAAACAAATACCTCAAATCTTCCTGCTTTTGAATTTCCTAAGCAAACCCTAGAAAGTCAGTATTATTCTGTATGGAATTAAAGGGCCTGGACCTGCCTCCTAAATTTAATGTAAATCCAGGCTTCTCTTGTTGCACAGGGGCTTTGGTTCATTTGAACTTTTGGTGACATAATCTGTCTTTATTTCCAGCTGAGTCTCTAATCCCTGAAATTTCCATGGTGCTAGTAATTAAGGACAAAATTTCTGAAGCACAGAAATTTTGCATCCTGTGTACAAGATTATACAAATTAATAGAGTTTATTAAATTTATTTTGCAGTTACTAAAGAGATTAGACTAACTCTGCATAGCTCCAGAGGCCAAAACAAGAATCAGTTGGTAGAATCCAATTGATTATCTCAAAAGCATTTGTGCTTCAAGGGACATTGCCAAGAAATTTAAAAGACAAGTCAAAGATTGGAACAATGTGTTTGCTAATCATCTATCTGATGAGAACAGATTATAGTTCCTTGAGCAGTGGTTTGTAGTTCTCCTTGAAGAGGTCCTTTATGTCCTTAGTTAGTTGTATTCCTAGGTATTTTATTCTCTTTGTAGCAATTTCAAATGGGAGTTTGCTCACGATTTGGCTATTTGTCTGTTATTGGTGTATAGGAATGCTTGTGATTTTTGCACATTCATTTTGTATCCTGAGACTGCTGAAGTTGTTTGTCAGCTTAAGGAGATTTTGGACTGAGCCAATGGGGTCTTCTAAATATACAATCATGTCATCTGCAAGTAGAGACAATTTGACTTCCTCTTTTCCTTATTGAATACCCTTTATTTCTTTTTCTTGCTTGATTGCTCTGGCTAGAACTTCCAATACTATGTTGAATAGGAATGGTGAGAGACGGCATACTTGTCCAATGCCTGTTTTCAAAGGGAATGCTTCCCTTTGCCCATTCAGCATGATATTGGCTGTGGGTTTGTCATAGATAGCTTTTATTATTTTGAGATGCATTCCATTGATATCTAGATTTACTGAGAGTTTTTAGCACAATGGGCTGTTTAATTTTGTCAAAGGCCTTCTCTGCATTTATTGAGATAATCATGTGGTTTTTGTCTTTGATTCTGTTTATGCGATGGATTGTGTTTATAGATTTGCGTATGTTGAACCAGCCTTGCATCCCTGAGATGAAGCCTGCTTGATTGTGATGGATAATCTTTTTGATGTGCTGTTGCATTCGGTTTGCCAGTGTTTTATTGAAGATTTTTGCATCAATTTTCATCATAAATATTGGCCTGAAATTTTCGTTTTTGGTTGTGTCTCTGCCAGGTTTTGGTATCAGGATGGTGTTGGTCTCAAAAATGAGTTATGGAGTATTCCATCTTTTTGTATTGTTTAGAATTGTTTCAGAAGGAATGGTATCAGCTCCTTTTTGTAGGTCTGGTAGAATTCAGCTGTGAACCTGTCTGGACCTGGAATTTTTTTTTGGTTGGTAGGCTATTAATTGCTGCCTCAACTTCAGATCCTATTAGCCTATTAAGGGATTCAACTTCTTCCTGGTTTAGTCTTGGGCAATGATTTCTTGGATAGGACACCAACAACATAGATGAGAAAGGGAGAAAAAAAACTGATAATTTGCCTTCATTTTTCCATTAAAATCTTTTGTGTTTCAAGGGATACTATCCACAGAGTAAAAAGGCAGCCCACAGAATGGAAGGAACTATTTGCAAACTAATCCAGGAATTTATCCATTTCTTCTAGATTTACTAGTTTATGTGCATAGAATTATTTGTAGTAATCTCTGATGGTAGTTTGTATTTCTATGGAATCAGTGGTGATATCCCCCTTATCATTTTTTATTTCATCTATTCAATTCTTCTCTCTTTTCTTTTTTATTAGTCTGGCTAGCATTCTATCTATTTTGTTGATCTTTTCAAAGCACCAGCTCCTTGATTTATTGATTTTTGAAGGGTTTTTGTGTCTCTATCTCCTTTAGTTCTGCTCTGATCTTAGTTATTTCTTGTCTTCTGCTGGTTTTTGAATTTGTTTGATCTTGCTCCTCTAGTTCAAGGAAATAAGAGAGGACACAAACAGATGGAAAAGCATTCCATGCTCATTGTTAGGAAGAATCAATATCATGAAAATGGCCATACTGCCCTAAGTAATTTATAGATTCAGTGCTGTCCCCATCAAGCTACCATTGACCTTCTTCACAGAACTGGAAAAAAAACACTTTAAACTTCATATGGAACCAAAAAAGAGCCAACATAGCCAAGAAAATCCTAAGCAAAAAGAATAAAGCTGAAGGCATCACACTACCTGACTTCAAACTATACTATAAGGCTACAGTAATCAAAACAGCATGATACTGGTACCAAAGCAGAGACTTAGACCAATGGGACAGAACAGAGGCCTCAGAAGTAATACCACACACCTCCAACCATTTAATCTTTGACAAATCTTACAAAAACAAGCAATAAGGAAAAGATTCCCTGTTTAGTAAATGGTGTTCAGAAAACTGGCTAACCATGTGCAGAAAGCTGAAACTGGACCCATTCCTTACACCTTATACAAAAATTAACTCCAGATGGATTAAAGATTTAAACATAAGACCTAACACCATAAAAACCCTAGAAGAAAACCTAGACAATACCATTCAGGACATAGGAGTAGGCAAGGACTTCATGAGTAAAACACCAAAAGCAATGGCAACAAAAGCCAAAATAAACAAATGGGATCTAATTAAACTTAAGAGCTTCTGTAGAGCAAAAGAAACAATTATTAGAATGAACCAGCAGAATGGGGAAAACATTGTTCAAGCTACCCATCTGACAAAGGGCTAATATCCGGAATCTACAAAGAACTAAAATAAATTTACAAGAAAAAAACAACCCCATCAGAAAGTGGGCCAAGAATACGAACAGGCACTTTTCAAAAGAAAACATTTATTTGGCCAACAAACATATGAAAAAATGCTCATCATCGCTGGTCATTAGAGAAATGCAAATCAAAACCACATTGAGATACCATCTCACACCAGTTAGAATGGTGATCATTAAAAAATCTGGAGACAACAGATGTTGGAGAGGATGTGGAGAAATAAGAACACTTTTGCACTGTTGGTGGGAGTGTAAATTAGTTCAACCATTGTGGTAGACAGTGTGGTGATTCCTCAAGGATCTAGAAATAGAAATACCATTTGACCCAGCAATCCCATTACTGGGTATATACCCAAAGGATTATAAATTGTTCTATTATAAAGACACATGCACATGTATGTTCATTGTGGCGCTGTTTACAATAGCAAAGACTTGGAACCAACTCAAATGCCCATCAAGGATAGACTAAAGAAAGAAAAATATACACCATGGAATACTATGCAGCCATAAAAAAGAATGAGTTCATGTCCTTTGCAGGGACATGGATGAATCTGGAAATCATCATTCTAGGCAAACTGACACAAGAACAGAAAACCAAACACCACATGTTCTCACTCATAAGTGGGTGTTGAACACTGAGAACACATGGATACTGGAAGGGGAACATCACACACTGGGGTCTGTTGGGGGTGGGGGGCTAGGGGAGCCATAGCATGGTGGGGAGGTTGGGGAGTGATAACATTAGGAGAAATACCTAATGTAGGTGATGGGGGATGGGGGTAGCAAACCACCATGGTATGTGTATAATACCTATGTAACAATCCTGCAAGATCTGCACATGTACCCCAGAACTTAAAGTATAATAAAAAAAGAACAGATTATATAAAGAACTCTTATAACTCAACAATAAAAGTACAAATAATTCAATCAAAATAGGCAAAGGATTGGAATATGTATGTATCCAAAGAAGATATAAAATTGCCAGTAAGCACACGGAAAGGTGCCACACATCATTAGTCTTCAGGGAAATGCAATTTAACCCCACAATGAGATACTACTACATACCTACTAGAAAAGTCGGAGAAATCTAAAGAGTGTCACAAGTGTTGGCAAGGATGCGGAGAAACCGGACTCCTCACATACTGCAGGTGGGAATGTAGAAGGTGTAGCCATTTTGGAAAACAGTCTGGCAATTCATAAAAGTGTTAAACATAGAGTCATCACAAAACCCCTAGTTTTCCTCCTTGGTTTGAGCCCAAGATAAATGAAAACACGGCCGGGCACAGTGGCTCACGCCTGTAATCCCAGCACTTTGGGAGGCAGAGGTGGGCGGATCACGAGGTCAAGAGATCGAGACCATCCTGGTCAACACGGTGAAACCCCGTCTCTACTAAAAATGCAAAAATTAGCTGGGCATGGTGGTGCGTGCCTGTAGTCCCAGCTACTCAGGAGGCTGAGGTGGGAGAATTGCTTGAACCCAGGAGGCAGAGGTTGCAGTGAGCCGAGATCCCGCCATTGCACTCCAGTCTGGGTAACAAGAGCGAAACTCTGTCTCAAAAAAAAAAAAAAAATGAAAACACATGTTCACACAAATACTTGTACACAAATGTTTCCAGTGGCATTACCCATAATAACCAAAAGGTGGATACAAACCAAATGCCCATCAACTGATTAATGGATAAGCAAAATGTTTAACCACAGGAAAAAAACATTATTTGAACATAAAAAGAAATGAAGTATTAATACATGTTACCACTTGAAGAAACTTAGAAAACAGTATGCTAAATAAAAGAAGATAGTTACAAAAGACCATATATTACATGATTCCATTATATAAAACATCAAGAAGATGAAAATCCATAGAGACACATAATAGATTAGTGGCTATTTCTGGCATGGGGGATGGAGGAATAAGGGTTTGATAGCTAAAGGGTATGGGATTTCTTTATGAGGTGATAAAAATGTTCTAAAACTGATTGTGGTAATGGTTGCACATATCTGTGATATACTAAATACCATTGAATTGTACATTGTAAGTGGGTGATTTTTATGATATGTGAATTATACATCAATAAAGCTATTATAAAATATAATAGCACAAATAGCTGCCTTTAAGGTAGGAATTCTGGAATGGCAGAGCAAGGTCCTTTAAACAGTCTGCTCCTCTATGAAAGAAACAAGAACACTGGTAAAATTGTCAAAATCAACTTTTTCACAAAGTCTGAAAGTTAATCAAAGGCTTGCAACAATCCAAGGAGCATCTGTTCAAGAACAGCTACTGCATCTCAGTAAGAACAGAGAGCTTTGTGGTGGTTTAACTTGCCCTGTTCTGCTCCTCCTGTGCAGTACCTTGAAAAGCAACAACTTAGCAGCCACAGTTAGCTGTGAGAGCCAGCAGCATAGCAGGTGCTGGAGAGGGAAGACCATAGTTTGAGCGTTCCTCCAAAGACCCAGAGAACTGTCACCATTTTCCCCGCCAGGCAGCTCACTGGATAAGCCCCATTACAAGGCTTACCATTACTTGATCTAACTCAGAGGTCACTCACTGGGGAAAGTCCTATCTTCAGGATGTTTGTTAAAAACAATCAGCAGAAATTGTTTACCCTTGCAGCTGATGAGACAGTAATACCAGTTGAAGCAAACAATATGCTGGCCGAGAAACTGAAAAAGAGGATCTGGAAAGTTAAATATCCATAGGTAGGAGGAATTGAAAAGTGTCAGCATATTCCTGGGGCTCCAGAAGGCCTTGTGCATGTACGGGGCTGAGCCTATACCCAGGAAAACTCGTGAAAACTCTCATCTTTCTTCTCTGGCTGACCTTAAGGCCCTGTGCAAGCAGGAAGTATGGGGCCAAGGCAGAGCTGTAAACTATCGGAATGTGGAAGGCGTGTCTGAAATCATGCAGGGCCTTTTGCAAAGGGTGAGAGATGATTGGTTCAAGGTATTTGAGGAAATCTCCATAAAATCATAGACCACTAAGTTATCTGAGTGGAGAATTCAGTGGCCTCACAGGATAAGAAATACAGACTTTAATGACTAAGTTCAAGAAAATCACTAAACAGAGAAGCAGCAGCAGAAACAGCACCAACAAAGTCCAAGGAGGTCATTAAAAATCTGATTTCAGGGCTGGGCGCGGTGGCTCACGCCTGTAATCCCAGCACTTTGGGAGGCCGAGGCAGGTGGATCACGAGGTCAAGAGATCGAGACCATCCTGGTCAACATGGTGAAACCCCATATCTACTAAAAATAAAAAAATTAGCTGGACTCCAGCCTGGGTAACAGGAGTGAAACTCCGCCTCAAAAAAATCTGATTTCATATGTTGCTCATTAGAATATTTAATATGTTCAGGTTTAAACAGAAGAATTTTACAAGGCATGCAAAGAAACAAGAATATAACTCATACACAGGTTAAAAAAAAAAAAGTGGTCAATAGAAACTATCCTTGAGAAAGCTCAGAGTCGGGACTTACCAAAGACTTTAAGATAGCTGTTATAAATACGTCCAGAAAACAAAAGGAAACCATGTCCAGAGAAATAGAGGAGAGTCTACAAACAATGTTTCTCTAAATAGTGAGACAGAAATTACATTTTAAGATAATCAAATGGAAATCCTGAAGCTGGAAGCTACAATAACTGAAATGGAAATTTCAGTAGTGACTCGGTAATAGATGTGAGTTGGCAGAAGATAAAATATTAGTGAATGAGAAAATAGGTAAGAGAGATGACTCATTCTGAGAAATAGGAAAAAAAGAAAGAAGAAAAATAGCAGAAGCTCAGAAGCTTGTATGGCACTATCTAGCATACCAACATACACAAAATGGGACTTCTAGAATGAGAGGAAAGAGCGAAAAAACCAGAAATTTTTAGGAAATAATGGCTGTAAATTTCCCAAATTTGAAGAAAACATCAACCTACAAACCCAGGAAGCTCGGTAAACTCCGTGTAGGATAAATGCAAAGAAATACATGCTAGACACAGATAGTCAAATTGTCAAAAAGACCAAGACAAAGAGAGTATCTTGAAAGCAGCAAGAGACAAATGACTTATTATATATGAGAAAGACTTGGTGAGATTAACAGCTGGCACTTCTCATCAGAAACCTTGAAGGCCAGAAAGCAGTGTGATACAGATGCAAAGTACTCAAAGGAAAAATGTAAAAAGTGAATCAGGAATTCTATATTCATGAAGTCTTTGCCATGTCTGTGTCCTGAATGGTATTGCCTACATTTTCTCCTACGGTTTTTATGGTTTTAGGTTTTACGTTTAAGCCTTTAATCCATCTTGGGTTAATTTTTGTATAAAGTATAAGGAAGGAGTCTAGTTTCTGTTTTCTGCATATGACTAGCCAGTTTTCCCAGAATCATTGATTAAATAGGGAATTCTTTCCCCATTGCTTGTTTTTGCCTGGTTTGTCAAAGATCAAATGGTTGCAGACGAATGCATGCAGGCCTTAAGACCTAGATGATGGGTTGATGGGTGCGGCAAACCACCGTGGCACATGTATGCCTATGTAACAAACCTGCACGTTCAGCACATGTATCCCAGAACTTACAATAAAATTTAAAAATAATTAATTAATTTAGAAAGAGAGGGCACCAAATTAAAAACAACTCACTGATGATCTTTTGACTATGTGGGTGGGTCATATCTATCAATATCTACCATATGAAAAAATAAAATTGGGAATTTAAAAACGTAAACATATTCCTTTATTTAAAGTTATAATAATAAACTCATTTGTGTTAACACACAAAAAAAGAATGCTATATCCAGGGAAGCTATCTTTCAAAACGGAAGGAGACATTAAGATGTTCCCAGATAAACAAAACCGGAAAGAATCTGTCACTAGCAGAGATGCTGTACGAGGAGTACGGAAGAGAGTGCCTCAGGCTGAACTGAAAGGACTTTGAAGGGATAGTAACTTGAATTCACAGGAAGAACTCAAGAGCACGGGTAAAGGTATCTGTAAAAGGTAAATACAAAAGGTACATGTAAAAGAGAATGTAAATGCATTTCATGTAACCCTTTCTTTCTCATGTCTGATTTTGAAGACCACTGAAACAATGCAGTCAGTAATTATAAATCCGTGTTGGTGTGATTCTAATGTATGAAGATCATTTGCATGAGAATAATAGCACAAAGGAAGGGAGAGGTAATGGAGCTTCGTGAGAGCAAAGTTTCTATGCACTATTGATAGTATTAATCTGAGCTAAATTGTTTTAAACTACTCTGTTCATTGTAATCTCCAAGGCAACCACCAAAAAATAATTTTAAAATATAGTTAAAGAAACAACAAGGAAATTAAAATGACATCAATGGCAGAGCTAGAATTAAATCTTGGGTCAGGGTGACTCAGGGCCTCCTGCACAGTTACCAGGCCATGTCCACAGTCACCAGCACCTTCACACTCGTGTGTGTCCCATAAGCTGGGCGGTGTGGGAGCAGAATCCCTGTTATACGTGCAGAAAAACTGAGACAAATGCGGATGCCTTCGAGATGCTGTGGCTTGTTTGTGATAGGGCTTGCTCTAGAATCCAGGGCACTGGCTGTTTGGCCTTGAAATTGGTGACATACACTCATAACCTCTTTCATTGCACACTCAGTCCCTGAGTCCAAATCTTCAGGAGGCTTAAGAATCACCTGGCCAAGAGGCAATGTGTCGATTCGAAATGCTGATTCCTAGGCTCCAGTGATTCTGATTCTGTATCAGACAGGGCCGAGGAATCTGTAAATCAAGTAGACACCCCCCACCTCACTGCTGCCTTTCTCTCCCCAGGTGACTCTGACGAAAAGTGGTATGCAGACCACACATGGAGAAAAGCTGATTTTAGGATATTCCCGGCCTGCTCTAAGTACTTTGCCTTCATTTCGTCACAGTTTTTCAGAGGATAGACTATGGCCTCAGCCTGCCTGTATGGCCCTTCATGTCTCAGCATCTACTAATACAGTTTAAAGTACTCAGAATAGTGCCTGGCACCAAGTGCACATTTTATAATAATAGCTCTATTTGTTTTTATTTCCTTATTTAATCAGTGAAGCCATCCTAAAATACAGATGTCCTCAATGCCATTTCACAGGCGAGGAAATGTGGGCACAGAGAGGTAAGGTAACTTGTTTAATGATGCACAGCTTATGAATAACAGAGCTGGAGCTCAATCTCTGTTCCATGAGACTCCAGTGCCAGTGCTCCTAACTGCTAGGCTGCCCTGTCCCCAAGACACACACTCCAGATCCTTCCCTTTGCATCTGTACCCATGGACTGAGTCAGGAGAGGTCAGCCAGGTGCTGGACCCAGGCTCCTCCTGCCTTTTTAAGATGAAGGAAGAGCTCTTGTAGGTAGGAGAGGGAATGAGTGGTGGACCCCTGACCTCTTTATACACTCCTGAGCTCACCTCTGATCATCCTCAGGACCCAGCTCTCAAGAAAACAGGCATCCTCCCCAGTGGACTCTAGATTCAGTTTGCTCCAACTCACCATGAGGAAGTTCCAACTGGCATCTCTATGTTGTATGCTTAAGTAGGAAGCTGACAGTTCATCCTCAGGACCATAGGCCTAGGTTTCAATCCCAGCTTCACCTCCTTCTGGCCCTGGGTTTGAGCCCTTGGGCAGGCCTCAGCTTCCTCATCTGTTAAATGGGTATAACAGCTGGGTCTATCTCATGGGCTATGATGGTGGGATAGTATACCCCAAGCGTTCAACGCAGTGGCTTGCACAGACCAAGGCTTGGTAGGAGTCAGCAGCTAGTGACATCACCATTCTCAGCACACAGGCAAAGCCATGTGGGCCTCCCTCTGACATATTTCTTCCTGGTTTTTCCATTAAAAACATATCTGAAGTCCTGAGTTTCCCTGAACTCTCCTCGCCCCAGAAGTCCCTCCTCTGGAGTTGTCTTAAGTTTCAAGGGCAGATGCAGGAGTCGGGCAGGGCCAGATTTTAACTCCGAGCCTTCAAAGGCTCCTGGAGCCATCTGGAGCTTCTGGGCCCATCTGAGCCCAACTCCCTTCTGAATGGGGGCCCATGCACCTGCTCTGATGGAGCCAGGCTTTGACTGCAAGTTTCCCCTGCCAATGGGCAACCTCAGGGGTATCGACCAGATGCCATCTGAGAAGAACATGCTGAGAACTACTGAGAGACGGCAGCCTTCTTCAGCCTGGTGGGGAGAGCAGGGTGGATGGATGAGTTTCTGCCTGGGGCTGAGAACTCTGTCTTCTGCCATGGGACTGTGTGTGGCCTTGGGTAGGTTCCTTCTCTGCATCAGTCTCGGATCCCTCATCTGTCAACTGGAGTGATGCCATTTGTTCAAAATGTTGTCAAGGACACGGTGGAAGAGGAGCATGGGACAAGGCTATACCCCTAAGCTCATCTACAGCAACAATGAGCAGTTATTAAGCACCGGGCTTTGCACTTTGGATTCAATGTCTCATTGTGTCCTGACCACGCTCCCTTGGAGTAGGCCCTCTCATGACCCCTGGTAACAGAGGGAGCAGTGAACTCAGAGAGGCTGAGTATCTTAGCTATGGTCACACAGCTGGTCAGAGGAGGAGCCAGTCTTAAACCAGGGGCAATGGCATTCCATTCGGAACCCTACTCCTGAGCCTGTGACCCCGACAGCAAGGCCTAGACTCCCTCTGCACTGCCTGGGCATCCCCAGCCCTCAAGAGCCTCCCCTCTTTTCCCCCTCCCATGCTCCAAAGTGGCGCTTGGCCTGGAGGAGTCTAGGTGGGTGGTGAGCTCCTCCTCAGGTGTAGAAGCAGATTCTGTGTCACACAGGGCTGAACTAGAGCCACTTGAAGACCGTGGCTGAGAAGGGAAGTCTATGAGCCCCCAGTGCCGGCAGGAGGAGGTATTAGAGGTGACACATTCAGAGGCTGCCAGCTTTAGACTGTGGGGGTTGGCAAGCCTTGCTGGTGCCACTTCCCTCACCCCCTGCCCTGGTGAGCGATGAGGAGCTCAGGGATTTACTGCTCTTAATAAAGAGAGTAGCTGGGACTTTCTGGGTAGAGAATATTTCAGAGTTTGGTCGCCCTCCAGGAGGCTGGAGGCAGCTCCACCAGTGAAGAGAAGCCAGACATCAACTCCTTGTCTTGCAGTACAGCTTGTGGAGGGGCATCGAGCCGAGCAGTGGTCACTGTCGCATTCAGTAAGTGACATGAGCAACACTGGCCTCCTTGCTCCTGCCCAGCTGGCGCCCCAGGGAGTTCCTCGACTTCCTTCATGGATAATCGTCTTACAATTTAAAAACATAGCTGATTTCAGAGCTATCATGGGATAGAGGGGAAGAAGAGCGTGGGGGTCAGTCTGGTCTCATCCAGATTCTGTCACCTACTAGCAGAATAATCTTGCAACCCCACATGTATCACCTCTCATCTCTAGGCCTCTTTTTCTTGGCCGTGGTATGAGACCAAGGTTCTCGCCCCCCAGGCTGCACTGATCATGTTTGCAGCCCTTTGGTTCTTGTTGTTGTTCAGTCGAGGCTTTGCTCCTTGTGGGGTGGCTGTTTACAGATGTTCCTGGTAGTACCCCCAAATCAGGTTCTCTTGCCCCTGTGTCCCAGGGCCTAGTACCCAGGACATGGGGCTGCTCTTTCTTTCACAGCAGCCAGCCGTCTCTGAGCCCTCACTGGGCCCCTGGCAGGTGCTTGGCATGAGGAGGAGTTGTCTCTTCTGCTCTGCCCTGCAAGGCAGGGCCACCATAGACATTGCTTTAGTAGTGAAGATTTTAGGCTCAGAGGAAGTGAGTTGCCCAACAAGTGATCACGCTGGTTTCATATGTGATCAGGGCTATGACCAGAGAAAACAGGATGGGATGTTAATAAGTGCCAGGCAGGGGGAGGAGCCTGCTTTAGTTGGGGTGGTCAGGGAGGGCTTCTTGGAGGAAGGAGACTAGGCACACCGTAGTCTCTGCTTCACTTGAGCAGAGACTAGAGTGTGGAAAAGAAGCCAGCAAATGAAGATTTGGGAAGAGTAAAGGGAGCAGTGGGGGCCTGAGACCCTGGGGAGTCTGGAGAGTTCAGTGAGGGAATCAGGATACCTGGGTCCCAGGTCCAGGTTCTGCACCTACTGTCTAAGTGACCTTGGGCAAGTTGTGCCTCTGTTATATTTTTCCATCTACAAAATATGGTGTAATACACGTGTTTGCTCCATCTTACTGAAGGTCGCAGTGAGGTAACGCATCTGGATGCCAGAGGAGCCGCAGATGTAGGGGAGGCTGCAGGCCGGGGCTCATGTCTGCCAGGTCTTCATGGAGAGGGTGCCTGGGGGCTGGCTGGAGGGTTCCATGGAGAAGGCTGGAGACGTTCAGCTGGCTGAGTAGAGGCCCTCCCTGCCTCTGGTTCTCCCCTCCCTCATCCCTCTTTCCTCCCACCTGTTTAAAGCTCTGCACCCAGAGCATCCTGCCCCACAGGCATCCCAAAGGCCTGAGCAGGTACCCTCTGGGGTGATGATAGAAAGGAAGAGAGGGAGGTGCTGGCCAGTGGAAAAAAAACAGAGAAAAAGACAAGGGAAATGCTTGATATGTCTGGAGTTGGAAAACCACACCTTCCCTCGAAGGTTCAGGTCCAGCTGGGACCCTCCTGCTGAGTCCGGGCTCTCTACCCCTCCCCCACACCCGGAGGCTCCTGCTTTGCTTCTGTGCCTGGGCAAGAGTGGAATAGACACCTGGAGCCTGGTCAACCACCAAGCAGCCACCAGAGAAGGGCCAGGTGCCCAGGAAGCAGGAAGGAGCCAGGAGAGGGGTGGGGAAGACGTGTGTGTGTGTGTGTGTGTGTGTGTGTGTGTGTGTGTGTGTGGTTGGAGAGAGGCAGAGAAAATATAAAGAGTCACAGATGCATATAGAGAGACATACACAGCGAGCTAGACAGAAACACACATCTGGTCAGGCACAGAGACTCATGCCTGTAGTCCCCACACTTTGGGAAGCTGAGGCAGGAGGATCACTTGAGCCCAGGAGTTTGAGGATGATCTGGTCAACATGAAGAGACCCTGTCTCTATTTAATAAAATAATAATAATAATAAAGAAACACACACATCTACATACACACAGAGTCAGAGAGAGACAGGGATACAGAGAAAGCCCCAGACAGAGGAGACAACAGACAGACTGGAGACCAGAGGCACCAAGCCAGGACGTAGCGTGGCCAAATGGAAAAGTGAAGAGCAAGAGTGACAGAAGGAGGGGACGGGGAGACACTGACATGGAAAGGAGGAGAAGAGGGAGGCAGATTGGAGCCAGGTCGCCTCCCACACTGTAGTGTCCTTGTCTGTAAAATCGGTAACAGCAGTGATGGCAGCAGCGGACCGTCCAGTGTGGCCATAGCTATCATGCTGGCCACTACAGGGAGGGCACAGAGAGGAGGTGGGCAGGGGCCACTGTGACAGGACTGGGTTGGGCCACCTGCCAGTGGGGAAGCAGCACAGCAGGGGAGCAGCAGTGTCGGGCAGAAAGGGCCCCTGATGCAGAGCTGAGGCTGCACTTCAGGGACCTGGGGTGGGAAGTGGGAGTGGCACCCACTCCAGGAACCTGGCCAGCAATGCAGCTACTGCGCCCAACCTGCCAAGGGTGCTGGGTTCCCGGGCCTTGGGAGGAGGCTCTGTGTGGGGCTGCTTGGGCGTATCTCCAAAGTCGCCCCACGTCGGGGTGACCACCGAGCTACCACTCTGGCCAGGCCCCGGCTGCAATCTGCTGTGCCCTGGGTCACCCCTGAATGCCAAGGCAATGGGGGAGCTCCTGGTGATGTTGCCCTGTCCTGGACATTCACCCAGCACCCCTGATGCTATAGCCATCCACATTGGGTTAGCAGACCCAGGCCTCTGTGTACTCTTGGAGAGCTGGAAGCAGGCAGGAGTCCTGCCACTCAAGGCGCAGCTGCAGTTGCCCAAACTGGTGGATGCAGCCTCAGGCATCCCTGTACTCTTGGGGCCCAGGAAGACCCCCTGCCCTTGCAGCTCTGAAGTGCCTGCTCCTTCTGCCTGGCTTCTCCCTGCTGTTGGCCCTGCATCCATCTTGGAGCAAAGTCAGAGCCTAGCCTGGATGTCATGAACGGCACCAGGAGGCAGACAGATTTCTAGGTGGGAGGAGAGGGGGTCCCCCATAAAGCCCCACCTTCAGGCAAGAGAGGGCCTAAAGACTGGAGGCAGGGCTGCCAGACCCGCTGACCTGAGTGGGGACTTGTGAAGCCTTTTCTGGGCCTGCTCATGGCTGCCCATGGACCAATCTGCTCACACATCCTCCCCTCTGAGGTGCATAAAAACCCCAGCTCAGCCAGAGCAGGGCAGAGAGTGCAGAGATGATAGGATGACCAGCTGCAGACAGGAGCTACCATCTCTAGGGCTTCCTCTGCTGCGAATTCAAAGCTCCATGGGAAGATCTGCCTACAGAGAGGAGCTACCCTCTGTGGGTCTCCTCTGAGCTGTTCCAACACTCAGTAAAGCTCCTCTTCATCTTGCGCACCCTCCACTTGTCTGCTTACCTCATTCTTCCTGGTTGCAGAACAAGAACTCGGACAAAGCTACCACCAGCCACAAAGATTTCTGACCAGAAGAGCAAAGCCCCAAAGATCTTGTAACAGCAGTATCCTTCACAGCTTCGTGGTGTGGGCTCACTGACCCATGGGCTTTCTACCTCTGTAGAGCCCCAGGAGCAGCCCTTCTGTGGGGAGAACGGAGTGCATGGGGTCGGGGGAGGGAGAGGCTCAAGGCTGGGCCAAGGAGAAAGAACCCACAGTGTGCAACAGCCTGTCCTTTGCATCCACCTCCAGGATGCCTCCTTCCTTGACCTCCGGCAGTTCCTCTGTCCGTCGTCTTCCTCTGGGCCTGCAACCACTCGGGGCAGCCTTTCAGTCCAGACTCGTCCATCTGTTTATTGCACCCACTGTGCCGTGCACTGGGCTTTCAGTTCTACAGCAATGAACTCACTGAATCTTTACAGCAGCCCCATTTTATTGATGAGGAAACCGAAGTCAGAGAAGTTCAGTAACTTGGCCAAGGTCACACAGGAAGTAGAAGAAGCAGTCTCCTGCTCTGATTCTCTGGCTCAGAGTCCCGTGTTTTTCCCGCTGCCCCAGATGAGATGACTCTGGGCCCCCCCTTGGATTTGTAACATGTTCCTTCCTTCCCAATGCCCAGCTGAGAGCTGCCTGCCTGCACAGAAGCAGATTCAGCTTTCCTTGAAACCCACCTGTCTGAGTCTCCCAGATTTCCATGTTGGTACCAGCAGAAAACATGGGGTGGGAGGAGCAAGTGCGTAAGAGAGGGGGAGAAATTCCATCCATGCTTTGAGACACAGAGAAGACACTGAGGTAGACTTCATGCACAAGCAGAGAAGGAGGCACATGTGCACACACAGGGACACACACACACCTTCCCACTGACACACACACATACACTCACATTCAGACACACACATGCAGATCACGCAGCAGAGGCTGGCAGGTGGGTACACACACACACACACTCTCTCACACTCTCTTACACGTGGACCACACAGCAGAGGCTGGCAGGCAGGTGCGCACACACGCACACACTTACACTCTCACACACACGTGGACCACACAGCAGAGGCTGGCAGGCGGGTGCGCACGCACACACATACACACACACACACATACACACGCAGACCACACAGCAGAGGCTGGTAGGCTCAGGCAGCTGGCAAGAGGCAGACCTGGCATTTGAATCCAGGTCCCAGTGATTCAGGGAGTCGCCCTTTACCAGGCTGCAGAGGAGGCAGAAATTGGGCAGGAGGAATCTCAGATCTGTATAATGTTGGTACTTTTCAGCAACTGAAGCCCTGGAGATAAGCCTCATGCAGAAGGCATCGTTATGACTTTGAAGCCCAGAGAGCATTTTGTGGGGCAGCCATGTCATGCCTGTCAGCCCAGATTCTCTGGGAAGCAGACACTGAGAGGGAATTGGGAAGGCAGGAGTTTATCTGTGGGGATGACTTGTGATAAAATGGGAGCACACAGGTTTGCTCTGGGGGAGCCTCAGACCATGATGCCAATCTACATTTCCATCAGCCCTGAGGGATGTAGCATAGTGACCACTGCCCTTAGGGGAGCCTCCCACTGGCTGCTCAGTCACCAGGGAGTGGGCCAGAGAGGTGGGGAGACCCCTCTGTGACTAGAACCAGGTGCCCAAGCTTCAGCTGCTGGTGCCACTGGGTGGGGTGGGAGTTGTCCCCATCAGGCCTGAGGTTCCAAAAGTTGGGCTCAGTCTTTGACTGCAAAATCTTCTCAGTATTCTGCACTGGACAGGCATAGGTCCTGGAGAATTTCCCCATAAACCTCAGGGAGCTGAAGTGCTTCACCAAAGGTCTGTCAGTGAGCTTTAGGGACATCCAAACCCTAATTGTAAGGTATATTACATATACATTACAAATTGTAATAATGTAACAATTTTTACATATTCTGTTGGTGGGTGAGTTTATGAGCATCCCAGGTAGGGTGGGGAGCAGAGGGCTGGGTGTTCTGCAGGGACTGAGCTCCAGAGGCCACCACGGAAGGTGAGGCAGTGCTGGGAGGTGGAGCAACGGTGGGAGGAAAATGTCACTTTTGCCATAAATCTGGCCAACAGAGTGTAAAACTAGCAGGGTTTAAGCCAATGGTGCCTGGATTTTAAGGAGGCAAGGGGACCAGATACCCAGGGAACCCCAGATATATTCAAGGAAAGCAAAGATCACCTGGTGGCCATCAAGCAGATTGTCCAGAGGCAAAACTCTTCATCTGAGGAATTCAGAAATAATTAGACTGTCCTCTTACATAAAGCAGGCATCCGGTACCAGGCTTTAAAGAATATATATAAGTAACAAAAATTTCTATACAGCTCTGAATGCACACATGTCGACACTCATTGTGTAACCCTTGCTGACATTAAGGGACCAAAATGTCCACATAGGAAATCATTTATCCTGACCTATGTGGCTAATATGGCCCAGATTACGCTTAAGCTCCCGCCTTGAGGTCCATAAATACCCCTAAGGAAAATCCATAAGGGTGTGCTCAGTCCGCTCGTGCTGAGGCTCCCCACTGCACTCTTCTGCACTGCTCTTTCTTTCTAATAAAACTTTCCTTTCCACACTGAGACTTGTCTCGGGGTGAGGGCAGGGGGAGGGAGACGTTCAGGATAAATAGCTAATGCATGCAGGGCCGAATACCTAGGTGATGGGTTGATAGGTGCAGCACACCACTATGGCACATGTTTTCCTGTCTAACACACCTGCACACCCTGCACATCTATCCTGGAACTTAAAATTTAAAAAATATTTTTAAACGAAAGGAATGTTGCTAGGACTTCAGAATGCCAGACTAAGTAAATGGGTGCCGTGAAAATACAGTTGTATATATTTGCATGGAAAAAAAACCACTTTTATTTTAAACCTATACTATTGTTGGTAAATTCTTCTGACCAGCCTGTGAATCAGCCACTTTCTGATGCCCGGGCTCTGCCACCTCCCCCAGCAATAATGTGTGCAGCACTTTTCCTGGGATCTCATTATCCTAGGCCAGGCTCATGCTGTAGCAACAAACAACCCTCGAATCTCAGTAATTTAACAAGCGCAGTTTACTTTCTCCTGTGACTGCAGTCCTGGGTGACCCAGGGATCCAGGCTGCTGTAATGTATATTGCCCATCTTAATACAAAGCCTCTATACTTTTCCACAACCGGGAAGAGAGAGCTGAAGGCTTGCAGGGGCCTTTTCCTTCCTCAGCTCAGAAGTGATACTTGTCTCTTTCCCACTGGCTGGAACTGGTTCATGGCCTGCCTACCTGCAGGGAAAGCTGGGAATTGTAGTTTTCATGCACTCAGAAAGGAGAGGAGACCGTGATAGGAAAGAGCATGGGTCTTGTTTAGCACAAGACCTGGATGGCCCAAGTGAAGAAGCTTTGGGTTAGAGCAGTGGGTTCTAAATGCTTATTTGCAGACCAGCTGCATCAGCACCATTAGGAGAGTTTTCGGAAAATAAAGGTGCCCAGGCCACAGTCCTGGAGAGTGATATTCTGTGGTCCAGGAATCTGTGTTTGAACCTGTCTCACAGATGAATAGGCAGATACATTTGGCCACTTCCGGAGCGGAGGGTCCCCAGATCTGAGGGCTGTGAGATGGCTCAAAGATCATTCCAGCTTTAAAAAGAGGTCCCTCTAGCTAAACTCTTCTTCTTGCTCTTCATCTTCCCTGCTGCTGGATTGTGAGTTCACCTGGCATCCTGAGACCAGCCTTTATTTAAACTTCTAGTCCCCAGGGGCCTGTGCTCTTTATACTGATACCAGCTTTGAACTCATTTGGTGGGACAAATTAGGTGCCGAATGCTCCTGTAGCTGGAGAAGTACCCCTGGACCTGGCATTGCAGACTCCCCTCCCCTCTGGATAAGGAAGAGGCAAGGCTCTCACCAGAGCCCCAAACCACTTTCCCCAGGAGGTGTGCCTGCTGGTATTTTTCAGGTTTGGGAACTTTAAGAGGCAGGGAGCAGAGGTCAAAAGTGTGCTAAACACCTTCATTATGACCAATGCACTCTGCTGCTGTAGTTTAATTCTACTGGGAGAATGAGATCGGAAAGACAGTGCTGATTTAATTTGCAAGAATGAATAAAGATAAGACAAATAAGATGGTAACTGAGGGTAATGAAGCTCCAGGAGCACATAATTCACATCGCCTCCAACCTGGGCCTCCTTTCCTACGACTGTCTTTCTGTGTTTGGAGTTGATTAAGCCCAGACAACTGCCGTTTATTGTCTTTTTCTGCTGCAGGAGTGAGGCTGACTTCTGGGACTGGGCAGTGGGTATGCATTGGAGTTCACAAAAGCCAACTGACAGCCAAATGTTCAGTTTTCAAAGCCAGTTTCAAAACCATTGATAGCTTGGAATTGGCCACGGTGGAAATATTTACACACAGAAACTGGCAAATCGGAGCTTTTCCTTTTTATTTTTTGCCAGCATCCCCACCGTATTAGGGTCTCTGTCAAAGGTTAAATCAGCTTAAGCAGAGGAAGAGACAAAACTCGCGGAGCCTCTCCAGTGTCTGTGGAGCTCCACTGTCGAGGAAGGAGAGTAAAAGAATGCATTTCTTAGTGAGCATTTCCACAACAGCAGCCCTGAACTTGGAATGGGCCTCCTAGATGGGGATTTACAGGTGTACTGAAAACGCACTCATTACAGAGCCCAGTGCCAGGCTGGATCCAGAATGCCTAGGGACCAGGGTCAGCTGTGTGCAGGGGAGGGCATCATTGGTATACACAGGGCACACCCATCGTGCACACATGAAGACCTTTCATCAGTGCACACAGTGACGTGTGTTCGTGAGTGCAGAGGGCGTGTGCCTGCAGGGCCTGGGGGAGGGGGTGTTCTCTTTGGTGTGTGAGCAAGCATCTGGTTAGACATGAAGGCCCATTGGCTTGTCAACATATGTGATGTGATTAACCAAACTTGACAGTACTCAAGTCTCTGTGAGTTTCCTCTGCCGCTACAATAAATCACCACCGCAATTTTAATAGCTTGAAATGACACACATTTATCATCCTCAAGTTCTGAAGATCAGAAGCCTCAAATGGGTCGGTAGAGCTCCACTCCTTCGGGAGGTTCTAGGAGAACTTGCCCTTTTCCCCTTGATTTTCCTTTGTGGCCTTTTTGATCTCCAGCTTCTCAAGGCTGCCCACACACCTTGGCTCGTGGCCCCACATCATTTGATCTGATTCTGTCATCGCATCTCTTTCTCCGACTCTCCTACCTCCCTCTTTCCCTTATAAGGGCTTTGTGATTACATGGGGACCATCTGGAAAAATCTAGGGTAATCTCTCCATCCCTAGTCCTTGATTTAATCACACCCACAAAGTCCCTTTTGATAGGAAAGGTGACATATATACAGGTTCCAGGGATAGAGGGTGTGGATATCTTTTGAGGGCCATATTCTGCCTATTACAGTCTGCCCTCTGCTCCCAAAGATTCCCATCCATCCCAAATGCAAAATTCATTCAATTTGTCCCAATATCTCCCAAAGTCTCAACCCATGACAGCATCACCTCAGAGTGCAAAATCTCATCTAAATCTCTTCAGCTCAAAAGCCCTAACTCTCATCATGAAGAGCATCTAAAACAGGTGTCTGGCGAGACTCCTCATATGGCCCATTCTGGGGCAACATTCTTCTCCACTTGTAAGCTGTAGAATAGAGATATGAGTAGTTCCCACTTTGTATGTATCAGTCAGGGCTCAGCCAGAGGAGCAGAGCCAATAGGAGAATAGAAAGAAGGGGGTCAGGATCTGGAGAGAATGAACAGCAATTGCAGGCCCGACTCCTCTGTTCTCAATGGGATGGCAGATCCACGACAACATGGCTACTATAACATGGGTGTTGCTGTTCTTCTGCCACCAACGCTTGTGCGTGAACTCCCCTCGTAACAGGAAACAGGAGCAGAGAGTGGAGCTGTGCCTAGCCGAGTTGGTGTGGCCAACCCCAGCACCCTCCCAGCATTGCTGAGAGCAAACAGGCCGTGTCCGAGGGATCTGAGCTCGGCGGCCTGCCAGGTGATTGCCATGGTGTTGGTGGCTCCTGCCAATATCCCTATGATGGTCCCACATCTGCTTGCCTCCATCTCTCCGTGGGAAGTGTGTTTACTGGTAGACATGGCAGGTGGACCTTCTGGGCTGGTTCATGGACTTCAGCAAGATGGAAAAGAGCTTTCTCTCACAGCAAACGTGCTATTTCATCTTGCTTTGGGGCTCAGGAAATCAGGGAGTCTGTCTGGGTGGGAGGAAGCTAAAGGTAGGTGTGGATGTACCCTCCAAGGGTGGAGAGTATGCAAAGTTGGAGACCTGTGTTGCTGGGACCAAAAGCAATTGCAGGAATGTGAAAGGATGCAGTAGGAGGAGAAAGCCTGTGGGCCCCAAAGTGGGCGGCTGGAGGCTGGAGAGAAAGAAGAGATTGGCTGTGTGAAGAGCAACCGAAGCGCAGCCAAGGCACAAACACATCTGGGTTTCTAGTCACGTGAATCAGCAGCCGCTCCAGATGTGTGGCCGGAGTCGGAGGGAGGAAAAGCAGATCTCGAGGATCTCAATTCAAGGGCTGAACCTCACAGTGTGGCTCTGGTTTTCGATTCCCCTTGTGCAGTCTGCAATGAAGGCCACTGCGTGTTTCTGTGGGACCTGGTGCTTCAGGGCTGGAAGGAGGGTGGGGTGGGGGTCAGGGGGCATCCTGGAGTCCCAGTCAGTCAGGGAAGACCTGTTTTCTGGGGAATGAGGAAGAGAGTGGAGCTGAGTCACCCCAAAAGGCAGGAGGGGCTGGAGCTTCCATGCATTGTCAGGTTTGATGAGGGGGCGCCTGGCAGTGAAGGGGAAAGGACTCGGGAGCTTTATGGGAGCAGGTGGGGTGGTCCAAGTGGGGCCTGAGGCTTCAGAGAATAAGACTGTGAATAGTAGGGGACAGCTGTGAGGTGCCACCTGTGAGCAGGTGAGGGATGCTGACAGCTCCAAAGCGTGGAAGACTGGACCTTAGGCCTCTCGTGGGCTCCCTGAACTCCCAGGGACTCAGGCCACCCGGGATCGTGAGAATGTAATGAAACCCCTCATCCAGGGCTCAAGGCCTCAAAAAGAATTGGGGCTAGGAAGGCCCCTTGAGCGAACACAGCCACATAACCTTATAATCAGGGATACTGAGGTCTGGGCAGTGCGGGAGGGCATCAGGAGTGACCTTTCTGAGCGCACACAGTCAGGAACACCTACCACAGACGAGAGACTCTCTCTTCCACCACCTCTGTCCCCTAACCAGGGCATCGCACCCCTGGACAACATAGTAGTCCAGGCCCAACTCTGAAGAAGCTGTGTGTAGCGCACTGTCTCCGGAGCCACCAATTAAAGCCCATGCTGCCTGGAAGGCGTGAGCCGGCCCCTCTCCCATCAGCCCAGCAGCAGGGACCCCTCTCAGACCAGGCAGAGACGCTGCAGTGGTGGAGGGTGAGCCCAGCAGGGGGCCTGGAAGCAGAGCAAGACCAGGAGGGGGCTGGGCAGCAGCAACAGGTTGAGGGGCAGGAGCCCCAGTGCTGGCAGCTATAGGAAGGACAGAGAGGGTCAGAGTGGCTGGAAGATGATATGTCCCAGGGGCTACTCTCTTCAGGGAAGGGCCTCTGGGTGTGGAGCGAGTGGAGGGAATTGGACCCTGCCTCATGCACACAGTCCTGTGGCCCCAGGTGGCCAGTGACCTCACCACTCTGACCCAGGATCAGGGAGAAGAATGCCCCATCCCAGGACTGCAGCGAAGACTGAGATAACCTTAACCCATTTATGTCGAAGTTTGCAAATTTTTCATGTGAAAAATCAGACCTTGGCGATGACCTTGAGTGGTAGGATATAAATAACTCCCGCAAGCTTAGCATTCCAATAATGGATCACTAGGCATACATTGGGTAACATGCTCAGGCCAGTACCTGATAGACAGCCTCCCTCCCCATTCCCCTGCCAGGACTCCCCAGGGGTCAGGATTGTGGGCTCTGCAGTTGCACCTCTGGGCTTGTGTCCTGCTCTGCTGCCTGCTGGCTATTGGACACAGAACAAGTCCCTCTCCTTCCCTGAGCCTCAGCTTCCTCTGCAGAATGGAGATGCTAATAGCACCTTCCTCCAGCCTGTGGCAAGGACCCAGGGAGATAATCCCCATAAAGTGCCTGGCGCAGGCCATGGGTATCACCCCGAGCTGGGGGTCTGCAGGGGCCTTTTAGACAGTGAAGTCGACCACAGGACAGGTTGTCATTCCCACAGCTATCCTGCCTGTCCCTTCCAGAACCCCACGTAACAGCTGTTTCTCTCTGCCCCCTGTACTTCTCTCTCACTCTTTACCTAGGTTGGCAGTGTGGGTCTGGTCTGAGCTTGGTGTGCAGAAATGGATTCTCTGTGCTCGTGACCTTGTGACTCTACCTGAAATTGCTATTCTTCTCTACCCAGTGAATGACAAGAGCACAGACATGTCAGGGGCCTGTGTTGTGTCTCTGAGCAATTCAGGCTGCATCACCCACCCCTAGGCTGCCCTCACCATTGAGGGGCTCGTCTCTAACAACCTGGGAAAATGCAGCCAACACTTTGAAGACATATTATGTAAAAAACAACATTTCCACTGCGCGAGTCCTTCCTTTCTCCCCGCTTTTGTTTTCTTTAAATGTCAACACCTCTTACTCATTCTTCTGTCTCATGGAAGCTATCAAAAGAGGGATGATTCTGGGAATCCATGAACTCCTGGAAAGTTGTGGCTCCTAAAAACATTTGCAGCATGAAATACGGCTCTGTGAGTGTGTAAGCGCAGACAGTTTCGTGGGCCACTGCAACACGACATTACAAGGGGGAACTGTCGGGAATGAGCTGCTCCTAACTGGTGCTCATGGCTTCCACTTTAAACTGTGACACCTGGGGAAGCCATGCAGCTCAGGTAGGTCTCTTAGCCCTGTGTCGCCAGGTAAAGCAGCCAGGTCATCAGGATCCTCTCACCTGTATGGCTCCCTGGAGTACAGGCTCCTTTTCTGTCTGACTCTATCCTTAGGCCTCCATGCCCGAACTTGGGTCCTGTCTCTAGACCCTTGTCCATGGCCTTTGGAATGGGGTCTTTGAGTCTCACTCTCCCTAATGGCTTGAACCAGATGGCATCCATCTCATGGTAGAGCTCAGCAGACAGCCTGGCAAGTGGAGCAGGGCCGATTTCACAGCATCCTCAGACCTGGGCAAGAGGCCTGTGCCCTGGGGTCCCTCACTTTAGAAGATCCTGCTCTGGCCATGCATCTCCCCAAATCCCAAGGAATCCATGGAGCCAACGGGATGACATGATCACTTCAAGTCTTCCTGACACCTCCCACTGTTCTAGATCACTGCCTGATACCTGGGACTGCAGCGTTCCCTGCCCAGATATCCCAAAGCCCACTTCCTGAGCCCAGCTGGGCCTCTTCCCCAGATCCATCCTCCTGAGGGTGGCCTGCACTGTGAGTGCACACCCAGGCCTGAGGAGTGGCCAGTGTTTGTGGGGGTTATGAAAGGGACTTGAAGATATGCTCTGGTGTCCAAGAGCAGGTGAGCCCCTCATGGTGTGGGAGGGACCTGGGGTAGGAAAAGAAGGGAGTGGGTCAAGGAGGGGTCAAGGCTGGTTCTCCCTGCACCTCCACAGCTGGGGTGGGACCCCAGGGGGCCTGAGCACTTTAAACTCAAAACTGGCCTCCTAGGTTGCTATAAGTTGCATTTGTTAAGGGAGAAGTGTAGGACATCTTTTGCTCACCAGTTTGTTCATTTGGTTTATCATTTTAAATATTTGGGAATGTGGATGTCCATTTGTGCTCTTTCCCTGGGCCCCTCAAATGTCAGGGATGACCAGAGCACCCACTGTGCACAGACATTGTGCTTGGTCCTGGGGGTCAGAGCCAGGGGCAGCCTCAGCCACCTCCCCGTTATATGATTAGGAGCGGTAGAGTCAGGGTGGCCTCCCCGGCCTAATCTGGTTGAGGAGCAGGTGGAGTCCTCATCTACACAAGGCTCTGTCTGCGGCACCCGCTGAAGTACCTGCTCTGCCTTTGAGGAAGCAGTTTTTGCACTGGGCAAGAGGGGCATGCTCTGCCTAAGTGGGAGTTCACTATGTGCTCTGGAGAGAGCAGGCCCTTTAAGGCAGTGGGGCTGGAGAAGGTGGAGCTGGATTTAGGGGGACTCCTGACTCCTCTGTTACTTATGACTACCCTGGTCCTACCATCTTTCCCACGTTCAGGTGAGGACACCTGGTCCAGGCCACAGGGTCAGCAAATGCCCCTCCATCCTCCAACTGAGACCCAGGGAAGGGAAGTGCCTTGCCCAGGGCCACACCCTAGGCTAGTAGAGAGTCAGGATGGAAATCCAGGACCTCAGCTCTAAAGAGGGTTTGTTTATCCTGAATCCCAGGGTCCCTGTGGCCTCTGCGCAGAATGATCCTCACGACCTGTGCTGGTTGATTTGCACGTCAGTGTGTCTGGGTTAAGGGACGCCTGGAGAGCTGGGAAAGCACTCATTACTCCCAATGCTTCAGCAGACGTGGAGCCTGGGCCTCTTCTGCTGAAAGGAAACTCCAGGTGACTTGGCATTTGATTGGAATGATTGGGCTGCCCCAGGTGTGCCTCTGAGGGTGTTTCTGGAGGAGGTTGGCATGGGAGTCAGTGGAGTGAGTGGGAATGTCAGCCCTCAGTGGGGGAACGGGCCCCATTCATCCTGCTGGGGGCTCTAATGGAACAAAAAGGCAGAAGAACGGTTGATTCTGGCTCTCTCTTCTGGAGCCAGGATGCCCTTCTTCTCCTGCCCTTAAATATCAGAGCTCCAGGTTCTCCAGCGTATGGACTCAGGACTCGCATCAGTAGCTCCCTGGGCTCTTAGGCCTTTGTCTTCAGACTGGCGGTTACACCGGTGGCCTCCCTTGGTTCTCAGGCCTTCGGACTTGGGCTGAGCCTCGCTACCAGCTTCCCTGGTTCTCCAGCGTGCAGGAGTTGGTAATGGGATTGCTGGGAGCCCACCACCCTGACCCTGGCTGGCCTCTTTGGCCTGGGTCTTTCACGGCATCCTGAACTTCCCCAACCTTTATCGAGCTGAACCTGATTGAATGCCATGTTCACTTTCCACCCCGGTGGCTGAGACCCTTTCTCAATGTCCAGCCAAAGGGGTGAAAATAATTCAATGTGATTTAAATAATAAAGCAATTGCTGCTGAAGCATCTGGGCTGGAGAGCTGGGAGCAGCAGGCCAGCTGCAGACATGTGTCTTCACCTCACTGCTGCCTTCCTCAGAATGAGACCTCAGAGGGGCTGGCATGGAGCTCTGGGCCCAGGCGGCCCTGCCATGGACCTGCTCTTCCCTAGCTAGGCAAGCCTGGGTCTGTCTTCACCTCAGCCGCACACAGTGGAGCCCACTGTGCCCCCGTGGGGGTGGTAGTGAGGTGTGAAGATGCTGTGCAGCCCCAGACCCAGGTGCGAACCAGCTTCCTCCCAGGAGCCCTGGTGCTCTGAATCTCCACCAGCAGGGAGCGCTGTGAGCACAGCAGTGTTGGTCCTGCCCCCTTCAGGGACCCAGTGCTCGCCATGGAGACTCACCTCTTGGTGGCTCTCTGTGGAAGGAAGCAGATCAAAGCAACCCCAACCCCCACTCCCCCATCCACACACACACAGCACCAATTTTCCTGGCACTGACAGGCCTGACTGTTCTCTGAGTCCCTGTCCTGCACACAGGGAGGATGGGGCACTGGGCAGAGACTTGGGTTCAGGTCTGAGCACTGCATCCTCTGGGAGCTGCTTCCCTTTCAGGGCTCACCTTCCTCATCTGTACAATGGGGCCATTGCTCCTATCTCTCTGGCTGGCTGGGGGAACTCAGATCTATACAGGATGCCTGAGCTCCTGATACACCTCCAGCACCATGCTGCCCCATTTTAGCACAGCGCTGCCCCTCATCTCTTTCCCCCACTGTCTCTGTGTGAGTTATCTTGGAGCTGGGATCTCATCTGCAGGGAGCTGTCCATGCTGTCATGATCCTCTCCATGGGAACTGAGTCCCCTAAACAAAGTTTAATCCACCTTTTACAGCCTGAGGTTCATTTTTTTTCTATTTGTTATTTATTGGAACAACTCCCAGTAGCGGAGAGACCACTTCCTAACGCCCCTCATCAGAGCCACGAAGAAAAACCTAGCCCCATGAAGGTCAATGAGAGGCTGAAGTTCCCATCCTGGACTCTGCCACTGACCCACTGTCTCTTTCTGCACCATGGATTTTTCTCTAAAGTGTAGCACAACCATGCCTTTGGCTATGTCTCAGGGTAGGGAGAGGTTTGCAAGGAACAAATGAAAGAAAAGTGAAGAAGGGGGGTTCTGCTCATTAGCGTTTAGACTATTCACGTTGAATATGACCATGATGCGGTCGAAGTAAGATTTGCTATCCAGCAATTGATATGCTCATCTCCACTGTTTTTTGTTTATTTGCTTCTTCTTTGCTGCCTTCTTTTCAATTAGTTGAATCTGTTGGTTTTTTTTATTTGAGATAGAGTTGCCCAGACAGAAGCACTGCAACCTCCACCTCCCAAGTTGAAGTGATTCTCCTGCCTCAGCCTCCCAGGTAGCTGGGATTACAGGTATGCATCACCTTGCCCAGCTAATTTTTTTTCTATTTTTAGTAGAGATGGGTTTTTACCATCTTGGCCAGGCTGGTCTCGAACTCCTGACCTCGAGTGATCTACCCACATCTACCTCCCAAAGTGCTGGGATTTACTGAGACCAGCTTGGCCATAGAGACCCCCACCCAGGTGGTGCTGAGGGAATTAAGAAGCACACACCCAGCTAGAACTGCAAGGTGGGACTATCAGGGGCCAACAGCCTTCTGAGCTGAAAGCCTCAGAGGGCTGACAGCATTCCAGGCTGAGAGCCTCAAGAAGACTCTGACCCAGTATTTATTCCCTCTGAACAGGCGATTATTATTAACAAACAGGTGTTCTGTCTTTTCTCATAGAACAAAGATAGACCAGGAAGACACCTGGTGCCTGTTTATCACTGATCAAATACAAACTAAAAAGTATTCTCCATGAGGGAGCCACTGGGGCAGGGTCACATATCCCGTGCTTAAAGAATTAGTTTTAACTGGTGTATGATATGCACATACTGCTTACTACTTTAGAACACCCTAAGCAGTTTTCTGCTTGCAGGGGCCAGCCCAGTTTTCCTCGCTGCTGTTGTTAGCAAACAATATTATCTATCATACACTCAGCAGGGATTACAGGCATAAGCCATTGTGCCCAGCCCGAATCTATTTTTAGAATTTCATTTTTACTTATCTACTGGTATTCTAGCTATCCCTCTTTGTTTTTGTTTTGTTTTTTAAATTTTTATGTGATGGATCCAAGGATGACAAAACATGCCTCTAATTTTTCACCTTGCATCTTTATGGGTCTACTTTCTGTCCTCTCTCACTATGCTTTGAGTTATAGCTCTCATATGTATTATTACACCCACAGACATTAAAAACTCCACAATACAATCTTGTATTGTCTTGCTTTAAAGAATCTAATGTATCTTAAAGATAATAAAATGAGAAATATAATTTTATATGAAGATTTACCCACTTTTTTTATCATTTCTCTTGTTTTTTACTACGTCCTTGAATATTTGATTTTCTGCTACCATTTTCCTTCTGCCTAAATAACTTTCTTTAGCATTTCTTATACATTGAGTTAACTATCCGTTAAGTTCTTGGCAGTTGTATGGCAGTTCTGTTCTATAGCAGTTAAGAGCTACTGCTAATAAATTATCTTAGTTTTCTTTTATCTGAAATGTTTTTATGTCATTTTTGCTTTTGAGTGATATTTTTGCTGGGTATAGAATTCTGCAACGTTCATGATTTAAATATGTCATTCCACTATCTTCTGGACTCCATTGTTTCTTATTGGAAATCAGCAATCAATCAACTTGTTTCTCTCATATATATAATGTGCCATTTTTCTGTTTTCAACTTTTAAAATCTTTTTTTGGTTTTTAGCAGTTTGACTATGATGTGCCTTGGTATAATTTTCTTTGCATTCATTCCAGTTGGGGTTTGCTGAGTTTCTTCAATCTGTTAATATCTGTCTTTCACCAAATCTGGGATTTCTTATTCTTTCTTTTGCCTTCAATTTTTGATTACACTATTTAGGAATTTTTAGAATATTCTATTTCTTGGTTCTATACTTTTCATTTGGTTCATTTTTAGAGTTTTTATTTCACTTTTGGGATTTCCTATCTTTTCATTTATTATTCTGAGATTATATGTATTTTACAACCTTTAGTTAATTATAATATGTGCTTTAAAATCTGTGTCTGATAATTCTAACATCTGGATTATTTTAATTTTAAGATTGTTCTTCATTGATTATCAGTTTCCTCATTTTGGTTCATATTTTTATATTATTCATATTTCTGATAATTTTGGACTTTATCCTGGACATCTTGAAAGGTTTTTGTTTATTTGCTTTTTTAAAGATGTTGGATTATTTCAAAAGAGGATGATTCCTGTCTCCTGGCTCAGGGGGCAGGTGCATGGGCTGGGGCAAACAGGAGGCCCTTCCTTAGCTTAGGGGCCTGTCCAGCAGCAGGCACTTCCTAGCTGGGCTCTCAGATTCCACTACTTTCCCACTGCAATTTGTTCCCAATGTAGCAGCCCAGGAATATTCCCAAAACACATAACTGGTTACTTCTTTCCCTGGTCTCTCTTGCTTTGCTCCATGACTCCCTTTCTCTTAGGATACAAAATAGACCTAGTATGTTGATCTGCACAGCCCTGCTCTGTCACATTCATTCCCCCCTCCCTTTCTGGGATTATACCTAACATGTCCATCCCCCTCCCCCACCAATCTCCAGATCTTCACATATCTTTAGTCTCCTTTGAGTGACATACTTCTTCCTGCCACAGGGCCTTTGCATGGCTGTTCCCTCTGATGGAATGCTCCCCTGACCCCATTTCCCCAGTCCACTTCTCACTCTTTAATCTCCCCACAGGGATGTCCTTTCTGAACTCCTGTGACAAGACAATTCCCTTATCTACATGCCTTTATAGCACTTCAGCCCTCTCTTTCATATTAGTTATGACAGTTGGAAATTCACACTAATTTATGGTATTCTTTGGAATCTGTCTGTTATACTAGACCTATCTGCTCCATGAGGTCAGAGACTGTGTTGGTCTTGGTTCACATGGAAATCCCCAGGGCCTTGGGCAGTCAGGGGCTTGGTTTAGGCAAATGTGACCCATGTCTCAGCTCCAGGCCTCATTTCCCTTTAGGTATTTTGGTTGGTCTCTTGAATTTGGCTTATTTTAGGCAGACCCTCTCATTGCAAGGAATAGAACCCAAGTAGCTTAAGTATCTGTGCTTCAATGTGGAGAAAGCTTGCCTGAGAATGAGGTCAGCAGAGAGGAAAGTGGAGATAAGAAGTAGAAGAAACATTCATGTGCATGTACCCCAAAACCTAAAATGCAATAAAAAATTGAAATAAAAAAATAGAAGGAATGAAATAGTGCTGCAGGTCCAGCCAGAAACCAAATGAATTCTACTCCTCATATTTTCCAGTTACATGAGCCAGCAAATGTGATTCCCTGGACCTGAAAACAGGTAACATTACTTTTACAGAAATAAGTGTATGGGTCCATTAAGTAAAGTTTCCAAGGTAACCCAGAGAAGAACTACAAATATAATAATATCAGCAGAAGGGGAGATGGGCTAGTCTAGAAATAAGCATCACAGCAGGAAGCTAGGAGGTAGTGGTACAAATGTATTGTATTATTTAGCTTTATGAGAGAATGAATAGGAGACACAGCTTCACAAATGAAAATTGGTTACCTCTGAGGAGCAGAGTTCAAGGAGTGAACTTTTTATGATCAGTCTCTGTCCTAATATTTTTAAAACCATATGCATGAGCCATATAGGCACAAAATATTCAAAAGTAAGGTTGGAACACAACATAATTTCAGTTCCTTAAGTTGACTCAGCTGAAAGAGCTCATTTACTTTAAAGATAAAAGCTAATACTTATAACTAAGAACGTTGAGCATTAAAAGCCATATACTTTATTTTGTAGAAACCGTAGGGTTTCATGGAGCTTCGAACCACTTTCTTTCTGGTGTTTACAGGAAGTATGGCTTGGTCAGAGGTGGTGGTCATCAGAATTTTCTCAGGAGGGTCTTCCTTGGAGAAGGCTAAGCAACAAAAGCTGAGCTTGGTCCCTTGGCAGGGGTCACCTGAGACGTTCCACTGCCTGAGGGGTCCTTCTTTGACCCCCATAAAGGCTCATCAGTGCCAAGTGTGAGTGGTCTTGAACCTGCAGGTGAGTGTTCCAGAGTTGGTGGAGATAGAAATGGTGGTTATTAGAGGAACGAGGGGAGGGGTGGGCAGCCAGGCCCCTTGCTGCCACTCTGGCCTCCTACCATGGAGCTCAAGCAGCCTCAGGCAGGGGCCACTCCATGACTGCCTTTCTCTGCAGTGGCCTTGCTGGCAGCAACTCACACTCAGGTGGATCTCCTGGAGCAAGAGCAGTTACTTTAAGGCAATGAGGACACTGGGGACTGAACTCCATGGGACGGGGATGAAGGCACACTCTCTAGTCATGCTTTGTTACTGATTTTCTCCTGGGATCAGAAGAATCTTCCCAATTCATGCTCCTTCTGACCTCCCCTTCTATCCCAGGCACTCCACAAGCCTGCCATTCCCTCTTCTGGGAAAATGAAAAGATAAAGCTGAGGAGCCCTTCTCTGGCCCCTCACCTCCGATTTTTCCATGATTCTGGACTGCCCACGAGCATGGAAATCACACTTGTCTTCTTCAATCCTCTATTTCCAGCACAGCGCAGGGCACAAAGGGAGCATTCAGAAAATAGTTACTGAATGAAGTAATGAATTCTAACAATCTAACACTATGATTCTAAGAGTCTATGCCTGTTATTCAAGAATTCTAAATTCTTATTACTGTTCACCAAGGATCCCAGACCCGAATGCCAACAGGGACAGGGGCCAGGCAGGGAACTTTTATGAGTGAAAGGAACAAAGAAGCGCAAATGCACAGTCCCTTCTCGGGTGTGGCGGGGCTCCCATTGGCCAGGAACTTTGATCGGCACAGCCAGACCCGCCTCTAGCTCCGCCCACGGTCCCACCAGCCTTCACGCACCTGCTTCAGGTTCCAGGTATCTCAGCTCAAGGCTTTGCTTTCCTTCTGGAGTTTGGCTCTAGCCCTTGATTGTGGCTTGTTTTAGGCAGAACTTCTTGTTGCAAGTGGCAGAAAACAAATAAGGAAAGGTAGACTGATTTATTGGCCCACATAATTGGAAAATACCGGAGGGTGGACTGGCTTCTGGGACAGCTGAAGTCAGGGACTCAAACCGCTTCTCTGCCTTGGTCTCCCCCTTCCTTCCTCTCCTTTCTTAGCTTTGGAAGGCTTTCTCCTCACTGTGGAAAAGCTGCATCAGAAAAGGCTTCCATGGTCCTTACAGCTTGGAGTTCTGGAGAAGAGGGACTGTCTCTCTCCAAATGCCCACATGTCAAATCTCAGTGATGGCTGCGGCAGTGCTAGGGAGTGAAACGCTCACATGTCTTCCACATGACATGGAGAAAAAGAGGGTCTCCCTGCATGCCTGGAGCACCCCCCACCCAAGCTCACACAACGTGAGAGTGAGCCCAGCGGGCTGGTACCCCAGCCACTCTGTCCAAACACCATAGGCAAAGACAGATCCACAGCCAGATCAGGGGGGTGAGGCAGGCATTGAGAGGAGGGGGGAAACCCTACTGTACCTCATCAGCCCCTGGGCTGTCTGCGTGGTGACAGAATAGAAAGGATTACTGGAGAGACTGGAGGCGGAACTCAGCCCCCACCACTATCCCCTAGCCCCTGCAAGAAGTAATGTCGGCCGGGCGCAGTGGCTTATGCCTGTAATCCCAGCACTTTTGGAGGCCAAGGGGGGCGGATCTTCTGAAGTCGAGAGTTCGAGTTCAGCCTGACCAACATGGAGAAACAGTCTCTACTAAAAACACAAAATTAGCCAGGCGTAGTGGCAGGCACCTGTAATCCCAGCTACTCGAGAGGCTGTGACAGACGAATCGCTTGAACTCGGGAGGCGGATGTTGCTGTGAATCGAGATTGTGCCATTGCACTCCAGCCTGGGCAACAAAAGCAAAACTCCTTCCAGAAGAAGAAGAAGAAGGAGAAGAAGAAGAAGTAATACCCCAGGAGCTCTTCAGGTTCCGGGCCTCTGCTAGGCTGCCTAAGGAGTGCAGACAGAATGAAGAAACAATAGGAAATTGGGTGCCTTATAAATAATCCAAGGTTGGGCATGAGGCATTTATCACTGCCAACCAATCAGACGGCTGTCTGTAATTGCAGCAGGCAAATCACAGAGGAACCAATCAGAAGCTGCCTCCTGTCAGATGGACTAATTAGATGAATTCATTTGTTCAGCCAATCACACACTGAGCACTGATAGGCACTCCTATTAGGAGATAGTTAGCTAGAATTGAGGCCCTCCTATTAGGAGATAGTTAGCTAGAATCTCCAGCTTCTCAATGACCCCGAGCCTCCACAGGCCTCCCCACCTCCCTCACCTTGGAAAACAGCCTTTCTGACAAGCTCAGGAAAAAAATGTGTTCCTATGGGTACCTCCACCTCAAGGCACACAAGTGGGGTCCTGCCTGACATTTTAGTGGCACTTTGATAGATACTTGAGTCATCAAGTTCATCCAAGTTGTCAAAATGTTATAATCTTCCTGAAAGAAGTGAGGAATGGAATCAAGTGTATTAATGTTCCTGAGTATGTCACTGGGGAGTCCTTCTTACTGTCTCCGTGGGATCATTGGTGGGTCACACACAGGTTGAGGAAACCATTGGGCACTCCTAGGGACCCAGCCCCAAGTGTCAGTCTTATTCAAGGGCTCTGAGGGCTTAAAAAATCATTTTACTGCAGTAAAATTTATGGACACAATCTGCACATATTTAAAGTGTACAGTTTTATAATGTTGAACATACATCTACACCCATGAAACTGTCACCATAATCAAGATAATGATCATCTTCATCTCCTCTCTCCTATTTTCTTTGTATCCCTTTGTCAGCCTCCTACCCTTCCCTCACATGAACTGCTGTCAGTGTGCATTTTTTAGAATTATAAGTAGAATTATAGAGTCACTCAGCATAATAATTTTGGAGTTTATTCATGTTGGTATGTTTATCAATAGTTTGTTCCTTTTTATTCCTGAGTAATATTCCATAGTATAGATATACCACAACTAATCTGTCCATTCACATGTTAGTGGACATGTGGGATGGTTACAAATAAAAATGTAATGAACAAAGTGTAATGAAACATGTAATATACAAGCCTTTGCTTAAGCAAGTGCTTTCTTTTATCTCAGGTATGTACAGAGGAGGGGAATGGCCCTGTTATATGGTAGGTGTATGTCTGACTTTTAAAGAAATGGTCCAAGCATTTTTCAAAACAATTGTATAGTTTTACATTCCACCAGCAGCCTACAGCAGTGCCTATTCCTCATGTCTTTGCTAAAATGTGGCATTATCAGCCTTTTCAGTTTTAATCATTTTAGTGGGGTTGTGACTCTAATTTCTGCTTGCATAAGACTTCTGATGTTGAGAAACTGTTATGTGCTTATTTGCTATTCATATAAGAGGACATCAAAAATTCATGGAAAATTTAATTAGAAGATAAAAATAAGGGCCAGGCACAGGGGCTCATGCCTGTAATCCAGCACTTTGGGAGGCTGTGGTGAGTGGATCATAAGGTTGGGAGATCAAAACCATCCTGGCTAACATAGTGAAACCCCGTCTCTACTAAAAATACAAAAAATTAGCTGGGCATGGTGGCACACACCTGTAATCACAGCTACTCAGGAAGCTGAGGCAGGAGAATCACTTGAACCCGGGAGGCAGAAGTTGCAGTGAGCTGAGATCATGCCGCTGCACTCCATCCTGGGTGACAGAGCAAGACTTTGTCTCAAAAAAAAAAAAAAAAAAAGATAAAAACAAAAACATAAACTTTATCTCTCAACATAAGCTCCATCAAGTTCAAGACACTGGCCATCTAGTCTATCCCTTAAAAACTAAGGGTCCTGGAAATGTAACCTTGTCAATGTGGTCTTTTTTACATTATTAACAGAAGAAAAAATTGACGCACTGATTTTTTTTAACATGAAGAAACAAAAAGAAGTAAGAAGAAGCCAAATCAGCACTGTAAAATCAGCACTCTTGCAAAATTGCCTGTTTGATTAAAGGAATGAGCAGGCTCATTGTCATGCTGAAGAAGGACTCTCTGATAAAGCTTTCCTGGCTGTTTTTCTGCTACGGCTTTGGTTAACTTTCTCAAAACACTCTCATAATAAGGTGATGTCATTGTTCTTTGGCCCTCCAGAAAAGTAACAAGCAAAATGCCTTGAGCATCCCCCCATCCAAATGCTGCAGTGACCTTCTCTTAACCAGTCCACTTTTGCTTCACTGTACCACTTCCACCTCTTGGTAGCCATTGCTTTGGTTTTGCCTTGTCTTTAACATCATACTGGTGAAGATGTGTTTTATCACTTGTTACAATTTTTTGAGGAAGTAATTCAGAATCTTGATCTGACTTATTTAAAGTATTCATCGAAAACACTGCTCTTGTCTGCAGCTGATCTGGGTATAACAGTTTTGGCATCCATTGAGTGGAAACTCAGAGTTACATATATTGAACACAATTGAGATGTCTATAATGTTGGCTGTTGTTTGTGCTATTAATAGTCCTCTTCAACGAGGGCATGAACAAGATTATTTATTTCCTTGCAAATGTACATGGATGGTCTGCCACCATAGGCTCACCTTCAACATTGTCTTGTCCTTCTTAAAACAAGCTATCTGCAGGGCACAGTGGCTCATGCCTGTAATCCCAGTCCTTTGGGAGGCTGAGGCAGGTAGATCATAAGGTCAGGAGTTTGAGACCAGCCTGATCAACATGGTGAAACCCTGTCTGTACTAAAAATACAAAAATTAGCCGAGTGTGGTGGTGTGCACCTGTAATTCCAGCTACTCATGAAGTAGGAGAATCGCTTGAACCTGGGAGGCAGAGATTTCAGTGAGCCGAGATCGTGCCACTGCACCAGCCTAGGTGACAGAATGAGACTTGACCTCAACAAACAAACAACAGCAATAACAAAACACCAAGCATTTGTAAACTGCCAGTTTCTGTGGGGCATTTTGTCTCCACAAACTTTTCCTAAAACATCAATGATTTCACCATTCTTCCACCAAAACTTCACCATAAATTTAACGTTTTTTTCTTGTTTTAATTTTGACAGGGGCTCTTTTCAAACTGACGTCTTATCCCTGTTTGTGCCTTTCACTAGCTCTTGTTCAGGCATATTATAACAAGTTAATACAAGTTTATTTTGGTGCAAAAAATTAGAAATCCATGCATAAGTTTCCATGAACTTTCGAAGACGTCTTAAATATCTTCTTTAATAAAGTTCATATCTTTTGCTCATTTTTTTGAGATGTTTGTCTCTATATTGTCAAGTTTTAAGAGTTTGTTATATAGTCTGGATAAAAATTATTTACTGCATTTTTTGCATTCATTTTGCAAAGCAAAATATGTTTTGCACAGTTTGTAAAGTGAAGTTTTTAATTTTGATGAAACCCAATTTATTGATTTTTTTCTTTTGTAGTTTTGTCCTATTTAAAGTCTTCAAATTTTTTTTATTTATTCATTGGTTCTCTGACTCTTATACAAGATATTTTATTACCACCTGTTATGTGTTAGAAACAGGGAATACAATAGGATGCTCTCTGTTCTCACAGAGCTCATAGTCCATGGAAGTGGCAGACAGAAGTAGATACAAAAATCTATTCCAACTTTGAGGCCTCTTAGCTCCCAACCCTCCATGGCTTCCCTTCACACTCAGAGGAAATATCAGAGTCCCAGGCATAGCACACAAGTCCCTCCCTGGTGCCCAGATCTATCCCCTTCCCCCAGAGGCCTCCCTGTGTCTTTGTTCCTTTCTCCTCTCATCTACTTACTGTGCTCCAGCCACACTGACCTCCTGTCAATCATCAAACCAACAGCGCCTATTCTGACCTCAGGGCCTCTGCATTTGCAGTTCCCTCTGCCAGGAATCTGCTTCCCTCAGCTGTAGCCAGGGCTTGTCCCTCCACTTCATTTAGGTCTCAGATATCCCTGAAGTGTCACCTATCCCAGCTCATCACTTTCTGGCACTCTTGACCCTGTTTTATTTATTTATTTATTTTAGCCCTTATTACCCCTGATATTGTTTATATGTGTATTTGTTTATTATTTGTCCCCTTTTTATACCGTATATTAGATTGTGAGCTCCACAAGGGCAGGGATTTGGCCATTCTCCTTCCTGCTCTATCCCAAGGCTGTAGGACAACATTTGGCATATTGTAGATCCACAGTAGCAGCAAATGAAGACATTGGAGCCAGACACTTCTGAGTTAATTTTTTTCATGATGTGACCTTGGATTAGATCCTGACCTCTTTGAGGTCTTTATGAAACGGACCTGCTAATCATGTCAAACTCACAAAGGGATTGTGAAGTGGTCAACAATTGAGGCAGGAAAAGTACCAAGAGTGGGTCCTGGCACACAGAATGTGCTCTAGAAATGACAGATATAATTACTGCTGCTGCTACTACTATTATTATAACAGTAGTAAGGAAGGGTCTTGGTGCAATTGTTTGGTTCTATTATGGAGAGAAAATGTCGATGTTATAGGACCATCAGGTTCCTTGCTCACTGCACAGTAATAGACCAATACACTGAGAGGGCAGGGTTTTCAGCAGAGAAAGAGTTTAGTGATCACGGGGTGGCCAAGCAGCGAGATGAGATGGATCCTCAAATTCGTGCTCCAAAGTGTTCTAGGCTGAGATTCTTAAGCAGATCATAGAGGGCGAGGGGCTAAAAAATTGGGGTCATTGATTTGTGGGGGTAAGAGAGATAAACTCATCAGGAGGCAAAATCTGCATTTTTTGGTGAGTCAGAGTTCTGTGTGGGGGGCGTGCAAGGGAAGAAGAAAAGGCAACAACTTTTATCCCATGCAAATGGCACCGCAAAAATAATAAGCAGATGATACAGTAAACAAATTAATAAAATAAGCAAATCAATATAATAAGCAAATTGCAATGGGAAGGGGAGAAAGGAATATGTTTACACTCACCAGACTATGGAGGATTCACCACCAGACTAGGAAGCAGCAGCCTGGGCTCCAGAGCTGGCCACTCGTCCGTGCACAAACGAGGAAAGGTCTCAGGAAGCTTCGGCGTAGTCTGGGACCCTAGCTCTTTTATAAACTCCAGAGACACTCTTTTCCCATCTTGTTTCTGCCTAAGGCTCCAGTTGCCATGTTGATCTAGGACAGTTACTTGCAGGTCTACTGGCCCATCCCATATGGGGCATAGATCCAGGGCCAGTTGCACTGCTTGTTCAGCTTGTTCAAAAGCCATGCTCTCTTCCTCTCCACAGTGAAAGCCTTGGCGTTTTCTAGTGACTGCGTTGCAGAGGCCATAAAGTGTTACATGAATGGGGAATACGATGTCTCCAGAATTCCAACAGGCCAATAAATTTCGGGGCCTCCTTTTTAGTGGTAGGGATTGCAAGTTCTAGTATTTTAGCCTTAGCCTTTGGTAAAATGGACTATTTCTCTGCATTCCATAGGATGCCAAGGAATTTTACAGTTTGTGCAGGTCCTTGAATTTTACTAGGGTTAATTTATCATTCTTGAGCTAACAGCCAGGTTTTTACCTGCTTCAAGCCCCCACTGACTAGTTCTCCAGTTTTACTCTGACCAACACCACTCAAACAGCTGCTTTTTTTCAGCAATAGGCTGGTAGCTTTGAATCTGATCAGTTAAGACATAGGCCTGGCTTTGGGCCAGGGTCAGTCTGGAAGTCAGATTAGCATTTTCCTTTTCCAGCTTACATTTCTCTCCTAGCGGCCAGCCCTATCTTGACACATTAACTTGTAAGCAGTAAGTAAACACCCTCCACTCCAGGAGATCCCCTCAGCATCTCCTTTGCCAACTGGAACCCCCTGCAGCACTTCACACACAGTCAAAGGTTTAAAATGCGCTAATTTAGATTCCCAAGTCTCACAAAGGCAGTTCCCCTGTACATTCAATCGCCAAGCAGGAGAACTGCGGGAGTTCACATCCTAGGGTATGAAAATTTTCCGAGCCTTCAGCCCTGTCCTTGTGGCCAAAAAGTAGCACACTTTTTGTAAAGTGATATATGTAAGCTGTATATGTAAGTGATATATGTAAGCTATATATGTAAGAATGTGGTCTGACATGGAATAAACACTCATTAACATTACCTGTTATGATGATTACTGTGTAGCAAAATAGGCACATTATTATAAAATGCTTTTAAATTATAAATTTAAGATTAAGATAGGTGGTAATCCCAGCATTTTGGGGGACCCAGGCAGGTGGATCACTTGAAGCCAGGCCAACATGGTAAAACCCCATCTCTACAAAAAATACAGAAAATTTAGCTAGGCATGGTGGCACGTGCCTGTAATCCCAGCTACTTGGGAGGCTGAAGCAGGAGAATTGCTTGAACCTAGGAGGCAGAGGTTGCAGTGAGCCAAGGTCACACCACTACACTCTTTTTATAATGAGTTGTTTGGCCTGAGGCCTAGTCTCAAGGGCCCTTTGTGACTGGGCCCAAGGAAGACAAAAAGGTCAACTTGTTTTTCCGACCATCTATTGTTTTTCAATAACTAATGTAGAGGAATAGATTGAAATAGAGATTTCTCTGTGAACACCTCAAGGGGCTCACATGACCTGTTCCAGGACTTGGTGACCATTGTTTGTGTCCGTGTTAAATTGAGTTCAAATTTAATATTTAACTTTTCCTCCACAGTCAGCTCCTTGTGGGGTTCTTTAGACTAGCTGATGTCAGTGGTTTCATCAGTACACAAGTCCTGAAATAATATCTCAAATGGTAAGCTTAACATTTCTAATGCTCAAGCTGTTATCTACAGAGCTGTTAAGGGGTGCTATAATCTGGGTTCTATGGGATTCTGGCCAATAGGGAGCAAACATTAGGAGGAAGTAGTTCAGAGAGAAAGCTGACCTAATGATTCATGCTGGATGTGCTGCAAGCTTCGTTTATTTTCATCCCTCCCCCTCCCCTTTTTCCTGATTAATTTGATAAAGTTTACAGAAGCAGTTCCATGGGTGCTGGGTTCTGAAATGTAAGAGCTCACCATTCTGATAAGGAGGGAAGGGCAGGTGCAAAAGCAGGGGTGGATGCTTGCCTGCTGTGTACCTGGCTGATCTTTGTGCCTCTGCATGACTTTAACTCAAGGGCACCATTGGATTTGGTAAGGGTTTCCAGCTAAGAAGGCCCCTTAGTGCTGCTGAGGATCACTCTTGGGCCAAACAGAGGGCAGGCTGGAAGAGACAAGCTTGAGGGTAGAGGGGCTGGTCGATTCATGGAGCTTTCGGTGCCAGGAGGGCAGGTCAGCTGGAGGACCAGGGAGGGACCCAGCGATCAAGTTAGACCAAGGTCATCTCAAGAGAAGCAGCCAAGTTTGTGGATGTGATTCTGAAATGCCCTGGCTACTGAATGTGGCTCCTTCAACCTGTAGCTAACATCAGACTCCTCCCACCTGGGCAGGACTCTGTTTGCAAATGGGGGCTCCGTGAATGAGAGGTTGGAGAGCTGAGATGGCTAGAGAGTCAGCCAGGGCATCCCCTCATAGCCCGTAGGGGTGTCAGGAAGAAACTATCTGCCTACACACCATGGCAGCAAAACCCGGTAAGACTAGGGAACTTTCCTCCCCACAAGAAAGACAAAGAGAAACGTGTTTGTTGCCATGACACACTTATGTTTTCAGGAGACAAAGTGATTGTTTTCCCACTTTTGCACTGGAAAGCAATGAATGGAAGACTCCACCTGCTGTGACATTCATATCCTTCAGCCACTAAACAATAGAATAGACTTCGAGGCCCAGCTCACTGGAGCCTGAAATCCCTCCATTGGAGCTTCCGCTGGTGGCTTTGTCTTTCATAAAAAATGCAAATACCTAACAACAACTATGTATTCAACAAAAATAACTTATTTTCATTCATTCTACAAATATTTACTGAGTCTCTTCCGTAAACCAGACAGTGGCTGGAGGCTGGGAATAAAGAGATTAATTAAGATTTGGCTCATCGTTTCAAGGAACTCACAAGCTGTGTGTGTGTCTCTGTGTGCTTATTTGGGGGCTGGGAAGGGCAGACACGACCTAGAAACATAACTGTAACTGTAGCAAGTGACAGGATGATTGTGCACACAAGAAGCCTTGGGAACCCCAACAAGGACCTAATTAAGTGTGACGTTGTCACACTACGGATCTAATATGTCAGAGAAGAAGAAAATACCAAATGGAGAGAACAGCAAGGGCGAATGAATGGAGTCATGAGACGGTACTGGGGAGGGGGACTCCAAGCCACTAAGCGGCAGGTTTGGCCATAAGGCAGGCCATGGAGACAGGGCGGGAGCAGCAGGAGGAGTTCTGATTGACTGGATCATATTCATGATCTTAGGTGACAGTGACTGTCCTAGGGCTCTATTGCCTCCCCAGCCTCCAGTTCACAGCTTCTCCCTAAGTCCACCAGACCAACCCTATGCTTAAACAACCTACCATCAGCTCCAGGGCTGGGTTCTGATTGGCCTAAGCTGCCAGTCTATCTTATCCTGCTGTACAGTGATTGGTTAAGGGAATGGCACAGGACCCATTTCAGACCAATGAAAGAGGAGATGTTTGCTGGGGTCTCTGGGAAAAAGGAGCCACCCCTCTCTTCAGCGGGAGCTCAGAGAAAAGACTCCATCTCTTCTGGTCATTGATGGAGTGAGGCTGTGACTGGTCAGCAAGGACAGCAGCATGTGGAGGAGGAAAGAGGAGAGAATGCCAGAGAAATGGAGCCCAAGCCTGAACCCAGGGTCAAAGGGCACCTTGGGAGACCCTACTCTGTAGTTCTCGGTCAGCCGTGCCGCTGACTTCCTACATTTGCTTAAGCTGGTTTTGTTTGTTTGGTTTTTGTTTTGTTTTGTTTTCTGTCACTTTCAAGTGAAAAATTCGTGATTGGTCCAGGGCATCTCTTGAGGACAAAACTTGATAATACTGGAGAAAGAGAACAGGCACTGGGTGCCTAGAACCTGATGGGGGATGGCTGTTGGTAAGTCTGTTTTATCCTGATCTCATCGCCATTCACAATTGTCACTGTAAGTTGGGATCTTTCCTCAAAAAACGTTGTCTGATCCTTAACGCTGGCCTGGCACCTGCATAGCAAGTCCTGGTCGGGCAGCCCAGGTTTTAGGAGCCCTAGGCTCTGTCCCAACCGTACCTACTGCCTGGTTATGGAGCTTGTGCTGAGTTATACCCACTCTCTGCGTCTAGGCTGTCATTCATCCATTAGCCCTGAGTCTGTGAGCTCCAAAAGGGAAGGGGTGATGGGTCTGGAAGCCCATCCCTATGGCCCCTGAGCCCAGGACAGGCCCGGCACAGAGCATGTGTCAGTAGGGCTGTTGACCGATCATTGTGAGAGCTGCCCAGTTCTGCTCTAACCTCTCAGGACCAGGCCATGCATGATGCTGACACACACAGCTGCAGTTCCATTAGTCCACCCTGAGAGCCACCTGGAGCCCCTGGCCCAGTGATCTTGCATGCAGGCTGTATGGCAGAGGCTTTAGCTTGCACGGAACCTCTATCTTTGTCACAGACTCACTGAACCACAGTTCGGCTAGAGAGTGAGGGAAATCCCCGAAAAGCTCAATCGTTTACTCTCTAGCTGCAGCTGATCTGGACAGTCAAGGTCAAGAATTCTCTCCTCAATCTCATGCAGGCACCACGCACGGAGATAAGACTGAAAGGATAAAATAAACCAATAGAAGTCAACCCAGGTTTATTCTTTCGGAACAGCAGAACCAGAGCTCTGCCCTGCTGGGTGATGTGGACTGTACTCAGTGTGCTCAGAGGGAAAGGACACAAGCCTGTATTCACAGGCAGGAGTAGAGGAGCCAAGAAGGCAAGAGTGGAGAGACCTATGACGTCGGTCAGGGGCCCAAGGCCTGGGCTAGGCTGGTGATCTCAATTCTGTCTCTAGCCTTCTAGGACTGGGGTTCTCTCTTGAGAGCAGGTAGGAGGTGGGTAAAGGTGCAGAGCGAGGGCCTCGGTTGTACTCTATCATCAATTCATTGGTGCACTCAGTCATTCATACATTTACTAGCATCTTCCAACCTGGGATTTCAAGTTGCTAGTCTGGAAAATGTGCCATGAACAGGGGATTACACAGAAACATATACTTACCTATTGTAATAAGGGCCACAAAGGGAGACATGATGAGAAGTCAGTTGTAAAGATTAAAAGATGTGCAACAGAGAAGGTGAGGAGGTAGGGGAAGCGCTAGTTGATGTTTATCTTTACATATATCTTAACCCTCATAATAACCCAACGTGTCAAAAAAAAGGTCAATTAAAAGGCAGAGATTGTCAGATTGGATAAAAAAAAGAGAAAAACCCAACTGTATGCCATCTACACAAGAAATAAACTTTAAATATAAAGCCACGTATAGGTTAAAAATAAAAGGTTGAAACAGATACACCACACAAACATTAATCAGAAGTCAATCAGGTGATAGTATTAGTCCATTTTCACACTGCTGTAAAGAAATATACTAGACTAAGTAATTTATAAAGGAAGATGTTTAATTGACTTACAGTTTCACATAGTTGAGGAGGCCTCAGGAAATTTAAAATCATGTCAGAAGGCAAAGGAAAAGCAGGCACCTTCTTCATAAGGTGGCAGGAGAGAAATAATGAGAGCTCAGGAAAAACTGCCACTTTAAAAACCCTCAAATCTCACGAGAATTCACTCACTATCATGAGAACAGCATGGGGGAACCACTCCCATGATCCAGTCACTTCCCTTCCTTAACACCTGGGGATTACAGTTCCCTCCCTTGACGTGGGGATAATTCGAGATGAGATTTGAGTGGGGACACAGCCTAACCATATCAATGACTGCATTAATATTCAAGTATATTTTGGGGAAAATAATGTTACCAGGGATAAAGAAGACAATTTCTTAATTCTGAAGAAGTCTACTTATTAGGAGGACATACAATCCTAAATGTGTATGCACCTAATAACAGAATTCTGAAATACATGAAAAAAAAAAAAGATAGAACAGCAAGAAGCAAATAAACTCCCATAGAATTTAGAACAACAAAAATCAGTGAGGATTTGGAAGTTTTAAATAGTACAATCAAGCAACTTGACCAAACTGACAATTATAAAAATGCTGCAAACAATAACAGAAAATACATTCTTTCAGCTGCACATTGATCTCCTACCAGGATAAATCACATTCTAGGCCATAAAAATGTCTCAATGAGTATATAAGCATTCAAGCAATCCAAGCATGTTCTCTGACCATAATGGAATTGAATTAGAAATTCATAATGGAAAGATCTCTCTGGAAAATCACCAACCGCTTGAAAACTAAATAACACATTTTAAAATAAAAATGGGAATTAGAAAGTGTTTTGAACTCAATGAAAATTAAAAACAACATATCAAAAGTTGTGAGATGGCACTAAATCAGTACCTAAAGCTTTCATTTTAGTATTAGTGACTTACAATAGAAAAGAAGGGTCTCAAATCAGTGCTCTCAGATTCAATCTTATGAAATTTGAGAAGAAAGAGCAAATGAAAATCAGAATAAAGAAAGGGAGGAAATATTAAAGATCAGAGTGAAATCAGTGCTGTAAAAGAACACAAAAAATAATAAAAACAACCAATAAAACCAAAAGCCAGTTCTTTGAGATCAGTAAAATTGATAAACCTCTAGCCAGACCATCAGGAAAAAAAGAAAAAAGACACAAAGAACAAATATCAGAAATGAGAGGGGTGAAATTAGCACAAATCCCACAGGTATTAAAATAATAATATGATAATATTTTGTACAACTTTATGCCATTTTGGTTGACAAATTAGAAGAAATGGACTAATTCGTTGAAAAATATAAACTACTGAAGCTCACTCAGGAATAAATATATAACTTGAATAGTTGTAAATCTACCAAAAACTCAAGTAAATTTCTTAAATCTAAGTCTAAAGTAAACTTTAGTAAATCTACTAAAACTACATTTTGTAGTTAAAAATCTTTTCCATAAGTAAAAGTGCAGCTCAGATGGCTTTCCTGAAAAATCCTACCAATCGTTTAAGAAATAAATAATAGCAATCTTTTAAAAAATCTACCCCCAGAATAAAGATGAGTAAAAACTTCCCAGCTCTTTCTTTGTGGCCAGCATTTCTCTTATACCAAAACTTGACAAAGGCATAACAAGAAAAGAAAACTATAACCAACATTTGTTATGAAAATAGATGACAATTTTCTAAGCAAAATTATAACAAATAAAATACAGCAATATGTGAAGTGTGTAATACATCATAATTAAATGAGACTTATGCCAGGAATAAAGGATTGGTTTAACATTTGAAGATCAATGTGATTCCTCATATTAACAAACTCAAAAAAAACAAAAAAACTCTACAAAATATCTACAGAAAAAAAAATTTGATAAAATTCAACATTCATTCCTAATGAAAACTCTCTGTAAGCTAGAAATAGAAGTGAATTTCCTCAACCTAATAAGGAGTATTTACAAAAACTATAGCTTACATCATACTTATTTATGGTGAAAGAGTAACTATTTTGCCCTAAAATCAAGAAAAAGACAAGATGTCTGTTCTCACCACTTTTATTCATTTATTATACTAGAGGTTTTGACCAGTCCTATCAGACAAGGAAAAGCTAGTCATTCAGTACAGAAAGAAAGAAATAATACTCCTTATTCACATATAACATGAACACCTAGGTGGAAAATCTAATGGAATTTATAATACAAACAAAGCTACTAGAATTGCAGAAAAAGATTAGTAAGCTGCAGGATATAAGAGCAATATACAAATATCAGGTGTATTTCTATACGTTAGCAATAAATAATCAAAAATAACAATTAGAAGAACAATAACATTTACAATAACATAAAATATCACAGAAGTTCTACACACTGGAAACAACAAAACACTATCAGTTTCCCCCTAATTGTTTTATAGATTCACTGCAATCCCAATCAGAAACTCAGCAGTCCACCTTGCAGAAACTGAAAAAAACAATTCTAGTATCTATATGTAAATGTAAGACCTAGAATAGCTAAGACTATATTAAACACAAAGAACAAAGTTGGAAGACTAGCAGTACTTAATTTCAAAATTTATTCTAAAAGTACAATATCAAGACAACGTGCTGTTGGCATTAAGAATGACAGACTAGTGAAATAGAATAGAGTCCAGAAACAGACCCACACATATACAGACACTTGATTTTTTACAATGATGTAAAAATAATCCTGTTCAAAGGGATACGGCTTTTCTTCAAAAACTGGTTCTGGGACCATTGGATATCCATATTCAAACAAACAAAGATGAACTTTGATCCATACCAAATGTAAAACCTAAAGCTATAAAGCATCTGAGGAAAGCACAGGGAAAAAGCTTCTATGAGATTGGTTTAAGCAAAGATTTCTTAGATATAACATCAAAAACAAAATTAATAAAGGAACAAACTGATAAATCAGACTTTATCAAAATAAAAATGTCTGCTCTTTGAAAGACGCTTTTAAAGAGAAGTAAAGATAAGCCACAGACTGTAAGAAAACATTTGTAAATCGTGGGTCTGCTAAAAGACATATATTCACATATAAATCAAAACCTGATATAAAAAAACAGACAACCCAATTAAAAGGCAAACGCTTTCAACAAATACCATCAAAGTGATTTATGAATGGCAAATAAGCACATGAAAATATGCTCAACAACTGTAGTCATCAGGAAAATGCATATTAAAACCACGGCAAGCTACTAAAATTCACCTATTTTAATGGTTAAAATATAAAAGACTGATCGTACTAAGTGTTGGTGAGAATATGAAAAAATTATAATTCTCCTACACTTCCAGTGGGAATATAAAATGATATAGCTCCTTTGTGGTTAAACATACATGTACCATGTGATCCAGCTATTTCACTCCTAGTTATTTACTCAAGAAAAATTAAAGCATATGTTCATACAAACACATGCAAATGTTCATAGCAGCTTCATTTACAATAATAATAATTAAAAAATGGAAAAACTCAAACCTCCATCAACAGGCCAATGAGGAAACAAATTTTAATATGTTCATATAATAAACTACTATTCAGCAATAAAAAATGAAGGATTGATATGTTCAACAATATGGGTATATTTCAAAAGTATCATACTGAACAAATGAAGCCAGATAGAGTAGCATACTATATGATTCCAATTCTAGAAAATGCAAACTAATCTCTTGTGACAGAAAGTAGATCAGTGGTTTACTTGGGATAATGGTGAGGGAGAGGGGAGAAGTTGGGAGGGCTGATTAAAAAGGGATACATCTAACATTGTTGTGGATGATAGGTACACTCAGTATCTTGTCTAAGGTGCTTATTTTATTCTTAGATTTTACACTTAAATATGCACAGTTGCTTATATGACAATTATTTCTCAACTAAGTTCTTGAGGGAAAAAATGTCTGAAGAATTGCAAGGGTTTCTATGACAACAATCATTCAATTGGTGGCCCTGGGACCCTTACTGATGCCTCTGGCAAGGCAGTAGCCAGAGCTCATCAGGGATAAAGGGCTGTTCCCAGGACAGATGACAGAAGTCCTCAATGGCACTATTAGTTTGGGATAAAGCAAATGGGGAGGAAACAGAAAAGGAGGTGAGATTTACACAAGGCAAGAAGAGGTACAGGTTTAGTACAAGCTCAGCTTTGAGTTCAAAAATTGTAAGTATTGGATAGGCCTTCCATCACCCTATCCAATCACTTTCATCTTACGGATGAGAAAACTGAGGTTCAGAAAGGGGACAGGACTTTCCCTAAGCTACACAGCCTACCAGAGCAGAACTGGCACCAGCGCTTGGTCTCCTCCCAATCACCACATTCGCTGAAGGTGATATTATTATCCTAGCTGATAATAATAAACTCCCCCATGATGAACCTTTTCTAGTTGTCATGCCTGACACTAAACATTTCACATGTAATCCTCCAGCAACTTGTCAAGAAAGAGTCTACTGTTACTCACTTTTTACTGGTCAGGAAGTCCCAACCTCTACAGTGATAATTGTAAAGCTCTTAGGGAATCAATCCAATTCAATTCCTATCCACAACCATTCTAGCTCCTATTTTATAGCTGAGGAACCTGAGGCCCCCAAAATACAAGTGGCTGCCCTGACTCACAAATTATGGCTTTATTGAGTCTCTGTGGTTTACTTGTACCTGGATCTGAGTTTATGGAGTTTAGAGGGCTGGATTGCATCATGAAATTTTCATCTGTTTGTTAACTTGGTGTGAGGCAAAGGGTGTACATACATGTATGTGGTAATGCATACCTACATATGGGGACCCATGTCAATGTGCTTCTATGTGCGTGTTCTGGTATATGCATACATGTTATTATTATGTATCTACTACCTTTCATATAAATTTCTCAGGAACCACTTTGGAACTGCTTTTCCAAAAGACACTTTGTGTCTATGATGGCAGATGTGGTTTTCTCTACTTTTCAGCAGACCAGCTTGATGCCCTGTGTCCCAGGGTGGAGGCTGGATGGGGCTGCTTTTGCTCCTTTCTCATTTGGGGTAGCCACTTAAAAATAAAACCATGGTCGTTGGGAAGAAGGGTTGGCTGATATTTCCCAGACATAGATATGAGCTTAGATGACTTGAAAATAATAGCATCTGAGTGAGATGTGATTCCAGAGGGGTAAAGAGGTATTCTTCTTCCCCAAAACAGCAAAGCTAAAAATATATGCAAAAATGGTATCAACCCAAAATACAGACCTACAGTCTTTTCTATACCTCTTGTTTGCCTGACTAACATCTGTTCAATTTGGTCTCAACTTAAAGCTCATCCTCCCTGGGAAGACTTCTCTGACACTCACGTTGCCCTCCCCTGGTTTTACCATTCATGGTGCCTGTTCTTTACCGTAATACATTACAATACTGAACAGGGAACAATGGGGAGAAGTTGATGGCTAAGAGGTATGGAGGAACTTTCCTTAATAGTCTATCTACATGATTATAAATTTGTCAAAGGTACTTGCCCTACACACTAGAAATGTGTCCATTTTTTATACTCTGTAAATCACAATGTAATAGGATTGATTTTAAAAATGTACTCCCCAGCCCGCAATAGTACTTACTTAGTCCATCTAGTCTTCATTCATCTCTCAAAGGGTGGGAACAGAACACAGAACTTAAGACAAGAATGCATCTGTAAGAACCCTATTTCAGTACCATGGACAGAGACATCCACAGGGAAGAAGGGCTGGGAGATGTCTGCATTGTTCAAGCCAAGGCAGAAACCTGGTGTCTTCTGGCTACTGGTGTCAAGACATGTCGGGACAGGTTATGATAGGTCACCTGGTCCAACAAATTCCTTCTGCATAGCATGTTATCTAGACAGCCTCATATTTACAAACATCCAGAGACTGTCATCATGGTCATGGTGGGGAAAGCACAATGTATGGATCAGAAAAATCTGGCTCTAGTTCTTCACTCCTCTCAGCTGCTCATGCCATGACCTTGGACAAGTCACCTTCATCATTGGGACCTCACTTTCTTCATCTTTAAAATGAGAGGTTGCACCAGACGATCTCAAGGGCCTTTCCAGGAACAATCTCCTTAATATAAAGACTCTATAACCTCCATATTACAGTGTGTGTGTGGGTTTTCCCCACAATCTTACAGATGATCCTGGTAAACTTTGCAAACTATAGTTCCCTGTTATTTGTTCTGCATAGTCTATCATCATTGAAGGAGACCTTCCCTGCTGTTGTCCACACTCCTTTGTTCTGAGCCATTCTGATACCCAGTCTTGCTGGGCAAAGGAGTCCAGGGACAGTCACAGACAAAGGCTCGAAGTCAGTCAACTTTGAAAAGTGTGTGGGGCTTTGGTATAAGATAGAACTAAACTTGGGCCCAGGCTCCACTACTCACTCTCTGTGGGATTTTAGAAATGTCACTTATCTCTGAAGCATTATGTGAGATTGGCTGCTTACCTCATTGGGAAGTCATTCACAGTCAGGCTGAGTCATATGAATTCCCCTCTCCTGTTGCTCTAACATTTGCACTTATTGTTTTGCACACAAGACAATGACTCACTCATAATTCTCTATTTAAATTTCTTCTTGATTGATCTACTAGACAAAATTTGCCTTGAGCTTCTTATTACAATACTCATTACAGCCACCATTAGAACATCGATTCTTAACTGTTCTCCCACTAATATAATTGCTGTTAGACTGACATGAATAATCCTTGCTCTCATTAACATAATAAAATCTGTTAGCTGCATTCTTTCACTTGTAAGGCCTGGATATCTGTGCCTCTTCAGGTTTTGTTCATTTAAGCCAACCCATCTGCCTCTCTCCGAAAACATGGCCCTTTCTCCTTTTGTCTCCACTATCAGTGATATGGATTCTTCCTCCCCTCCTTAAGAACACACAGCTTTGTAGATTTGAAACAACTATTCCTGCTGCTGTTGCTGCCACTGCTAGAAATTCCCTGGACCAGATATAATGTACTTCGCCAGCATTATTCTTATGAAAGAGGTACCATTCTCATTCTCCATTTCACAGATATGAAAATTGAAGTCCAGAAAGCGTGAGTTTTCCTCAATCATTTAACTCATGAACGATGGGGATAATTGATTTCAGGTGTTTCTGACCCTAGAAAATACACCTTTGGCATTTTGCACTATGGAGAGGGTTTCATCCTCTTTCTGCTCCTCCTGCTTTATGTTCCTTTATTTTTCCTACTCATTCTTTCACCTCCCACTGGTTCTCTGCCCACACTCCAGAATGTCCAACTCTCCTGTGGACTTAGGCAGCCTGAGATCTGTGATTCCAAGTCAATTGCCATGACAGTGAAGGAAATTTTGCCTTGAAGACCCCTCCCCTCATTCCACAAGGAGCTTTCCAGGGACTCCAATCACTATAGCCCTGCCTGAAACCTTCCCCTGATTCTAGAGCTGCTTGTCTGGGAACTAACATCAGTTTCCCCCTTGGCTCTTTCCAGTGGTTCAGAAGTGGCCTTGGACCTTATATGATCTTCACAGCATTTGGGCAAGTTGAATATTACGCCCACCTGAAAGACAGGAAACTGAGGCCCAGAGGAACATATTTTTTTGGAGCTAGAAGAAACCTTAAAGATTATGAACCTTCTTCTTATACAGATGAGGAGGGAAACTAAGAGAAGGAAAGCAACTCAGCAAGGTGGCCAGTATTAGATCTCAGGGCTCTGGGTTTCTAGTTCCCCATGGGGAACATTGCCTGTGAATAGCTCTGAGGTTTTTTTGTCTTTGCAACATGATTCCCACCCTGCTTGCTCTTCAGAAAAGCCATGGGTGGAACAGAAGCTGCCTGGATTAGGCTTAGAGTCTCAGGACTGTCATTGACCTGGTGTTTGTAGCCTGTTTTCTCATTTGACGAATGATCTTTTGCTGGACCAGGTATTGAGTTAGAGTTCCCAGGATATGTCACCTGTGCTTAGAGTATCTTGTCTCCCCAAGGAGATCCAAGCCTTACATGGTCTGCACAACTCAGGTGATCTCAGCCAGGCAGCAGTCACTTTAATTCCTCTACGATGATTTGATTCCTTTTGCTGGAAACTCCAGTGCACCTATGTGGGTTCGGTAAATGCATGTGTCTCAGTATTTCCCCAGGCTGCTCTCATCAGCTCTGAGCAGGCAGTTGTCTGAGCACTTTTGAATAAGCCCTGGAGTCCAGCTGGGACAAATCTATCTCTCGGGAGTGGCATTCTCTGGGAGGCACATTGACTTATGTCATATTGTCATAGAAATTCCCTCTGTTCTTTAACCTTTATTTAACTAGAGTCAGGAGCTCCTGCTGAGTCTGAAAAGTTTTCCTAACAGGAGGCTGTCCTGGCAGTATGCAGATGATTGTATTATGGATAATAGAATGGGGAGGCAAAGAGAAGGGCCCCTGGGGTTGAATGGAGTGTAGAGTTTGCAGACTTTTTTTTTTTTTTGAGACGGAGTTTCGCTCTTGTTACCCAGGCTGGAGTGCAATGGCGCGATCTCGGCTCACCGCAACCTCCGCATCCTGGGTTCAGGCAATTCTCCTGCCTCAGCCTCCTGAGTAGCTGGGATTACAGGCACATGCCACCATGCCCAGCTAATTTTTTGTATTTTTAGTAGAGACGGGGTTTCACCATGCTGACCAGGATGGTCTCGATCTCTTGACCTCGTGATCCACCCACCTCGGCCTCCCAAAGTGCTGGGATTACAGGCTTGAGCCACCGCGCCCGGCCCGAGTTTGCAGACTTTTTGATGTGAGCAGAGAAGGCTGGCTTTGAAAGGACCAGACACATTGGCATGAATCCATAATTGTTTTGCAGGACTTGTCCACTTGGCTTAGGTATCCCGGAGACACAACTCTTTATTCATTCAGTCATGTGTGCATTCACTTTCTCACTCACTCAAGAAACATTTGTGCACCATCTGTTTGCTGGATGATGGGGACGCAGAGAAATAGGAACTTTCCCTTAGTCTTGAGGAGCCCAGTCTTGCTCAGGAGGAAAACTCTCATAAGATGTGCTCAAATAGACATTGGAGCCCTTAACTCCCTTGGGCATGGGTAGATGAGAAAGTTATCTATCTTAGAGTGAGCGCCCCAAAACAGACCTGAGACAAGGACTTAACTTCTGGAAGTGTTGGGAAGGATTTTGTGACTCCAGGAAACACAAGTGAAGGAGTGTAGTGAAAGGAGAAAAGCCAATAGAGAGTGTCTCCATAAGTAGTTAGCTGTGTGGACAGCTGGGATCCTCCCTCTGGGGACCCCTGAGGAACCCCCTGGAGCACACCTCAGGACTGGCCTCCTGGTGGCTGGGGAGGCTGGGGCCTTTGTCCAGTGACTCTCCTCCCCCACAGTTCAAGAGTTGTCCCTGGGATGCATTTAGGGCCCTGCACTTGGATGCTTTGGTGCCAGAACAAACCCACAGGCAAAGGAGAAGAGAGAAGGGGGCATTTGAAGAAAATGGCTGTCAGTGTACCAGAAGCATCCCACTCCTGCGGGACAACTCAGGATGGCCAAAGGGCCATGGGTGGGGTAGCACCGGCATCTGCTGCAGTGTTTCCTCCAACAGGTGACCTTTCAGTGGACCTAAGGATGAGTAAGAGTTTTCAGCTGAAGCAGGCATGGGAGTGGCATATCCAGGCAGCTGGAGTCACCTAAGGATGGGAGGCAGGATATTGCCATGACAGGAAAGAGAGAAATAGCTTGAGGGCCAGGAGAGCACCTGAGGACTTGTTTTAAGGCCAAGGAGGGGAGAGGTTTGGGCAGCTTAGATGAGAGAAGCCTCAGGAGACTGAGGTGGAGGAATGGAAGAAAAGGGTCAGAGAGGGGAAGAGGTAGGATGCTGGAGAGAGCTGGCCCCAACAGAGGCAGAAGGGGAGAGGCTCCAGAGACTAGCTGGAGGGATGAATTTCCACAGGGACAGGCACCTCTGGCCCTGGGATGGGGAAGAACCAGATGAAGGGAAAGGGAGTGCACTGCTCCTGGCCTCATTGCCTCAGTATCAGAGGAGGCAGATGACTGGCAGCAAGCAAGAGCCCAGGAGACTGGGATGAGGCTTGAGAAAGGCAGCAGCCTGGAATCATCCCTGAGGGTGAGGGAGACCATGGGAAAGACATGGGAGGGATGGGTGATACTGTGCTCGCTGAGGCTGCTCAGTTCACAGATGAGCAGAAGTGACATTTCTGGGCGGGTTCCTCCTCCCACTCCAGAGAGATGGCGAGGGTGGGAGGAGAGTTCCAGTGCATTTTATTTTTCATAACAAAGCTCTCTGAGCTCCTGAGCTTCTGCTAGTCCAGGCCACCCTTACCATTTGTAGATGCAGCAGGCACCGATTCATTTAGTGGTGCTTTCTGCAGCCCTCCCATGTGCTGAAAACTGCTCAACACACAGGGACCAGTCCTCAACACATGGTGATCTCGATAGCTGCTCCAGGAAAATGCCAGCTGATGGGACAGGGCCCCACTAGCTTCCCACCTTCTTTCATCCATTAGACTGTGGGAAGTGTGGGAAGTCACATAGTTAAGGGGCTCTTGTTGCAATTCTCCCTCTCACTTTCTCCTTGATTCTGGGCTAGTTAATTCCCCTTTCTGGGTCTCCACTGATTGAATGAATAGGATCAGTCCAGCCAAACTCACAGGCTTCTCAAAGGATCCCATGAAATAGTTGGTACTAATGGGTGGAAAAACTTTTTGGAAGCTGATTAGAGAAGCTCAGATGTTAGTTGTTTTAATCTTTAAAATGAGGGTGGCACAGATCCCAGATATCGCAGGCTGCTTCCAAGTCATCCCTTCATAAAGCACCCTAGGAGGAGTTGGTTGAATCAAGGCAGGAGTTCTTCAGTGCTTCATTTTGGTCAAGTTCTCAGAAAAATTCTTATCTTTGCACAGCAACCAGATCGTTCTCAAGATAGATCTGAAAGAGGAGGAGGCAAAGAGAGAGGCCAAGATGAGGGGAGCTGGAGGAAGCTGAGGACTGAGACGGGAGGAGAGGCAGAGGAGACAACGCCACAACAGGGAGGGCTGGGGAGGATGGAGGGCAGCAGAGGACTCTGCAGGGAAGAGGCTGGAGCAGCAGGGGTTTCTCTGATTTCCCAGGACTGGGCATGGACTGGGGTCTCAGGGGAGGGACTGCCCCCAGCTCTCTTCAGACAGCATGCATTAAGAGAAAAAACAGCACAGAGAAGTGCACTGTACACTTTGAAATTAGCAGAAAATATTTCTGGGTAGGCTCCCTTTTCTCACCCCCGGGAGAGAGTAGGAGGTGAGCTTAGATGAGTGTCCTTTCTCTTAAAATGAGTTCTCAGCTCCTGAGCTCCTGTTGACTCAGGCCACCCTCACCGTGAGAATTCAGCAGACTGGGATGATTGGACAGTGTTTCATGCCAGCACTGGGCATGGAAAGGCTGTTGATGGTGGGGCTTGGCTGGTCCAGAGCCTGGTTAGAGTCTGGATGGGGAAGGCAGCCTGGCTCAGGGTGGAGAGATGGTTCAAGTAGCTAATGTCATTCAGGCTTAGATTGACTAGTGCTGCTGTGCAGTATATAGGAGCACTGGCTCAGCAACACACATGGGAGGCTTGAGCCCAGAACATAGCAAGGAGACAAGCTCAGGCAAACCGGCACCTTGAAGATCCAGCCAGCCAAGCCCAGCCCCTACAGCCATGGACCACAGCCAAGCCATGCTGCCTGAGTGAGAGTACATTGTCATTATTTTAAACACTGGGTTTTGGGATGGTTTGTTACACAGCAGTAGCTGACTGATATAAGTGCCTGGCAGATGTCAGGCATTGTGTTTAGCACGGGGGCATGCAGGTGACAGTATCTACATGTCTCCTGCCCTCTTGGAGCTCACAGTCTGGTGGGAGGGGACAGACAATGAACAAACCACCAACGAGTGAGTATGAAATCTATGATGAGGGAAATATATTGGGTAGTGCTCCAAGGAGAGTTTGATGAGGAGGTCAAAGGCAGATGGTCAGGAAGAGCTCCTCAAAAAAGGGAACAGATGTGCTAATACCTGAATGATGAGAAGTTGTGTGAAGACCTGAGAGGAGTGTTTAGGGCAGAGGCAACAGCAGGTGCCAAGGTCATGTGTCACAGAAACTCACAGGCCAAAGACAGATAGAAGGGACAAGTAACTAAGAGCAACAGTAGTAGAAGCTAATGTTTACTGGACAAGGACTATGAGCTATTTTAATCCCTTTACTTAAATTATCTCATTTAATCTTGACCACATAATAAAGAATTACATGTATTAGTTAGAATGTACTTGGTTGAAAATGCAGAGATCTAACTCAAGCTGGTTTTCCCAAATAGGAAATGTAATGGCTGTAGAAGTGGAAAAGATAGAGACAAACAGCTTCAAGTAGAGCTGGATTCATTCCACTTCAGCCACTGGATTGCTCATTCTCCCCTCCCCACCTCCTGCCGCCTCTGCCTGTTGGACTTTTGGTGGGAGGCACTTTCTCTCCCTTGTTTGCTGGACTTCAAGAGGAGGCAGGGAGAGGAGTGAGAATCATATCAGTTGGCAACTTTAAGTTCACTTCATCTCACTCAGTGACTCTAGAGGGAAGACAGGGTTATTCTCTCCCAGTATCCCTCTCTATAATCCCAGAAAGGAATCAGGTTAGTCACATGCTGACCATTTAGATCCATCACGGATATGGGGCACAGCCTGGGCCCTTTACTCCCATCTCAGCAGATAAGGCAGGGCTGTGACCGGTGATCCTGCCAGAACTGTGTGGTCTGGGGAGCAGGTGGTGAGTGCTGCCCTAAAGACATAGAGTGGGTGGGTGTCCAGGCATCAAAAAGATGGAAAGATATGAGAGGACACACACTGTAAATATTATTACTCCTATTTGTTTATTAATTTATTGAGACCGAGTCTTGCTGTGTAGCCCAGACTAGAGTGCAATGGTGAGATCATGGCTAACTGCAACCTCCAACTCCTGGACTCAAGCAATCTTTCTGCCTCAGCCTCGCCAGTAGCTGGGACTACAGGCATGAGCCACCATGCCTGGCTAATTCTTGTATTCTTTTGTAGAGACAGTCTCTAGTCTAGTCACAGTGATGTTGCCCAGGCTGGTCTCAAACTCCTGGCCTCAAGCAGTCCTTCCACCTCAGCCTCCCAAAGTGCTGCAGTTACAGGCGTGAGCTACCACAGCCAGCCTCCAATTTAACAAATAAGAAAGCTGAGTCTCAGAGAAGTGTATAAATGATGCTGGTCAGAAGAACCTCAAACCCATCTCTGCCTGACTCAAAAAACTCCACACTCCATAGCATGAGGCCCCTAACCGCTCAACCAACCCCTAAACCTGAGCCCTGAGTCAGGACTCAGACTCTCAAAGCTCAGGAGCCCCGGTCCCTGGAAGGTATGAGAGTTTACAAACCGAATCTACATGAGGGACATTAGGGGAGGCCACTTCTCTTCCCTTTGCATAGTGTGCAGAACACACTGCTCCAGGCACATTCCTGTTCTCTGGGCAGTGAGCATCTCAAGGGGAATGGAGACCACAGGTGCCCTTGCCACGGGAAGCATTAGCCAAGAGTTAGAACTAACATTGAGGGCACTGAAGTATGATCTGTTTGTCATTTGGACACACTCTCCGGCAAAATGCACCCCTCAGAACACTCAAGCACAGTCAGATCGTAACAGCCAGATCCTCCTTCTGGCTTGCCTGGCAGTCCGACTTTGTCTGTTTCACCTCGGGCTGATTCATAGCCATCAAATCTGGAAAAACCATAGGGAGCCTTTAGTCTAACCTCATTCATTTAACAGATGAAAAAACAGAGCCCAGAGAGGCCCAGGCGCTTGTTCAAGGGCATGGAGTAAAATATGGGCATATGATATGCCAGGCTCTGTGGTAGGCACTTCTGCAGAGCTGATCTCATCTCATCCTCATATGAACCCTGTGAAGTGGATGCTATTACTGCCCCCCCGCCCCCCAGTTCATTTATGGAGAAACCATGACTCAGAGAGGTCATGTGCTTGTTGAAAGTCACACAGCCAGTAAATCGCAGAGCTGGGTTTCAAACACGTGTCTTTTTGTCGTAAAACCTCAAGCCCCAAGTCACTGTGCACCTCATTCTCCTACTTGCCATTTCTTGCAGCCTTTTCCCCAGGCTCCCTGGCCCTGGGCTTGCAGTTCGCTGTGACGGATGGGAGCTTCCAGGGGAAGGTAGGAGCAGGGGAGGTGCCACTGGCGGTTCCTTCTCTCTTTTTTCCTGGCATATGCAAAAGAAAGAAGTTCCTGCTTCTTCTGTGGGTCTGGCAGCAGCTACAGGGGCCAGCTGCAGCTGCCCAGTAGGTGGGTGGCTCTGGCAGTGATGGGCCCAGTGATGGATTACACCAGCAGCAGCGGCGCAAACCAGCCTGGCCAGAGTCAGCAGGATGCACAGTCCTGAGCCCGTGGCGTCACCTCCTGCTGTTTGTGCCTCCAGCCCTAGGGGTGACAGCGCCTCCCAAGTCACTGATCCTGGGGTTGTCTCACCTTTTCTCTTTCAGCTCTTTTAAGACAGTTGTAGGGAGTTCCCTGAATCAATCTGCCAAGTTCAAAGTCTTTTTTTCTCAGATTTTTTTTAAATGAACCCTGACAGCTACAGCACTTGCCAATAGGAGTGATCCCAGGAAACAAACCATCAGGGATGGGATTTGGGCATCAGTTGTCTGACGTGCAGTGAGGACCTCATTACCAGTGGAAAATGGGAGTCTGGTAGTGCCTGAGATGCAGTGGCATCAAAATTACTTAAATGAGACCACGTGGCTGCTCACTGGACCATTGGTGGCATTGATGACTCCTTTACTGAAACCCCAGGGTTTGTCTGGGGAATGATTTGTCATTGAGTGTGGTAGTGATGGAAGAGGAAGGCAGGTGAAGAGGCTGAAAGGGTCAGACTGGGAATGGTGATTAGTACCCACAGGTAGAGGTAAGACTCATTCTTGTGAGTAACAGAGAGATGCTGCTGGCAGACCAGTTAGAGAGGCAGCTTGGGCTGGGGAAAGGGCTGGGGCCAGCAGATTGGGAACACAGCCACACTCTACCTCTTTCTAGCTGTGTGACCTTGGCCAGGGTACTTACCTACTCTGAGACCTTCTCGGCATCTGGATGGGACCATAGCACCCTGCTCAGACAGCTTTCAGGAGGGTTAGAGAAGACGGTCTACAAAAAGTGGTTCTTGGTGAATATCAAAACTGTCTGTGGCTGTCATTGTTGCTGTCATCATGGAAGGAGTCCTGGGAGGCAGACCTTCCTCCTCCCCAACCCTGCTGGGGCTGCTCCTGTCCATGAATTCCCGAGGAATGGCTGGTTCAGCAGAGTCAGTTCCTGGAGACGAAAGAAAGAAGGGTTGGGGGTGGGCACAGGTCACTATCCTGGGTTCCCAGAGACAGCCTCGGGAGAAGTTGCTGGCAGAGGTCAACATTCACCCTGAGGTGCTTTGTCAAACTGCTGCCCAACAGCAGAGGTGGCCGGAGATCCCAGGTCTCTCCACTTGTCACTACCAGGCTGCGGGGCCTTGTGCAAAAGCCCTCTGGAAAAGGTTAGAGTAATGACCACCAACTTCCTTCCTCATGGAGGATCCCAGACATTTTCACAGCCTGCCAGCCTCTTTCAAATCCAGTTCCTGGATTTCGGAGCTGGATCCCAGCTGGCTGGGCGTCGTGTCTCACCCACCAGACCACGAGCCCAGCTCAGAGCCTGGCCTTCAAGCTCTCATTCTCTTCGTCCACACAGTCCTGCGGTAGAGGCCGGACCCCACCGGAGGGAGGCCTGCCCGACACGGTGCTCCTCAAGCTGCTCTGCCTTGTCATGCAACAGCTGGGAAAGACTGAGTGACGATCCACCATTAGGGGTGGGACACCTGTTCAGATCCTTCACACTCCAGAGCTGGAGATGACATCCAGAATCCCGAGTCACAGCCCCTCCCAGTCATAGATCTGCCCAGAGAAGCCAGGATCAGAGTTGAGACCACAGCCCAGGGCTCCAGACTCCCGATCCAGCGCTTGCTCCACCATGCATCCCCGACCCTACTTTTCCTTTCACCCTCACGCTGGTTCAGACACAGCCCCAGACAGCAACTTCCACTGTGGTCAGGTCCTCTTCATGGCATGATGTCTGGTTTTTATTTAAATGAACAGCAAGGGGAGGACAAATTACGATCCACAGCAATGAGAGCGTCTCGTGGGGTGGGTGGATCGGCCCTACTCCTGTACTTCCCTGTCAGCTCTGAAGCAAAAACTCAAGGGCAATTAGATTTTACATATTTTCCTTTTTATCCTTCAATAAATATCTCCTATGAAAACCAATCGGCATTTTATGTACTTAATGCATAATAGCTGGTCTTATAAATCTGAATTATCCCAATAAATCTAAATTAAAGGCCTGGGTTTGAACATATTTAGAGCAAGTAATTAATAAAGTCCCAGCACATCACCATCACTAATTTGTTTACTTCCAGCCAAACTTTTATGTTCAGAGCAGTTTTTTCTTTGCCGTGTGTGGGTGGGAGGAAGGAGGGAGCCCAGATGACCCTAAGCAGTTTCCAGGTCACCGAGGAGGTTTTGCAGGTACCCCCATCAAGAGTAATGAGACTCGATGTGACTCCTCGGGCTACTCTTGTTTCCTGGGCCCCACACTGGGCCTTTTAGGAGATGAGTGGCTTCATAGTTAAGAGGCCTCCAAGTGGCCCTGCTGATGACCTTGCTGTCTCCCCGGCTGGAGATCTGGTCACCACACCCCCCTACCACCCTCTCTCTCAAATCCACATCTAAAGATGGTCACATTCTGTCTCCTCGGCCTCTCCCTCCTTCCATCCCCAATCTCTCTGTACACCAGGCCTTCTCTGCATCCCAGCTGTCTTGATCTGCTCCAGGGACCATCATGTCTGGCCTGGGTGAGGCAACAGCCTCCTGCAACTGGTCCTCCTCCATCTCTCCTGCTGCAACCCACCCTCACGCAGTGGCTCTCATATTTCTAAAATGTACGTCTTGCCCAGTATCCCCAAGGCCTCCTGCCCTCCAGGACTCCCCATGTCACTCAGGGTCAAGCTCAAACTTCTCCGTGTAGCTCCCAAGTTCCCTCTGCAGTCACCCCTCCCTCACTATCTGCTTGGTCACACTGACCCACTTTGCACAGCTGTTCCCTCTGCCCCTGACCATCCCTGCCCCCAGCCTGCGTGCACCTACCCATGTCTGCTATTGAAAAGCTGACAAGCATGCCCCAGGGTCCAGTGCCCAACCCCCAGAGAGAAGAGCTTTTCTCCTCTCTGGAAGGACAAGCAGGTAAGCACCACAGCCTATGTACCCAGGAGCCATTTGGGGTCATGGTTCTTGCTCTTCCCATGAATAAATTTAGAATTATTAACAAAAGGAAGCCTTGGAACTGCAGCCAGGAGTGGGGAAGGATCACTGGTCCACAAATGAAGATGAGGCTCTAACCTCTGCTCTGTAGCAAGCCCTTGTGCTCCTCTGGTCTCAGTACAGGGGTACTTTGAGCTCAAAGAGGACAGGGCTCCCTCCCTGGGGGTAGCAGGTGGGCGGGGCTCCCTCCCTTGGGGGTGGCTGGAGGGTGGGTCTCCCTCCTTTGGGGGCGGCTGGAGGGTGGGGCTCCCTTCCTTGGGGGCAGCTGGAGGGCGGGGCTCCCTCCCTGGAAGAGGCTGGAGGACAGTGGCTGGAGCCAACACAGGCAGCCAGGTGAGAACAGAGAGTGGTGGTTGATTAAGGAAAATCCTGTCCCCAATGGAGAGGAGATAGGGCCAACTGTCTAGAAATGCCCCTAATCTCTCCCTATAATTCCCCCTGCTCCTTCCACCACCTGGGTCTTCCAGAAAGCTCCTGAGGAGGACTTACAGGTGAGGCAGCTGATTCCCCCTGTGCCCATCAATGGCTGTCCTGCCTCCCTGGGAGGGTTGGCAGAGGCACCCCAGGAACAGGAGGGACAGCCAGTTCTGCCCCAGCCCTGGGCAGGGATGGGCCAAGGGGGTGCAGTGAGCAGGGGTGTGGCCTCTCATCTTGTCACCAGGGCCCATAGAAGCCCTTTCTGAGCTCAGGCTGTTTTTCTGTTCTAATTAACATCACTGAGAATCAAACTCCACGCCCCATGAGCTTGCTCCCCCGAGAGCGTTCTGGCTCAAATACTGATTAAATATGAAACGGTTCCCATCCTCTGAGCCGGAGTCAGGGAGCCAGAAACCAGAGATGGAAGCTGTAATTACCAGCTGATTATGCAGTGTGAGTTATTAAAAGAGAAAATAAAATGAAAACCAACATCCCCCAAATAAAAACAATTAACAACACTCAGTTCTTTCTGCCCGACTTAAAGAGACACGGGCTTCTGCATGGTTCACTCTTTCCATTCTGAAAGCTCCATGTATTCACCCAGGGCACTTGCTGAGCTCTTCCCTCCTATGTGCTGGGCATGTGCTGGGGGCAGGAGTGAGAAACAAACAACTCAGACAAGGTGGCACCCTCCTGAGGCTCACAGTCAGGAGGGGACATGTTCTTACAAGGAAGAGGCACACAGGCAAATGTGTAATTAGACCTCAGATGTCTCCAAGTGTGCCACATACAAGAGTCTGTGGGAGGATAATGAGGGGGACTAACTCAGATAGGGGGTGATGTTAGGAGCAGATATTTAAGTTGAGGCCTGAAGAAGAGCTACGTGAAGAGTAGGGGCAGGGCAGAGTGGTCTAGGGGGCAGGATAGCATGTGCAAAGGCCCTGGGGCAGGAAGTAGTGCGTTGGAGGGACTAAAGAAGACCTGGGGGCAGTGTGTGCTGATCGGAGAATGTGAAGAGGGGGAGGAGGCAGAAACAACCCCAGGTCTGCTGCCCCTGAAGCCTGAGCCTTACCTGACACTCTCTCAGGGACCATCCACCCTGTGGAGGAATCAATAGAAGGCAGCCGGGGAGGAACCAGGGCAGGGTTCTATTCAGCCTCCAGAACAGAAGTAGGGCTGAGCCAGGGAGCAGCCAGGCCTCTGATGCTGGGACTCCCGCCCAGGAGTCCTCCCCTTGCAGCCCTGGCCTCCTGCAGCCTTTAGAGCCCACCCACTCCAGTGCACAGGCTTGATCTGACTCTGCCCTGAGCCCAGTTCTGACATCTCGGAGGAGGGCGGTGCCTTCGGCTCCACAGGCTGAGAAAACGCACCCACATCTCCTCCCTGAGCTAATGCCTCCCAGATTTTGATTAAAACAAGCAGGGGAGAGGAAGGAGTCTGGGATTTGTAATGAGCCCCCACATCACCTGGTTATGGATCTCACAGCCTGGCTGATCTGCTCAGGCCAGGCCAGTCACCTGGTCCCCCTGCCCATCATGGCCTATGTCAGGGCACATGCCTAGGGCAGGAAAGTCAGCCCTCAGGCTGTCCCTTCCCAGTGGCAGGGCCTGGGTGGGCGTGAGGCTCAACCTCAGCCAGAGGGTTCTGGTTGCCATGGAAACGGGTGGCTGGGATGGCTGGCCTGAGCAGAGACCCCTCAGCCAGGCTCCAGTATCCAGAGCCCAGTCGATCTGAGCCTAGGTAGGGTGTTGGTCCCTGGGTTCTGTGATCCTCATTCCCCTTGTGCAGGTAGAAGCCACCTGTCCATCCCTTCAGGTCCCCAGGGCAGAGGACTCAAGCTTCTTCTAGAGCAGCCTTCGTTCACCACCAAGATTCTGCCTGTGGAGAGGAGCGGAGCCCAGGCTCGGTCAGGCACCTTCAGATTTAGACCTCAGCTGCTGGGGCTGAAAACGGATGCCATGGAGCGAGCCTGGAAGGACCCAGGACTGAGCGTGTGATGGTTCACAGGCCTTCAGCTCCCTCTGCTCCTTCTCTTGGAAAGAGTTGAGGCTCTGAGGGGTGGGCAGTGCAGGCCTGGAGTCCTCATGCCCAGCACCCACTTCTCTGCAGATGCCTCTCCCTGACACAAAGCCCTAACCCCAGCCAGGCCTCTCGGGGCCCTTGTATGTCCTGTTGGCCTACAGCACACAGCAGCGCTTGGTCCCAGTTTCCCGATCCTCTGCCCATGTGGCCGAGGCTGGTCCTGGATCCTGAAACCCACCCTTGCAGCACTAGGGCCTGGTGGGCCTTCCCTGGCCCTGTCTGCCTCCTGGAGCCACTGGCCGCCCTGAGTGCCCTGCAGGGCCCCACTGTCTTTCTGCCCAGCAGCCCCCGTTCCTCTTGGTGTCAGAGCCCCCATCTTTCTTTGGGAACTGTCCCTCCCAACCCTGCTCAGTTCATGTGATTCTGTGGGGTGGGGCAGGGCACAGCCAGGCAGGGCCTTCTCTCGGCCGTGCAGTGAGTGGATCCCTGTCGGGCATGGGACCCAAGCTGAGTCATGGAACTCATTGCTGGGATTTTGCTATGGTGGTGAGGAAGGAGGCCCTCTTGTTCTTCTGGGGCAGACGGAGTGGTTGGGGTGAGCTCGGGGGACCCCACAGGAGGTGTTGGGTATGTGAGTCCTTGTGGAATCAGGTAAAAATCTGGATCTCTCTATCTCTCACACACACACACACACACACACACACAGACGCACAGACACACACACAGAGATACACACAGACACACACAGCCCCCTTATGCATGGCCCCACATGTAGTAGGTGTTCAGCAAACACTCCCTAACACATCGAAGAGCACATTCTGCTGGGAGCAGTGGGGGATTCCACAGTGAGTTTCTAGCAGAGCTACTGAGCCCCTGGAGGCATGAAGGTGAGGGGATGCTAAGGACCTCCCCACCCCAGTCAAAACAAACAGGCCAAAATGAATACATAAATGAGCAGCAACTTCATAGGCAAAAAGGGCCCTTTGAGCCACCGGAGAAAATACACTACTTGTTTTATCTTTGGTCTTTTTCACCATCTCATACAAACCAATGACTTGTAGAATGGCTAAGTACATTCACAACAACAGTTACTGGAATGCTCAAAATAAGACCGGGTTTTTGTTGCTCCTGCTTTTTTTTTTTTTTTACAAGATTTTCCCCGTTTGATATTAAAATGAACATGGTCCTACTACAAATAGAGTCAGAAGTCAGAAGCAGGACAGAGAACTCGCTCAAGGCTGCTTTGGTCATCTGAGATCATTAAAAATGGCTGACCCCAACAATCTGTCCAAAAACATAACATGTAAATTAAAAATACACACAAGTCTCATTTTTAAAGTACTTTTATGGGAAAAGCAGGGCCTGGGAAATTTTGGTTCTTTCTTCCCCTGTCACATATTCTCATGGTTTTTATTCAGTGGTGGCACCCAATCAAAGCAAGGGCCATTTGGACAAACTCACCTTTTTTTCTACAACACTTAGAGCATTTCTGCTTCCCTGATTGACCCTTGACTGACTTAAGAAGTCTTATTAATAGCTATGTAAATACCTGAGGTGGCTACCACAACCACCATTTGGGGGCCTCTGGTAGTTCCCAGCTCAAACCTTATGCCCACCAGTGAACCATCTGCTCTTCAGTTCATTTGTTCATTTATTCCCCTTTCCATGCCTCATGTCTCAGGAATCTAGGCTCTCCAGACTTCTAGGCCTTCTGGCCTCCTAATAGATTAAGCTGGGAAAGATTCTGGAGTAGCATGCTGCCTTCCTGCTTCAGGTGCCATTTTTAGCAGCAGCTGCCTCTCCTCTGTGGTTCCAACTCCCATTGCACAGCCCCTGTCTCTGCGATTCCAAGCTCTCTGGACATTCTCCTTCTCCCAGAGCTCTGGCACCCCTGATAATTCCAGCTTCTGGGCTCCAGCCATGCCACCTTGTCTCTGTGTCCTTTCAGTCCTAGGAATGACCGCTGCTTTCCACTACTGCTGTGTTGTGGGTGGCCTCATCATCTGTCTGGCTCTTCAGCTCATCCCTCTCCTACCTATAACCAGTTTCCTGCATCCTTCACTAGGGATGGACCCTTCACGGGGATGGACCCTTTCCTAAATCTCTAGTGTGGTTTTTCTGTTGCCAACTGCACCATGATTAGAGGTCCAAGGGACACTTGAGTGAGACTTCCTGCTTCCTCCCACCCTGGCTTCACCATGGCTGGATCTGCAGAGCTGACTTACCTCCTGGTTGCAGGTGGTGGACAGAAACGTGTGGAAGGGAGAGAGCTGGGTTGGCCACCATCACCTTCCGTGCATTGACCCTGTCTGCTTGTGATGGTGGCACAGTCAGTGTCCACCTCTGACCAACCTCTTCTTCCCTTGGGGAGTAGAACAAGGTCTTAGAAGGCACCACATGTTGGTCTGGTACCAAATGAAGGTCAGAAGTTTCCTCCCCAGCAATAATAATGAGTCAGACTTGATAGAGTTGTTGCTATCTTTGTGATTACTGGAAACACCAAGCAGGGCATCGATTATTGTTAATTTCAGTTGCAACGTGAACTAAGCCTCTGAGAAGTTCTGCTTTCAACCTAGATCTTGGAGGTGAGATTTCAGTGGGCAGCTATGGATTCAGTGTTGAGAGGTGAAGGCAGAAAAAGCCTGTATTCATCCGTTTTCATATTGCTATGAAGAAATACTCAAAACCTGGGCAATTTATAAAGAAAAAGAGGTTTAATGGATTCACATTCCACATGGCTGGGGAGGCCTCACAATCATGGCGGAAGGCAAAAAAGAAGCAAAGGCACGTCTTACATGGCAGCAGGCAAACGAGCATGTGCAGGGGAACGGCCCTTTATAAAAACCATCAGATCTCATGAGACTTAATCACCATCATGAGAACAGCATGGGAAAAACCTGCCCACATGATTCAATTACCTCCCACTGGGTCCCTCCCATGACACATGGGGATTATGGGAGCTACAATTCAAGATGAGATTTGGGTGGGGACACAGCCAAACCTTATCAACCAGGAGTGCAGAAGGTTTAGAATCACTGAGGAATCAGGTGTGGCTGGGGACAAAGGACTCTGTAGGTAAGGCTGGGATTAGGAGAAGTGGTCTCCAGTGGAACAGAAGGACTGGTGGGAATAAAGATGGAAGACTTAAAGTCACAGAGGGTCAGGGATAAATATTCCCCAGACATCATACAGTGCAGGACTGAGATGAGCACCACCAGTGAGATGAAGGTTCTGAGCAGGTTTCTTCGAAGCACACAGCTTCACCTTACTAATAAGCCTTAGGTGAGTAGAATTAATAGAATACAAAATCATTTCTTAAAGCCTTAAAATTTTAAAGACTTGTACTCTTAGGATAATTGAATCATTGGATCTCAGGGTCTTCGGTTTTTAAAAGGACAACAATTTTGCATGTTAGATTGCTCAAGGGTGTCACACCCAGCCCCTCCTCCTCCTGAGTACCATAAGTGATTTGCACACATTATGTTCTTTTGTCTCCATGACAACCCTGGGAAGCAGGAACTATTATTCTGCCTGATTTTCCAGATGAAGAAACCGTGACTCAGTGAGGGTAGGTGGGTTGCATAAGGTCAGACACCTGGTGGGTAACATGGACAGGGCTCAGTCCAGAATTCTCAGCCTCTGAAACCCATGCTCTCAGCCTCTCTGATGTTTGCCTCCTGCAAAGCCTCTCTACTGAGTCCTCACCCTTCCTCTGTGCACACCTCCAGAGATGGGGAGCTCATTACAGCTCTCCAGTGCCATCCATCCGTCCCAATTTTAAACACTTTTCTCCTTTTCAGAGCATCCACTCATTGGCCCCAAACCTCCATTGGGAAACTCCACAGAAGACAACTCTTCACTCAGGACTCCTGTAGGGAGAGGCAAGAGCCACTGGAGGTGGGGCGGCAACTACACAGGAGAAGAGACTCGGATGAGGAAAGCCCAGAGGCAGCTCATCCTGGTGAAAGATGATGGAGTTTACCCCGAGGGAGGGAAGCAACTGGAGACAAGGGGAGCAGGCCCCCTGGAAGACAAATGGGACAAAGCCTAGAACACTGGGCCATGGGGGGGAGGTGAGGGATACATTCATAATTCAGAAATACAATTCTCCAGCAGTCAGAGTCATGGGCCTAATGAGTTTAGAATCGTAAGTGCTATGCCTTTAATTTCTTGGCTTTTCTCCCTGGAAACTTATTCTGCAAAATGTGCCTTGTGCCATCCATCCTCCCAGATGGCTTTTTAAGTGAAGCTGTTTGTTAAGCGGGAGAAGAACAGGGACAGGGAGGGGAGGGGGAGGAGCAGGTAGAGCCACTGCAGCCCCCAGGGAGGAGAGCCAGAGGGAACTGCAGTTCATTGCTGGCCAGGGTGGGTTTTCCAGGATGGAGACATTCCCCACCTGCAGGTTCAGCCAGGCCCACAGGGGTCAGAGTCCCAGTGATTGCTGCTGTATTTTGAGCTCTCATGGTCATATTCTAGGTTCTTTACACACATTAGCCTGATAATCCCTTATAACACACTTAGGACTAACCAACCAGATGGGGAAACTGAGGCCCTGGGGTGCAGAAGTGAACAAGACCACACAGCAAGTCACTGGAAAGGGATGAGAAAACGCCATTGCTGTCCAACCCACGTGGACCTCAAATGGATTCCCCTCCCATCTCCTCCTCTTGTGAGTTCCTGTTTCCCCTCCCCCTCTTCCTCCTTCTTTGGTACAACTCAGTCTCCCACCACTCCCAATTTTGAACACCTTTCTCCTTTTCAGAGCATCCACTCACTGGCACCCAGCATGCTGTCCTGCTTTACCTCTGCACATGAGCTTGGGAAACTGCACCTCCAGAGCCCCCATGGCCTCCCTTCCTGAAGCTAAGCACAGGAAGCAAGCTCCAGCTCCGTTATTGACCTCACCCCACCTCATCCTCCCATCTTCCTCCTCTGCTTTCTAAAATGCACTGAATCTCAGATAGCACTTCCTGCCCAGTATGTCATAGAATAAACCCCTATTCCTGGGAAGGGAGACTGGTAAACCCTTGCTGTTCATACCATTCTCAAGCCAGGAGTACTGTTTGCATTCCTTCACGGTGCCTATGGGACCAGGGAGCACCAGCAGACGCCCAAGGGATTACCCGGGCTCACAAGCCTTCTCCTCTGCCCCCTTGTATAAAGGCAACCCTGCCTCTTCCTACCAACCAACATTCATCCCCTCAGCCACTATTGTGACTCCACTCTTTTGGAGATTGCCTTTGGGGCAGGCTTTAATTTCTTGGCTTTTCTCCCCAGAAATTGATTCTGCAAAATGTGTCTTGTAGGGTGGCTATAAATTGTAGTTTCAATGGGACTCTTGCTGTATGTCTTAGCGAGAGTATGTGTCTTTGAGGACCAGGATCTCCAAAGTTGTAGAGCTCAGAGTGGCAGAACTGTAAAGAAGCCTTGCTGTCTGTTCCATGTGAATGTGAGCTGTTTCTTATCCCCTTTTCTAATAGAAATGGAGAGGAGCACATTTCCTAAGTCTATGGCTGTGTACTTCCTTCCTGAGAACTCTAATCTGTTCCAGCAGTGATGCTGCGTTCTGCACGTCGCCTCCAATCAAGGCTGCTACCTGATGGAGCCTGCAGGGGCCTAAGGTCATCTTCCAGGCTCTTCTATCTCCACGGAGGCCAGGCTTGCAGATCAAATGGAGACATGATAGGAACACTGTTTCTGTTCCACTTTCCGTGATGTCACTAATCTCCACCATCCTCCACCCGCTACCGGAGATGTGATATTGTGTTCAAGGTAATCTTGGCCAGGAACGGGATTGTTTCAGAGGTTTTCACTTCTTCCTTCTTATCTCACAAGCCAAGAGCCCAAATTCGGGGTTCCGCAAACTGCCAAGTGTATTAATTCCAATTATTCACTCTAAGGCTGGGGAATGGGCCACTGGGTGTTTCTGCAGAACCAGTGGGCCCCGTGTAAACCAGACTTTAGCCAGGATTCTGTTTACTACCCAACTCCTATCTGCCCCTCCTCTAACAAGGGAGTCTTGATGACGCTGAGTCTCCAGAAATCAGTGCCATCTCAGACTCTGTGCCCAATTGTCCTCAAAATGTCTGGTTATTCTCTTTTCCCCAGAGGACAGTCACCTGCATGACTCGCTGTCAGTCCCTTTGGGGAAGGACTAGGGGAATCATCATGGTCTCCACTTACCATATTGAAGAGAACTTGGCCACCGCTTCAGTAGCTTCCAGATCTGAAAATTGGCTCAGGTCTGATAACTGAGCAACTGATTGCTATGTTTTACTGGAGGGGCTTCTGTAAGCCCTTCCCCATTTCTTGTCTTTTATTAAGTTTTATTTTGTGAGGATTATAGAGTCACATGAAGTTTCAAAAATAGCAGAGAGGTCCTACATACTCTTCACCCAGTTTTCCCCAGTAGTTACAACTCATGTACCTCTAGTACAATATCAAAATCAGGAAATTGACATGGGTGCAATTTGGATGTATAATTCTATACATCCATCTTGTCATATGTGTAGATTTTTGTAACCACACCCTAATCAACATCAGAACTATCTCATCACCACAGAGATCTTCCTCAAGCTACCCCTCTGAAGTCATATTCACCAACTTCCCACTCCCACATTTCTAACCCCTGGCAACTCCTAACCTGTTCCGCATTTCTATAATTCTGTCATATTAAGAATGTTATATAAATTGAATCATGCAGTATGTAACCTTTCGAGACTGACTTTTTCCCTATTTGATGTAATGTCCTTGAAATCCACCCAAGTTGTTTCTACTATCAAGAGTGTGCTCCTTTCTATTGTTGAATGGTATTGTGTGGTAGGAGCATCCATCTTTGTCTTTTATTGGCCATCATTGCTAAGTGGCACCTCTGTGGCCATCTTTCTCTACACTTTCCCACAGATCCAGTTCCTGTGGCTTTCCCACTGACCTTACCAGTCATTTTAGTAACAGCAGCCCCCTTGCTTCTGGTGGTAAGAGCCACCAGCTGGCCTCTATTACTCAGGACCCCTCATCCCAGATGAGAGGAGAGCCACCACTTCTCAGGGACATGGGTGCCCCTCTTCCCAGGGACATAGCACTTCTCACGAGAGACACCACTTTTCAGGGACACAGTACTTCTCACTTCTCAGGGACACAGGTGCCCCTCTCCCCAGTGCATTCCTGATGGCTTTGTGAATGATGTGTCCCCAGGGCCCTCCTGTGGGCATAATCCACTCCAGCCTGCCCACTCCACTCAGCCTCTATTCCTTCCTCTGCCACCTGCCAAGGCAACTCAGGCACTTTCACATCACCAAGAATCAGCCATCACTTTTTCCTGCGCATATTCTGGGGACCTTGCTGGATTATTAAATCCTGTGTCCCCCAATGTTCCATGAAAGGGTTACATATGCAATAAGACTCCCAAATGCTGAAGGAGTAGAGAAATCAAAGAATAAGGCAGACAGATTCAGTTTTATTGGGGGAACTTACAGACAGAAGCATGGTCTCAGGCAGCCACAAGACAAGCAGTCTTATATGACGACTCCTTGATCAACATAAATCAAATCTACTCCTCTGCTCCAATGGTACAATGTTAGCTAATTCTTGCCACTCTTGGATAGTTTCTTTCCTGCTTATCAGGCCCAGAATGCTCCCAAGCTAGATTATACTAGAACTGAGTCCCTATATAACAGCCTGGCAGCCAGAAGCGAGGGTGAGTCAGATGCTGAAGGAGGCTCCTGTTACCTTATGGAAGTGCCTCTGCAGCATCTTTCAGCACAGCAGAAGTTCTGGACCTTTCTAGAGAATGGTAGGCCATATCTGAAAGCCAGAGGGTTTGGAGGAGGGTTGCAGGGTTAACATCTTCTGCTACCCTTGTCCCCTGCTCCAGAGTTTCAGATTTTTTCCCTTCAAGGCCCTGACCTTTGTATAGCAGACTTTCCTTGACTGAGCAGCATTTAAACATGTCTAGAAGGCTATGACTCTGACAATCAGATCTTTGATCTGCTTTTCAGCAGTCTTCTCTTCCCCTCAAGGGATAGAGGCCTCTTTGTGAGCCACATGATGGCTGGTTCTCACACCATTAAGGGCTTATTAAGAGCCCCCTGTTTCTCATTACCCTTCCACATGGTGGAAATAGAAATTAGACTCAATTCTCAACAAAGTAAAAATGTTTGAGTTGTCTTCACAGAGGGTAGGTACCAACCAACTCTGCTGCCTTTATAAGTATTGTCACCTAAACCTCTTATCTTTTGAATGCCTGAATCATTGCACCTGCCACGGAGTGGTCCTCCACTGGGACATCTTCCCAGGTAACCACAGATAAAATCTTGAGCAATCAAGCCACCACCATATGCCAAGTAGTATCTGTGCCCAAAGTTCCCATGGATGGAAGGTCCAGGTAAGTGTCCCATCATTGGCCCAGTATGGCCAGAGCTCAGGGTCAGGGTTTGGAAGCTGTGGGAGGGGCCAGTCAGAGTCAAACCATGACAGGCTCTAAATGCCAGGATACAGGGGTTAGGTTTGGTCATGTAGGCCAGAGGTGGCCTCTGGGCATATCTAACCTGCAAGCAGAATTTTTTTTTAACTTGCTCAAGGTTTAAAATTCTTTTTATTTAATTCCCAAGAAAAGTTTTCAGATTTGAACTAAAAATTTTCATTTCTGGCCTCTCCTGAAAAATGAGAATATGTGACCACTTGGGACCCTGTTTCCTATTGCAGGAGTTGAGGCCAAGTGGTGATAGGTGCTCCCCACATTGCCACCACCCACGAGGAGGCCACCACACACTGATGTCCCTGCTTGAATCCCTGTAAATAGGGTAAGCGAGGCTCGGCTGCAGAGAGCACTCCCAATCTCACTGTCTTCACACAGCTCATACTGTAGGTCCAGGGGATTTGGCAATTCGGACTGCCTCTGCAGTTCCACCACCAGAGCATGAGGCCTCCTCCAAGATGCCCAGGTCAAGGAAAGAGAGCACTGAAGGGTCTTGTGCTAGAAATTAAGTGCTTCATCCTGGAGGCATCCTAAGCCTCGTCTGCTTACAACTCTTTTCAGAGATCTGGTCACATGAACCCAAATAATGTAAGGGGAGCAGGAAGGTGTGCTCCTCCTTGCTCCAAGTAGGCTTGGAAAACCACAGATGAGTCGGCAGGAGCCATCTTCACTCTGTGCCTATAGGCTTTACATCTGTAACCCTGATACAGGAAGCAGCATCTCAAATTCACTGACCTAGTGCTTCTGTCTCCAAGTATCATTCTAAAATTTCCTCCATAACACTAATTAATTCTTACCGTAACTCTATGAGGTAAGCACAGCAGGCCTAGTTTTACTGAGGGGAAGCTGAGACAGAGAATGATGAAGCAACTTTCCAGCCCAGCCCGTGTGGCTGCAGAATGTGGTTGACTCCCATATGCCTTGTCAATCACCATCCTATGCTGTCTTCAGCAGAGCACAGGGAGAAGGAAAGAAATGCAAATGATGGGAGCTCAGGCAAAGGAAAAGGGGAGGATGTGGTGACCGTGTGTGTGTGTGTGTGTGTGTGTGTGTGTGTGTGTGTGTGTTTAAAGAGCACTTGGTAGTTCAAGCTTCAACAAATATTGACTAAACACCTACTGTGTGCCATGTAGTGTTCTAGGTACTGGGTGGGCTGGAGGGAGGGACAGTAGCTGGTAGGCTTTGCACAGGTGACTACATAGAGACCCACGAAGGATAAAGGACAAGCCCATGCACATAGCAGGTGAGGACAGGGGTGGGACCAGCTGCCCTGACTCCCTGCCGGGGCCACCAACCCCAGCCTGCTTCCTGTGTTTGCCACCAGGCTTCCTGGGCATGTGGGGATCTGATTTGTTGATCGTGTCACTGGGAGTCAAGCGCCCCAGGCGAAGGCTCTGGCAATGGAGACAGGCACCCACCATGGGGCTGCTGGGGGTGCCAGTTAGGGAGACTTCAGGAAAGCAACTGGGTGATAAAGACTCCTAGCCTGGGAAGTGTCCTGTTTCTTGATGCCCCAATCCCACCTGCAGGAATCTGTGCTGAAAGTGGTCAGGGACCCAGGCAAACGGTGCCCAAACTGTTCGTGGCAGCCTGATGTGTATGAGAACAGCCCCGGAAGCCTCGAGCATCTGACAGTAGAGGATGGTGAGTAAATGATGGTGCATCTACATGAGGTACAATTACGAAGCTATTAACATCACGCTTTTGAGGAATTTTCAATGACGGGGGAAAATGCTGATGATATACAGTGAGTTTGTTTTAAAAAACCTGAATAGCTGAATAAATTGTATGATCCCAATTACATAAAATTCAGTATGTGCAGCGAGAGATAAGATGGATGGGAAGGAGGAGGGAAAGGAGGAGAGGGAGAGGAACGAGGAGGAGATGGAAGAGGATGAGGAAGGGGAAGAGGGAGTTGAAGATGATAGAGAAAGAAAAGAGGAGGGGAGGAGATGCTGCTTTTGTACTGAGCATTTCCTGCGTGTCCCCCCAGGACTACCCCTTACTGTGCTTCACCCAACCCCTGTGGAGGTTCCACTGTCTTCATTCCAAGAGGAAAATGTAGCACAAAGGGGTTAAGTGACATGTCCAGTGTCACAGGGCTGAGACACGAAGCCACAGTGTGGGTGGTCTGGCTGATCCCAGCTCTTCATATTGGCTAAGTTGGGGGAACTGAGGCAGGGCTGAGTGTAGGCGTTTAACCTCCAGATTCAGGGTGATTTGGCAGGTTGTAAAAGGAATCCTGTGAGCCTTGTATTCTTACATCCCAGATGGGTGATAGTTGCTGATGATGTTACCTCTACGAGGATGGTGTTATCATCAATCCCATTTTACAGATAAGAAGACTGAGGCTAGGCATGGGGGCTCGTGCCTGTAATCCCAACACTCTGGGAGGCTGAGGCAAAAGGATCACTTGAGCCCAGGAGTTCAAGATGAGCCTGGGGAGCATAGCAAGACCTTGTCTCCACTAAAAATTTAAAAATTAGCCAGGCATGATGGCAAATGCCTGTGGTCTCAGCTCTGCAGGAGGCTGGGGTGGGAGAATCACTGGAGCCCAGAAAACTGGGGCTGCCGTGAGCCGTGATTGAATCACCTCACTCTAGCCTGGGCAATGGAGTAAGACCCTGTCTCAAAAAGGAGAAGGAGGAGGAGAAGGTTGGCAGTGTCTCTTCAAGATAATAGTGGAGGTGGACGTGGATGTGCCAGTTCTTTCCCCAACCCTCTTACCTCAACCCTATGTGGCTGGTCCGGGGCTGGGAGAGAAGCAGACAGGGTCATAGGCTATTGGCATCTCCCCTGGAAATGGCCTCGCCCAAGGCCTGTGGGGATTCTGCACGCCTGCTCGTGGGGAGGGGAGAAGTGTTCTTCACTTGAGCCAGCCCAGGGTCCACTTGCAGTTACCCCCATATGACTCCATTCAGCTGGGTCAGCCTCAAGGTCCTCTGAGTTAATCCGTGTGTCTTCTCAAAGCTGAGGCTGCTTAGCTTAGGGATGGACAGCCTAAGGACTGCCTGGTAACCAACGTGTGGCTCATGTGAACTTCAGCATACAACACTTTCTGCAGAAAGCAACGACGAGGCAGGAGAAACCATTACCCAAGGGATCCTCAAAAGCAGAAGCCCTGCCTCACCAATGAATGACTTTTCCTAGCACGATGTCTTCTCCCCTTCTCCCCTCTTCCACTGCCAGCTTCTCTTCTTGCCTGGTCAGAGGCTCTCAAGAAGCCCAAGAACAAGAACTCTCCCTCTCAGACCTGTCTGTTGATTGGCACGCTTAGGAGGATGACCACCCCCCTCCCGGCACCCACCCATCCCCCCAGCTGCCCCGGGGACTTAATCCTCCCCTCTCACCTCCTGCTGCGCTGATGAATCCATACTTGCTCTAAAACAGGCTGCAGCTGCTCCAGCAGGGCACACATGCGCATGCATTGAATCTTTTACAAAGCACTTTTCTATCCATTTTCAACAAACCAGAGAAGCTGGATGAACTACGAGTCCCATTTTACAGATGAAACAACTGAAACATGCTGGTTTCTCACAGAGTTTCCACCTAGCTAGCGGTGGCAGCTGGGATAGAACTCATGTTTGATTCACAACAAATCACTGCCTCCCTCAGAGAGAGAGGAATCCAAAATCTCTGCAAAAGGGTGGAGGAGAGGGTCCTGAGCCGGGCAGGCTAAGGGTCCTAAGGGCAAACATATCTCGTGGTCAGTGCTAGAATCACCTCTGTCTGATCATCTTCACAGAGCCTCCCAGCTCACTCCCAATACTCCCAATGACAGAGCAAACTCCCTGTCCCGGGGATGCCTCGAGTCAAGGTCTACTCTGATTACAAAACCCCTCTCTTCCAATAAGCTGCGGTCTCTTCCCTCATTCCTTTGTGTAACCATCACTCATATTGATACCTATTACGTGCCAGGTTCCAGGTGCCAGGGATGCAGCAGGGAACAGTCAAGGAGCTGCTTGTGTTCAAAGAAACATACATGGAGGCAAATGAGGAAAAAATCAGAGGTCCTGGGGGAGACGGGGTTGATGTGGGGCTACTTGTTTTTTTGTATGTGTGGGTTTTTTTTTTTTTTTTTGGAGATGGAGTCTCCCTCTGTTGTGCAATGGTGTGATCTGCTCACTGCAACCTCTGCCTCCCGGGTTCAAGCTGATCCTTTTGCATCAGCCTCCTGAGTAGGTGGGCCTAAAGGCGGTGCCACCACACCTGGCTAATTTTTGTATTTTTAGTAGGCCAGGCTGGTCTCAAACTCCTGACCTCATGATCCGCCTGCCTCAACCTCCCCAAGTGTTGGGGTTACAGAAGTGAGCCACTGCGCCTGGCGTGGGGCCACTTTCAAACACCGCCAGGGAGTGTCCACTCTTTGATCTGATCTGTGGCTGTTCAGCTCACCTCCCCAGGGATCCCCAGCCAGTCTCCACCAGCCTGCTCTGAGGGGTCTCACCCAGCCTCAGGACCCCAGAGTCTCAGAGGGTCTTCTCATCCTGTGGATGGGGCTGATGATACTGTGGCAAGCAGCCTCCCTGTCACAGCCACCCTCTATAGCCATGTACCTTGTCTTACTGCTCGGGCCATGATAAAAGGCAGAGCTGACAAAGACATTCGGGGCTCTGCCTTCCCTTCCCCTTGCCAGAACGCTAGTTGGTTTCGCAATTTAAAAATGCAGAGAACAGGCAATGCAATCAATGTTATGAAAACTTGCTCAGTAAGGAAGTGTTTGCTTCCAAATGGGGTGCCTCTCAGTATATCATTCTGTGTCCCTCCCACTGCATGACAGAGACAGACAAGGTCTGTCTCACTTTCCAGATTCTCATGCCTTTCGCTGGGTCCCGGAAAGAAGGACCTTGAGGCATCGCTGAAATGTGGCCACCAGCTCAAGCTTAGGGGCAAGTATAATTTTCTGTTTTAAAGAAAAGAAAAATTCAGAGTCAGGGAGGTGTGGTGGCCCTCTAGGAGACACAGTGAGGCCGGGGCAGAGGAGTCCATCTCAGGCTCCTCCCACTTCCGGTCTCACTGCCCTTCCGGTCCGCTGCACGTTCAGGCCAGAAGTCTCTCAGCTCCTCTCATCAAAAGAGGAAGCCTGGCATATTTTAGTGTCTACTCCGTGCCAGCTCCAAGCCTGGCCCTCAATTTATATCACCGCATTCAACCTCACAACAGCCTTGCAGGGGTATAGTGTTCCAGTTTCATTGAAAAGGAAACCGAGAGTCAGAAACGCAGTGACCTGTAGGGGCCCGCACAGTGGGGGCACCAGAGTCTCAGCATCCTGCGGCTTCTGCGCATGTGTGTTTCTCACCCGTATGTGTGGTTAAGGAACGTCTTCTGGAATCAATGAGAGATAGGAGAATATTGAAGGTCCGAGTCCCTAAAAAGAGGAACAAACTTTTTAACACCTACTATGTGCCTGAAGAGTTTTTGTTTGTTTGTTTGTTTTTGTTTTTGTTTCTTTTTGAGACAAAATCTTGCTCTGTTGCCCAGGCTGGAGTGCAGTAGGGAAATCTCATCTCACTGTAACTCCGCCTCCCTGGTTCAAGCGATTCTCCTGTGTCAGCCTCCTGAGCAGCTGGGATTACAGGTGTGCACCACCACACAGAGCTAATTTTTGCATTTTTAGTAGAGACGAGCTTTCACTATGTTGGCCAGGCTGGTATCAAACTCCTGAGCTCAAGTGATCCACCCGCCTCGGCCTCTCACAGTGCTGGGATTACAGGCGTGAGCCACCATGCCCAGCCTCTGAAGAGCATTTTTAACATTGAGTAGGGCAACTTTACATCGTTCTCTTATTTAATCACTGCAGCAGCTATCCAAGGTAATGGCTGTCATTCCCATTTTACAGACACAGAGAAGTGAGGTAAACATACTCAGAATCATACAGCAAGCAAATGTAGGAGGCAGAATTCAGACCCAGGTTCCCTGACCCTAAAGCCTCCTCTGCACACAGAAACACCTGCTCTGTAGTCCCCGTGGTGGACGGTGGGTTCCCATCACCCACTCAGAACACCTTGTCCTTAGGGAGAAGTGTGAGGTGGGGCCGACCAGCCAGTCTGTTGTGTCTGCTGGTTAAAGACTTGAATCCTGACTCTGCTGGCTTCTAACTGTGTCATAAAAGCAAGTTACTCACCTCTTTGGGCCTAAGTTTTCTCAGCTGTAAAATGGGTTCATATGAGGACTTTCTCACAAATGTAGGAAGGTTTGGAGGGGTGAGTGAGGTAGGTCTTTTAAAGGGGCTCCAGACTCCTCACACCCTGGCCCTCTCTCTCAGTGCACCTGCTGTCTGGACCTCCCTGGCCATGCAGGGTCCTGAACTGAACAGATTTCTTCTTAAGCACTCACTGTGCGCACAGAATCCACCTTCAAGTCGACTGTGCTGGGGGAAGCATCCTCTCCCTTATTCCTGATGTGCCCCAAAGCCTTACAGTCTTCCCAGCCCAGGGAGGTCAAAACAGATCTGATATTGTTTGACTACACCAAGTACATTCCTGCCTTGCGGCCTTTGCGCATTCTGTTCTCTCTGTCTGGAAGGCTTTCTGGCATGATTTGCTCCTTCATTACTCACTCAGGTCCTTGCTCAAAGTTCCCCTCCTCAGACAGGCCTTTCCTCACCCCTGATTCAATGTATTTCCTCACTGCAAGGTTCCTTGTGTGTTTCAGAGCAGGGCAGCTTGGGTTCTATAGGCCCCAGCTTCTGTTAGCCTCTGCAGCCGTTTTCCAAGCACAGATGCAGACTTTGCTAGGGTGGGCCAGCCTGAGTTCAGGCTCCACCTTCACACCATTTGGAGCTAGGCCTCCATCTGCCCCCAGACCCTGTGACTGAGTCTGTCTTTTTGACTCCCTAAGGATGGCTTCTCTCTTCCTGGGGTCCTGCCACATAGGCCCCATGTGATCCACCTTCTACATCAAAATCTGCTGGGTGTTCCCACCTGGCTGCATGTTCGGAGTCACACCAAATGTCAACTGTGCACTCCATGCTGTGCTAGGAGCTTAATGAGTTTATTTAAAAAGAGATGGGAACTTGCACAATCCCAACTTATAGCTGGGGAAACTGAGGCACAGGCAGCCCAATAACTTGTCTGAGGTTTCTCAGCTGTTAGATGGAGGGGCTGGGTTTGAATGCAGGCTTCTCACACCACGACCTATGCTCTTAGCCATGGTGGCCACGCAGCCACTCTCAACACCAGAGACCAGAAGTTTCTCAGTGGATGAGAATAGGCTTGGGGGAAGGTTAACCACTGACCTCACACCCTCACCCATGTGAGCTCCCAGTTACCCAGGCATGCTGCTGACACTAACCACGCCTTCTGGGACAGATACACGGTGATGGGGGGGTTCCCTGTAGCCTTGTGGGAAGAGCAGAGACTTTGGTAACCAGTCAACCACTCTTTCATTGAAATCATTCATTACTTTGGTCATTCATTTGACAAATACCGATTGAGCACCTGCTATGTACCAGGTCCTGTGCTAGGCATGCAGCAAGAGCAAAGGAAACTGAACCCACACCCAAGGGGCTCCCAGTTCTGGAGATGGGAGGAGACAAACTCAATGACATCATCGTGAAAATAAATGTAACATGGAACCTGTAGGGGACCTAACAAGGCAATACAGATCAAGCCATGGGACCTGTAACGGGGACTCTGATCTAGTTAGAGATCAGAGAGGGCTTCCTGAAGGAGAAGGCATTGGAGGAATCTGAGGCCAAAAGTCTACTTGTTGGTACAGAGTGGAAGGAACTTGGCTGTGGGCTGAGCAACTGGCAAGCTGATAGTTAAAGACCTGGAAATTCTAAGATTCTGAGAACTGACATAAGCCTCAGGTTCCGAGATTCTGACCCAATGTTTTATAGTTTTTTAAGATTCCATTAAGTAAAAAGCTTAAGGCTTGAGAATCTAAGATCCTGGGTTCCACTTCAAGAAATGTTAGTTTTAAGATTCTATCAAGTAAAGATTCTAAGACTTGGAAATTTAAGACTCTGGGATTTGAGGACTGTTAGGTCCTGAGAGGCCAGGATTCCACAGTGGTGGCCTTTGCTGCTGGAGAAGCACCTGCCAAAACCCTCCATCACCGGAAGTGGGTTCCTCCCTCTTCCTGGCTCATAAAGTGGGTGTATGTGTTGCAGCTCTCTACAGCTGAGAGAATGTAAATTTATTCTGCAGTTTTAGCATCAGGTGTTTGTCTTATCTGCATGTTCCAGTTTCCAGAATAAATATTAGAAGACAAGTCTGCAGAAATTTTCTGTGTATACATGAGCTAATTCCTCCGAAGGGCACATCCAGACATGGATTTTAACACAGGCACTATTCCTGCACCCACTACAAGGCAGGGCTAATGGGCAAGCTCAGAGGAGGGAGAAGGCCCCCATCACCTGAGAAGAGGCCTTTGTGAGCAGAGCTGGGGGCCTGGGATGGAGGGATGGGAGTGAAAGCACTCTAGAAAGTCTGGGCTGGCTGTGTGCATGGGTGGGGGTGTTCTCAGCTGATTGGCTGGAGATCTCTGTGTTAACCGCCTCGCCTGGGCTCCGCCAGGGCTGGTGCTATAGGCACGTCTCCAAGAGGGTTGGAGGGAAGAGGGCAGCCCCCACCAGGAGTCAGACACTGTGCTGGGCACTGATTGGGTTCCAGTGTCAGATGGGGGCAGATCTTAACACTTTTCTGTGTGACCTTGAAGAAGCCACTTCACCTCCCTGGGATTCAGCTTCTTCAATGAGACCCATGGTCCTATCCACCCACCTGCCTAGTGCTTCCGAGGATTAAAAGGAAACACCAGTGTAGGGCACCTCATGAGCACGGATCCCAGCAGCGGCCCTCATGACAGCTGTGGGGAACCGGGCACTGCTGGAAGCACTGCACATGGGTTCAGTCCTCACCCCAGCCCAATGAGGGGGTGCTGCCATTATCCCCACCCACAGATGAGGAAACTGAGGCATGAGGAGGTTAGGTAACTTGTCCCACATCAGGCAATTGGCTCGCAAGAATCTGTGAACAAGTTCAAACACTTCATGTAAGTTTTTCCGAAACCCCTTCTATCTGGGTACCTAAGAATTGGCCACATTTTAGTTCTAGCGCTCTAGAATCTGACTCTCGATCTTCTGTTGTGACTGAAGTTCTGGGTTTGGTCAATCCTCCATGAACACAGTTCCTGCCTCCAGGCCTTTGCTCATGCTGTGTCCTCTCCCTGGAGCACCCTTCCCCCTGCCTGTCCATCACTCCTACTTATACTTTCAGACCCAGGCCAGACATCATGTTCTCAGAACAGCCCCCACCCCCACCTCCAAGCATCCCTGCACCCAGCGCATCCTCCATCATAGCACTTAGTGGGTGGGGCAGAAGGGACAGGATTCTGTCCCTAGCACCTGCCTGCCCTCTCTGTTCACTGGCCCATTCCTTCCACCAACATTCATAGAGTGTGATGTCTGTTCTAAGACCTGCATTTCTAGAGGAATGACCAACTCCTTGGTAATGGTATCATTACCTCAATTTGAGAAAATCTCCCGCTCAGGTTTTGTAAGTCCTGAGACCACAGGCCCCACTAGAAGGCAGCAGTCTGAGAACTCTGACTCCAGCAACTCAAGAACTCTAACAATAATGGGGCTGCCTGGACGCAGAGGACAGTCAAGGCTGTTATTATTGTTATTGTTACCGGACAGGCCTGGGAGCAGGACTGTGGGACCAGAATGAGTCTCCTTCGTGCAACCAGGAAGCCTTGTCTCTGGCTTTTGCCAAGTACCTGGGTCTCATTCTGTTTCTGATTCCTTGGAGTAGGAGTCATCTGATGGCAGGGGAGAAGCTCAGAGCCCCAGAGCAGTCAGGGGCTGGCGGAAAGCGAAGGCTCAGGGCAGAGAGCTGTCCCACCTCAGTGGAGTGGAGCAAGATGACTGCTAAGGGAGGGGGAAACAGTCAGAGGCACAAGAAAGAACAGAAGAACCAGCACACTCAAAGGCTCAGAGTCCTGAAAAATAGTTCAGGAAAAGTGCCGGGAATCTTGCAGTGTGGACTGATACAAGGTGGGTACATGGAGGAAGATGGAGATGGAAAAAGGTGGGGGTATCAGGAAGGGCCTTGAGTGCTGGGGTGAGGCTGCCTGGGGAGCAGGGGCCATGGCTGGCTTCTGGCCAGGTTTGCCATCAGGGGGAAATGCTTGGGTTGGAGCCAGTAACCCTGGAGGCCCGGGCCATGGTGAAGGTGAGTGAGAAGAGCAGCCTGGACTCTGGCTGGGAGGGAGAGCCTGTGAGAGCCATTTGAGGGTCGATGCCCCTGAGAGTGTCTGTGTGGTCCTCATTCCAGTCTTGCCTTGGACAGGCCACACAGAACCTTGGCCTGGATCAAACTCACCCCTCACTGGGGCCAATTAATTTCAACTTGTCATACATTTTTAACGGATTGCTAATCGATAAGAACTGGGCAGCCACAGGTGAGCCTCAAAGTCAAGGGGTAAAAAGAATCTAAACGATGTCAGCGGGTAGTTGCAGTAACCTGGCTCCATGCTTATTGTCCGTTGTTTTGAGTTAATTACCTGGTGCCTAAGTGTATCACTTCTACATCTCGAGAACTGCTCTCACAATCAATTCATATTTAATTATTGCGACTACTGATTGAACGGCAATGGTGTTGTGATGTGTGACACGGAGGAGGAACGTTTCCTGCACGCACAGCTGCAGGAAAGAGGGGTTGAAGTGGATGAGGGGAGGGGGCACTCTTACAGCCTCCGAGCTCCCCCATGACCTCCAAGGTGACCTTGGAAGCCTGGAGCAGGGTCAGAGTTCCCAGACTACTCCCTTCCAGTGGGGCCTGTGGTTTCAGGAATCACAAAACCTGAGCGGGAGATTTTCTAAAATGGAGGTAATGATGCCATCACCATGGGGTTGGTCATCCTAGAAATGCAGGCTTTCGGACCAAAGTCACACTCCATGAATGTTGCTGGAAGGAAGGGGCGAGTGAACAGAGAGGACAGGCAGGAATCCTGTCCCCTCTGCCCCACCCACTAAGTGCTATGATGAAGGATGTGCCAGGTGCAGGGATGTCTGGAGGTGGGGGTGGGGGCTGTCCACAGAATGTGATGTCTGGCCTGGGTCTTGAATAGACCCAGTGTAAGTAGGAGTGATGGATAGGCAAGGGGGGAGGGTGCTCCAGGGAGAGGGCACAGCATGAGCAAAGGCACAGAGGCAGGAACTGCCTTCACTAGGAGTAGGCCAAACCTAGAACTTCAGTCACAGCAGAAGATTGAGAGCCAGATGTGGCCAATTCTTAGGTACCCAGATAGGAGGGGTTTTGGAAAAAGTTACATGAAGTATTTGAACTTGTTCACAGATTTTTGAAGTCAATCATCTGATGGTGCACAAGTAACTTAATCTCTCTTTGCCTCAGTTTCCTCATTTGTGGGTGGGGATAATGATAGCACCCAGTCTCTGGGGGCCTCTGTCCTTCACTTTCACAGACCAGAGACCAAGAGAGGATGTGGCCTGGCCTAGGAGACAGAGTCATACAGAAGGGCCAGGCAGGACTGAGAAGAGTGGTGCAGAAGAGCGCAAGGCGGACCCCAGAGACGGGGCTGCCTGTGCCTGCCTCACCCCCTCCCACTTTGTTGCCCTCATGCTCCCTCCTCCTGGTGATACGAGGAGTCCCAGGCACGGGCTTGAGTCAAACATACCTTGGTTCAAACCTCATTTCTGCTCCTCACTCACCAGGTGTGACCTCAGATAGGTGACTTGGCCTCTCTGTGCTTCATTTCCCTCGTGTGCAACATAAAGAATATGACAGCACCTGCCTTTTAGAACTGCAGTGTGGGTTCATGAGCTAATGCAGGTGAAAGGCTGGGCCTGTGCTTGAGGTCCACACTAGCTCCACTTTTAAATGTCCACTTGCTCAGGGGGTAGGAAGGAAGGAAAGGGGCCACTGGGGAGCTGACAACACACCAACATGCAGTGATGGGGTCCACAGACAACCCCAAGATGGGTCTTTGTCAAAAGGATGCTAGACAGCAACATGAAAGCATATAAAAATACAAAGATCTCTGGTAAAGCGAAATATATGGGCAAGCACAGAATTCTGTAATATTGTAGTGGTGGCATATAAATCATATTTAAGGTAGGTACAGAATTTTAAAAGATAAAATCATAAAGACTATAAATATAAAACTATGCCAAGGAATTCAAAACGTAGAGATGTGTGATTTGTGACACCAATAACATAGAAGCAGGGATAAGTAAAGGGGTGGGCAATTAAAGTTGTTATCAGTTTAAGAGACCCCCAGAACGTCTAGCCAAGCTGATTGGTAAAGATCTTTCCTGTATAAAACCAGTCAATAAAAACTAGGAGAGGTGACTGTTTCTTTCAAATGCAAAAATCCCAAAATCCCAACAACATCGACAAAAATAACAAGACATACGAAGAAACAGAAACATGGTCCCATAATAATCAATCTCTAGAAACCAACCCTGAAGAAATGGAGATCTCTTAATTAACCAGCAAAGAATTCAAAATATATATTTTTGAGATGGAGTCTTGCTCTATCACCCAGGCTGGAGGGCAGTGGTGTGATCTCGGCTCACTGCAACCCCCGCCTCCCAGGTTCAAGCAATTCTCTGCCTCAGCCTCTTGGGTAGCTGTGATTACAGGTACCTGCCACCACACCCAGCTAATTTTTGTATTTTTAGTGGAGACGGGGTTTCACCATCTTGGCCAGGTTGGTCTTGAACTCCTAACCTCATGATCCACCTGCCTTGGCCTCCCAAAGTGCTGGGATTACAGGCCTGAGCCACTGCACCTGGCATCTTTTTTCTTTTCTTTCCTTTTCTTTTTTTTTTTTGAGACAGAATTTTGCTCTTCTCATCCACGCTGGAGTGCAATGGTGCAATCTTGGCTCACTGCAACCTCTGCCTCCCAGGTTCAGGCAACTCTCCCACCTCAGCCTTCTGAGGAGCCGGGAATACAGGTATCCACAACCACATCCAGCTAATTTTTTTTCTATATTTAGTAAAGATGGGGTTTCACCACGTTGACCAGGCTGGTCTCGGACTCCTGACCTCTAGTGATCCACCCACCTTGGCTTCCCAAAGTGCTGGGATTACAGGCCTGAGCTATTGTGTTCGGTTCAAAAATAATTTTCTTAAAGAAGCTCAATGTGCTGTAAGAGAACTTGAAAGGCAGCTAAACAAGATCAGGAAAGTGATGCACGAACTCTTCCTGTGTGCCTTTGGGCCCACTCTGGGTCGAAGGTCTCCCAACTGCATCATGAGTCAGTTGGATCAGATGATCTCCTACTACTGTCTTCAAGTTGGTGGTTCAAGAAATGGACCATATATTTCTTGTATGATTCTGTACAAGAAAGTCTTGACCAGATGTTCATAGAAAAAAAAAATGGTACAAGTTCCATTATGATGGTCTCTTTTATAAGAAGTGAGAAAGAGGAAAAGCATCAGCCTGATAATAAGTCACACACAGCATGACCAGCAACCAAAAATCACAATGTCATCCTGGTTAGCACTGGCCTGGCTGCAGGGAGCTTTAATACCCAGTGTGACCTGAGCCAAAATAAATGTGCACCTCCTCTTATATGTGGGTCATAGAATTACCTAAGCCAGAGAGAAGGAATGAAGCCGCTTTATGATGTCAGAGCCTTAGGGGACGTGCACAGTGAGGAGGAGCCGAGACTGATGATGGAAAGTGGTTGTGGAAATGAGGAACAAGTGTCCCCATTACCATTATTCACATCATAATCATCATCATCATCATGATTAGAATAACAGCTAAGAATGATCGTGAGCCTACTATGCACCAGCCGCCTTCTCCCAGCTCTTTGTAAAGCCTAGGGCTCAGCACACAGTATGTGTCTACACTGGCTGGACTGATTAATTCAGTGGCCACCAGTGATGTCTATTTTTGATCCTTTTGAAATATCATTTTCTCATATTTCTGATGTGTCCGGCCAGTTCTTGAGGTACTACTAAGTGAAGCTGAACAAAAAAAGCTAGAAAACTCTCTAGAATGGGAGTGTTGGTTTGACCAAGGAAATACAGTACCTGCCATGGAGAACGTCACCATCCCATGAAGGAGGCTGACCTGAAAACAAAGAGGAAACAGCCTGGCAGCTGTCCCTGTTATTACTGCCCACATTTTAATGGAGGAAACGGAATCCCAGAGAAGCCAAGTGATTTGCCCATGCCCACACAGCCCAGGATGGCATGGGAGGCTCAAACCCAAGCCTCCGCCACTAAGCCCCATGCTCTTTCCCCAACCCCACGCTGTCCTACTGGAATTAGGAGGCCAGCATGATCTGGAGGCATCAACGAGGGGTGCTTGGAGGAAGGGAAGCTCAAGCTGGGCGCTAAGGGACACAGTGGAGGGGACGAGCACGCAGGGAGGGAGGTGAAGCCTGCAGATTGCTGCTCTCAAACATTTAGTCCTCTGAGTCTGGAATATTCCACGAGGAGACTTAAGTTTTACTGGGACAGGTCTGCCCAGGACCCTCTCCCCAGAGCAGATGGAGCTGCATCCGGGGTCAGATGGGAGGCAGTCCCCAGGTAGAAGGTGGTGGGCAGAATAAAGTCAGAGCTGCTGGGACTGTCCTGTTCACTTGCTTTTGGGCCCAGGTGTGTCTGAATGAAAATAGCATCCTTGACCATCTGCTGTGAGAGGGACTATGGTCTCTCAGTGCCTTTGATAAGCCTATTAGATCACATTCCATCAGCCAGTCAGCCCCAGCAGCCATGTGGACCATCCTGAAAAGTGTTTCATCAGCAGAGAAACGCACAACCAATGGGCCCTGTGATTTCCCTTGCAAATTCCCCATGCCAGCAGCATCCTTCGAAGGTAAGAATCTCCCCATTATGTCCACAGTTGGGAAAATTAGTCCATTTCTCTTCCCTGTTCTGCCTCTGAAGCCCATGTTGACAGTCTATTTTTCCGTAATGAGACTGAAGAAGCTAAACAACATCAGGCAGGCAGGAAAATATACATCAGCTCAGCTGCTGGAGGATATTCTTGATGTGCGGGTGGGGCCAGCAAAATCGCTACTATTTTGGGAGCCAGCTGCCTGCGTGGGTGGGAGACACATTGATTCTCTGCACAGATCAGCTTTTCAGACAGAAACCCAGGAAGCTGAGTCTGCGATTCTTTAAAATCTCAAACCCCCATTCTCTCCTGCCCACTCTCCCTTCGTTCTTTCAACAGATTTATGTATCGTTGCCTATTAGATGCAGACCCTGAGGCAGGGCCGCAGACTATGGGGATGACTGGGACAAATTCTAGTCCTTGTGGGAAGGTCGTCTTGGGAGAGAAGTGCACTAATCAGTGGACACCTTGCAGTGGCAGCTTACCTGATCATCACAATTACTTACCTCCCGTGTTTTGCTTCCATAGAACCCCAGATGCTTGGGATGCCCAATCAAGAGGGATGACACAGAGGAATGAGAACATCACTGATTTATGCATGCGTCAGCTAGGGTTCTCCAGAGAAACAGAGCCACTAGGAGACAAGATAGATGGATAGATTGATAGATGATTGGTAGATTATAGGAATTGGCTCACCTCTCACCTGAGCGGTCCCACGATTCATTGCCTGCAAGCTGGAAAACCAGGAAAGCCTGTGGTATAATTCAGTCCCCAAATTCAAAGGCCAGAAAACCAGAAGTATTGAATATCCGAGGAAGGAGAGAAGATGGACATTTCAGCTCCAACAGAGAAAATGAATTCACCCTTCCTCCACCTTTTTGTTCTACTCAGGCCTTCAATAGATGGTACAGAGCCTTTCTCACAGTAGTAGGGTGGTTTTCTTGACTCAGTCTACCCAGTGAAATGCTGGTCTCTTCTGGAAGCACCCTCACAGACACACCCACAAATAAGGTTTTACCAGCCTCCTGGGCATCCCTTCGTCCAGTCAAATTGACACAAAATCAACCATCCTGAGGTCCCAGGTCCCAGCAGCCTTTGCCACATCCCATGAAGGAGACTCAGGGGGACAGGGGTGCTGTCCACCTTTAATCTCTTTCCTGTCTTGTTCTCCTTTTAGACTAGAAACCACTCGAAGGCAGGCATCTCATGCACTGTTGTTTTCCTGGGGCCTGGAACACTGTAGGATCAAAAATACTGGGTGGGAGGAAGAGAAGGAGAAAGACAGAAAGGGCCTTGTTTCAGAGGCACAGAGTAAAGCTAGGAAGCAGAGAAGACAATTGAAAATTAATGGTTTGTGAGAGGTGGAAAAAGCAGAAGAGATGAAAGATTTTAAAATGGTCACATTGTGACCTATAACATTTTACTTAATCAAGGACAAATTGCTCTGCACCTCAGGTAGATATGAGAATTGGCCACAGTTTGCATCTCAGAAGAGATCTCTGAAATGAAGCACACTTTATAAGGGTCATTTCATGCTCAGTTGGACACATCAGAGATTCCACAGGCAGGAGAAAATCCCAGCACAGCATGGTCGAGCGCAGAGGCCCTGGCACGAGGCTGGGCTTGGGTGTCTGGTTCGGTCCTACTGCAGCAATGGGTTCAGATCGTCCAAAGCCCTGCCCAGGCCCCAGGAAGCAGAGGGGCCCTCAGCCACCCCCCTGCCAAACTGCCCACAGACTGTCTCTGGGCCCAGCCAGGGCTGATCCCTGCTTGCCCCCACCAAGACCTACATTGCCCTTCCAAGGGTGCAGGCTGAGCCAGGACTGGCTAGGCCCCAAGTCCCTGAGAAGTACCAGGACCTGCCTCCTGGTAGTTTCCTGAACACATCGCACTGAAACCCAGCCTGAGGGATCACTTCCCAGGCACCAGAGAAACACTCGCTGAGACACCCTGAGGGGTCTAGGAGGCTCCACACTTGGACCAGTCTTGGCTGCCCTGACCACCAGCTGTGTGACTGGAGTGCTTCCCTTTAACTCTGCGGGCCTCTGTTTTTTCATCTACAAAATGGGAATATTCCATTCATTCGACAAATATGAATCAGCTACCCAGAGTGTGCCAAGCACTGTCCTAGGTACCAGGGACAGAGCAGTGGGGACAGATAGGGTCCCTCCTCCCATGGCGTTCCATCTAGTGCACATTCCTCCCATGTCCCCTGCCTGGAGGGAGCCGGATGATGGGTGTGGACACAGAGCCTGTGTGTCATCAAAGCTCAGGAAAGCCCCATGGAATGAAAGACAGTAGCAGAGAACCGGGCCCCGGGTCTCAGGTTGGAGGCACTGATTTGCCTCCTCTCCCTGGCTGCCACCCGAGCCCTGAGAGTTGATGCTGCTCCCCATGTTAGAGATGAGTGCAGAAAGCTCAGAGAGTTTAAGCACGTTGCCCAAGGGCACACAGCTAGCCCAGGATAGTGTAGGTCAGATCTCGGCCCTGTGCTCCTCTCATGACACTTGGTTGAATTTCTGGCCCCAAAGGCATCTTTTTCATCCCTTGGGGTCACATCCCCAGGGTCCCAGGGACTCCCAGGCCACCCATAGGATCTTGGTATTGGGCCCAGTAAGGCTGCCAAGTTCTTCTCTCCGCTACCCCCGCCCCACCTGCCCTGGTTCATCCCTGCTCCATGAGAGTGGGATTGAACTCTGCCTGGCCCCTTCACTCCACCTGGTTCCCTTCCCGGTAAAGCAGGGTCAATAACCGTCCCTTCCAGGGTTGCTGGGAGGATGAAAAGAATTTGCATAAAGCTGAGAGCACATGGCATCTGTCCTCTCTCCAGGAACCTCCTCCTGCCCTGTGCCTCCCTCCTGCCCTCGGGCACTTCCCAACCGTCCTCCGGAAGTCCCCTCCGCATCCCACACACCCTCCCTGCATCTGGCATTTGCTATCTTAACACCCTATTTACCTCCATCACAGCAAGTTTCAGTCTAGGTGATCATTTTATTTATTGGTTCATTTAGTCATTTTTTTTGGCTGCTTCCCCAAATGCATCTGAGGCTTCCTGTTGTTCTCATTCATGCCTGTGCCCTGGTGACAGAGAGCCTGGTACACAGAGGAGCTTGATGGATACTGGCTGATGAAGGTTGATGAGGAGTGGGACTGGGTAATATCAGAGTGGGTGAAGTAACAAAGGAACCCCGAATCCCAGTGGCTTTACTCAATGCAAGTTGGTTTCTCTGGAGCAAAGCCCAGGCAGAGGCTAGGGCCCCCTCTGGGTGGACACTGCCTCCAGCAGAGATGAAGGATCCAGGTTCTCTCCATCTGGGATGCTACCACCTTCTTGTGTGGCCTCCATGCTCTGTGAGGGAGGCTTGGTGGGGACTCCCTGACCACCCACGGTGTCTCTGGACTTCCAGGAACCCTTCTCAGCGAGCTTTTCTGCAAACTCTCCTGCTGACCCATCCACACTGCCCTGAGACTCCCATGCTAGCAGCAGCTGCCTCTGGGCCAGGATCCTGGCTTCATGCTTCTAGCCCTGTGACCTCCTGTCCACTGAACAATTCAGACTTTTCTTGCTATTTGCTCTATCTGTAAAGCTTTTTCCACCCTTCATTTTCTTGGGGAGTGAGGGACAGAATCTCACTCTGTTGCCCAGGCTTTAGTGCAATGGTGCAATCTCAGCTCACTGCAACCTCCACCTCCCAGGTTCAAGTGATTCTCCTGCCTCAGCCTCCCCAGTAGCTGGGGGAGGCACCCACCACCGTACTCGGCTAATTTTTCTATGTTTTTAGTAGAGATGGTGTTTCACCATGTTGGCCAGGATGGTCTCAATCACCTGACCTCGTGATCCTCCGACTTTGGCCTCCCAAAGTGCTAAGACTGCAGGCATGAGCCACTGTACCCAGTCCCCACTCTTCTTTGCCTAGCTAATTCCTCCTCTGACGTCAGCTTAGAACTTCCTTTGGGAACACTTTTCTTGACTCTTTCACCTCACCCTCGTGTATGTTGAGTCTCCCCAGCCCTGTGCCCCTTTAGCAAGAATCTTCCCATATAGTCCTCATCCATTCACATGGCTGCCCCTTCCTTCATCTTCCCCAGTGTGGGGCTAAGCATAGCTGGGTCACAGCTACGTCCCTGGTGCCAGCAGTGCCCAGTGCCTGACATGCCCAATCAAGAGAGAAGAAACAAAGGAATGAGCAAATGGAGTTCTCTCAGCCTCAGTTTCCTCACCTGAAAAAATGGCGTTAGTAACTCCTCCCTCACAGGGGGGCTTCAAGGATTCAATGTCATGAAGCAAATAAAGCAAATTGTTTGCAAAAATGTCCGTAATTACCCACCCCACTTGCTCGTCTCGCCCTTCACAATGTGACTTCGCATCTCCCACATTGGAATTTGGAGTCTTTTTCTCTAGTCCTTAAATCTGGGCTGGTCTTGTAACTTGCCCTGGCCAAAAGAATGTGTCAAAAGGGGCATCCTGCCAGTTCTGCACCTAGAGCTCAAGAAGCTCTGTACCTTCCCCCCACCCTCCCAGCACTCTGTAATCGCATGCAAATATGGCCAGCCTAGGCCAGGCCATGAGGACCAGAGCCATATAGGTCAACCCATAAGACCCAAGGCCACAGACTCAGGCGAAAGCAAACCAGCAAAGCCTACCCACTAACCATCTACAGATCCATGCGCAAGGGGGTCCTGGGCTCCTAGACTTGAGAGTAAAATCAGTGCTTCTTGTTCTAGGCTAATCTGCACTGGGGAGGTGTGACCCATAGCAGCAAATTTGCTGAACAGGCAAATGCTGAAGAGCAGCAGGCTGCATTTCACCGCCTCCGCTCTCTCCCAGGAGAGACACAGTGAGAAATCAGTCAGCAGGTTCCAGTGCACTGCACAGAGCCGAATGGTAAAGGTGTTTCCAGGTGGCTTCCTGTGGAATTGCTGCATCTCAAAGATTCCCGCAGCCTGAATGCCAGGTTGTTGGAGGAGGTGGGAACAAAGCCCCCTCTCTGCTCAGAGACACTTCAGGAAGACAAAGGAGACAGGACTTATCAGCTGCATTCCTGTCACCAGCACAGGTGAAGATGCATTTTTAACAATTCAGCCTCGCAGACTATCTCTATTTATCTCAATAAATGCCAGGCTGACTTTTTCTTTCTCTTTTTCTGTGCTATAAAATGCTCAGGGAGTAGCGCAGTGAGAAGATGACGGATTGACACGCAGGGAAAACTCATTTTTAGAGGTTTCTATAAAGTTCCCCGAGCCAGGCACCCGCTAAGCAGAGCCAAGTAGACTGGGGGGCTGAGAGGGGCAGGGGAGGGCAGGTGTGGACTGGAGTGGGGTTGAGCTGAGACAGGCAGTGGGGTGAGGGGAGAGGAGATGGGCAGCTCTGGAAGCCTTGAGGGGAGGGGGAGGGAGAGAGAGGGGAGAAGCATTTAAAGCAGCCCTGCCTTTAGCCCCCACTTCCTCTAAAGGGTGCCCCTGCCCTGAATTCTCACCTTGGAGAGCACTCCAGCCACCTTCTGGCTGCCTACAGCCCCTTGACTTGAGGGTTCCACAGAGGACACAGCTCTTGGAGCCGGCATCTCCCTTCCTATGCCCTGCTCTTTCTCCCTGCCCAGGGCCTTGGAATTCCAAGATGCTCCAAGCCCACTTCAGATCCTATGCAAGCCTCTATCATGTCTCTTCTCCCAAGAACAATCGCACTGCCTATGTGAGCAGCCCTCAGCCAAGGGGATGCCCAGGGTTTGGGTAGGGATTGTGGACCTTAAGTAGCTGCTTCAAAGGGTTGTTCTGAAAATTATAGGACAAATGACCCAGTTTCTTCCACAAATAAACTGTAAGAGCACATAAAGCGTGAAGGAGAAACTCTCAATTAAAGAGACAAGGATTTATCAACCAATCACAATGTGTCAAATCCATTTGACTCCTGAGTCAAATAAATGATCAAACAAAGACAAAAACGAAACATCTATGAAACCACAGGAAAATAGAATATTGCTGCATACTTGCAGGTACTAAGGGCTTGCTATTAATTTCGGTGAGTGTGATCACAGATAGCAGTTATGTCTAAAAATTAAAAGTAAAACAGGCATGGGAGGAAAAATAGATTGTGTCCCTGAGGCTACAATTGAACTGAAACTCCCACTTTCTGCCACAACCTTCAGCAAGTAGAAACCACCACAACTTTGTTTTTCTTTCCATCTGTGACTAACAGAATTCCTGGCTCCATGTAAATAGTCAATGAGTGGATGCTCAAAGGTGAACCAGGGAGAAACCGTGACTCCTGTAGGAAAATCCTACAACACATCAGGAGACTGGGATCTGGAACCTGGTGTCCAGGTCTCCGCAGCTCAGTGATTTTTAGCCAGTCATGGCTAAAAACAACCTCCAGGCTGGGTGCGGTGGCTCATGCAGGCAATCCCAGCACTTTGGGAGGCCAAGGCAGGTCAGGAGTTCAAGACCAGCCTGACCACTCTGATGAAACCCCATCTCTACTAAAAATACAAAAGTTAGTCAGGTGTGGTGGCATGCACCTATAATCCCAGCTACTTGGGAGGCTGAGGCAGGAGAATCGCTTGAACCCAGGAGGTAGAGGTTGCAATTGCTTGAACCTAGTAGGCAGAGGTGAGCCAAGATTGCATCACTGCACTCCAGCCTGGGTGACAGAGCGACAGACTCTGAAAAAACAAAAACAAAAACAAAAAAAAACCTCCAGTGCTTTTAGGAACTGCAAGACACATTAATAGCAATCAGCACTTGAAGCATCAAATTTTTAAAAATGCACTGAGCAGTGTTGACCATGGACTCCTTGGGTATGAAAAGGGCAGATCCAACCACAGTCACGGGCAGCTCCTCTCCTCAAGAGGCAGAGTCTGTTTCCACTCACCTAAAACACAGGCAGACCTCATGACTTGGTTGATAAGTAGAATGAAGTAAAATTGACACTGTGCAAAGATAGACACATGGCAAAAAGTCTGCGTGGAAAGTCTAGGAAAAACTGGCAAGCAATAGGGGAGGCGGGAAAGGCGAAGAGGAAGCTCCTACAGCAGGTTTGAAAAATGAAGACTCATGTTATGTAGTTGCAGAGCAACGGACAGTACTTTGGAAGATGGAAAGTATGTGGAATAAACCCGCAGACCTTGGCAAAATGATTTCCAGAAAGAACAGTCAAAGCGTCTGTCATAGTTAATGTTATGTCAGCTTCACTGGCCAGGGGATGCCCAGATATCTGCTCAAACATTATTTTTGGGTGTGTCTGTGAGGGTGTTTCTGGAAGAGATTGTGATTTGAACTGGTGAACTAGAAAGGCAGGTGGCCCTCCTTGATGTAAGTGGGCATTACCTAATCCCTTTAGGGCCTGAACAGAATAAAAGGCAGAGGAAGGTTGAATTCACTCTGTGCCACTACCCACGCTGGGACATCAGTCTCTTACCCTCAGCATTTCTTGTTCTCAGGCTCTCAGACTTGGACTAGAGTCTACACCATTGCCTCTCCGGCTCTCAGGCCTTTACGCTGTGCCACCAGCTTTCTTAGGTCTCCAGTTTGCAGACGGCAAATGTGGGGACTTCTCAGCTTTCACAATCATCATCATCTGAGCTAATTTTTTTTTTTTTTTTTTTTGGAGATGGAGGCTTGCTCTGTCGCCCAGGCTAAAGTATAGCAGCCTGATGGAATCCATTTTCCCATGTATTAGTTAGCTTCTGCTGCATAACAGATCATCCCAAAATACATTGGCTTAAACCAACAAACGTGTATTATGTCTCATGATTCCATGGGTTGGTTGGGCAGTTCTTCCTGTCTCGAAAGGCTCCACTGGGACTGGATGGTCTCAGGTGGCCTCATTCACCTGTCTGGGTCTCAGCCGGGACAGCAGGGAGAGCTTGATGGCTACGGCCTCACTCCGCAAGATCTCCCCTCCTCCAAGAGGCCAGCTCAGACTTACCCACATGGTGATGCCTGAGGGTTCCCAGGTACTGGAAAGGGCTAGGGCTTTTCAACCTGCTGTTTGTGTTTATTGATGCCCCTTTTTGCAAAAGCAAGTCACCAGACCAAGCCCAGATTCAAGGTGTGGAGAAACAGCCACATCCTGGAGCAAAGGGCACGCCTTCACAGGTGGGAGGAATTTGTGGCCCATTGCTATCTGCCACACCAAGTCTCCAGTTCCACCTCCCTCCACCTCTCCCCACCTGTCTGCTGTGGGGCTCCCAGAAGGCACCCAACTTTCTCTCACCACTGGACAGACAGGCATGCCCTGCTCCCCATGAGGAATGCTTCTCCCTTAACTTCTCCTGGCCAGCTCTTTTGTATCCTTCAAAACTCAGCTCAGAGGACACCTCTCCTGGGAAGCCTTTCCTGATCACTCCCCAGAAACCCAGCAGGCTGGGTTAGGGCCTCCCCTGCTTTCCATCTGTGTCCACTTCTCAATCCTCTCACAGCACTTCCCACCTCTAGGAGGTTGGGAGGCCCTGAGGTCAAGAGCAGCAACTTACAGCCCAAGTGCCCAGCCCAGAGGAGGAGCTCAGGAAATGTCCAGGGAAGAACTGAGGCTTGGCCAAAAAAGTCAGGGTAACCAGGGAATGGAAGACAGGCCAGTGACCAGGCACAGCTGAGCCCAGGTTGTGTTACCAGCTGTGAGGAGGCATCTTGACCCTGAACCAAAAGTCTCCTGCTAGGCCTCCTGCTCAGGAACCCCTCCGCCCCCAGCACAGATGAGCCTGACCCACAAAGGGAGCCGAACACCTGGCTGGAGTGTGGGGCAGTGGGGACCTGGAAGGACTCAGAGGCCAGGAGGTTGCAATATTGATGGAATGCCAAAAAGAGCCAGGCATTGAGACTACAGCAGGAAACCAGACAAAGGGATTCTGGCAGAGGAGTCAAACACTGTCTGGTTAATTACAGTGAAATGAATGACCCCAGTAGGGAGCCAGGGAGGAGATGGATAACATGGCTTGATCTGATCCCAGCTGAGATCCCGCCCATCCCCGCTGCCCCACCAGACTTCCCTGAGGAGGATGGTTGTAGGAGGAGGCATTTGTGGGGGAAGGGAGAGGAAGGGAAATCATTGAGTGGGCACAGTGGCTGGTCAGAGCATACCTGAGGGGCTGAAGGGAGACATAGTCTAGAGTCTCAGAAGGAGAGAGGCAGCAGCACAGCCCCCAGGGAATAAAGCAGGGCGCAGTTCCTGGGGGCTTAATGTTCCCGGAAATCAACAACAAGAATAATAGTAAATGCCTCATTAGCACCTGCTAGGAGCCAGGTGTGGAAATGTTTCCCATGTTTACTCATTTAATTTCATAGTTATTGTCCCCATTTCAAAGAGGAGGAAGCTGAGATCCATAGGAGTGGAGAAATTTGCCCAATGTCAAAGCCGGGTTTCAAACTCAGTGTTGCTTCAGAGGCTGATCTCCTAACCCTGACCTCCTGCTGTGATCAGAGAGTTGCTCTAAAGCCATCTTTAAGCTGCTGCCTTGTGCTGTTAGTGCTGAGGGTGTAGAAGGGAATAATTAAGGCACAGTCCTTGTCCTAGGGACAGGGGGAGGTTGACATTCTATTCTGGAAAAAGAAGTAAATCACAAATGTTAGATGGAGATCCGCGCTATGTACAAATAAAGGAGCGCAATGTGACAGAAGTGATGGTGAGGCATGTGGGGACAGAGATGGATGGGTGTCTGCAGAGCCCCTAGGAGGAAGTGACATTTGTGCTGAGATCTCAATGCTGTGAGAGGATGAGGAAGAAGAGCCTCCCAGGGACAGCAAAGAGCAGGTGCAAAGGCCCTGAGGCAGGAATGGATTCCACATATTTGAGAAACTTGAGTGTGTTACCCCATTCTCACGTTGCTATAAAGAAATATTTGAGACTGGATAATTTATAAAAAAAGAGGTTTAATTGGTTCATGGTTCCGCAGGCTGTACAGGAAGCATGGAGGCTTCCTCTTCTGTGGAGGCGTCAGGAAACTTACAATCATGGCAGAAGGCAAAGGGGAAGAGGGCACATCTTACCTGGCCAGAGCTGGAGGAAGAAAGGAGAAGGTGGGAGGTGCTGCACACTTTCAAACAACCGGATCTCATGAGAACTCACTCACTATACAGTACCAAGTGGGCATGGTACTAAACCATTCATGAGAACTACCCTTGTGATCCAATCACCTCCCACCAGGCACCACCTCCAACACTGGGGATTATGATTCAACGTGAGATTTTGGTGGGGTCACATACGCAAACCATATCACTAAGCAGAGGACAGGCAGTGGGAACAGTAAGGGCAGAGGGTAGGAGATAAGGTTGGAGGGGCAGGCAGGGGCACATCTGGTGGGCCTTGGGGCTACATGTGCTGCCACCCTCCATGTGCCCTCCAGACCCACCCTCAGCCTCCTGCCAAAAGACTGACTTGCAAGGATAACATCAACAGGACTCCTGTGTCCTCCTGTGCTCCAGCTTCTGTGGGTTCTGAAAGCACCAGAGGAGACCAGGGAACAGGAGTAGAGAGAGGATAAGTGCTTATTCCCTGGCTCCCTCCCTCTGAACCATAGCAGCAATGATGGCGTTTCTCTCTCACAGCTCCAGCTCCATCAGACAGCTCCTCTCCCAAGGCTGCAGCTCTCTCTGGAGTCTGGTAACAGCTTCCTCCTTTGGTCCCGTCAGTACTAAGATGGAAACAGCCTCCCACCATTGTCAGCCCCAGGGGTCTCACCATAACCCTGTAACCCTGTCACACCTTGGAGAACGCTCCCTCCATTTTACTCCCTTCAGTTCTCCCCATGTGGGCCATCTGCTCCCTGCCAGCACCATGGTTGACACTCCATGATGAGGAGTTCAGATTTTAAGATACTAGGAGTTTTGCAGGGTGCAGTGGCTCACGCCTGTAATCCCAGCACTTTGGGAGGCTGATTTGGGCAGATCCCAAGGTCAGGAGTCAAGACCATCCTGGCTAACACAAAATACAAAAAAAAAATAATAAGTGGGCATGGGGGCATGCACCTGTAGTCTCAGCTACTCAGGAGGCTGAGGCAGGAGAATCACTTGAGCCTGGGAGCCGAGGGTTGTAGTGGGATGAGACTGTGCCATTGAACACCAAGCTGGGTGACAGAGTGAGACTCTGTCTCAAAAAAACAAAGATACTAGGAGTTTAAAGCAGGATCAGGGCTTAATTTGGATCCAAAGTTTGCTAAAATGTCGCTGACTGCCATGGAGGAGGAAGAGGAAGTGGGGCCAAGAATGAATGGGGAACATGTTAGGGCTACTGCAGGGTTCCAAAGAGTCTGATGGGATTTGGTCTAAGGTGGAGGCAGTGGAGATGGATAGGACCCAGGTTAGGCAGGACCAACAGCCAGAGCAACTGAGCTTGTGCAGGATCCTGTGGCCCCAGACCCGGGAGAGTGCAGGGCCAGGATCCCAGCTCTGAGCCAGTGATGGAATGGCAGGAGATTGGCATGTCAGGCTGCTAAAGAGGGAGCACTGGACACTGGGCCTGACAGGGGCTGGGAAGGCAGGACCAGGGTGGAGCATGAATGAGAGTCATGATCCCCTGGTGATGTCCTTTAATGCAGGCCCCCATGGTAACTGGGCCGCATAGCAGGAGGTGAGCAGCAGGCAAGCATGAGTGAGAGAGGCTCCATCTGTATTTACAGCAACTCCCCATTGTTCTCATTACTTCCTGAGCTCCACCTCCTGTTAGATCAATGGTGGCATTAGATTCTCATAGGAGTGCAAACCCTACTGTGCACTACACATGCTAGGGATCTAGGTTGCGCACTCCTTATGAAAATCTAATGCCTGATGATCTGCCATGGTCTCCCATCACCCCCAGATGGAACCATCTAGCTGTAGGAAAACAAGCTCAGGGCTCCCACCAATTCTACATGATGGTGAGTTATAGAATTATTTTATCATATATCACAATGTAATAACAGAAGAAATAAAGTGCACAATACATGTAATGCACTTGAATCATCCTGAAACTATCCCCTCCCCCACCACCCCAGTCTGTGGAAAAGTTGTCTTCTACAGACTGGTCCCTGGTGCAAAAAAGACTGGGGACTGTTGTTTTAGTGGGGATGCTTGGAAGCTATACTGTCCCCAGCCCTGAAGCCTGCATCTAGAACAGCAGCCATCCAATTGGTTCACATATACACATACCCCTGGTAGCATCACCACCCACAGCCAAGCAGCAATGCAGCTGGTCCTTTGTCACCTCTTCATGAACAGGGTCTCACACCCTGTTCTGTCTGGCTCCATGGCCTGTGCTCTCCTCTGAGCTGGCAGCAGACCAGGTGCTGAGCATCCAGGGGGTGACAGGAGGAGTGTGCAGGTGCACATGTGAGCACTGAGCTGCAGTGCTTCTCGGTGCTTTGGCCTGTCAGCTCCTGGGAATGATCAGGAGCGTGCAACCTAGATCCCTAGCACGTGTAGTTCACAGTAGGGTTTGCACTCCTATGAGAATCTAATGCTACCGTTGATCTAACAGGAGGTGGAGCTCAGGCAGTAATGCAAGCAATGGGGAGCGGCTGTAAATACAGACGGAGCCTCTCTCATTCATGCTTGCCTGCTGCTCACCTCCTGCTATATGGCCCAGTTACTAATTTGACCTGGGGCTTGTGGGTCCCTGCACTAAAGGACATCATGAGGGGCTCATGTCTCCCATTTGTGCCGCACCCTGGTCCTGCCATCCCGGCCCCTGTCAGGCCCAGTGCCCAGTGCTCCTTCTCCAGAGAGCTATCACAGAGACCTCAGTAAAGACAGGCATGTGTCAGCAGGAGGGAGGAAGGAACCACAAGGTTGTTCCTGGGACAGGACAGGCCAACCCGGGAGCTGGATGTTTAGCTGAGACACCCAAGAATAGACCCTGCTGGGTGCACACATGAGCACTGAGCAGCAGAGGTTCTTTGTGCTTTGGCCTATCAGCACCTGGGAATGATAAGAATCCCAAAAAAGCCCTCATTATTTCTCCCAGGGGAGTGATGCCCTTTGGAAAAACGAATGTTTCCTGCCAGATCATCCCCTGAAGCTGCGTTTGTCACAGGCTACTGTGTAAACCCATGTTTGGCCCATTTTTTAAAAATATGAATTATCCACTTGACTAGCCTTAACGCTCCTTCTCCAAACTCTCAAAATGCTGCTGGTGTCGGGAGCCCAGAGAGAAGCCATAAAGCATGACAGAGGAGGGCCTGGCCAGGTCCAGCCTGGGGCTCTGAGCTCCTTGTGCTGCCTTGTGGGGAAGGTCAGGATGGGCAGCCAAGGGGAGGGTCTGGGTGAGGCAAGGTCACCCTGCTGAGAGCTTAAAACCACCCAGGAGTCCCGTCACCCCCAGGTAGCCACCTGCCGTAGCCTGTTTGGGCTGCCATAACAAGCTACCATAGGCTGGGGTTTAAACAACAAACCAATGCACTTTTCACAGCTCTGAGGGCTGAGAAGCGCAGGTCGGGACTCAGGTCTGGTAAGGACCTGCTTCTGGTTCAGAGGTGGCCCTTCTCCCTGTGTCCTCACATGGCAGAAGGGTCCAGAGAGCTCTTGGGCATCACTTTTATAAGGACACTAATTCCTTTCATGAGGATTCAACCTTTGGGGCACTTCGCAAAAGCCCCATATCCAAATACCACCGCCTTGGGGATGAGGTTTCAACACAAGAGTTTTGGGAGAACAAAGCACTGAATCCATCTCTCCGGTCAGAGGCTGCAAAGAGAGAAGCTGGGATCTGGAGGCAGGCTCATTTGTTCCACCGAGGCTCACTGAGGCCCTACTGTGTGCGGGCCTAGGGTGCGGCAATGAACAGACAAGGCCCTTGCCCCAGGAAGCAGACATTCTGGAGTGGGGAGGAAGAGACAGGCAAATAATGCACTGGCAAGACTGTTCTGGGTAGGAACAGGTGCAAGGAAGAAAGGAAAACTGGGTGACACTATGGGGACTGACTCACAGTGACAGTTAGACAGCAACCACCTTAGAATGTGGGGACAGAAGTGACCTTCAAGCTGAGACCTGAAGGACAAAGAGGGACAGGGATTTGAATGACAGATGGCATGGTAGGATGAGATGCTTTGGCTGTGTCCTCACCCAAATCTCATCTTGAATTCCCACGTGTTGTGGGAGGGACCCGGTGGGAGGTAATAGAATCATGGGGGCAGGTCTTTCCTGTGCTGTTCTTGTGATAGTGAATAAGTCTCACGAGATCTGATGGCTTTAAAAAGGGGAGTTGCCCTGCACAAGCTTTTGGGGTTTTTTGTTTTTTGTTGTTGTTGTTGTTTTTGAGATGGAGTCTCACTCTGTCATCCAGGCTGGAGTGCAGTGGTGCGACCTCAGCTCACTGCAACCTCCACCTCCTGAGTTCAAGTGATTCTCCAGCCTCAGCCTCTGGAGTAGCTGGGATTACAGGTGCCCACCACCATGCCCAGCTAACTTTTTGTATTTTCAGTAGAGAAGGGGTTTCACCATGTTGGTCAGGCTGGTCTTGAACTCCTGACCTCAAGTGATCTGCCCACCTCGGCATCCCAAAGTGTTGGGATTACAGGCGTGAGGCACTGCACCTGGATCAAGCTCTCTTCTCTTCTCTGCCACCATGTGAGATGTGCCTTTTATCTTCCGTCATGATTGTGAGGTTTGTTTCCTCAGTCACATGGAACTCTACGTGTATAAATGTATAAATCTCTTTCTTTTGTAAATTGCCCAGTCTCAAGCATGTCATTATCAGTAGTGTGAAAATGGACAAATACACAGGCTGGCCAAGCAGGGGCAGTGGCTGGGGCCAAGACTGAGCCAGGAGCAGAAACAGAGATGGAAAAGTGGGGAGGGAGACCCACCCCCAAGGGGGGGCCTAAACTGACACTTCCCCTGGAATACTCTATGCCCAGCTCTTCCCCTGACTCCTCATCCATCAGGGTTCAGTTCAAACCTGTCTTCTTTCAGGAAGCCTTTCCTGACTCCTTCAGTCCCATTTGGAAGGGTGGAGATGTGCTATTCACAGATTTACTCCTTGCCCTTCTCTTTGACATTCAGGGAGTACATGACCACTCATTCAATCTTTCTTCCCAGACACTGAGGTTCATGAGAGGAGACATGGGGACCTCTCTCAGTCATGGCAGCATCTCCAGCACCTAGCACACGGTGGGAACTCAGTAAATATTTGTTGAATGAATAAATGAGCCCATCCAGTCGTATTCAAGCCCAACACGATTTTCTCCTGCCAACCCCTAAACCCTCCCTTACTAATCATTGCCCTCATTATGCCGTTGCAGTCTGTGACACTGGCGCTGACATTACTCTGCAATGTTGAGCTGCAGGTAAGTCATTGCTTTATCTTTCAAGCAGATTTTCTGATGGCCCCAACAGTCCTCACCTCCGGCTTGCATACTTCTGTATAATTTCCTTTCTTTGAGTGTAAGCTGGACATATTGCCTCCCGTCAAATAGAACATTCCAGAAAAGATGGGTTTCCTTCTAATACTAGATATAAAAGACTTTGGCTTCCATTCGGATACTCTTTCTCACGCTCTTGGATTGTCCATCATGGGGTCAGCCAGGTGCTATGTTGCAAGGAGCACTGTGGAGGGGCCACCTGAGTGGACTGGGAAGTAGATGCTATCCGAGTCAGCCCTGAGACGACCGCAGCCCTGGCCATGGCCTCTGTTGCAGCCACATGAGAGACCTGGAACTTCAGGCACTCAGGTAAGCTCTGCCCAGATCCCTGAACCACAGAGACTGAGGTAATGTTTTTGTTTTAAGGTGTTAAATTTTGAGGTTGTTTGTTATGCAGCAATAGATAACTAATATAGTCATTCACCTTCTTACAATCTCATTACGCTTCTTCATTGCCTTCTGGATAATCTTCAAAATCCCTTTAAGTAGGATTCTCAACAGCTTGAACTTGCAATCTTGTCCTGATCTCATATATGCATTTAACACCTAGTACAGAGTCTCACTTATAATAGCTGTATATAATTTGTGAAAGGAAGAGAAAAAGGAAGGAAGGAAGGAAAGAAGGAAGGAGGGAAGTAGGGAAGGAAGGAAAGAAGGAAGGAGGGAAGGAAGGAAGGAAGGAAGAAGGGAGGGAGGGAGGAGGAGAAAGGTGGGGAGGGGAGGGGGGAGGGGAAGGGAAAGAGATAGGGAAGGGGAGGGGACAGGAGGGGATGGGAGGGGAGGGGAGGGGGGAGGGCAAGGGAAAGAGATAGGGAAGGGGAGGGGACAGGAGGGGATGGGAGGGGAGGGGAGAAGGGAGGAGAAGGGAAAGAGATAGGGAAGGGAAGAGGTTGGGGAGGAGGAAAGAAGGGAAGGAAGGGAAGGAGGAAGGAAGGGAAGGAAGAAAGGGAAGGAGGGAAGAAGACTAAAATTCATGTTTTCCACTATTTCATTATGTCCAGCCTTGAGGATTTATTGAGAGTGACCATCTAAAAAACTAGGTGGGACATGATTTGTCAGCTGCTCAGGGAATCATATTCCTCTTGCCAAGTAACTGGTTCAGTCAGTACAAATTCTAGGATTTTTGCTGAGAATTCTATGATATGGATGTCTCTGAATGGTTGGGATGAGGACCTTGAACTGAAACCTAATGCAGCTTTATCGCCATGAATAAAGCCAGCCTGAGGCCAAAATCAATATATGAAAGAAGGTACAGTAGAGAAAACTATCAAGAAGTGAACCTGACACCCTGATCAAAACACTCCTGAAGCCCATATCTGGAATTTTTTAGTTCCATTGGCCAGCAAACTCCCTCTTTTGTTTTGGAGAGTTTGTGTTTCGTTTTCTGTTTCTAGAAACTGAAAAGGTTTCTTTTCATAGAGGTTTCTATCTTCAAAAGTCTTCAGTATCTTGTTCTCTACTCAGCTCAGCTGTCTGATGAGTTGGTTACTCAATGCTTCCCTGTGCTGGCTCTTCTACTTGTCCTAGGATAGAGGCTTGTCCTAGGATAGAGGCTTCTCCTAGGAACGCAAAACTTAAAGGCAGCCCCCAATTTAAAGGGCCCTTTATTTCTGTGGGCTAAACTGTGTCCTCCCAAAGTTTATATATTGAAGTCTTAATCCCCAGTGTGATTGTATTTGGAGATAGGGCTTTTAGGAGGTAATTAGGGCAAATGAGGTCACCAATCCTATTGGGTTGGTGGCCTTACTGGAAAAGAGTGAGTCTCCCTCTCTTTCTACATGTGTAGATACGGAGGAAAGGCCTTTTGAGGACATAGCAAATAGGCAGACGTCTAAGCTGACTCACACAAGCAGCTGGCCAGGCACAGTGGCTCTCGCCTGTAATCCCAGCACTTTGGGAGGCTGAGGTGGGCAGATCACACGGTCAAGAGAGTGAAACCATCCTGGCCAACATGGTGAAACCTCATCTCTACTAAAAATGCAAAAATTAGCTGAGTATGGTAGCATGAGCCTGCAACCCCAGCTACTGGAGAGGCTGAGGCAGGAGAACTGCTTGAACCCCAGAGGCAGAGGCTGCAGTGAGCCGAGATCATGCCACTACACTCCAACCTGGTGACAGAGCAAGACTCCATCTCAAAAAAACAAAACAACAGCAGAAAGAAAGGAGCCAACAGGCGTCAGGAGTGACAATTCTGGCAGAGGTGTCTAGGGCATGGAAGGCAGAACAGCTACGTCCCCCTGGTGGGATCAGGGAAGGTTTCAAGAAGGAGGGGACACCTGAGCTGGTGTCTGGTAGGTGCCAAAATTTTCACCAGGTGGGAGAGAAGAAGAGTATTCCAGATAGAGAAGACACAGGTACAAACGCCCAGACCTGAAGAGGTGCCTAATACACTGAGACAATTTCTATCACAGCCAGAGGTCAGGAGCCATGCAGGGCAGAGGCAGGGCCAAGACAGAGGCAAGGCTGGGAGTGCTCTCGGATCAGCAAGTAATCAAATGCTGTGTGGAAGGAATCAGACTCCATCTAAATGCCAGTGGGCCCTACAGGAGTCTTGAAGCAGTGAAGGAGCCACAGTCTTTGAAGGAGCTGGGGTCCTAAAACATCCAAGATCTTTTCTGGTTGGAAAATGCTGTGAGCCAGCAAAGCGAGCAACAGCTAATGACTTTCACTGGGTGGAAGTTAATGGACTTGTTTGAGTTGAGGTTGCAAAAATGGATTTGAGGTTTCATGAAGTCCTGGGAGGAAGCTGGGGGCAGACCACAGAGATTAGAGCTGGTGGGGAGATCAGGGCTGTCGTAACCCAGGCTTCCTCGTGGGATGTCACAGAGAAACACACGGCCATGCACCGGGATTCATTTTCCTGGGAACAGACTCCCCATCCAGCTTTTGTCACCCAGCAGATGTGACTGCAGAGCCCAGGCCTCCCACTGCTTCTCCTGGGAATTTACATACAGAATCCTCAGGAGCAGCCCCCAAAACCAGTTCCCTCAAAACCAGCCCCAGTGAAATCAAACCTCTTCCCCTTTGATTTTAGAGCCTTTAGAGTCAGATTTCCCCTTGGGAGATAATAGATGCTCATCTCATCAAGTTGGTAGAAACCAGCAACTCTCACAGCAGTGGATGGAGCTTCTTTGAAGGAAAATGTCAGGCCAATAAAGCATCAAAGGCAATTTGGCTTCCTAGGTAACGAGGAATAATGATGATGGGCTCCTAATTCCCCCAGCGAGGCAGAGCTTTGGAGATCTCCCATGGAGGAAAAGTAAAAAGACTTTTCCTAAACCTAATCAGGAAAAGCGTCCTCAAATGACCCCATGTGGCGGATACTTTCACAGCAGCCCCACTGGACAGATGAAGAAACTGAGACATAGGGAACCCAAGTCCTCCTCTGGTGAGGGCCTAGGTCCTGGCCGGTTGGACTCCAGTCGGCATGTTCTTTATCACTCTGCTTGCTAGGTGGGAAGCAAGAGCCAGCAGGATTCTGGGGTGGTAGGTCCTCCAGAACCTCAAAGCTGTGTCTGTCGTGAACTTGGGATCCAGGAGTCCTGCATTTGAACCTCAGCTCAGTCAGTGCCCCAGAAAACTGGGATAATAGTCCTAAGATTGTAGCATTTTGGGAGTTGAAGGGCAAATGTGTATAACGTGTGGAGCACTGGGTTTCACACAGAATAGATCCTTGGTGGGTGCTGACTCCCTTCTTTCCCTCTGTTTATAGATGAGGAAATAAAGCCCTCAGTTATAGTATCATCATATACTAAAGATGATATCAGCAGCTCAAAAAACCTCACCCTAACATTTAAGTATCTGCCATGATAAAACCCAATTTATCTCCCATGTAAAGCTGAGGATAGGTCTTACTGATGGGTAGGTGGCTCCCTGCAGGGGGCAATCTTTGACCCATGCCCCTTCCAACTCATAGCTCTGCCATGTTCAACACCTGGTTTCTGAGGTAAAGGTCATCTGGCTCATCTGTATCAGGCTGGCAGAAAGGGAAGGAGCTCCTCCTATGAGGTTCTCAAGTGCCCAAGGTGGAAGCAAAACATGTCGCTTCTGCTCACATGCAACTGGCTGGAATACAGTCACATGGTCCCACCTACCCACAGAGGATGCTGGGGGGTGTAGTCTTGCTGTGTGCACAGGAAGAAAAAAAAATACTTGGTGATAGTTGAACAGTCTATGTCACACCTGAGAGGTGAAATTATGTGTGAGGTAATCCATTGGGTTAATAGCTGAGCCCAGCTTGGAGCCCAGGTTTCCCGCATGCACCTGAATCCCAGGATCTTCTGGAGAACCTGCTGTGCTCCAGAGTGAGGCAGAGTCACAGGTCACCAGTGGAACCTCAGAAATGGGTTTACCTGAGTAAGGGAAAGGATGAACACAGGGGGTCAACCTGCTGTCTCTGTTGCCTGGAGGAATGACAGGTAAGAGACAGAGAGTGACAGCTCCAGGGTTCTGGGCTGTGAAATCGGTCCAGATGCAGAGTTAGCCTCAGGTAGCCATTGGAAACAGTTTCCTCACCTGCCCCACAAGGCTTCAGGGAGAAGATCCGTTGTATGGGATTGTGTGCGGGAGAAGGGAGATTTGACATCCTCACTGCTCACCTTTTCCAGCTCCCACTTCTCTCAGGGCTCTGCTTTCTGAAGGGAAGGTCTGATCTAGTCAAGCTAAGGCCTTTGGACAATGTTAGTTCCAGGGATTTCTCCTTCCCAGGGGTGTTTGAATATAATAGGAAGCTGGGGAAAGGGGAAGACAATGATGCAGGATTTGAGTCCCTCTCATCAGACAGGTGAGGACGTGACACTCTGATAAGGGGATGCTTTATAAACATGTGTCCCAACCCAGACATCCCACCTCTAGGAATTTAATTCTTAGTAACAATCAGGGAAGGGATACACACAGAGATCTAATGTATAAGATGATGCTTATAATAGCTAAAGAGCAACACACAATAATCTAATAATCTGGAAGTAATCTATACACCTCAAGAGTTAAAGTTATTTATGTTATATCCACTCAAGTGAAAACCAGGCAATAATTTTGCATTTCAAAATTATTCTGTGGAAGATGTTAAATGGCAAAGCAAAATTTTTATGGCATAGCAAATGTAAACAGAAGATTATAGAACAGTGTGTTCTATATAGTATGTTACCCTTTTTGTAGGAAAAATATAATCATACAAACACACATACACATATTGATACACACATACACCAATGTTTGATAGAAGTTATCTTTGGGTAATGGGATTGTAATAATTCTTTTATCTTTTTTTATTTCCTTCTCTTTTGGTTTGTTTGTATTTTCTATGATGACCATGAATAATTTTTCAAGGAGGAAAAATATATTCTGAAATCAAGAGGTTTGGGAGTTTTCGTTGGCATCCTCAGGACTGGGTAATACCTCAGAACAAGGAAATTATGTCCTTTTTTGACTTTAGGTTTCAGTAATCAAGAGTGTCTGAGACAGAGCCAAGGCTACAGAGGTAAGGCCTGGGCTTCTTTTGCCTTGGAGATCTTTGGTAATGGCATTTTTTTAATTTTTCAAAATGTTCTTGTGTCTTAGTCCATTTTCCATTGCTATGATATAATACCTAAGACTGGGTAATTTATAATAAACAGAAATGTATTTGACTCATGGTTCTAAAGGCTGGAAAGTCCAAGAGCATCGTGCCGGCATCTTCTGAGGGCCTTCATGCTGTGTCATCTCACAACACAAAGCAGAAGAATGAGAGAGTTCATGCAAGAGAGAGAGAAAAAGCACAAAGGGCCAGGCTCACTTTTGTAACAACCCACCCTCGAAATACCTGACTCATTTTCAACATGACAACATTAATCCACTTACAAGGTCTCCAGCCTCATGATCAGATCACCTCTTACTAGGATTCACCTCCCAACACTGCTGCATTGGGAATTAAGTTTCTAACCTGTGAACTTTTGGGGACACATTCAAGCACATCAAATAGCATCTCGATTTCAGCTTTATAACTTATAATTCCAATCAACTTTTGCCGTTTTGATTAGAGTGAAAGAGTTGAACAACACTGTATGAGTCAGCTATCACTTTATAACAACTGCAAACATTGGCGGGACATGCTACAATCAGTATGTATTTCTCACACATCCATAGGTTGGCGGTTCTGAGCCCCAGATTAGATGCAGATCTGCTCCCGTGTACTCCTCACCTTCCTAGAATTAGAGAGCAAGACAGGGCATCTTCTTCTCATGAAAATGTCAGGGGCACAGGATGGCACACAGGAAGACACAGTGCCCTTTAAGGCCTGGGTTCTGAACTGACAACGATCACCTTTGCTTACATACCATCGTCTAAAAGAAGTCATGGTCTGAACCCAAAGCTAAGAGGCCAGAGATTTACTCTGCCTTCTGTGGGAGTAGCTACAGTCATGTGGCAGAGTGCATGGGTCCAGAGAAAGGCGGAAAATTGTGACCAGTTCTCTAATCCAGCATCTCATATCCACAAATGGCCACTGCAGTCAGGTCATGGTGCAACCATACTTTGCACACTTTAAAAATGGCAATATTTCTCCTGATTCTAGAAGGAATGCAGGCATATAGTGAAAAAGTGAAGGAGAATGTGAATAGCATCGCAATTTCATTTCCTCAGGTGACCCCTGTTAGGGTTTTGCTGCATGTCCGTGCAATATGCACATCAATTTACATTCTCAAGTAAACATAAGCAGATATTTACATTAACAACAGTGGGAGCATACTTTTTCTGGTTTTCTACACTGCATTTTTCATCGAATCTCATCTTGTGAGCTTTTTCTTGCATGATTAGATATTCTTTTGAAACCAGGCTTTTTCATGGCTGTACAGTATTTTAAAGTTACACTATAAATTACCTAGACCTTCATATTCCAATGTGGTAGCTGTTAGCTACGTGTGGCTGTTGTGCCTTGAAAACATGGCCAGTCTGAATTGAAATAAATATAAGCATAAAAACTATACTGCCAGGCTGGGTGCTGTGGCTCACACCTGTTACCCCAGCACTTTGGGAGGCTGAGGCAGGTGGACTACCTGGCCAACATGGCAAGGCTGGTTTCAAAGTCCTAACCTCAGGTAATTTAAAAAATTACAAAAATTAGCTGGGCGTGGTGCTACACACCTGTAATCCCAGCTACTCAGGAAGCTAAGGCAGGAGAATCGCTTGAACCCAAGAGACGGAGGTTGCAGTGAGCCAAGATCGCACCACTGCCCTCTAGCCTGGGCAATGGAGTGCGACTCAGAAAAAAGACTATCCTTTCAGGGGTCATTTCTATAGTTTGAAATAAACATAAGCATAAAACACAAATCAGATTTTGAAGACTTGGCACAAAAAAGGTACAATGTCTCACTAATGATTTTTATATTGGTTACAAGTTGAAACACTATTTTGGATATATTGCATTAAACCAAATATATTATCAAAATTAATTCTACCTGTTCCTTTTTACTTTTTAATGTGCATACAGAAAAATTAAAGATTACATATGTGTTTTTATTTGTGGTTTGTGTTGCGTTATACTTCAACTGGGTGGCGCTGATCTGGACTCCCCTGTGGTTAAATATTTCAGACCTCTTAGATTTCATCCCAGCATAAACAACACCATAGCAAGCATCATGGAATACCGTACTAGTCAGCACTGAGCTGTGTTCCTATGACCATCCCCTTTTTCAGATGAGGTTCACACTGCAGCTATTTAATTGGCGGATGCAAGACTAAAACCCCAATTTGATTGATTCTCGATTTTTATCAGGAGGCTAACTTCCCTTTTTGTGCGTCTTCTGATAATTGCCTTGGGATTAATTTCTAGACATAGGAGTCATGGGTGAAAGGGTTTGCACATTTTAACACTTTTGGAGCATCCTGCCAACACATCTTCCAGAAAGAAGTTGTGAACTCAAACTATAAAACAACAGTCTACTCAGCAATTGTCCATAGGGTGTTCGCTGTGAGCTGGGCACCATTCTATGTGACATGATAGACAAGATAGACATGAACCCCCCCCACCCCACCGCTCCTGGGGCTCACGTGACCACAGGACCGCCTCTCCCCGGGCAGAGGGAGGTGACAGGCACTGAAGAGGAAACATGCTAGTCTCAGGGAAACAGAAGTATGCACTGCGAAATGGACAAAATAGAGGGATAGAGCAGGGACGAGGGTGGGGCAGGGCCAGCGGGCAGCTCCATCTTAAGTAGGGATGTCCGCCAGGGATTCTCAGAGGAGGTAGCCTTGAGCTGGGCCCTAGATCACCAGAGGTGCCAGGCAGGAGATAGGACAAAAGCAAAGTTGCCAAGGCAAGACTGAGCTCAGTAGTTAGAGGGCAGGAGAGAAACTGTAGTACTCTGCAGCCCAGTGAGAAAGAGGAGGAGCCGGCGAGGTGGGGTAGGAGGTGAGCAGGGCAGGACTACAGGAAGAAGCAATGTTTTATTCCAAATAGAGTGGGAAGCCCTCAGAGACAGAGGGTTCACATTTTGTGGGACCTGAAACATACAATTTGGAGCATCCTTTTTAGAAAAGAAGAGCCGAACTCCAGAATTAGAAATCAAAATGAGCTATGTAATTGAACATTTATTTAGAGTGAGAAAAGAATTCACAATACATTACAGTTTTTAAAAAGCTAAAAATTACCAAAAACATTGCAGAATCAAGAAAAATAACACCATGTTTTTTAATTAGCTCCTGACACATCTCCAGAGTACTTTACATTTTTGGGCCACATCCTCTTGGAATACATCTTCTGTGGCAATGATTTCATAATATCGTTTTTCATAGAGAGAAGAGAGATTATTTAGCTTTTCCTCTAGCTGTGTTTGATGGAAATTGGTTTTTTATTATTGATGGTTTAGGGATATTTTATTTTCACCACTGCAATTTATTGATGATGTCCTATAGATCATTAGGACTAGTGATAAGTCTGGGAAAACCTCTATCAGTGTTTTTTCATATAGCAGCTGTGAGAGTTCAGGGCTTTTTAAAGATTCTTGAGCAACCATGAACCCCAATTAATTCTTGAGTTGATAAATCTTGCTAAGCCTATTGCTAGGGACCTTTGCAGGGCCTTAAAAGGGTCAGGGAAATGGCATGCTCTGAAGCTAAAGCCTCTAACTGATTCCACTGGATTCCACTGGAAAGAGGAAGGATCTGACTACCCTGGCTGCTGTGCAGAGAATGGACTACAGGGGCAGGGGAGGCAGCTGGACCACAGCTGGGCTGTCTGTAAGAAATGGTGATGCAGGACAATAGAACTAAGAGAGATGAGCGGATTCCAGGAACGTTTGGGATGTTGGGATGTACTGGCGTTGGGGTGGGTGGGGAAAAGAGGCCTCGAGGATGACCCAAGGATGGACTGTCTGCCCCACCACAGCCCAGATTAGACTTGTTGCTTGACTCTTCTCTTTCTTCCTTGTATTTTGAGGTCCAGGGCCTCGCCTGCTCTCCCCAGTCTTCTCCCTTTGCTGCCTAGGCTTTTACACATACTGGAACTAGAGCCTCATCCCTAAGCACAGCAAAGTGAGGACCGATGGAGGAGTGACAGACCCTACAGTGTCATTCTCTGAATGTCAAGGGACTTCATTAGATGCCCAGCATCTGATGGCAGATTGGTTTTCCTAATAGGCTCCAATAAGAATCCAAGGAGAGAAGCAGGCTTGGTGGGCTGCAAAGCAGATTAGCTCATTCCAACCAGAAGAGGAGAAAGACAGCAGCTACCCCAGAGGGCCAGGAGTGTTGGGCAAACCCCAGCCATCCGTCATCACTCATTCCACCACAGATTGGCAGCTGGGGCCAAAGTGATTTGGAAATGGACTTGGTGATAGCAGAGAAACTCTACCTCTTGCTTCACTAGGGAATAAGAACATTCCATTATGTTGATCGGTACCATCATTTACAAGAGGAACATGAACTTGTAAAGTTGACTAAGTAGAGGTGCAGGTGGTGTCTTAGAGCTAAGAGTGTAGTCAGGGGTGGCAGCTTCTGGTGAAGGAGTGTGCCGGCTTGCATTTTGCTGTTCCTCCTGCCTTGGGCCCTCAGCCAGATGCACCTTGTACCTGTGTCCACATGCAGGGACCATGCCAGCCAAGTGGAATCAAAGCAGCCACAGGCCCTGTGAAAAGAGGGACTCTGGGCTGGGAACAATTTCCTGGGCTCTCCAGTTAATGTTAACTTTGGTCTGCTAACAATGAAGGGTGGAAATACTGCAAACAGGGAAAAAAAAGAAGATGAAAAGCTGGAAACAAGTTGTCTACCTCTCCATCAGGCAAAGAAAAGGCCACAGGACCAAACTCCTCTTTCTGCTGAAGGTCTGAAATATCTTGAATTAAATACGAGGCTGGGCTCTAATGGCAGGTCGACTTTGAGCAGAACCTGCGTGTCTCTGCATTCACTCCTTCCTTCATTCAACAAATCTTTATTAAGGCCAACAGTGTGACAGGCTTGTCCCTAGGCCCTAAGTGATATTGCAGTACATAGGAGAATTTTCCTGCCTTTAGGCAGCTTACCATGCTAAAAGGAAGAAACAGGTAACAAATATAATAAAGAAGTGAATGTGAGACCAGCACTAAGGCATAGGAAAAATAAAGCAAGTTCAAGGAAGCTGAGGATACAGAGGGTGTGGGCAAGATGAGGCGCCGCAGAGCATGGCCACGGCAGACCTGGCTGAGAAGACATTTAAGGAAGACTCAAAAATTGTAAGGAAGCTGGCCATGCAGGTGGGAGAGGCATCTTTCAGGCAGCGGAAGCCACTGTGCCAAGGCAAGACAGGAGGGATCCCGGAGCATCAAGGAAGAGCAAGGAGCCTAGTGTGGATGCAGTGGGGGAGGCAGCTGGAGAAGAAGGGGAGAGGAGGAGAGGCAGAGCAGAGTCACACTGAAGCTCCAGAGAAGACAGGGCTCCATTGGCCTGACTCACGTTGAGAGCCCTGGAAGGGTTTCCATGCAGTGGAATGACATGACGCGATGAGCCTCGCAGACAAAGGAGGGAGCAGAGGGACCACTTAGGAGGTATTGCTGCTGTCCAGGCAAGAGATGTTGGTCCAGGTATGGCACACAGCAGGGTGGTCAAAATGCAGGGGGTGAGACAGGAATGAATTCTGGACACAGGTTGAAATGGAGCCAACAAGGTCTGTGGATGGGCTCATCATGGGATATGAGAGAAACACAGGAATCGGGGTTGACTTCCAAGTATGGGAAGGATTACATTGTTATCACATGAGATGTGGAGGCCAAACGCTGTACATCAAACTCCTTGAAAGGCCTGGCAGTAACCCTCTGATTGGTGTGTGTGTGCGGAGGGGTGGGAGGTGACAGTGGACTGGCTGCAAGGGACCTAGGGCCCTGATTCAGCATGGCAGAGGGAGAGGGGCCGAGGAGACCTCAGCCACATGGTTCACACCTGGTCTCCCCGATGCCACTGAAATGAAGAGGCCTGAGGAAGGAACCAGGCAGGGTGGATCCCTACGGCACAATACAGAGAAACTGTGCCCTTATGTGATTTGCCTAGGGCCATGCTAAACTCTTTCTTGGTGACTAAAAATGGAGGGACCCTTACCCCCAGCCCTTTGAAAAAGAAAATGACACATTTGCAGTGACAAACCCAAATGCAAGCAAAGGACAAGCAGTCCTGCTCCTGCCTCTTCTGCTGCAGCAAATGGCCAGCACTACTCGGAAATAAATAACGGCCAGCAAGAAACAAACACAGGAGCTAGCACACAGAGCCAGGCCTCGCAAAGAAAAAGAAATGAGAGAAATGAGAGAAAAGGCATGTAATCAAAAGGTAGACGAGAGACTTTCTTTATATGACAGATTGCCCAAGAATCAGAACAAAGGTTCAGAGAAGCTAGCATGAGACCTGAACACAAACAAAACAAAAAACTCAGAGCCAAAGGACTTGAAGAAGAGTTATTGATGAAAATTATTAAGAGAGACGAAAAAGGAGTGGCATCTCTCGAGAAATAAAAGAAACTACAATGAAAATATTCCAGAGGCGAGTGCTGTAAAATCAGTAACAGTGAGCAAGCATGAATGGAGATTCCACCAGAGACACAGAAGAAAATCCGTTTCAGAAAATCGCTCAACACAAAACAAAAAAGAACAAAGCCAGAGAAATGAATATGAAAGCTCATGCCCCTGTAATCCCAGCACTTTGGGAGGCTGAGACGGGGGAATCGCCTGAGGTCAGGAGTTCAAGACCAGCCTGGCCAACATGGCAAAACCCCGCCTCTACTAAAAACACAAAAAGTAGCCGATCATGGCGGTGCACACCTGTAATTCCAGCTACTTGGGTGACTGAGGCAGAAGAATCGCTTGAACCCGGGAAGCGGAGGCTGCAGTGAACAAAGATCGTGCCACTGCCCTCTAGCCTGAGTGACAGAGAGAGACTCTGTCTCAATATATGAAAGTTCCTCACCTGCCCTTCCTGGTAGCCCAGGCACAGCATGGCATCCAATGGGTCATGCTCAGGGCCACCTTAAGGTGGGCTACAGTGCTGGCATGAGAGCCACACTCAGGACCCCCACCTGTCATGACCTGTCCCAATTGGACAACACCAACATGGATCCACTCGCAGAAACCTTCGTGCCTACTGTACCTCACCCACTAGCCAGAGTATTTCATAGCTACAGAGGTGCTTAGAGAATTTATGGGTCATGTGATGGGTAAAATAAATGTTTCCCTAGTAGCTAGGGAAGAATTTCACAGGCGTGTCACAGCGTCCTCTGTTGTCCTGGAATGTCTATATCTCGGTTTGGCTGCTGAACTAATGGAGGAGAATTCAAAAAGAAAGGGTGATCTTTAAATTGATCTCTTAATAAAAGCATCCAATCATGTTTCAGTCAACATGTGCATACAGTTGAGCAAACTTCACATACATGATCATTTTACCATCATCAATTACTCAGCCAGCAAATGAAGACGCCTGTGATACAATGAAAGCATTTTCTTTCTTTTTTTTTTTTTTTTTTTTTTTTGAGATAGAGTTTTGCCCTTGTTACCCAGGCTGGAGTGCAATGGCGCGACCCTGGCTCACCGCAACCTCCACCTCCTGGGTTCAGGCAATTCTCCCGCCTTAGCCTCCCGAGCAGCTGGGATTACAGGCATGCGCCACTATGCCCAGTTAATTTTTTTTTTTTTTTTTTTTTTTGTATTCTTATTAGAGACAGGGTTTCACCATGTTGACCAGGATGGTCTCGATCTCTTGACCTCATGATCCACCCGCCTCAGCCTCCCAAAGTGCTGGGATTATAGGCGTGAGCCACCATGCCCAGCCAATGAAAGCATTTTCACAGAAATCTGTGATACCATTACCTCATCCTGGGATGAGTTTCTGGGCAGGTGCTCCAGGTAGTTCATAAATAACCTCATTTTCTTTAGACAATCCTTGGAGCCCTGTTAGGATAAAAATAACCCTTCGGTCTTAAACACGTCAAGAAAATACAGGTTCTAAATTCGTTTTCATTTTTTCCATTTAGTATATATCTACTAAACTGGTTCAGTGTAATGAAAGTAACCAAAAAAGGCAGCTATCTAGGTCAAAAGAAGTCATTCATTCCACTATCATGTTTCATAGTGTTGACTACATGCTAGGGAAAAAGCTGTCTGTGTGTGTGTGTGTGTGTGTGTGTGTGTGTGTGTGTGTGTGTCTGTGTGACTTTTTCATTAAATGAGCCAGGCGCAGTGGCTCACACCAGTAATCTCAGCACTTTGGGAGGCTAAGGCAGGCGGAATACCTGAGATCAGGAGTTTGAGGCCAGCCTTGCAGACATGGTGAAACCCCATCTCTACTAAAAATACAAAAAAATTAGCCTGACTTGGTGGTGCATGTCTGTAGTTCCAGCTACTCAGGAGGCTGAAGCAGGAGAATCGCTTGAACCTTGGAGGCGGAAGTTGCTGTGAGCTGAAATCGCGCCACTGCGCACCAGCCTGGCCAACAGAGTGAGACTCCACCTCAAAAATAATAATAAAAACGAAATGTCTAAATCTAAAATTATATAATAAAACATGTTGTTACCTCTAAGTAAAAAAGTAAAATAATGAATACAGAGGGAATGATAGACAGAGAATACAGATTAGGGAAATCTGACACATACACAGAGCTTCTGAAGAAAAGAACACAATGACTGGAGTAAGGGAGTATTCAAAGGATGCCGTCATGTTCCACTAAATCAGGCTGCATTTATTAAGCACCTACTGCATAACAGGCACTGGCTCAATGCCAAGAGTACAAGTAAGATGTGTTTCCCATCCTCAAGGAATTCTTGAGCCTGAGAGGACTACAGGCAAATAAATCGATGATTAAAACACAACTGGAGAATTAATAGAAGACAGCTGAGGTCCGTGGACCATGTTTCACTGTGCCATGTGACAGGCATCGTGCTCAGCTCCTCAGTAACCCTGTACGGTCATTGCTACCGGGAAAAGTGTGAGTGGGGGTAGAGAGCTGCTTGCTCAAGGTCACATGATCAGCAAATGATGGAACCAGATTTTGAAAGCAGATGAGCCTGCTTCCAAGTTCATCCTCTTTATCTTTGAACACGCTGCCTCCAGTCTTACATCAGCATGAAAACATCCATCACCTCTGTGAGTGAAAGCACCAATGACTATAAACCCCTGATATTTTTCAGAAGGGTTAACTAGGAGGGGTTTGGGTGTTACTAGGGGGACTTGACTGTGTACCTGTGGGATGCACACCAGCTCAAAACGTTTTGTTTAGGGGTGATTTTCTACCTAGCCAGAAGGGGCTTTTACAAGAAAAACAGCAAGCACATTCATCAAACAAAGCCATGCTCCGGGGCAAAGGCCATTTGCAAGATGAAATATGGAGCATCCTTCAAGGTAAAGACTCTTGTCCAAGATATGCTAAGAATTTAGAACCACAAGACAATGGGAGTTACTGGGAGAGGGGACAAGTGGCTCAGAAAAAAAGGGGGAGATAAATTTACTAAAAGAAGAGCATTTTGAACACCATCCTCTGTTGAAAAAAAAAGAAAAATACCAGTTGCTTGCCTTTGCTTTAAGTTGGCCTAAGGGGTCTGACTTAGACCCCTGCTCAGACCACCCGTTGTAGCCATAACACCAGAATATAGAACAACATGAGAACGCATGAGTCGGAGCTGCCAAGTGGCTGTGCAAATATCCTATCCAACAGTGCTCCAAGCCCAGCACTGAGTCCCTGGGAGTTTGCCTAAGATATTTCTCTAAGGCTTTGTATTATTTTTTTAAAAACAGCAAACAAAAAAATAGCATTTATCTTTTAGCAGCCTCGGAGTCTTGCTTGCTTCTAGTGCCCTGTGCCTGTTGCTGCCAATCCTGAATTGCAGGTTCCTAAGTCTCCTAAACAAAGTTTGGGGGCCTCTTCAGAGAGGAAGCAGTGAAGGGGAGGAAAGAGAAGAAACAGAGTGGACAGAAGTGAGGGCTGGGGGAGCCAGGGCCACAGGTGAAGAGGAAGAGGGCTGTGTTGGCAAGCAGTCCGGAGCTGAGGGCCAAGGCAGAGATTTACTGATGAGGACTTACCTCGGAAAGCATTTTCATAGAAAGGTAGGTCAGGAGCCTATTTGCAAAGGGTTGGGGAGTAGCTTACTGGGGGATTAAGAAGTGCAGATTCCTGGGGAGCACAGGTGCCAGAGTTCTTGCATCAGCCCCCAGATCCTCCCCTGAGTATCTCAGAGCCCAGCCTGTCCCCACTCCTTCCCCACCCAGCCTTCTTTCTGCCTTGGAGGGAGCTGGCTTTCCTCCTGGAATATTCTCCTCCCCTCTTGCCGTTGGACTCTGGTCTGGCTTTATTTTTCAAGATATCAAGGAAATTTACATCTGAGCTTCCCAAAAATGCCCCATCCTCAGCAGCCACTGGATGTTACATACCTCTCACGTTTTCTATGTTTTTTTTAACTCCTAAAATGTCAAGTTGCTCTTCTTTTAGAAGTACCACGTAGAGATGAAGGGCATTCGGGTGTAATTTTATCCTGTTTAAAGGTAACTGGAAGTGCATGGAAGTAAACAGACCCACTTGGAATCTGTGGCTCCTCCGTCTTCCCTTTCCTGGCTCTGCCCACCTGTTCTTCCTCCCCATGCCCTCAAAGGCAGCCGTGGGAGCCCCTTAGTAGGGAGGATTAATCAGCTGGGCACCTTGTTGGTGCCTGCCTTCCAGAAATCCTGTGGGCTGGTAAATCTAGCATGGCAGTGGAGGTGGCCCCACGCCAGAAGCCCTCAGCTTTGCAGGATGGACAGAGAGAAGAATTTGCACCTCTCCCACCAGACACAGGGCTAGAAGGGCCTGAGGGATCATCACGTGCCACCTGTGCACTGTCTAGACAGAACACTGAGGCCAAAAAGAAGAGGGACTTCCCTGGGGTCACCCTGACACTTGGTAGCAGAGTAAGCTCTGGCCTTCTCCCCAGACAGCACTGCTTCCGTTCTCACACTTCGATAGCTAATGGGAGGGTCCCAAGAATCTGAGATCTAAAAAGAGCTCTCTGATGTTGATATCGTATTTCTTCAATTCTGGGACATATATTTAAACGTTCTAAAATAAGACACATCCTTCAATTGACAGACATTTCATTTTCTATTTCTTTTTTGTTTTCTTCCGTCTAAAAGCTGTTATTAAATTGATGGTGTGTCTTCTGATAGATGTCATCTTAAGGAAAGCAAACAGGTTAACGTTGAAAAATACTACTAGTATTAATAACTATTATTTCAGTGGATTTCTGTCTTTCCGGCACCATACTAAGTACTCAAAGTGCTTTTACTCAGTTAACCCTCCCAGTCACCCTAAAAGGTGGGTACAAGCATAACCCCATTTCACAATTGAGGAAACTGAGTCTCAGAGAGGTCCAATTACTTGCTTGTGGCCACGTAGCAAGTGGTGAAGTTGTGATTGTACTTAAACTTGCTGTGCGGCCTTAGAACAAGTCACTTTCCCCCTCTGTGGGTAAGGGTCCTACCCGTCAGGCCGCTATGCTCATGAGAGGCTGTTGCTATTTAAGGACAGTGTTTTCATTCTCTGGACCCAGGCCCTCCCCTGCTGCTTCCTTGGCCACTTACACTGGGCAGTGTGCCCAAGAATAGGAGCACTAAATCCCCCTCATGCAAGTAAATCAGTGCCACCTCTCTGCCAGAGGCCAGGGTCCCCCAACAGGGAGCTTGCCAACAACTGGGAATGTCTTTAACACCTATCGACAGCTTTCCCCCATTGCTCTGTGCCAAAGTTGAAACAGTACAAGGCATCGATTTCCCAGGACTGAGCTGGGAGGCCAAGGCCAAGGCAGGGAAGAGATGGGTTGCGGGGGACCAGGCAAGATGTGCAGTTTTACGTGAAATTACGGTTCTCGCTCTCCCGGTGGCATCTCTTCTGTGCCGCCACGACAGACGGTGGGCTGAGAAACAGCAGATTTGTATTTCATGAAGATACTTTAGTCAAAAGATTGATGTTGCCTCTTGGAACCTCTCTGCCCATTCACAGGGGCGGGTGAGCCTGGTGAGAAGCCTGAAAAGACCCAGCTAAAATTAGACAGCTGCCAACAGATGCCCGGTTCACAATCACAGAGCATCAATTACAAAAATGATGCTGGAGCTGAAGGGCTTTAATCGGCTTCCATGATCTGTCTCTGTGGAGAGGGACCTTTGTAACGAAGCGGCCCTCTCTCTGGGGAAATGGAGCGATTTGGGGGCAGGCTCGGGATTCGCCCAAGTGTGGGCTGGGGAAAGCCTACTCTGTCACTCACTTGCTGCCTGGCCTCGGGCACATTATGCAGTTTCCAAGTTCCTGTGAGCAACTTGGAGCAGTGACAGACACGGAGTTCTTTCCGAGATATTTATATACATGATTTATCTATATGTATCTGGCACATAGTAAGTAATCAATGTATTTCTCAGTTATTCTTATTCAGAAGCCACAGAAACCTAAAGTGAAAGGGAACACCATGCCAGCTCTTCTTTTTACAGAGAAGAAAACTGAAGCCCAGAGAGGTTAAGTGGCTTGACCAAGGTTGCTCAGCAAATTCTTGGCTGACATGTGCCTGGCACTGAACTGTCCTGAAGTCCAGCCAAGTTCCTGTCCTGCCACAGGCCTTTTCTTTTTTCAAACAGTCTTGCTCTGTTGCCCAGGCTGGAGTGCAGTGGCACAGTCTCAGCTCACTGCAACCTCCACCTCCTGGGTTCAAGCCATTCTCCTGCCTCAGCCTCTCAAATAGCTGGGATTAGACATGCCTGCCACTGTGCCCAGCTAATTTTTGTATTTTTAGTAGAGACAGGGTTTCACCATGTGGGCTAGGCTGGTCTCAAACTCCTGACCTCAGGGATCTTCCCACCTCGGCTTCCCAAAGTACTGAGATTACAGGTTTGAGCTTCTGTGCCTGGCCATGCCACATGGCATCCTTACATGTGGACCCTGGCCCTGCTGCCCAGCCCCTCCTGGCCTGCTAGGATCTGAGGCAGGCTGAGCTGTTGGTGGGTAGAGAGAGGCCTGTTGGAGCTGTTTCTGCTGGGGTCCTTTAACAAGCAGCCACTGAGCATGAGGCCTGCTTGTCCCCCAGTTGCCAGACCTGCTGGTGAGCAAAGGTGGAAAGCTTTTGGGGAGTCTCATCTCAGAGACCAAAACCCTTCTGCTCTGGGGAAGTCCAGGTGGGCAGAGCCCTTGCAAGCTGGCTCTAAGGGCAGCTTCTGCCTTCCTCCTCTCCTTCCTTTCCCCCACCTCTTTCTTCCCCTAATCCCCCTCCACCATTCTACTCCATCCCTTTCTTCACCCTCTAAGGCAGTTGCTTCTTCCTTGTTTTTATTTCTTTTCCTTCCCTCCCCCATTTTTCCTCAACCATCTCTGCTCCTGCCCCCTCTTCTCCCCCTTGCTCTCTCTGCTTTCCCCTCCTGCCCACTCCCCGCCTCTATAACCCCTTCTTCCACCCCTGCCTCTGTCCTCCCTTCTCCTCTCCACTCCCCTCCTTACTGTACGGTCTCCCTCCCTTCTTCTTCCTTTGTATCTTCTCCCCTCGGCCCTCCCTGTAGTACTGATTGATTGATTGATTGATTGATTGAGACAGTCTCACCCTATCACCCAGGCTGGAGTGCAGTGGCGCCATCTTGGCTCACTGCAACCTCCGCCTCCCGGATTCAAGCAATTCTCCTGCCTCAGCCTCCCGAGTAGCTGGAACTACAGGCACTCACCACCACACCCAGCTAATTCTTGTATTTTTTAGTAGAGACAGGGTTTCACCATATTGGCCAGGCTGGTCTTGAACTTCTGACCTCAAGCGATCTGCCCACCTCAGCCTCCCAAAGTGCTGGGATTACATGTGTGAGCCACCACGCCCAGCCCCTTGCTTGTCCTTTTATGTCTCTCTTTCTTTGCCCTTCTTACCCCCCACCTTCCATCTTCTCCTTCACTCATTTCTTCCTCCTCTCTCTTCCCTGTTTCTCCTCTTTCTCTTCTCTCCATCACTTCCCATTCTTCCCTTTCTCCTCTTTCCCCCTTCTTTTCTCTCCAGGCATGTTCTCTTGCCACTGTGGGGAGGGGTCACAGCCCCAACCACCACGGGCGCTTAGCACCAGGCCTGCAAAGTGCTAGAGTGCTGGTCTGCCAGCCTGGCAGGGCCATGCAATGTAGCTGGTAGTGAAGAAAGCATCTTCATTAAATGGTGTATCCATGCACACACTGGGTCCTGTGGGTTAGGAAAAGCCAGACAACCTCCCTCTCTAGCCCTGGATTTCTCCAGCAGGGGAACAGGGAATCTGAGAGTCGCAGGCTATGTGATGGAGAAGAGACATCTGAGTATCCAGAAGAGGTGGGAGTTCATGATGAGATACAGAACACAAAATGGGAAGTGGTCTCAGCAGGGGCAGTTGCCGTGCTGAAGTAAAAAACCACACAGTAGGGTCATTGGGACACGTCTCACAGACAGGAAAATTGGGCACAGAGAAGTCCAGTGTCCTGCCCGAGTGTCCAGAGTAATTCACTAGAGCCAGAGGGAACCTGACCTCCTGGTCAGCACCTTTCCCAGCTTAGCTGCCTTTGTAGGTGACAAATATCAAAAAGCAGATGGGAGTCGGGAGAGCAGGGCCTCCTGCTCATGGGAGGTGCTCAGTGCACATTAGTAAGTAAAAGTGTGAAGGAGTGAAAGCTGAGGGCTGTGATGTCCCAGAAATAGAGGTGCAGGACGGGTCATGGTTCTGCTCTCAGCAGGGATGCTGGGCAGGGCCACCTGCTCACGGGAGGTGCTCAGTGCACATTAGTAAGTAAAAGTGTGAAGGAGTGAAAGCTGAGGGCTGTGATGTCCCAGAAATAGAGGTGCAGGACGGGTCATGGTTCTGCTCTCAGCAGGGATGCTGCATGCAGAGCAGGTAGGCAGCCAACTGCCAGCACCCGGGGAGGCCAAGCACGGACACAGAGGCTGCCAGAAAGTACATCCTCAGCCACTGTCATTCAGCCTCAGCCAGCAGAGTTCACAGAGGCCACAGCACAGGGAGAGCCGGTGTCAGCCCTGTTATGATACAGCTACTCACAAGCACTCTCGTACACACACTGCTCAGTCACTGCTGTTTTCAGTTGTCTTGATACATAGCAGCTGAGAAGCACCTTCTAAGAACAGAGCTTGTGTTCCCATCTGTCTGCTGTACCCAACCGCCCTCCCTGTGGTCTATACTGTTCCCTCCTCTTCACCATCACATTTACCAACCTTGTCGCCTGACATGATGGCCATGGCCCTGTCCAGTGTGTTTGTTACATTATCGAAAAATCTCTTCCTACTGACTGGGGGACCCCACCCCCACCTTAGGAGATAGAGCCTGAAAATGCCGAAGATGTTCTTTCCGGGTCTCCCTTACAGCTTGAGTGAAGTCACGTGATGAGGCTTCTGCAATCAGCTCCCCCCACCTCCCAGTCTAGACTTGGGGCCAGAAGCTCAATGACAATGGTTCTCCTTGCTGAGCCTATTCCGTTAATGGTGGCAAGGGTGGCAGCAGAGGCTGGAGGCTCCGTGGGGAAAGAGACCGAAGGGGTTCTGCTGGAGCCCGAAGTGTCAGGTGGTGGTAGTGGAGGTGGTGAAGCCTGTGGAGCTGCAGGCTCCAGGACTTGTCAGAGGAGGCTGAGACGCTGCCATCCATTGGTTGATTTGTGTCACTTGTCCTGGTGCCACAGCCCTGGCTTTCTGACTGTCCCAGTGACTCTTGAAATAACCTCATCTGCTTTTGCTTTCATCATCCACAATCACTTTCTGTTGCTTGCAGTGACCACCCTGACTGACATGCCACCACTCTGTTCAAACACTCCATACCCTAAGGACAAAGTTAGAATGACACCCCCTCCTGGGAGTCTTCTCTGATTCCCACAGCTAGAGGTGATGGCCCACTTAACCCAGTTTGCCTGTGGCTCCATCTGTGGCGCTGGAGCTCCTGATTCCCACAGCCAGAGGTGATGGCCCACTTCACCCAGTTTGCCTGTGGCTCCATCTGTGGCGCTGGAGCTCCTGATTCCCACAGCCAGAGGTGATGGCCCACTTCACCCAGTTTGCCTGTGGCTCCATCTGTGGCGCTGGAGCTCCTGAGGCAGCAGCACAGCACAGTTGTCTCCTACAGCCCAGGCAGCACCACACTCGAGAGCATGGACTCGGGGCCGGTGCCTGGGTTCAAGCCCCAGCTTTGCTGCTAATTAGTTGTGTGACTTTAGGCAAGCTACTAAACCTTTCTGCATCTCTGTTTGCTCATCTATAAAATAGGAGTGACAGCAGCACCTCCCTCCCAGGGTTGCTGGGAGGATTGTTACGTTTGTCCGTATAATGATGTCCTGTCCCAAATCCATACTGCGTGACTTTATCCCCTGCAGGATGACCCTGCAGGGTGCGTCTGTCATCCCTGCTGGTGATCCACAGAACATCCAGTGTTACCCACTCTTCCCCGTGCCCGAGTCCTCTGACCATAAACCATGCTGTGCCCCTCACTGGCCCAAGTCTCTATGTCTCCCTGAGGCTGCTCCCATGCACTCGCTTATTGCTGTCCCCAAGTAGCTGCCCTGCCCTTTCCTGTCACCTGCACCATCACTGGCCTCTTAGCCAATCTCTTTCTTGCCAGAGCCCCTGTCCTTGTTCACCTGCACCCAAGTTCCTTCCTCAAACATGGCAGCCCTGAGCACATTCTCCTGATGAAACGGAATGGGCTGATGAGGCCCTAAGACCCACAAGTTAAATGCAAACCCTACAACCGGCATTCAAGGCCCCTCCTGCTCTGATCCTTGTGGCTCCCAGCCTCCTGGACAGCCTCCTCCTCCCCGCTGCCACACAGCTGTCCTGAATCCCTCCAGCTCCACGACCACATGGCTCTCCCTCCTCAGCACCTGGGCCTCTGCAGGAACCTTCAGCCCTCAGCATCCGTCCCCTTCTCTTCCTGGTGAGTCGCGCTCATCCTTTAGGACTCAGCTCAGAGGTGACTCTGAGAGTGGAGCTTGACCTCTGCCACCCCACACCCCCATCAGGGTAGGAGTGTCCCCTCTCCTCAACAACGACCTTTACCTGTGATGGTTCATGGATCCTCCACAGCCAAGTATGAGCCCCTGAGAGCAGATCTGGACCGTTCTCTGGTTCCCCTCAGGGCCTCCCCACCAGGGGTCTGCAAAGTAAGATCCAGCCCCCAACTATACATCAAGTGCAGAGTTTCAAAAATCACTGCAAACCCAACACATACAAGTCCAAGATCATAAATGCTGCACCCCCAAGCCCAGCTTCTCCAGTCTCCTCGCCCCATGAATAACACCTCCATCGGTCTGTGCAGTGGCCGCAGCCAGGAGCCTGGATGCCATCCTGGGCACCTCCTCTCCTCACTGAACCTGGCAGCCAGGCCTGTCCATCGACCCCAGTGCCTCTGAGCCCATGTCTTCTCTCCATCTTCCCAGTAGGGTCCTTTGTCACGGACACTCCTAGGACCCCACCCTCCCCTTCAGAGTAGATTGTAAGTGATTCACACTCAGTCCTTTGATCCAGACTCTAAGATGTCTGAGGACAAAGCGTTTAGCTTTTTCTTCACCACCAAGTTCTCACTCCCCTGAGCAGGGTCTGGCATGCAGCAGGTGCTCACTAAACATCTGTTTACTGGATGCATAAATAAGACTTGCTGCTCAGTAGGCACCTACTATGTGCCAGAAACCATGCTGAAATGTAATTGCATCAACTGATCTGTTCCTCCCAAATCCTAACATAATCCTCATTACACAGATTAGAAAACTGAGGCTCAAATCACTTGAACTGCTGGAACTGAGGCTTACATCACTTGGGAGCCAGAGGTTGCAGTAAACCAAGATCACACCACTGCACTCTAGCCTGTGTGACAAAGCAAGATTCCATCTCAAAAAGGGAAGGAAGGAAGGAAGGAAGGAAGGAAGGAAGGAAGGAAGGAAGGAAGGAAGGAAGGAAGAAAACTGAGGCTCAGCATATGTCACTTGCTCAGAGTTCCACAGCCAGTCAATGGCACAGTCGGACCTCAGAGCCCCAGAGCCTCTGATGTGACACTGTGTCATTTCAATGCTACCAAAATACAAAGCCACGCTAACCCACCCAACAGAGCACAACAGTCTGCATCATGCTTGTCCCTTCCCATCAGGCTGGAGCCCCTGACGGTGGGCACCCTGATCCATAAGCCCATATGCCCCCAATTCGGGGCCTCAGGGCTTCCTGCCCATCCTTGGTGAATAAGGGAGGAGAGAAGGGGAATGTGCCTGGAGTCCCAGCTCATCGGTGATTGGCTGGTCCAGGATCCTGACGATGTCTAGGCTATTGCTGCAGGAAGAGCCCAGAAGACCTCAGGAAGACAGGGAGCTCCCCTCTGCCCTCAACTTTTGTCGATGGGCCGATGTTGTCACAGGGTAAGCTGGACTCTGGGGGGCGTCTACACCAGCAAAGCTGCCCAGCCAGGGATCCTCAGGCCCTGATGCTCAGAGGCACCAGCAGTCTCACAACTAGACACCCTGAAAGACCCAGCAACAGGCGGAAGAGCCACACTGGCTGCACTGTCCTCAGACCCTCCGAAACCAGCCTATTCACTCTTTAATGAGGAGCCCAGAGAATGTCCACACGGGCCTCAGGCTGGGATCCAAATCACAGTGGTTATGAATTTCTAATCCCCTTCGAAGGCAAACACAGAGCCACAGAAGAGCCTCCTGCATCCCCCACAGCATGCTTTCTAAATCAATAGATGAGAAATCAGGGGAGCCAGACAGGGTGGGTCAGAACTCAGGGCAGGCCTGCAGGAGACGGAGGATGGGCGGTCTCAGGGATGAGTCCACTCGCTGTGGCACTCAGATCAATATGTGCCCTTTGCTGGGCAAATTTTACCACCTTGAGAAGCATGTGGCCATGGGTGACTCAGATACGGGGAAGAAGCATCTTTGCTAGCTATTAAGAGGCCAACTGGATGGGCACCCATTGCCGGGGCTGGCCAAGCCCCGGCAATGGATCCCAGCAGGCCTGGGTTTGAGTCTGGCTCTGGGTTTGAGTCTCCATCCCCAAATGGAGTAGCCTCGGGTGAGTCTCATCACCTCTCAGATCCTCAGTTTCCACACCTGGACTGCTGTGGGTGGGACAAGATGGGGCGGAACAGGAGCTGGGCCTTGTAGGTCTGGGTCTTTGCTTTAAGAGCAGGGGAAGCCTCTGAGGGGCTTTAAATAGCGGGAGGACAGGAGGGGTTTGCATCTCAAACAGATCACCCGGAACCTTTATCTCGGCCCCACTGTGGGTTGTAGGGACAAAATAGTAAAATGCAGCTGAAAAGCTTAGACCAGTGATGACTCCAAACAGCTTCCAGGAAATGGCAGCAAATGATTTCTGGGTGGAGGTGAGGTAGTAAGAAGTGGACCAGAGGCTCCAGATAGATACCCTGCAGCCCTGCCCGTCAGAGCAACGGTCTCACCCAACATAGCAGCAGCCCCTCCCATCACAGCAGTGGTCCCGCCCATCATAGCAGCAGCCCCTCCCATCATAGTGGTGGCCTGTCCATTATAGCAGCAGCCCTGCCCATCACAGCAGCAGCCCCACCCACATAGCAGCGGCCCCTCCCATCATAGCAGCCCTGTCCATCGTAGCCTTAGCCCCACCCACCCACATATCCGCAGCCCCTCCCATCAGAGCAGCAGCCCCTCCCATTATAGCAGCAGCCCCACTCACAGCAGTAATGCCTCTTGAGTGCAGGCACTGAGCTGGGCATATCATATATATCTCCGTGCTGTCTCTTCACAGCCCCCGGTGAGGCGCGTATTGGGTGTTACTAGCACCCCATTTTATAGGAAAAGAAACAGATCAAGAAAAGAGCAGGCACTTACCCAGAGTGAACAGTCCATTAATGAAACACTTCATGAGACCCAAGCTGCTATCAGAGATGGGACACAGAAGTGAATCAGACACAACCCCTAGCCTAAAGCAGCTCAGTCTCATGGGGGGAGGAAGGTTCTAATACAAATTATGTTCTGATATCTACCTTGAAAGGAGCAAGAAGGGAAGCGTGTAGAAGGTGCAGACACAATTCAGAAGAGGAAAGGATGAAATCTCTGTAGATTGGTATCACCAAGGGAGGCTTCTGGGAGGAGGAGGCAGTGTCACGAAGGAGGTCACCCTCCTTTCTCTCTTTCCTTCACTCCTTCACTTTGGTGCAAGTGCCTGGTATTTATCTTCAGAACCCTGACTCCTTTCCATGCTCCTGACATTTACTCTTTGGAATTAGAATATTTTCTTTGTCTCTTTCCCAGAGTGAGGCTCCTGCACCTCTAGAAATGAAGTGTCAGATAAAACCAGCATATGTCAGTCCAGCCCTGGCTGTGTCAACCAGCAATTATTAGGTACCCACTGCTCACCAGGCACTTCTGAGAGCTGGGCCCTATGTAAGGTCCCAGAGACCCAAGGATGTGGGCTGCTCCTTCCATCTCTGGGAGCCACTGGTCCACGTGTATGTCAAAGGGTGTGAGTGTGTGATGGCCATTCAGTGGGCAGGAGACTGGCAGTTCTGGAGGAACTATTTTGTGCCAAGCTGTCTGCCCCATCCCTCACATAGGACACTCATTTTTCCCTCTAAGCAAACTCACAGAGAGGGGTTATTACCTGAGAGAATGAGCGACTTGCCCAAGATTGTACAGTTGCAAAGTGGCTCTAGGCTCAGCCAGCTACCACTGCCTCGCCCTGGGCCGTGGCATCTCCATCTTGGCCACAGTTGAGCTACTGCTGGGCCAAAGCACCTACCGTGGCTGGGAGCTGAGCACCTCTTCCATTTCCACAGCTTCCTGTGGGTCCCAGCTCTGAGCTCAGCAGCCCCACAGGAGGAATGGAATCAGTACCTAGGAATGGGTTCAGGTAACACCAACCCCAGTAACAACACTGGCTTGTGTCATGCGGAGACTCCGGGGGAAAGTCGTGCTGGTGATGCAGGGCAGGCATCGCCTTAGCCCGCTGGGTTCTTGGCTTTGCCCAGGAAAGAATTCAAGAACAAGACAGAGGTAGAGGAAAACAGCTTTGTTGAAGAGGCGGTGTCACAGCTCTGTGACTGCTCCTGCAGAGCAGGGCTACTCCGTAGGCAGAGAGTAGCAGCTCACGGCAGTTTTGCAGTCACACTTATACCCACTTTTAATTACATACAGATTAAGAGGAGATTTATGCAGAAATATCTAGGAAAGAGGTAGTAACTTTTGGGTTATTGTGTCATTAACATGGAAAGGAGAGGTAATTCCCGGTGTTACCATGGCAATGGTAAACTGACCTGGCACACAGTGGGCGTGTCTGATTGAAAGCTGCTTCCGTCCTGGCTCTGTTTTACCTAGTCTTCAATTTGGTTGGATGTCTTTGCCCTGCCCCCAGAGTTGAGTCCTTCCTCCTACCTCATTCCCTTCTCAGAGATTAGAACCTCCTCCTTAATCTTAAGGGGGCTGCAGAAGGGTGGAAATCTGTTTTCTGTACCTGTTTCCCACTGAGTTAATAGGCATAGGCCCTGCCTAGCACTGGAGGAGTAAAAATCTCTGGATATCTGATCTAAGGGGCCCAGAGGCAGGATGCTTTCATCCTCTGGGTCAGTAGGTGAAATGAGTTGGAAGCCTGGTGCCAGCTTTGTTTTTACTGGGATTACTGTCGTAATCTAAAAAAACTCAAACTTTTTTAAGAGGTTAAGCAATCATGGGCCAAAAATTGGCAGCAAGACATCCATCAAAGGTCTCAGGAGAGGTAAAAACCAGGTGAGACTTGGGAAGGCACTTCCGTTAGCTGACCAGATACAGTTGGGGTCAGTGCCCTGGTTATCACTATGTAACAAGGTGCCTTGCTCATAGATCTTTTGAAAGTTAATCCACCTCATCCAGAGTTGTTAATATATGTGCAGCAGGTTTTATTAATAACTTCGCAGACTCCACCTTGTTCAGCTAGTAAGTAATCCAATGCTAGTGTGTTATGGAGAACTACATTTGCCAAAGGGTCTAGGGACTCTTGAATTCCCTTTAATGTCTGACCTGTGTTGATGGCTAAGGGTTTGATCAAGTTCCTTAGGGTTGACTCACGGTAAGCAAAGTGTTGGAAACACATGCTCAGTGCTGCAAAGAAAAATTAGCACAAAGGATCTTTCCACAATGCAATTTTTACTTCTTGGACTGCAGGAAGGGTACCCTCACTAGCCATCACTAGTACAATGAACAAAGGAAAGCAGACATATTAATCCTTTACGCATTTAGGGTCATTCTTACTGCTATGTCTGATCTCCATTGGCTAGAGCCAGACCTCACAATCTAAACTGAAACCCACTGGCTAATAACTTAAAACTTTTTTATACAGGTAAAAGCAGTGGAGAGCCGGGACATGCCTGTGAGCACGTCCAGCACAGATATCTCGGTTAACGTACAAAGACATAGAATATACTATATGCCTGTAAGCATGGCCTGTCTAACAGCTACATAGGCTAGGCTCTAACAGAGAGTGATTAGCACACGTATGATTTATTCTTTAACAAGAAGGAAAGTTTAAAAAGGAACTTTTTACTTCCCACACAAAGCCACCCTGGGGTGCTGCTAGTCCCATCACTGTCGCAATTCCTGACATAACTAATTCTATTATTCACTCACTCATGGTATCCTTGGGTCTTATGGGATTAGAGACAGTGACCCCTAGAGGATCAAGAATGGCCAACGTACATTCATCTCAGCCCCAAGTTTTGGGATATACAAGAGAAAACTGCCCCTAAAAGAACAAATGACTCCCTAGGGAGTTGGGAGCAGTTATGGGGTATGACTTTTTCCTGTTTTTGGTTACAAACAAAAATGATCCCATTTGAGGCACAAATAGAGGCCCTACAGGCTGTGATAGTTTATCCTTTGCTGCCAAGTTGGGTCCGCAGAGATATTCTCACCACTTACTGCATCCCTGTTCCAATGAGGGTGATCAGGCAATCCTTGTTTTCCAGAAGTGGGGAGCACTCCCGCCTTCCCGGACTACGCAGTTGTTCTCCCTTGTGTGTTCTGATCCGTAAGAAGGCACCATACACGGTCTCCCTGCTTACAAGTGGAATCCCACTTACCTTACTGTGGCCTTGGGAACTGGGTAACTAGAGTCAGATCAGAGCATGGCAGGGAAGTTTCCGCTTCAGTGGTATTAACACAACAGTGGGTGCAAAAGACAGAATCTTAAGTGCACTGAAGATGGAGAGACCCAACTTCCCAGGTCCAGGTAATAGTGGTAGCGGAGGGGGTAGAGTTTCACTTAACTAGTAGGGGTTGGAGTATTTTGGGAGAGCTACAGTTAGTTAGGGGGTCTGAGGGAATAGTGGTGAGATTTCCCAGATAAGCCAGAAGATAGACCTGGGGATGTTGATGACAAATCCAGCAACCATGAAGATGATTCCTTGAGGCTATCAGGGTTGAAATATTTACTAGAGAGTTATATTTCCACTCACACTGGATCAGGGCCACTGGGAGAGCAAACAGGATTGACAGGGACAACATGGTGTCCAGTGGAGCCTCAGAGTGGCCTCTACACTCAACAAGACAGAAAAGGTGCTTCCCAAGAGGTTGGCTAAAGTGACAGAAAACAAGTATTGCAGTCGGGAAGAAAAGAAAAATTAAAGCCCCAGTTCCCACCCGCAGCATCATGCTGCCACCTCTGGCTGAGTGTTGATTCTTTTAAACAGGCGGCGAAGCTCCTTCAAAGACTCACAGGTGCAGGTCATGGTGTCCTCCTTTTGTGCCTGCGACTCATAAGAAACAGGTTTAATCCTGCACAAGCAACCCAAATAGTTATTCCCTGAAGTTTCCCAGCAGTGGGGGTACTCAGCAACACCTGATATGGGCCTTTTCATTTTGGTTGTAATTAATCCTCAGGGGATCCTTCTTCCCAAGTTTGTAGTGAGACTAAGTCTCCTGATTTAATAGGGGGTTAACCATTTCCCCTGTGGGTTGCCCTTTGTAATTTCTTCCAGTGGCCTTCTTGCTTATAGACGGCACACTGATTTTGGCCTAGAGGCTGGTGAGTGGGGCACTCCCAACTGAGTACCCCAGATGCCAATATCAGCACATTTCCTTGAAGTGGGTAACCCTGAGGCAGCTGGGGGCCTAAATTGGCAGCTAACAATTGTGATTTCTGGCCAATTCTTTTGGTTTTTGCCTCTTATTCTGCCCTGTCCCTGTTATGTGAATCCCAAAAGCAATGTGTGAGCCAGAAGAGAGAACCCTCTACCCTGGGGATGTTGGTGACAATCCAGCAACCATGAAGGTGCTTCCTCAAGGCTTTCAGGGTTGAAATATTTACTGTACAGTTATATTTCCACCCGCACTGGATCGGGGTCACTGGAGAGCAAACAGGATTGACAGGGACAAGGTGGTATCTGGTCGGGCCTCAGAGTGGCCTCTATACCCAACAAGGACAAAAGAGGCGCTTCCAGAGAGGTCCCGTTGCTACTTTGTGTAACTTTCTCCTAATGTCGGAAGCAGACTGAGTAATAAAATGCACACCTAGGAAAACCTTCCCTTCTGGGGAGTCTGGGTCTGTATTAGTTTATTTCCTGAGTGCCGCAACGAAGCAACCCTGAATTAGAGCAGGATTTTCATCTTCTTCCTGAGCTATTTTTCTCACTTTAACTGGCTTCATCACACACTGTGTCGTACCGTCTATCAAACAAGTTAGCATGTGGTTTCTGCATTCAACATCTGGAGATCCTCTCTGGTCATTCCACTGAGGGTCTAGAACTGCATCTCTCCCACAAGGTAAATGGCATGGCCTGGCTTACCTGCAGCCACTCTGTCTGCATGTTTCCCAGTAGTACCTAGAATTTTTGTTTTGCCTCTCTAGGACAAGCAGATAATCATATCTGTACATCATGCCAAATTAAATCAAAAGACATGGTAAACTTAACAAGCTCCTCTACAAACTTCCTTGGATCCTCTGAAAATGGACCAAATTTCTCCTTGCATCAAGCCAAATCGGACATGGAAAAAGGCACATCTGCTCTGACCGTCCCTCCATGTCTGTCAACTACCTCTCACAATGCACACAGGTTTGATTTGCGGGGCTGATGTGAGGCCTGACTCCTGGTGGTACTGGTTGCACTTACTTTCTCAGGTATTGGGGGATGTAGGCCAGGGCTTGTTGGATAAGGAGGAGGGGTGTCTGATGACCTTGGGGTGAAATCCTGCACTAGAGAACTGGTAGGGCCCACCTCAGAACAAAGGGACTGAGAAGAGGACAAGGAGGGGACACAGGCCTCCTAGGGGGAGCATTTAGGACTCCTAAGGGGAGAAGCTAGGAGATGGTCATCCAGGATTTCAGGTGTGGCTTCTGGGTGCATGGGAGTATTATGAGCTAGACTCTACAGCTAGCCCTTAAGTTAGAATCCTGGTAGAAGGCCATAAAAGCCTGCACGTAGGGAACTTCTTCCCATTTTCTTTTCTTTTTGCAAAACAACTCTAATTGTACAATATCATTATAATGTAAAGAATCACGTTTAGGCCAGCTCTGCTGGTTTGCCCAATTTGTATTGAACGCAAACATTATTGCAATAGTAAATGCGTTTTTTTTTTTTTTTCTTTTTCAACTTGTCTAGTAATTTGAACTTACTCCGATTATCTAAAAGATAATGGCGAGTCTTTTGGAATGCTTGCTGTTGTGCTCATTTCTAGTAAGGATCTCTACAGGGGATTTCAGTTAGCCTGAGCTTAGCAAATGCCCAGGCACTTTCCCTTTTCAATTTTCCCCTTTCTACAAAGTATAGAGAGCAAGATGTGACAAAAGCAGATTACAGGCTACAAATGGGTAGTGGGATTTTGAGCCTAAATTTCACAGAGAGCAAGGACTGGACAGAGAGGTAGGCGAAGTGAATGCTGACTGTGGGAGGGAGGAAGAGAAGGGGTAAAGGGCATTGCCCAAAGGGAGACCACAGAGGCCCTGATCTGTTGGAGAACCTTCCCAGTAGTGGGGACATAGAAAATAATATTTGGGTGGCCACTTGTCTACTCCTGTGGGGAGCTGTCCTGGAGGCCTGGGAACTCCCAGTTATTTTGGCCAAGAGGGGCTTTCGAAAGGCAGTTGTAAGACAGCACACAGGAAGGGGCTAACCACTGGCTACTGGGAAAATAGAGGTTGGTACAAAAATAATTGCAGGTTTTGCCACTGAAAGTAATGACAAAACCTGCGATTACTTTTGCACCAACTTAATGATATTTCTAACCTTAGGGCAGAAAAAGGAAAGACTCTAAAGGGGAGGTTCTAACCCATAATCCTAGAAGAACTGTCAATGCTAAAGACCTCAGGGCATCCTGGGGTGGCCAAAACACCAAAGCTGAACACCTGGAATGCTCGAGTTTCAACCGACAAGGGTCCCCTTGCAAAGGCTGAAAACCCTGGGCCACCCAGGAGGCAGCTAGCAGTGAACCCCAGACCCAGCTAGGGACACAGAACAACATGACTGTGGTGTCCCAGAGTCAAGACAATGGAGGACCTGTCACAACCAAGTGTCCTGCCTTAAACAACTGCCCACACACAATTGACAGGACGTTAAAAGCAAACATAATATTGCGCACGTTTTAGGACTGAAAATGAAATGACTGATGGAACAATATAGCCGAGTCAGGAGAGAAAAGGACTGGGGGAAGGGCTGATAGGGCTGTGCTTTTGGGCTCTGAAACAACAAGGGACTTCTGACTGATCACCTAACCAAAGGCTCTCATTTTATTCCCTAGTTCTCCTGATGCTATGGGAGTCGGGGCAGAAGGGACACTCACACATCTGTTAGAGCAGAAATGGTACCAACTGATATCCCATGTGAGACCCAGGTGAAAATTTCTCCGGGATCCTTCAGCATGGATGCGCTCAGCTGCCGCTGATGGGAGGGCCTGCATGGGGTTGATAACCCACCAGCCAGGGGGGCCGAGCATGGGTGTCAAGCAAGGCAGTGGCACTATGGCCGCTTACCCATCTGCTGGATTCTGCCACCTACCAGGGAAAAGGATGACTGAAAAGAGCTTTGGTTAGTGTCAGAGCTCAGCTGCTACAGCTCTGCTTTCCCACCTCTCGGCTCATCATCTTGCTGCCTTGGCAACCGCCTTGCCATCTCTCATGCCATCTTCTTTCTTTGTGCCCCTATTGGGCACCAAGCTGAGGCAGGGCAGGTGAGCCCCAAAGTGGGGCTTAGAGTGCAAGTGTTCTTGGCTTGGCCCAGGAAGGAATTCAAGGGCAAGCCAGAGGTAGAAGAGAACACCTTTATTGAAGAGGCAGTGTCACAATTCCAACGACTGCTCCTGCAGAGCAGGGCTACCCAGTAGGCGGAGCATAGCAGCTTGGGGCAGTTTTGCAGTCAAGTTTATACCCACTTTCAATTGTATGCAGATTAAGGGATGGTTTATGCAGAAATTTCTAGGAAAGGGGTGGTAACTTTTGGGTCATTGTATCATTGCCATGGAAACAGGCGGTAACTCCTGGGTGTTGCCATGGCAATGGTAAATTGACATGGCACACTGATGGCCATATCTGATGGAAAGCTGCTTCCATCATGGCCCTGTTTTAGCTAGTAATCAATTTTGTCCAAGCCCCGCTTCTGGAATCTACTTCTGTCTCCTTCCTCACTGGGACAGCTAGCTGGTGAAGAAGACCCGTAATGTTGGAAGCAGGCTATTTGCTCTCTGGGCTCCAAGTGGGTGGAAGATGTCGAGTAGGAGCCCACTTCTTCTTCCAGGGAAGTATGCATTTGAATTCTAGCCCTGGGGCTTACTAACTGTGTGCCCTTCAGTAAGTTACTTAACTTCTCTGTACCTTGCTTATGAGCTGTGGACCTGAACAGAGTTTTTGGAAGCTCCCAACTGCTTCATCTGGGTTCTCTCTTGGTGTTGCTCCATTGGGTCCATTACTCTGACCCTTGGTTCACCTGGCAACCCCAGTGGCCTCAACCACCAGCTCCTGGATGTTCTGACACCCTGTTCAGCAGATAAAGCTTTTGATCTATATTGTCCCAGTCTAGGGTCTTGGTCCCTGCCTCTGCTGATCTTTCCAGCCAAGCCTGCTGGGTTGCAGTGTTCATTTTACCCCTGGACCTATAAACCCAGTCATGATACAGATGAGGTGGACTGAGGTTATGTGCAGACCCTCAGCCAGCTGCAACTTTCCTCTACCCCACTAAAGAATGTGAAGAAGAAAGTGAGGGGCGCTGAGTGTGCGTTGTGCCCTGGAAGCATCCTTCCCCAGACTTTCCCAGGAGTTAGAAGGGGTGGGGAACAGCAGATGCCCAATGGAGAAAACACTTCTGACTGTGTCCTGAAAGAATTGATCTTTCTTATTTTTGAAGTCAAGGTTCAGAGGGCTACGTTTAATCCAGAGACAGTTTTACATTTTATTCTTTGATAAGAATGAGGTCAGCAAGGGCTTATGGGGACTATGTTGCATCTCCTGAAAGTATTTAGCAGGTGCTCACAGCAAGCCTTTGACAGCAAAGCCCACTGGTGCTCCGGGTCTCTATGCAGAGGGATAGATGTGAAATCTCTGATGCAGTCCATGCCCCGCCCTGTTCCCTTCTCCATATCCCACAGGATGCTCTGAATCTGCCACAGCCTCTCCAACATCAAGCATTCAGAGAAAAGATGGCCCAGAAGCCAAAGCCACATGGGACACAGGCACCTCTTCAGTGGGGGTCTTGGCTGTCTACATTTGGAGGAGAATCCAAGGAGACCTGTCTGACTATGGAAGCTAAGCTTTCCTGCTCAAATCTCTTAAAATAGTCCTGAGCCCTTACTGGAGATGTGGAAATTTCAGCGTGGCCCACCAAGCCCTTTCCATCCTGGTCACAGCCTCTGCCCCTCTCACCTCACTGGACTCCTCGCCTGTCATCTGATCCACCCATATATACCTCCTGATCATGCTGACCTCCGAACCCCAGGGCCTTTGTACACACAGTTCCCTATACCTGGAATGCTCTCCTCTCCCCTTCTCACCTGAAAAACCCCTGTTCAAAGTTCAGTAATCAGCTTAAATGTCACCTTTTCGGTGAGGACTTCTCCAGCTTCCCTACCGCCTCCACTCAGCAGCACTAAGATGCAGTTCTGCATATACCTGTATGAATGTTGTTGTGGTAGAATGCCTCTCTTCCATTGTAGTCTAGTCTTTGGGAGGAATGGATCACCTCTGTTTCTACTCACTGTTGTATCCCCAGCACCTGGCCCAGTGTCAGCACAGAGCAGGTACCCGGTAAAGATGGGTGAATTCATGAAGGCACCAAGAGTTTCAACGGTGGTCACTGGAAATGGGGGAATGTGTCACCCTCATTAACATGCTTTCTGGTAGTCTCACCAGTTCACAGAATCCCAGATCTGCAAGGTGGTTTAGAGGGCAGTTTGGCAAATCCAAATTAAGGCAAGAAAAGAACCACACGTGAGTGTCAAGATGAAGAAAGCACAAAGGAGTCTCCAAGGGGAAGGGAAGATGGAGACATCAGAATGGACCCGTCTCATTCTCCCTCCCTCTGCCAGCCCGCCCCAGTCCACGGAGGTATTCTTCTAACGCACATTCGGCACTGCGCAGAGTCCGCCAGTCACCTCCCAACGCTTTCTTCCACGCTTCTTTTGCTAATAGAACCTTTGGTTTCTAGTGTTCATATGGCTGCCCAGAACAATTACTAATACTACAATTTCCCAGCATCCCCTGCAACAAGATGTGGTCATGTGAGCCTAAACCAAAAAGCATCTGAGACAGGTCCCAATCAATTTAGAAGTTTATTTTGCTAAGGTTCAGGATGTCTGCCCAAAAGGCAAGTCTGTGCCTTTCTCCAAAGATGATTTTGAGGGCTCCAATATTTAAAGAGGAAAGGGTGAATATTAAAAAAAAGAGGAAAAATTTTCAAAAGGTGTCAGTAAACTGGGCACGGTGGCTCATGCATCTAATCCCAGCACTTTGGGAGGCTGAGGTGGGTGGATCACCTAAGTTCAGGAGTTCCAGACCAGCCTGGCCAACACGATGAAATTCCATCTTTACTAAAAATACACAAATTAGCCAGGCGCGGTTGCAGTTGCCTGTAATCTTAGCTACGTGGGAGGTTGAGGCAGGAGAATCACTTGAACCCAGGAAGTGGAGGTTACAGTGAGCCAAGCAAGACTGTGCCACTGCACTCTAGCCTGAGCAACACAGTGAGACCCCATCTCAAAAAAAAAAAAAAACAAATGAAAGGTGTTGGTAGATAAGACACAAATGGTTGCATTCTTTTGAGTCTTTTTGATCAACCTTTACCCGAATACACAATTTACATGGGAGGTGGGCAGAGGAATAGTCACTTATGTCTTTGTCTAGCTCAGTGAATCTGCATCTTTACATCGGAGGAAGCAATCAGATATGCATCTGTCTCAGGTGAGCAGAGGGATGACTTAGAGTTCTGTCCTTTGTCCTGCACCTGTGAAGATTAGTGATCAATGTACATTACCAGGGTGAAATTCAACAGAATAAAATGGGAGACAAGTTTGCCTGTGCAGTTCCCAGCTTGATTTTTCCCTTTGGCTTAGTGATTTTGGGGTCCCGAGATTTATTTTCCCTTCACATGGCCCAGTTCTGCCAATGGTGCTGGAGCAGAAGTTGCGTGTATGTGTGTGTACATGTCTGTGTGTCTGTGTGTACCTGGATGCACACAGGAGCAACCTCTGGATTGTGCCTTTAAAGTAAAAGACCGTGCCTTCCACAGCTTGGGTTTTGGTGATACTAGCTTTGCCACTCACTGGCTGAGTGACCCTCTGGCAGTTACTTCACGTCTCTAAGCCTCAGAGCCCTTGTTCATAAAAGCAGAAGGATAGACCGGGCGCGGTGGCTCACGCTTGTAATCCCAGCACTTTGGGAGGCTGAGGTGGATGGATCATGAGGTCAAGAGATCGAGACCACCCTGGCCAACATGGTGAAACCCCATCTCTACTAAGAATAGAAAAATTAGCTGGGTGTGGTGATGCACACCTGTAGTCCCAGCTACTCAGGAGGCTGAGGCAGGAGAATTCCTTGAACCCAGGAGGCAGAGGTTGCAGTGAGCTGAGATTGTGCCACTACACTCCAGCCTGGCAACAGAGCAAGACTGTCTCAAAAAAAAAAAAAAAGGCAGGAGGACAATAATAGCCTCTCTCTTATGAATTCAACATTTCAGGCAACCTCTGACCAGCCCAGAATAGACAGAGACAGACTCTCACTCCCCACGTTCTAGATATCAGCCATTCATTAATTCAGCCTAAGGGTTTATTGGTGTATAATAGTGTTGATTTGTGCTAAATTTACATCCACCAGACCCTTTTAGGCTCATTCTCTCAATCTCAGCTTAAACATCACTTTTTCTGAGCGGCCTTTCATAATGTAACTCAGTCCTTCTGTTATGTTTCAGAGCTCCTGGGACAACTTTACATTTTGCCATCATTGCTTCTTCAATGTCCTGCGTTTCTTGCTGCCTTCGTGAAGGCAGAACTCTTGTTTCCTTACCCCTGGTCTCTCCAGATACTTCCCCACAGAGCTGGACTGATAACAGGCACTCAACAGAAGCTTGTGAATGAATGAACAAATGAATGAACCAATGGAACAGGTGCTGCTGCCTGGCCACACCGCCCCCTCCCCCCACCCGCCCCACACTGTGGACATAAACAACAAACAGGCTTTGTGGACTGATGCTCAGAAACTTCTTCTCACGCCTGTATTCTTCCACTCTCCTGCATGCATTTATTAAACTCCTACTATGCACCAGCCCCTCTGCTAGATGCTGGGGTACAGTAGGGAGAGGATGGGGTCTGGTCCCTCATAGAGAATGCACCTAGGCAGGCGGAGATATGGACTGCAACACTGCCAGTCAGTTAACCAGCCACAGCTGCAGTGAGTCCATGAAGGGTCAGACGACCCTTGTGGGGACTGAAGACCACGGATTGGCATTTGACAAAGGTGTGTGGAGTCCCTCCTGCCTGAGCTGGAACTCCAGGAAGGCCACTTCCCGTCTGTTACCACCTCTCTGTGCCTTACTCTCTGATCTGCAAATGGCATTTTATGAAGAGTGAGTGAGGGGAGGGGTGATGCATCTGGCACTGGGCGTGAGATGAGGGAGTGTTGTCCCTGTCCATTTTCATTGGTGTCACAAGCACACAGCACCCACATGCCCTCAGCCAGCCAGGAGTCCTCACTGGGCAGACAGGAAACAGTTACCCCTCAGGAAACTGGGGTTTCCTTTGTCTCTTTTGGAGATGTCCCCCAGACACACCCCAAAGACTTCCTCACCTCAGCTATTCCCAGCTGCCTCAGGTTAGGGCGGGCCCAATCCACAGAGCAGGGGAAGGGGCGGGAAGGGATGTTTACGAGGCCACTTATGGGGAGGACAGTGGTGGCTATGAGGACCCCACCCATCACACCCTCTGAGAGAAGCCTCTGGGCAGCGGGCCCAGGGGCCGAGTCCTCCTCACCACAGGACACACTCTGGCCCTTGTCACTAGTGGGGTCATCACATAAATCCAACATTTAGAAAGGGGCCTGCAGAGGACACTTTCCTGAAATTCAATAATAATAAAAGAGAAAAATGGGCCAGCTCGCTCCAGACAACCACTGCCAGACAGGTAATTACACTGCTCCTGTCCTGAGCTGGGAGGCTGGTGGCAGAGGCACCTGCCCAGGTAATTCATCAGCCCAGATTTATGGACTCCCTCAGAGCCGCCTGCATGTGGTCTCTGTCCACACTACTCAGCACACCTCTATTTGGATCTTGTCAAGATTACTGCTCTTCATGGTATCCCTGAGCAGGGAGGCGGGTACAACCCTGGTGGCACAGCTGAGGATTGATTTGCTGGCAGTGGCCCAGAGAAAAACAGTCCATTCAAGTGAACTGGTTCTTTCCAACTGCCCAAGACCTCCCCAGGACCTTGCTCTTCCTTGTGACTTGCTGAGCTGTTGGGTTCATGCCTGGTTGGTGGGAGGCCAAGGGTCTGGAAAAGCACCACCTGTGCCTCACTGATCTTCTCTGAGCATAAACTAGGCTTGAATTCACACACTTCCCCCAACTTCTTTTTATCATAGTTTCAGAGACCATCTTGTCTACACATAACCTAAAAAACTGTTCGTAAGATGCTCTTTTAGTGGAATATGCACAATGATGGTGGGAAGGGAGGCAGAGGAGCTGTGCCTCCATCTCCAGCTACCCCTCTCCCTGCACCTGCAACTCTCTGAACACCCCCCCACCCAGGAGTCTGTGAGAGCAGAGTTGCCTTTTTAATCTGAGCTTCTGGGTGGATTTGGAAAATCAGGAGGTTCTTGCTAAATTGCCCGTGGCCACAGCTTTTGGGCAGCTTGTCTTTAAAAGCCTCCTCTGGGAGAGTTGCTGGTGCCAGTTCCCTTTGAACACAGACCTTGTCTTCACCTTTGTTCCCCAGCAGTGCCAAGCACAGTGCCAGCGCTTAGTAGGAACTTGGGGAAATGTTGGTTGAATTGTACAGACCTTGAAACAGAAATTGAACACGCCCTCAAAGGTTGCATCTGAGCATGGAAGAAATCTGTTTGTAAATCAAAACCCTTTGTTGTGATCTCTGGAGAGCACAGCGGTTAAAGAATGCCTTTGGCAAATCCTTTGGTAAAGTGTAAAATTTCTTTTTACTGTCAATAGCACTTACTCCAAAGCTGGATCCATCTGCCTTCCCAACCCTCTCTCTCTCTCTCTCTGTGGGTGGGGGGAGTGGGTGTGTGAGTGAGTGTGTGTATGCAATGAGTCAATCTCACTATTCACTAAAACTCACCTAATGGTCCCAAACACAGTGCTGACACGTTGTCTAGTGTTCCTGAGCACACAAAGGCTATGTGTGCCTTGCTGAGAAAGTACTTGTGTTGAATAAGCATTGTTCAGGCCTGAGTTAAGATGCTGTTGTTGGTGAGTTCAAGGTTAGCAAATCGACAACACTGAGATGGGACAGTTCCCTGACCCCTTCACAAGCTGGAACTGGAGTTCAGTGGCTCTGGGTCCAGCCAGCCACTTTGGCTACAGCAGGGATGACCCTCACTCACTCCAACCCACTGGGTTCAACCCCTCCTGGGAAGGAGTACACAGGCAAGTGGGTGCCAGGGCTAGGGCCAGCACTTCTGGGCTCCAGTCCCACAGCAGCATCTAGGAGTGTGTTATAATTACTGCTCTTTTAGCTTTGCCATCCACAGATAGCTTAAGTGTTAAGCAGCTCAGTGAAGAGTCAGTGTGATAACCCTTTTTGGGTTCCTGCACCCAGGGCATCCTGAATTCTCGTCCAGCATCCAGGAAGAATCAGGTTATATGAACAGTTTGAAGGGTGATGGAAATGAAGAATTGTATGAAGAGGTGGAAGTGGCTCTCAGCAGAAGGGGAGCTGGAAAGGGGATGGTGTGGGAAGAAGATGATCTTTCCCTGCAGCCCACCATCTCTGGCCAGGCTCCTCTCTGAAGTCATGCCTTCTGAAGTTAAGCTGTGTCTATTCATAGTCTCTGAAGCTCATTGCTTCTTCTCTGCTTAATGTTCAGCCACTTGTCTCTCTGCCAGCTGAAGTCTGGGGTTTATATGGGCACAGGATGGGGGTTGGGGAAGGCCAAAAAGGTAACATTTGGGCAGGAAAACAGGGATAACTGTTCTCATTTAGGACCACAGTTTCCAGGCTTGAGAGTGGGGCCTTTGCAAAGGAACTGCCATCTTCTACCTAGTATTTCCCCACCTCCTGTCGGTATCAATACTGTATAATATTAAGTAAGTGGTGTTTCAACAGAAATAACCATAAAACAAGATGATGCATTGATCGGTTTCCTTTTGTGAGAGACTGCCAGAGTGGCTGTATCATTTTACAGACAGAGTAACTGTACCATTTTATAGACAGAGTGACTACATCATTTTACAGACTTTTCCATTATATGCAATGAATGAGGTAATCCGTTTCTTCACATCCTCACTAACATTTCCTATTACCACTTTTTTTTTATTTTAGCCATTCTAATAGATGTGTAGTGATATCTCACTGTGGTTTTACTTTATATTTTCTTAATGGCTGATGGTGTTCACCATCTTTTCATGTGCTCATTCCGCATCTGGAGTGCACCAGTTCTGATACTCTCTTCAGTGAAATGTCTCTTCATGTTGTGAAAATAAACAAAGATCAACAAAATGAGAAAAGCAAAGGCTATTTGTCCTGAGCTTGCTAGAGCAATGAAGCCAACCACCATCACTTGCATTTTGGCAGAGACTCAAAGGCAGGCAGGGGAGTGGAAAGGCTTATAGCAGAAAATGGGAGGGCTTCAGATTTTCCCTGATTGGAGGCTGCCGGCATTGGAAAGCTGTAGACAAGCAAACTAGGAACAAGGCATCCTATGTGATTGTTTAGGAGAGCACATTTGGGTCACGCTGGAAGGTTCTATGATGGAGGCAGGGACAAAAATTAGGGAAACTGTCAGTTTCTAATCAAGCCCTTGCCCTTCTGGGCCAAATGTTATAGAAGTGATTGTTCAGCTTCCTGGATTGTCACTAGAGAGAGCAATTTGGCTTCCTGCAAATCTGGCTTTCGGCAGGCTGGCTTCCTGCGTTGTTTGTTGCAGGAACCCTGGGTAGGTTGCTGCAGGATGTGGGCCAAAGTTCTATTTTTACTTATGGCCTGGCCAATGTCCATTTGTACATTCAGTCTCTCAGTGTCCTTCACCCTTTTTAAAATTAGATTTATTTGGATTTTTTTTTTTTTTACACTCTTGAGTTTTGAGAATTCTGTTTACAGGTTAGGCAAAAGCCCTTTGTCAGATATGTGCTTTGCAAATACTTTCTCCCAGTCAGAGATTTGTCTTTTAGTTCTTTCCACAAATCTTTCGCAGAGTAAAAGTTTTTAAATTGATGATGTCCAATTTATCAAATTTTCTTTTTATGAATTGTGCTTTTGATGTCAAATCTAAGAACTTTTCACCTGGTCCTAAGTCCAGAGAATTTTCTTCTATTCCTTTTTCCCTAAAACTTTTATAGTTTTATGTTTCACATTTAAGTCTGTGATCCATTCAAGGTTTAGGTTGAGCTAATTTCTCTGGCACCATTTATTTTAAAAACTTTATTTCTTCTTTTGAGACACAGCCTCACTCTGTAGCCTAGGCTGGAGTGCAGTGGCATAATCACAGCTGACTTGGAGTAGCTGAAACCACAGGTGCATGCCACTGCACCCAGAAAACTGTCTTTTTTGTTTTTATTTTTTGAGAGTAGGTCTCACTCTGTCACCAGGCTAGAATGTAGTGGCACGATCTCAGGTCACTGCAACCTCCGCCTGCCAGGTTCAAACGATTCTCCTGCCTCAGCCTCCCAGTAGCTTGGACTGCAGGCACATACCACCATGCCCAGCTAATTTTTGTATTTTTAGTAGAGGTGGGGTTTCACCATGCTAACCAGGATGGTCTCAATCTCTTGACCTCATGATCCGCCTGCCTTGGCCTCCCAAAGTGCATATAGGCATGAGCCACCATGCCCCACTGAAAATTATCTTTCTTATTGAGTTATTTTTGTACTTTTGTCAGAAATCAGTTGGGTGTATATGCATGGGTCTATTTCTGGGTTCTCTATCTTGTCTCACCGATATTTGTGTGTATGTGTTCACTGACACAGTGCTGTCTTGATCACTCTTGGTATATAGTAAGCTTAATGTCAGGTATAGTGATCTCACTTTTCTTTTTTAACATTGTTTTAGTTGGCGTCTTTACTGTGATGAGTCTTCCAATCTAAGCATTGTATGCCTTTCCATTTATTTAGGTCTTCCTTGACTTATTTCATCCACATTTTGTGATTTTTCAACATACAGGATTATATACAAGCTTGGTTACATTTATATCTGAGAATTTAATTTTCTTTTGGGCAATTGTAAATGACATTGTGTTTTTAATATTGGTTTCCATGTCTTTGTTATTAATACACAGAACTGCGATTGAGTTTTCTGTGTTGATCTTGTATACTGTGACTTTGCTTAACTCCACTTATTACTTATAGAGAATTTTGTTCCATTTTGTTTTATAGATTCCTTGGGGTTCTTAATGTAGATAACCATGTCTTCCACAAATAAGGACAGTTTTGTTTCTTCGTTTTTAGTCTGTAGGCCTTTTATTTATTTTTCTTGCCTTATGGCACTATTTATTATTATTATTACTGTTATTCTTTTGAGATAGAGCCTCACTCTGTCACCCAGGCTGGAGTGCAGTGGCACGATGTTGGGTCACTGCAACCTTCACCTACCGAGTTCAAGCAATTCTCCTGCCTCAGCATCCCAAGTAGCTGGGATCGCAGGCACTTGCCACCACACTCAGCTAATCTTTGTATTTTTAGTAGAGGCAGGGTTTCACAATGTTGGCCAGGATGGTCTCAAACTCCTGACCGCAGGTGATCCACCCACCTTGGCCTCCCAAAGTGCTGGGATTATAGGTGAGCCACTGCACCTGGCCTATTACACTGTCTAGAATTTCCAGTACCGTGTCAGCTAAGAGTGGAGAGAGCACACACATCCTTGACTTTTTCCTGATTGCAATGGAAACACGTGAAGTCTTTCACATCAATACAATGTTAGTTACAATGTAAGGAATGTGTTGTTGTTGCTGTCAATTTTATTTTTTTGGTAAATATTCTTATTACCTTAAGGAAATCCCCTTCCATTCCCAGTGTGCTGAGAATTTTTGCCATGCTGACTTTGGCAAATGTTTTAACTCCATCGATTGAGATGGTTGTATAATTTTCCTTCTTTTACATGTTAATATGGTGGCTGATGCTGCTTGATTTCTGAACCAGCCTTGCACACCTGTGATACATCCTACATGGTCAAAGTTTATAATTATTTTTTATTATAATTGCTGGATTCAATTTGCAAATACTGTAGTGAGAATTTTTGCATCTAAGTTCAAGAGAGATATTGGTCTATAGCTTTCTTTTTTCTAGAGTTTTTGTGTGTTTTGGTATCAGGGTAGAATTAACTCATAAAATGAGTTTGAATGTGCTCTCTCCTTTTTAGTTTTCTGCAAGAGATTGTGTGAAATTGGTGTTAATTCTTTAAACATGGGGTAGAATTCTCAATTCAAACTATATAGTACTGGGGATTTCTTATGAGGGCTTTTTAATTATGAATTCAATTTTTTAATGGTCAGTTATAGAACTGGTTATACTTTTTCCATCCATTTACTTTCAAACTATCTATATCGTTTGGGACGTTTTCAACCACTATTCCTTTAAATATTCTTTTCTTCCCTTTTTCTCCTCTGTCCTCTATTTCCTCTTGGTTGAGTTTTGGTAGTTTGTGGGGTTTGCAGAATTGGTTGATTTCTTCTAAATTGTCCAGTTTATGGCTGTGAAACTGTTTCTGTTATTATCTTACTCTAATTTCAGTGACTGCAAAGTGACATGATCTATTGCATTCTTGAAACGGGTTATTCCTGTCCTCTGTTTATCTTTGTCAGTTTTTCTAGGGGTTTGTTTGATTTTTTTCAGAGTACTACCTTTCTGTTTCATTTATTTCCTCTACTTTTTATGTTTCTAAATTCATCAATATCAGCTTTGTATTTTATTCTTTCTTCTTTCTTTGAGTATATTTTGCCTTTTTTTTTTTTGTTTTCTGATGCTTAAGAAGTTTCTCTTTTCTACTGTGAGCATTTAGTGCTATGAATTTCCCTTTCAACACTACTCTAGCTGCATCCCACATATTTTGATATATTATATGCTTATTTTTATTTAATTATAATTTTTTCCTGTAGGTGATCCATGCATTATTGGGATGTGTATTGTTTAATTCTCAAGTGTTTGGAGCTTTTCCTGTTGTCTTTCGGTTACTGATTTCTACTTTGAGTCGATTAAGGTCAGAAAATACACAGAAATCATAGGATTTGAGTTTGGGTTTTTGGCACAGGTTTATGGTCCATATTGGTGACTACCTCATGAGTGCCTGAAAAAAATATGTCTTCTGCTGTTGTTGGATACAATGTTCTATATGTGTCAGTTAGTGCCTGTTGGTTGAAGGTATTGTTGAGCTCTTTTATACTTTTGCTTATTTTCCTTATTTAGTTACATCAATTACTGAAAGTGGGGTGCTGATCTCTCCATCTTCAATTGTAGATTTGTCTATTTTTTCTTTCATTTCTGTCAACTTTTACATTGTGTGCTTATGCCTCTACTGTTTGGGGCCCTCCGTGTATTGTCCTTTGTCGTTGTAAAATGTCCCTCTTTGTCTCCAATGATGTCACTTGTTCTGAAGTCCCCTTTGCCTGATATTAATACAGCCACCCCTGCCTTTTATTTCAGTGAGTTTTTTCCTTATGTAACTTTTCCCATTCATTTTCTGTTAACCTATCCGTATCATTTGGGATGTTTCCAACCGTGATCCCACAGGTCTCTGAGCGTTTATTTGATGAGTCTGTTTGTTCCTTGTTCCGATTGGCAAATTCTATTATCTGTCCTCCAATTCACTGTTTCACTGCTTTGTCATCTTCACTCGGCTAATAAGTCCATACAACAAATCTTTACTTATTGCTGTGCTATTTCTCAATTCTATAATTTCCGTTGTTCTTTTTAAGTAAGTCATATTCCTTGCTTCATGAGAACTCAATTTTTTGTTGAATCCTTCATATAATGGCTGCTCCAAAAGCCCATCACCAAATTCCAGTATCTGATTTATCTCAGTGTTGGCATCCACTGGCTTTCTTCTCATTCATGTTGTGAATTTCCTGCGTCTGGGCATAACTAATGTTTATTATATCCTGAACATTTTGAATATTGTATTATGAAACTCTGGATCCCACTTGATCTTCTTTTCTAGCAAGCAGTCCCTTATTGAGGTGCAGTGTAAGGGCTGGGCGAGGACATGTGATCAGCCTTCTGCAGTGCTCCAGCACCGCCTTAGCAAAAATGGAGTGCCAGCCAGGCACAGTGACTCACGACTGTAATTCCAGCACTTTGGGAAGCTGAGGCAAGTGGATCACTTGAGTTCAAGACCAGCCTAGCCAACGTGGCAAAACCTTGCCTCCACTAAAAATACAAAAATTTGCCAGGCATGGTGGCATGGGCCTTGGTGCAGTCCCAGCTACCTGGGAGGCTGAGGCAGGAGAGTCGCTTGAACATGGGAGGCAGAGGTTGCAAAGAGCCGAGATTCTGGCACTGCACTCCAACCTGGGTGACAGAGTGAGACTTGGTTTCAAAAAAAAAGTGGAGTGCCTACTAACACTGCTTGTTTCAGATGGGCAGCTCAGCTCCCCTACTGGAACACCTGATGCCTTGTCAGTGAAGGAGGGGCATCAATTTGCACTGACTTGTCTCCCAGGGTGGATGTAAGCTCAAGTCCTTGCTGGTCTCTGCTGACACCACAGGAGAGGAGATGGAAAAGCAAAGGCCAGTCTTGCCTCCCATTACCTCACTACACCTAATGTTGATATCAGGTGTGGGCTCGGATCCCTGCTGAGCCCCACAGCCTCGGATCCCTTGCCTCAATGGGCAAGGAGAGTGGAATGGCAACTAATTCTGCCTCCCAGCACCACCCCATTCTGCCTCACTGATGTCAACTTAAGGCTGCAGCGTGAGCATTCCCAAGAACCAGGCAAAAGCTTCCTCATCTTTTAGGACCCAGCCCTGGAAGTCACATAATGTCCCTTCTATAGGGTCCTATTGACACCAGGGAAGTGGAGAGAGGGAAGCAGTGTGCTAACCAGTTTTGTTTCCCACCACCTTGTTCCATGTCATTGATGCCAGGTGGGGGCGGAGGCTCAGCTCTTCACTGAGCTCTACTAATACCAGGGTGGGTCGAGGAGACCAGAGTGCTTACAAGCTCTGCCTCATGCTCCCTCACTCAATCTCATTGCTGCCCAGTGCGTGGAGGTCCAGCTCCCAGCTGTTCCGGGCTGAGACCGAAGTGTGAGGGGGCATGTGCAGGGCTGACTAGTGCAGCCTCACACTGCCTGGCTCGATCATATTGATGCTGGGTGGGTGGAGGTGAGGTTCAGATCATCACTGGACCTTGCAGACACCACCAGCAGGGGCATTTGAGCACCACTTCCTCCTTCTAGGTTAGAGAGCAGTGGAAAATCATCTCCCTGCTTTCCCTGTTGATATCATGGGCAGATATTGCCAAAAATTTTTTCTGAAAAAAAAATGTTCATGTCTACAAATTATTTGACACACATCCATCAGGGAGATAGGGCCTCTGTCACCTTGCTGCAAATCTGGAGTGATCTCAGTGATTGGTCAATCAATAGAATATAGTGCAAATGACGCTATGTGACTTCCAGGGCTAGGTCATAAAAGACAATGAAGCTTTTGCATGGCCCTGGGAATACTCATGCTGGAACCTTGAGCTGTCATACAAATACTCTGACTACCCTGAGACCACCATGGTGAGGAAGCCCAAACTCCTCACCCAGAGAGACCACAGGAAGAAGCTTTGAGACTACACTGTGGAAAAGAGCTACCTGATCAGCCCGTAGAGACTCCCATCCCACAACCATTCTGGCTGTAGCCACAGTCCAGTTGCAACCTCATGAGGGACACTGAGCCACAACCACTCAGCCATGACCTAGTCAAAGTCATGTAGAAAGGGAGAAAAATAATAAAATGATGGTTATTTCTTGAACTCAGTACTTTTTGGAATGATTGGTTTCTCAGAAACCTACAGCAAGACCAGAATTTAGTACTAGGAGTGAGGTGCTGTCATAACAAAAAGACCAAGCATTAGATATTGTCTTTCGTATCAGGCAACAAGCAGAAAACTGAAAGGCCCAGAGCAGGTGATTCTTTAAGTGACTACTTAAAGCAAAGTAAGGAAAGTGTTTTTTGAAGCTGGATAAGGGAAACTTGTTATTAATGATGAAATATTTGGCAACAGTGTGGCCTTATATAACAAGGAACATAGAAACATATTCTAATGAACAAATTGGTCTAGCTCAGGAGATTTCCAGGAAGAATTATGAAATTGCCACATGGCTTCTTTCACTGCCTGTGATAAAATGCAAGAGGAGAGAGATAAGCTAAAGATTGACATGTTCCATGTAAATGAGCTAGGACTTGTTGAGTTTGAAAACGAAATCATTTCTCAATCATATTCAAATGGCAAATGATTCTCCAATAAGATCCTCAGGCCAAGGATAAAAGCCAAGATGATTGAATTCTTTCCTAAGACCTCAGACTATCTAAGGTGGTGCTTCAGAGAATTTATAAAACAAAAAGAAGACTCTCTAAGGATACAGAGGGTGGGCCTTGCAGATCTTCTCTGTTATTGGGGCTTCTAAGAGTCTCAGTATATTTGTCTGTGACAGTCTCAAAATAGAGAAAGGCTTATCTCAAAGAGATTTCAGAGTATCGCTTCCACCTAATGGAGTCAACTCTAGATTAGTTCATAAGAAACTCTCAAAGTTTTAAAAGTAATTGTGGCTTATCCTTGGAACCCTGAACTATGAGGAACAAAAAGTAAGTTTAAAAAAATACTTAGCTGCAAATATGAGCTAGTGTTGCCCTCCAGGTCCAGGTTCCTTCTTCCTGTGTACAGTAAATCAATCACCGTGACATGGATTTTGTGAAAGACAAAAGATTTATTCACAAGGCTGCAGAATGAGGAGGTGGGAGAACAGCTCTCAAACCCACCTCCCCGAAGATAAGGCTTAGAGATATTTATGGATTAGGGAAGTAGGGTATTCTAAGGCTTGGGAAAAGGTGATTGGCACTGGGGGAAAATGGAGCAATGGGTGTGCTCTGTGCATGCATACTCAGGGTTCATGGCATTTCATAGGACGTATGTACAGAAAATAGCAGCATGAGCATGATCTGAGGGTGGAGTTTTGGGCCCTCTGACAACAAAAGGCCACCTCTTAGACACATGTGCAGGCCCAGTTGAAGGGTCAGTGGTTTCAGGCAGTTTGAACTGGTTGGAACCTGAAAAACAATTGAAGTGACCACGACAGTGGTGACCTATGAAAGTTATCTATAAAGTGGCAAGTGAGGGTGAAGTGTCAGTGTTCGTCGGCAAGGCCTTCAGCTACCTCAGCTCTCAGCCTCATGAGAAAAGGTGGCGGGAGGGGTAAGCTAGCAACCAAAAGCAAGAGGGGCGGGCAGACCTGATCAAATTAACTCCTCCATTTCACTAGTTCCTATGGAAGGAAGACTCAGCAGGCAGAGCCATCAGAAACAAATTCCAGAGAGTAGGACCTTCGAAGGGAGCTGCCTGAATGCACTCAGCTTGATTTCCGAATTGGTGTAGACAAGTGGCTCCCATTTTCCCTCTTTTGTGTGAGAATATCTATAGGTGCTGTCATATGCCAAGCCTTCAATTGCATGGTGGATATAAGAGGGCGCAGGTGACTTGACTCTTCAGCTCACATGACCTCACATTGATTGTCCCAGAGGAACCGCATCTGAGGATTCCCCGTCTGACCTGGACGTGATTTATTAGACATGACGTGATCCTAGATCTGAAGCCTGAAGCCATAATCAGTGAGACCTGCAGGGCTGTCTATATTTTGTACGTGGGAGGAAAAAATAATTTGTGGCCAGAGGATGGACAATAGTGATTTAAAAGCAGGCCCACACATTCTCTGACACTTCTCTTGTGAAGAGGTGGGGTATCTGTCCCCTCTCTTGAACTGAGGATGATCTTAGTGACTGGATGATTAAAAGACTCTATCGGAATTAACACCGTATGACTTCCAGGACTAAGGAAGCTGCTTCTCATCCTCAGGAATAGTCAAGCTGGAGCTCAAGGTTTCCGTGTAAGATTCCAAGGGTTCTGAGGCCACTGCTCTGTGAGGAAGCCTGTGGCAGCCCACATGGAGGAGCCTTAAGGAGAAGTCCTGTGACTGCCTGACCAGCTTTAGATGCCCCTGATATTCCAGCTCTCCCTGATATTCCAGCTCCCCCAATATTCCAGCTCTCCCAATATTCCAGCTCCCTCAATATTCCAGCTCCCCCAGATATTCCAGCTCCCCCTGCTATTCCAGCTCCCCCCAATATTCCAGCTCCCCCCAATATTCCAGCTCCCCCCAATATTCCAGCTCCCTCAATATTCCAGCTCCCCCGGATATTCCAGCTCCCCCTGATATTCCAGCTCCCCCCAATATTCCAGCTCCCCCCGATATTCCAGCTCCAACCACCATCTGACTGCATCCTCACAAGGGACCTCGACCTAGATTCACCCAGCTAAGCCTCTCCTGAATTGCCGACACACAGAAACCATGAGAAAAAAAAAAGAAAACCATGATTGTTGTTTTAAACCCACTAATTTTGGACTGGCTTAGTACGCAGCAGTAGATAACCAAAGCCTTTGTCCACAGCCTTGTCCCATCTGTGCCTTGAAAGACAGAAAATGGTAACTTCCATTCTTCCATTCACTCAGCAAACATTTATTGAAGCATTGTGCTTGGTGTTTGGGATACGTCCACGAACAAAGCACACGAAATTCCCTGTGCACGTGGAACTTACAATGAACAATGAGTCAGAGACACAGTAGGTAAGAAGATGAAGAAAGTGGAAGAAAAATCAAACCAAGAAAGGGCAGTGGCTCTAGGGATCTTGGAATAAGGCCTCTGAAGTAACATTGGTGAGGAAAATTTTCTTGAGAAGAATTTTTGAGCAAAGACTTAAGACTAGGGAGCAAGCCCCGAGGATGTCTGGGGAGGGATGGGGACCCCAGGCAGAGGAGCAGCAAGCGCAAAGGCCGTTGGGCAGGACAGGCTTGTGATGTTCAAGGAAAAGCATGAGGTCAGGGTAGCTGGAGTGAAGAAGGCAGGGGGAGAGTAGCAGGAACGAGGCTGGCAAGTGGCATAAGGGGACGGGCCTAGCTGGTCGATTGCAAGGATACTGGATTCTTCCCTGTTTGAGATGGGATGATTGACATGTTCTGAGATGATGATGGACAAGATTTGACAAGTTCACTAGGATCACACAGGGCTGCTCTGGCAGCCTGTGAGAAGCTGGCCCTTAGGGGAAATGGAGGGAGCAGGAAGAGCAATTAGGAGGTGCTGCAATTATTCAGGAGAGAGAGGATGGGGACTGGGAGGGCAGCCAAGGAGGCAGATGTGGAGGTGATGAGAAGTGGTCAGTTGCAGAAATGTTTTGAGAAAGAGATAACAGGTTTGCTGATAGACGTGACATGGTGTGAGAGAAAGGAGGATTAAAGCACAGCTCCAGGTTTCTGGTCCGGGAGGATGATGGAGTTGCCTGAACTGAGATGAGGGAGATGGTAGGAGCAGTAAGATGGGAAGCGAGAGGACCGGAGGATGGGATTTTAGCTGGGATGTGTAAAGTTTGAAATGTTGGTTGGACACCCAGGTGAAAATGTTCAGTAGGAAGTTGGAGGTACAAGCCTGCACTTCAGGAAAAGGTCCAGGCTGAGATGTAAATTTCAGATCCATCAGCATAGGAGCAGCTTCTCAAGGCCATGAGTGCAGTGAGGGCCCCAGGGGAGAGAGAGAGGATAAGAAGAGGATCATGGATGGAGCCTGCATATAGCCAAGGTTTACAGGATGTGGAGCCAAGGAGGAACCGGCAAAGGAAACGAAGGAGGAACAGCCAGGGAGGTAGGAGGAGCGGGGGTTCTGGGAGCAGAGGGGAGAGGGAGTTTCAGGGAGAGGGGAGTGATGGGTTGAGTAAGATGACAACTGAAACTGATCACTGAATGTGACAGTGTAGAGGCTGCTCTTCACTTCCACAAGAGCAGTTTGGATAGGTAGGAGTGTTTTAGTAGAAAATGGAAGGCAAGAAGCAGGAGATGATTAGAGGCAGTGCTTTCAAGGGATCTGACTGTAAAGATAAGCAAAGCAAAGCACTGTGTAGCAGGAGAGGGTTTTATTTATTATCATATTGAATGTTTTTTTACTTGTGGTTGTAGAAATAAATAATGGCACGTTCACACACTGATGATAGTCATCCAATGGAGAGGAGAACTTTGATAGTACAAGAGGGAAGCAAGGGTTGTTAGGGTGATGTGCTTGAGCAGACAAGAAAGGATGGGATCTTACACAGAAATGGCCTCAGATAAAGATGAATGAGTCTCAGACCCACGATAGATTTTCCCAAGGGTATCCTAGCAAGGTGCACTTCCTTCCAGATATTTATCTGTGCACAGACCAAAATGAATAGAAGTTTGGGGCATCGTGCTGTTCATATTTCTCAGCAACTGCTTTCTGTTTTCAAAAATGTCATGGAGATCCTCTCCTGTCAGTGCATAGAGAACAAACTCGATCTTTTTAATGTCTGTTTAGTATTCAATAGTATGGATGCTTCATTATTTATTTAACGAATCTCCTGTTGGACATTTAGATCGTCTCCAATATGTTCTTTTTGTTTTTTGCTTTTTGCTATTACAAATAATGCTGTAGAGAATCTCCTTGCATAAATGCATATCCTTGAGCTTTTCAGAATCACCAACGTTTAGAACAAAATTGCTGGGTTAAAAGATAGGTGTATTTTGAGTTGTGATTGATGCTGCTCAAGTGTCCTCCAGAAAGACTATTTAAGAACCTCCCCACTAGCAATGCAGGAGTGTGACACATTCAATAGCAGGTTTGTTTAAAGTGAAATTCAACTTGAAAGTGGTGTCAGCAATGTAAGTGATAAATCACTGCCCCTCCTCTCCAGGCTGCAGGAATGTGCTGACCCGGGCTGGTCAGAGAAGCCGGAAAAGCAGAGAATTAAAACAGAGAGAAGAGAGAGGCAGACAAAAAGGGCAGCAATACAGATTTTGGGGACTCATAGGGTGCCCTGAGGCTAGCCTGGCTCAGCCAGTACTTCACTGTGGTGCCCCTGGCGTGCACTCAGCATCTCACCACCTGCTCAGGACAACCAACAAGCCCATGTGTGGATCCAATGAGGCAGCAAGTGTGAGAATGAGATGTCAAGTATCAGGACAGAGACTGCGGCAGGCAACTGGCATTAACCTTCCTCTGCTTTTCACTAGCAGAACCCCTGTTTTGTTGGGAACAATTTCCTTTGCTTAAAACCATTACATTTCCTGCCTGGCTGCTGTAGTCATGTGACACAGCCCTGGCCAATGAAATGGGAAAACACTACATTTCCTCACGCCCACCTTAGTCATGTGACACACCTCCAACCAATGAGAGGGGAGTGGAGGTTGCCTCTAGGCATGCTGGGGAAGCTCCCCAGAAGAGGTGGAGCCTGCTGGACTTGGTTGTGGACCCATGGCTGGGAGACCCGTGAGTGCCCCCTGGCAGGGGACTGGAGGCCCAGTGAGGAGGGGCAACTACCATGCTGTGACTGCAGTGCATCCACACTTGCTGAGGCCACCAAGAGGAAATAGGGGAGGAGGCTGGCCCTGCTGGCATTTTGGAGCTGCTGGACCTTCAGGAGTGGTCACTACTAGATACCCTTTTAGGAGAGAAAAATAAACCCCTAATTTATGTAGGCCTCTGTTGGGCTACATAATCATTCTGGGCTGACTGCCATTTCTGGGTCTTCCGTTGAGGCACCATGAGACCTTTCTGCCATCAGGCAACTTCTCTGGGTTTTTCTTTGTTCATGTGTCAAAATGAGGGGATAGAACCAAGAGTTTTTTACATCGTTTTTTTTTTGTTTTTTTTTTTGTTTTTGTTGTTGTTTTTTATGAGAGTGTAGATTTACGGGAAAGAAATTTACAAGAAGGGTATGGAGAAGTCCCTTGAACTCCTCATCCAGTTCTCCTTCATGTTCACCTCTTAGTTAACTAAGGCCATCGTTCTCAGCAAACCGACACAAGAACAGAAAACCAAACACCAAATGTTCTCACTCATAAGTGGGTGTTGAGCAATGAGAACACAGGGACACAGGGAGGGAAACATCACACACAGGGGCCTGTCGGGGATGGGGGATTATGAGAGGCATAGCAAGGGGTGGAGGGATTGGGGAGTGCTGTAATTAGGAGAAATACCTAATGTAGATGACAGGGGAATGGATGCAGCAGACCACATGGCACTATGTAACAAACCTGCACATGTACCCCAAAACTTAAAGTATAATTAAAAATAAAAACTTAGAAATCAACATTGGCAGATAACTATTAACTAAAACCTTGACTGCATTAGAGTTTTACCAGTTTTGCCCCTTATATCTTTTTCCCGTTCCCAGCTCCCATCAGGATACCACATTACGTTCAGTTGTCATGTCTCCTTACCTCTCCCTTAACTGTGACTGTCTTGCCTTACTTTTTGTGACCTTGTCAGTCTTCAGGATTACTGGTCAGATATTTTGCAGAAAGCACCTTAATTTGGGGTTGCCTGGTGTTTTCTTTATGATTAAACTGGCATTCTGGGTTTGAGGGAAGAATTCAACAGAGATGAAGAGCCTTTCTCGTGACATCATATTGGGGGGCAGGCTATCCATGACTTATCATTGGCAATGTTAAACTCCATCACTTGGTTAAGGTTTGCAGAATTTCTCCAGTCTCCAGTGCCCCACCCCTTCCCTTTCCACAGGATTCTATCCTTCACAAGGGAATCATTAAGTGAGGGCCACACACAAAAGGTTAGAGAATTAGCCTCCACCTCCTAGAAGGGCCACTATAAATTATTTGAAAGTCTTCTATGAGGAAGATTTGTCTTTTTTCTCCCATTTAGTTATTTATTCGATTATTTATTTATGCCAGTATGGATTCATGGATATTTATTTTATACTTTATATTTTAATCCAGTACTGCATTATTTATTTTGTTTCTGAAATGGTTCCATCTTCTGGAGCTGTCTCGATTTTCTCCGACCCTTTGCTGTGCCCCCATCATTCTGCTTTTTGAGCACTTCTTTACTTCCTGGCACTGTTACAAGATGCTCCAGGCTCATCTTTTATCTTTTCTTTCCCAGACCTAGAATCAGACATTTCCCTAAGAATCTATGATCTGCTTTATTGGAGAATAGTATTAGAAGCCAAGATCTAGGTGCTAGACCAAGGAATTTTGAAGGTACTTCCAGCTCTAAACCTTTAGGATTCTAGACTTAGGATAAGAATCACTAAAAGTTATTAACTTTTGTGGAGAATAAAATGAGATCTGCTATGAATACTAATAAGCTGGTTTTTCTCCTCTCTTTGGTTTCTGATAACGTTTCTTTTTCTTGCCCCCTCCCTCCCTACTCCTACTCAGTAGAAGACATCTGTGGGCTTTTGCCACCCACTACCTTGTACCCTTTTACTGGTAAAGGAGTATCCAGAATTTTCTTTGTGAAACTCCCAACCTTTATTCTCAGCGCATATGACTGGAGTGGGGTTAACCCCACCAGCTCCAGTACTGGATCCTGATTGGATTAAAGTAATGAGTGCATTCCATGTCTTTGGTCTTGGTAATTGTTGCAGGGATGAGCTTATGGTCTTTGGGGCCAATGGGAGTTGGGCCCGGGGCTTTTAGTTAGTTATTAGGTGTTCAAGAAAAATTCTTCTGACACTTTTTTAAAATGACAAGGAAGACCTTTTATTCAAGACTGTTGCACCTGGGGAGAGAGACTAAACTCCACTCCACATACAGCAAAGGCAGCTGGGGGTTTATCGCCAATGAACAGAGTGAGGGAGTGGGTGCAAAATTACTGAGAGGAACTTGATTAGATATCAAGGGTAGGGGGATTGCTGCTGAAGGCAAGCCAAAGTGGAGGCCTAGTGGAGAAGGGGGCTCAGAGGAGACTGACTGAAGTCTAGTCAAGGATAGTCTTTGTCAAGGGGCAGGGAAGCTCTCTCCTCGGTTGGGCTCAAGTTGAAAACCAGGAAGAAGGTGTCCAAGACTGGCTTTGCATGGAGAGGTGGTGCCAAAATATAGAGAGGGAAGAAGCATCTCCTGATGGCATCATTTGAGTACCTGAGTCAGGTTACACCTGAAGGCCACCCTGTTCCTGAGCTATCCAGTAGTACAAATCAGTAAGTCCCTTGGCAACAAAAAAGCCTGATGGCTGCCCTGTTCCTCTTTTATTCCAGGAATTTAAGTCAGGTTCATCTCCTACTGCCCCATGTCACCATTTTCTTCCTCCTACAAGATGAATCTGGAGAACATCATTCTCAGCAAACTGACACAAGAACAGAAAATGAAATACCGCATATTCTCACTCACAGGCGGGTGATGAATAATGAGAACACATGGACACAGGGAAGGGAGTACTACACACTGGGGTCTATTGGGGGGAATAGGGGAGGGATGGGGGGGAGCTGGGGAGGGATAGCATGGGGAGAAATGCCAAATGTGGGTGAAGGGGAGGAAGGCAGCAAAACACTGCCATGTGTGTACCTATGCAACTATCTTGCATGTTCTGCACATGTACCCCAAAACCTAAAATGCAATAAAAAAAAAAGAAAATAAAATAAAGATAAAGCAATCAAGTCATCTCCACAGATAAGGGCACATTAGGCCCAGACTTGAATGACCCAAGCAGCCCAGTTACAGACCACACAGTAACCTGGGGAGCTGCTGAGCCAGCACCGTGGCTGATGACTTGCCTTCCTCTGTCAGGAGGCTGGTTTTGGCAGGTAAACTTCTGGTTCAGTTTGGGGTGAGGAAAGCATCACACAGAATCATAGAGTTAAGGTCTGAGCTGAGAGGAGTCTTAAAGATCCTGTAGTTAAATCTTCTAATTCTCAGATATGCAGACCAACTGCAGAGAAGGTGAGTGACTTGCTCCAGGTCACAGAGTAATTTAGCAACAGAGGCTGGTCCAGCACCCACATCTCCTGACTCTGATTCCAATTGCTCTTTCTATTCTTCATTTTCTTCCCCAAAGATGAGATATTTCCTCTCCAGATTCCCCACCCCTTTCTCCTTGCATCCTCCATAATTCTTGAAGGAGTTGACCCTGAGCAGAGACCCCACATCCTGCCATAAAAAGTCCATGGCACACCAAACACTCCCAGGTACCCACCTATCCCAACCTCCACTTCTTTCTCCAGTGCGTCTTTCCTCACCCACACCCCAGCCTTTACCCATCCTTCTGCCACTGCCCCATTGCAGCCCTCGGGGATGACACATTGATAGTGGAAGGAGGCAGCCAAATGCCTGGGTAGATGGGGCAGATCTCTGGTGAAACCCCACCTCCAAGCCAAATACAATTTAAAGCCTGAAAGCCAAGCTGCAAGTCAAATCCACGGACCAGATTGAGAACGTGTCTTCCCATTTGGCATGCTTTCCTCCTATTGATCCCCAGCCTTCATCTATTTTACATATACCTATTTTTCCTAATGGTTTTTTTACACTGTCATGCCCACCTTTGAGGGGTGCCTTTGTTTTAACCGTTTTTACATACTCACAAACCAGTCAGCATGTACTCCCCTATTCTGACCCCACAAAAGCCCCAAACTCAGCCACACTGGGAGAGAAGCCACCCAGCTTCAGCAGGGACCACCCCCACATCCTCTCTCCACTGAGAGCTGTTCTGTCACTCAATACAGTTCTTCTCCTCCCCCTCACCCTTCAACTGTCAGCGTATCCTCATTCTTCTTGGATATGAAACAAGAACTTAGGACTCACTGAATTTGGGTAGGAGCTATAACACAGGTGGGCTAGGGCACACCCAACCCAGCCATGGGCCGAGCTGATGCACAACACAGGCGTGGCCAGGGCAGGCCAAATGGGTGGACCACGTCCTGCAGCAGGTAGTGTGCCTGAGCAAGGCCCAAGCAGGGGAATCACCAGTCAGAGGTCCCCAGCTGGCAAAGTGACCAAGAAAAATCCTGCATCAACATCCTACCCCACCCCAGCTCAGTAAGTCATCTGTGACCCAACTCAAGTCAACAGCACTGACAGATTTGAGCACCTGCTACCAGGCATCATGCTGACAGCGTCCCATTGCCCTGACCCTGTGACCCACACAATCACCCTGTCAGGAAGTGTATTGGTTTGTTGGCCAAGCCCTTCCTTCTAGGTCTACACACACCCACACACCTCTGCTGCTGCTTCTCCAAGAGCCCTGGGGCTGTTACTTCCTCTTCTTACCTCTTCAGGTAGAGGAACTGAGGATCTAAAAGGTTAAGTCTCCACCTCAAGGCCACCCACCTGACCCTAAGGAATCCTAAAGGCCCTTATGGAAAGAGCAAAGGGATACGGTAGGTCCCCTCCCTCCCACTGCCCCTGTCTGCGGAGATGTGAACCTCCAGGTACAAGCCCAGCTGCAATCCCCAGCCCCCACGTAAGTCATTCCTGGCCATTGTTCACAGGTGCCTGTAATAAGCTCAGAGCTCTGCTGAGTAAATGTCACCCAGAGCCCCAGGATAGTTCCAAGGAGCAATCAAAGACTCCGAATAAAATGCAGCCCAGCTCCCAGGTTGTGACTGACTTGCCTGACAATAATGAGTTCATGGTGTCTGAAGTGCGTCTTATTCTCTTGAGGCTCTGCAGTCATTACAAGGTGGTACGTTATTAAAAATGATTTATGGAGGCTAAAAGCTTTGGATGAAGATCTCAGTGGTGAGAACACTGGGCCCACATTGAAGAATTTGCATGAACTAACAGTTTGGATCCAAATCCCGGACCTGTGATGGCCTCCAGCTCTCCAGCCCTGATCACTGCACTCACTTCCCCTCCACTCCCTGTGTCCGTTTGTTCTGCTTGTAGGGCTCATCCCCCAATCCACCCTGGGAGGGAGGGGCTGATGGAAGCACTACCCCCACCTACAGATGAGGAGAGGGCCCAGAAAGGGGAGGCAATGTGTCCAAAGTCACACAGCAGGGAAGTGGTGACACCAGGATGGGAAGCCCCATGGGCCTGGCTCCTCCTCCAGGACTCCCTTCCCTGCTGCCCCTCCCAACCTCCTCAGTAAAAGTTGAGGGATGAGACTGGGGGTCTCTCCTCCCCATAAGCAGCAGCCTAGGCAGTGGGGGAATCTCCATCCCTCAGCATCTCCTGCCTGGTGGCCAAGCTCCTCCTAGGTTTACACCACACCCTGCCTTCTCCCACTCTGAGCCCCAGGGCTGTTACCTCCTTCACCCATTTATGTACCTGCTTTAATTATTATCTTCAAGGAGAGGCTCAATCCCTAGATAAACACAAAAGACCTGCAGCTAATAATTGAAGGCTCCTGCCTTCCTGGATGCAAATGGAGGGGCCCCTGCAACCCCTGTGATAACATGCCTTAGCCTACATCAAGGCCGAACAGCTCCCCACACATGGTGCGTTTCCCTGTCCCACAGGTGCTGGGACACCAGCAGCACCTCACAGGTGCATCTCCCCTGTCCCACAGGTGCTGGGACACCAGCAGCACCTCACAGGTGCATCTCCCCTGTCCCACAGGTGCTGGGACCTGGGAAGCACCTCACAGGTGCATCTCCCTGTCCCACAGGTGCTGGGACCCGGGCGGCACCTCAAAGGTGCATTTTCCTATCCCACAGGTGCTGGGACCCAGGAGGTGCCTCACAGGTGCATCTCCCTATCCCACTGGTGCTGGGACCTGGGAGGTGCCTCGAAGGTGCATCTCCCTATCCCACAGGTTCTTCAGTCTCAGCAACATCTCATTGTGGGAGGTGCACAAGCTCAGGAGACAGGCCACTTTTCCCTGCATCCCACTCTGCCACTTACCAGAAGTGAAGCTTATGTCAGGTTACCCAACCTCTCTGAATTCTCACCTATAAATAAGAAATAATACTTTTAGAACTCATTTTCTTCTCCTCAGAATACCAAAGAACTAAGTTCCATTATTTGGAAGCCAGGCAAGGATGCTGTGAAAGGAAAATAGAATCTCAGAACTCCAAACTCACTGTGTCAAAGGGAACGTTAATCTTGGAATCTGAGTCACGCACAGAACTGCTGCTCCTTGTGTTCCTAAACAGAGAGCTGCAAGATAGAAGTCCACATCTCCCAGGCGGACTTCCTCTCCCTGAAGACATTTCGTTAACAGCTAATCCTCAAGGGTGTGGGGCAAGAGGAGACTAGAAATCTTCCCCCCACCCACCCCAAGACAAACACGTATTTGATTTCTTTCTCCATTCTGTATTTATTTTATATAAAGTGCAGATTTGCTGAGTAGGAGACAGATACTAATGGGCTGCTCCTCCACCCTGTCCTTTTCACTTGCAATGTGTGGATTCGGTGAGTGCTCATCAGAGCCCCACAAGAACGTGACCGCGCTCTCCCTCTTTTTTGTTCTTTCCTCCTTTCCCGTCCTGCTTGCTTTTTCCCCTTAAATAGTGAAGCCCTCGAAATCCCCTTTGGAAAAAGTTCCTACCGTGGCTTATGTCTCATTTTCCCTGGCACATGCTCAACCAAAATACACCTGAAAATTGAGACTTGGCTCCGTCATTTTTCTTTGGTTTACAACATGGCTCTTTTGCTGCTCAGTTGCCAGCACCCAGCAAGCAGTAAGATGAGCATTAATGTGTGAAGCCCATTCTGTCTGCCTGCCTTCTTCCTGCTGTGCCCTCTCCTCACTGGCCGAGCAGGGCTGGGCTCCCTCCCCATGGACCCTGCTTGTCCAGATTCCCTGTGAGCTCATCCACTCTGTGGTGCTCCAGGGTCATGAAACACCCAGTTCAGCCAGGGGAGCCTGGCAGGGCCCCTTCCACATCTGCAGTGGGCAGTCTGACTCAGGTCAACCCAGGAGGGGCCAAAGCCGACTTTTTTGTTCTTTCCTACTCTCCCGTCCTGCTTGCTTTTTCCCCTTAAATAGTGAAGCACCTAATAGGAAAAGTCACCTAATTGGGGTGGAGACTGGAGAGGGTCAGGGCGGTAAGGCAGGTGAGCTCAGCAAACCTGGAAGTAGATTGAGTTGGTTCACACATCATTCATTCAATGTGGGGAACGTCCCTGGAGGATTCCTGCTTTATCCCACAGTTTTCTGGTACCAGTCATGGTAGTTGCAGGGAGCTGAGGGTCTCAATGGCCAGTGGGAGCCAGGTTGGACCAACCTGCCCAGCCCCTTGGTTACCCCTGGGGCTGGGGACCACCTTAGGATGGGAGAGTGTTGGATGATTCCTCTCCTGTGAGATGCAGGGTGAGATTGCCCTGGAGTCTCCCCCAGCTCCAGGATGCCACAATTCTCCTCCCTCTCTGAGCCAGGCCCTTTCCCTTCAAGATCCTGTGGGAGCAGCAGGCAAGGGGTTCCAGGCCCACAGGAGGGGTTCTGTGCCCAGGTTCAGTGCCCACAACAGACACAGGGCAGGGCAGGTGCTTGAGCCAAGGCCTCCTAATGCCCAGTCCAGGGCTTGGGGGTCCTCTGTGCCCATGGGAAGCCAGAGTCCATGCCATAAGGGCATGAGATTCCTCACCTCTGTCCTCACATGGAGAAAATAAACTTGAAATAGGAGGTCCCCAGAATCCACCATACAGTTGTGGAAACTGGGTCTCAGAGAGGCCAGGTCATTTTCCCAAGATCCTACAGATAGGAGGTGACAGAGCTGGGATCCCAAGACAGGTCTCAGTGGCTGCAGAGGCCAAGCTCTTAGGTGGCAGAGCTCAAACGCTGGCCATGGCCTGCTGTCTGCTGGGTTCAGGAGACCCTGTCAGGGCCCAGCCTGCTCTGTTTCCTCATGTCCAGACTGTGAGAGTGACTGTTATTTTCAAAGCATCTGCATTTTCTTTGAACCCAACCCCAGGCGTCCACAGCTGAGCAAACCCTGGGCCTTTAGTTTATGACAGCCTTTGAGAATGCAGCTGACCTGGGCCTGTGACACACCTGTGGCCTGCTTAGTGCCTGCCGGGATGTGGCATTGGGATTCTGGCCATGCCTGTTACATCTTAGTAGTAGGCTTCTTACGCTGCTTCAAAGCCAGCAGCTCCTCAGAGATCCCCCAGAGAGGCAGGAACAATCAAGCCTCCCAGAGCTCTGCCCGGGACGTCTTGTCAAAGGACACAAAATGCCCAATTCCACTGGCAGCAGCAGCAGCAGCAGCCGAGCCTGAAAAGCTGACCAGAGAGCAGAGGGCCAATCGGTGAGGCAGTGCAGAAGCCCAGCCAGCCCCTCTCCAGCCATGAGGGTGCCAGACCTACGTGTGGGGTGTGGCAGCAGTGTGAGGACACTCTTATCTGCGGGGTTTGCATCGTATCAGCACTTAGGGCGTTGAGTTTGCTGGTTCTAAGGCCCAGGTTCTGCCTGGCTATTCTCAGGGGCTGCCACAGACCCTCCATTTGCATCCAGGGAGGCAGCAGCTTTCCGTTGTCAGCAACAGGTCTTTCGCGTTCATCTGCTGATTGAGTCTCTCCTTGAAGATAATAATGAAAGCAGGCACATTAAGGAAGTAACAGCCCTGGGGCTCAGAGGGGGCGAAGGTGGGTGTGCTGTAGAACTAGGAGGGGCTTGGCCACCAGGCAGGGGGTGCTGAGGGATGGAGGCCCCCTATTGCCATGGTCCTGCACCACACATAATCATGTCCTTAGAGATTGCATCGGATGCTGTAGGTGCCCCACCCTTGTCCCCTGAGCTCTGGCCCTTTGTAAATCTGCAGCCCTAGCTCAGAGCTGGGCACAGGCTCGCCCTCAGCAAACACTTGGCAAGTGAGTGTCTAGATGAACAGAGGCCCCTCCTCAGACCCCTTGTGTGGGGAATGGGTGGCAGGGGCTGCTCAAAGTCCTCTGGTTTCTGCTGAGATATCTCTACCCTGCCACATTTTGGAGGGACAGAATTGGGATTCCTGCACCTCCTTTTGCCCATGTCTCCTCTGGAGCTCATTCCTCAGGATAATGGGCCTAGGAGGGAGGAGGCAAAGGGTGGCGCCTGTCCCTACCTCCCTTCTCAGGCAAAGCCATCAGTCCCCAGGGGGAGAAAGGATGACTCAGAACAGAGGCAGGGACGGAGCAGGAAATGTCACATTGCACAGCAGAAGACATGATCCAGCACATAGCTTTCCCCTGGTGAACTCAGGCGCTGTAGAAAGAACTGAGCTCAGCCGTGTGGTCCCTCTTACCTTGCCCTCCTGGTCCACAGGGAAGCTCCCAGCCCTCCATTTCCCATGTAGCGCCTGTTTCAGGCACATTGTTTTTTTCCACTTGATGAAGTGCAATTCATTTCAGGCTCTGTTGGTTATTTCATGTCTCCAAAGCGTATTTTTCACAGGAAGGTCAATTCCAAGAAAAGACTTAAGAGACTCTAGAAATTAAGTCTATTCACATGTGGAAAGTGGCCAGTTGCTAAAGGAGGGGCCTTTGACTAAGACCCCTTGGAATAAATATTGCAAAATCTGACTGGCCTCTCAGGGAGGGCTGGGGCATTTCCAAGTCCGGAGAGAATGATCAAAGGAGCAGCATGGACGGGCAAATCAGCCGCATGCAGGGGACGGAGAAGCCCTTTCCAGTCCGCCCCAACCATAAAGGGGGCCTGTGTTCCTCAAACCTCATAACTAGTCAGGAAACAGCCTGTGGCTCCCTCAGCCCCCCATGGTTTGGGCTTTGGGCATCTTCACATGTGCAGGGTAGTAAGGAGCAAGAGAACCAGAAATGCCACCTCAGGGCCACAACTCCGTAACAGCAGAGACCATTTATAGAGATCGGGAGACGACTGGCGGGTGGGGAAGAGGACCAAGGGGAAGGAGGGATGTTCCTTTAATTCTAGAACATCTGAAAAATTGGGGTAATTTCCAAAGATTCTGAGTACTGGAGAGGGGCAAGCGCCCAATGTCTTATAGCACAGATTCAGTTAACTGCAGTCCCAAAATATTAGATGGAAAACTCCAGCAATAAACAATCGATACGTTTTAAATTGCATACCGCTCTCAGTATCATGACGCTATCCTGTGCTGTGCAGCTCTGTCCTGCCAGGGAGGTGAACTCTCCCTTGGGCATATCCTCCCTCAGGGATATGGGGTGAGAAGCTGTGTAGGCCTCTCATCCCACAGACACTTGGCAGTTGACTAGCTTATTGGATCAATCATCACCGTGTCCATACTGCAGCACTGTGTTCAAGTCACCCTTATTTTGCTTTATAATGGCCACAAGGCATAAGAGCAGTGATGCTGGCTGTTCAGACATGAAAAAATAGAAGCCATAAAGTGCTTCCTTTAAGTGAAAATGTAAAAGTTCTTAAGGAAAGAAAATAGTATACATAGGGTTCGGTATTATCTGGGGCTTCGGCATCCACTGGGGATCGCAGAACCTATCCTCCACTAACAAGGGGCTACTGTGTTTGAAGACAGCTCCCCTAACTCATCCCTATAGGGTTTTGCCTTCAGTTTCCTCAGCCCCAGCTTTCGGCCTTATTCATGTATTCATCACACATCCTTCGCCAAGCTGTCTCCGCTAACCAAGCTCGAGTTTTTTGGCTCTTTTTAGTCTCACAAAGCTGGATGCGGTTCTCCAAGGAAGAACTATTGGGGGAGAATTGTGCTCAACACGTAACTGCAGAAATAATTGCAGTGAAACTAAACGTGGTATTGTACCATTCGATACCTGAAGTGCTCCAACCTGCAAGGAAGTTGCAGCCTCCGAACTCAGCCAGAAGGCTCAGTACTCAACTTATGAAAAAGCGGGTGCTCACAGCGAGGGGAAGCCACGCCCAGAAATGAGCAGCTGGGCTGGACCTGTGAGACGGAAAAGCCCGCAGGCCTATGCTGGGCCCCTCTGGCTTGTGCTAACACACGGTGGTGAGGCCACCACCTGCCTCTCCGCACTCAAGGCTGGGAATAATGGGTTTTCATGCCTCCCCACATCAGAGAAAGAAAGGGGCCAGCAGCAGACATTTTCCAGATGCTTCTGCTTTTCAGGCCAAACAGATACTGTCCAGCAGGACCTGCTGACGTGAAGCGGTATCATGGCCAGTGGGGAAATCATGGCCCTTGGGGTCCAACAGACCAGGGAGTGAATCCCAGCTCTTATGAACTCCATGACCTTGGCTAATTACTCAGCAGCTCTGAGCCTCAGTTTCCTCACCTGACACATAGGGTAAAAACAGCCTCTGTTTTCTTTTTAAATGGAATGAGCTCGTCCACATGATCGCCCATGTGCCTGCCTGGTGTATGTGCATTCCCCTAGACCAGTGCTCAGGAAGAGGCTGAGGGTAGGCTGGGATTTTGGAGGGCTGTAAATAGGAATTTCTACTTTTTTTACCCCTATTACCTCTCAGCCTTGGACCAGGCCTCTAGCTTGCCTGGCCCTTTATATTACATGCAACCCTTCCTCCCCGCAACAGGCTGCTGGACCATGGCTCCCCCTTACCCCCAAAATTAGAGAATAGGGAGGGGCTCTGAACCCGTCCTGCTGGCTCAAATCCACTCTGAGAGCAAGAACAGCCCAGTTTCCCTGTGTCCATAGGCAGGAGTGGGGGTGCGATTTACAGGCAGACCCAGCTGTGGAATCAGGGAGACCAGTAGGGCAATCTTGCCAAGAGTCTAGGCAGGAAATGACTCTGGGTGCATCAGGAAACCTCCCCTCTGCAGGGTGGAGCTGGGGGTTATAAATAGTGATTTTTTTTCCAAAGTCTCCAGGACAGCACCTGGCAGAATTCTCTTCACTTCTGTCCCATGAGAGGCTGGCTGGCCCCTCACACCTAGAAGGCACCTGTTTCATGCTCACTCCCAGATTTCCTCTGTGCCTCTGCCTCTGTCTCCAGGCCCTTCTCACTCTTCTCTGTCCCTGCCTTTGGGACAGGACTCCCTCCAGTGCCCTGGGGTCATCCCCTTGACTTGGCTCTGAACTTGCTGATGTGGGAGACCACGTCATCATCATCTCTGCTTCGAAACCAGGTAGTTGCATAGTCTCAGGGAAGGTGTGGGGACTGTGGGACTGGAGGCTGGACTTCGAGAAGGGCAGCTGTGCCCCTCCACTCCATCAGCCTGGCTCTTGACCAAGGACCAAACCCAGTCAGATGGGCCAGGAAGGCAGTGCAGAGTGGGGGAGACCAGCGCGTCCTAGGTGCCGGCTGTGTGTGGAGAACTGTGCCTTCATTGGCTCATGTGATCCTCACGGCAAGCCTGTGGGGTGGCGAGACTCAGGCCCATTTTGCTGATGAAAAATGGAGATGCAGAGCATCTACTCTACCACAGCCGGAGCTTCCTGAGCCATATGTAAGTCAGGGTGCCCCTGGCTCCTCAGCCTGGCTCCTGTGTGGTGGTGGAGAGAGCCCCTCCCCACACAGCCCCCATGAAGATGCTCCAGGGTCCTGGAGGAGGGCTTGGGAGGGAGTAGAAGACAGAGCACCAGGAAGCAGCAAGAGGGGCGGTTGCAGGGGAACCTGCACCGGGTCAGCCAGCCAGGGCCTGTCTCTCTCCCTCTCACAAGCCGGATGACCTTCGGGCAAGTCACTTCACTCCTCTGAGCCTCAGTGTCCTCATCCACAACCCTGCACCATAAACCGCTGTCTGCCCGGGTTTCTGCGAGGGTAGCTGAGCTCAATGCTTGTGGAAGTGCACAGCGCAGACCTTGGCCTGCTGGAGAGGGGCTGGAACTGAGCCTCCTGCACCATATGGAGAAGGCCTGGGACCAGAACCCGGGGTTCTGATGCCCGACTCAACCCGCCTCCCCTTCCTCCTGTTTCAGAGGCTGCAACCTCTGGCCCCAACCCCCTTAGACCCAACAGTGAGGCACATAGGGCCCATCCTTTGGCCCTGTGCCCTTCGAAGGCATTTGAAGACGCCAGAATTAATCGGGCACCACTCACGAGGCTGACTGTGACCATAGCTCCAGCAACAGCCCCTTTTCCATCCCCCTCCCGCCTCTGATGATCCCACATCCTGCAGTAGCTGAGTCGATCTGTGGGAGCCCTGATGGAGGATGGGGCCCTCTGAGGACTGCTCTGATGGAGGGTGGGGCCCTCTGAGGACTGCTGCGCATTCCCTGTAATGACGTTCATTAGTCTGTCTGACATCAGGACCGTTCTCAGGTTAATATGTTTAACTTAATGAGGCATTTATTTCCTGTTAGAAAACTCCTGAAGAAGCATGTTAGCTCCTGATGAGCTCAGCTGATGAACAGATTAATACCAGGCTTGAGAAGCTGACTGAGAAAACAAATCCAACTGGCTTCTTTTTCTTCTTTAGTAATGGACTGTGCTTAAATTCATTTGGGTAATACTGCTCATTTCTTAGGGGAAGAAACAGATCCTCGCTCGGCTCTGCGACACCTCCTCCACCTGCCTACCTGTTCCCCTCCCCACACCCCCAGCCCCAGCTCCAAGGATATGAAAACACGAAGTGCCACTGGATTATGGGGGAAGAAAAGAGAGCCTGAAACTGATTGCTGGAGTGGCCGGGTGTGAACACGAAGCTCTTGCAGTGTGACGAGGCCTCAAGGACGTGTTGACATAGCTGGGAGTCTCGCTGGTCCGTCCCTGTCATTTAACAAGTCTGTAGGCTTCCCTGCTGTAGCCCCAGTGCCCACTCATAGGTATTTGTGGAACAAGTGAAAAAGATACTCAACAAATGGTGACCCTCACGATTATTCAGGGAATCATATGACATCAAGAGGGAGGAGATGCCCGGTGTCCCAGACACATCTGGTAGGTGAGCCAGTGTTCAGTGACTGCTGGCCGAAGCACCAAGCATGACCCAAAGACGAAATGTTCTTTGCTGACTATGATCAGCGGATCCTCCCACTTGCGGCCCTTAGAACCACTGCCAGCCATAGTGATGTCAACCAGCACACGCGACCCTTCTTCCCAGAGGTAGGCTGCTGGACCATGACAATTCTGTGCCTGTCCCCTCTAGCCCCCCAAATTACAGAATCGGGAGGGGCTCTGCACCCTCTCTGTGCCCATCCTACTGCTTCAGTGACTACAGTCCACTCTGAGAGCAAGAACAATCCGGTTTCCCTGTGTCAAAAGGCAGGAGTGGGGTGTGATTTACAGGCAGGCCCAGCTGTGGAACCAGGGAGGCCAGTTGGGCAACTTTGCCAATAATCTAGGCAGGAAATGATGGTGGGAGCATCAGGAAACCTCCCCTCTGCTGGGTGGAGCTGCAAGTCTCCAGGACAGCACCTGGCAGACAAGACAGTAACCCCTCAGGAAATGCCGCTGATTTCCAGTACATGGTTGGTGCTGAGGCTTCTGAAAAGGAATCTCTCAGAAGCCTGGCCTCATGTCTTGTGGCCCAGTAGCTGCATCTAATCTCTCCAAGGAGAGGAAAAGGGCAGACTCAAGCTGCAAAGAAAAGTTGCTGCTGATGAAATTGCAGGGGGCAGTCTTTTGAACAGGAGGTAAGTCCCTTATGCAGAGGGGAGTCCCTTGTGCAGGAGGGGCTATCTTTGCAGCAGTGGAGAAAGACATAGGACAGGATTAGATCGTGATAAAATCTTAACCTTTCACACGTTCAACATGTGCTTGCATGACTCTTCTCCAGAATATTCTGAAGGGAGAGTGACCTTTAAAGGTGATGTCCTCTTTCTCATTTTAAACGAAACAAGAGTAGGAGTGAAAGTACATATGTGGAGGCTGTAATTCTCCCACATCAAACCCTTTTCTCCTGTAATAGATTCTCTCGATAGGGCTTTAACTGGATGTAATTACACTATAGCACGCTATGTTCACACAAGCGAGAGATCACACACATTTCTTTTGGAGTGAAACTGACAGCCACTTTGGATTGGCAAATGTGGCTTTTAAGTGTGTGTGTATGTTGTGGGGCAGGAGCGAAGGGAGGTTCTGAACAGCAAAGACAGCGTCAGGACAAATTATCTTCCCGCTTTTCAAAGGCAGCAGCTCCCTGTTCGCCAGCTCTGTTCTCCGTCCATGCATCTGCTGACAGAGAAGTCACAGGCAAGGTCAGACGTCACCCCACTGAAGAAAGAGGAGGAGCCACACCCAAGCAGGGCCCTGGGCTGGGTGATCTCCCTACTGCAGGCCTCAGTTTCCCCAGTGTGTAAAATAAAGCCGTTGAGCCCGTTGCTGTTGAAGGATCCTTCTGATCTGAACATTACAGTAAGTCAAAGTGCAGCCTGGGTGAAGGATGATAAGGAGCGGGGAGTGGAGAGGAGGAGGGAGCCACCATCAGATGAGCTCGTCCCTGTGTTCAGTCTTGTCTTTACTACTTCCGGCCAGGACCAGCCTCTGTGTTCTTTGCCTGGAGGCTTTCTCTGGTCACCAAATTCAACTCTGATGCCCTTGTGGGAGGACTTAACTGCCTGGGAATTAATGCCTCTCCCCTGGGAGAGGAGAGTACCCAACCCACACCTAAGGGCCATTCTATGTTTATACCCCAGCTCTCTCGCTGCTCTGGTGGGGTGACTGTGGCACACGTGCCTGGCACTGGCTTCTGGGATTTCCCATCTGATATACCTCCAGTCGCCCACAGTGGGGACCACATTCATAACACAGCCTTTATTACATGGCTTCCTTTCCCTGTCTCACCTCCCCAGGCACCCCAGGTGATCCCTTCACCTCCCAACTGAATCACAGGGCTCAGACCCTTCAAGTTCTGGCACTAGGGGACACCAAAATCAAGACAGTAACCGTATGTATCACCACAATGAAGATAGTACTTAAGAAATACAGAAGGGCACAGGAGGGATGCTGGGGTGGCGCCAGGCCTGGGAGCTCCTCCCATGGGTGTGTTCAGGAATGGGAAGTCCTTTGAGCTGGATACTTATGATGTATATGTACAGACAGTCCCTCACTCACAATGGTTTGACTTATGACTTTTCAACTTTCCAATGCTGCAAAAGTAATATGCGTTCAGAACAAAGCAGTATGATACCGTAACCAGGCTGCTTAACTTCAAAATCTATTTTAAAACTTTTTTTTTTACCTTTCCCTTGAGTTTCAAGATATAACCTGAAAAGCAAACTACAGAAGCCTTTTTCCTTAGCCTTAAAATAGGCTCCAAGTCCCTTCCTTTCTCATGATATATACTCCCTTCATAGTTATCTAACTGTATCTGGTATCTAATTCCATGCCTTCTTAGAAGTTCTAATCTTGAGACAGATAGACCAAGCCCAGAGACCCAGCTACAACATTCCGGAGATTACTTCAAGGCAGCCAGTCAACAACCCAGCCATTGTTGAGATGATGGCAGCCTGTGCTCCAAGTAGATGGGACCCGTAATAGCCACTGAAATAATGCACACAGAAATAATGCACAGACCTTATGCTCAGCATGATTCTTACATGCCTTCCATATCAAGTTTTTCCCTTTTATGCCCTTGCTTTCCCCCTAGGAACCAAAATGGTTACCTTGGATGGGAATCCAGCCACTTCCCCATTACTAGTTTTGGTTAATAAAGTCACTTTCTTCCTACCATACTTTGCTCTTGTTAATTAGACTCTGCAAGCAGTGATTGACTGAAGCCGCATTCAGTTACAGCACTCTCTAGATGCCAGGCGGTGGCCGTGAGCTGCTGATCTCAGCCAACCGTGCGGTCACCGGGGTAAACAAAGGACACTCCACAGTGGACCGTGTTGCCCGATGGTCTCGCCCAGCTGCAGGCTGATGTCGGTGTTCTGAGCACTTTTAAGGTCGGCCAGGCCAAGCTATGATGTTCAGTAGGTTAGGTGTAGTAAACACATTTTCCACTTACGGTATTTTCAACTCATGATGGGTTTATAGAGACATGAAGTCGAGGAGCATCTCTCCCTTTCTCTGTGTATGCTTCATACTACACCATAACGAACAGTGTGTTGTAAAAGGAAGGCAGGGGCCAGGTACGGTGGTTCACACCTATAAGCCCAACACTTCGGGAGGTCGAGGCAGATCACCTGAGGTCATGAGTTCATGACCAGCCTGGCCAATGGGGCAAAATCCTGTCTCTACTAAAAATACAAAAACTAGTCAGGCATGGTGGCATGCACCTGTAATCCCAGCTACTCAGGAGGCTGAAGCAGGAGAATCACTTGAACCCAGGAGGCAGTGGTTGCAGTGAGCTGAGATTGTGCCATTGTACTCCAGTATCTGGGCAACAAGAACAAAACCCTGTCTAAACAATAACAACAACAACAAAGGTAGGCCCCAGCAAGAAGGCCCTTTTTTTTGAGGCAGAGTCTCGCTTCATCGCCAAGCTCCAGGCTGGAGAACAGTGGCGCAATCTCAGCTCACTGCAACCTCCGCCTCCCAGGTTCAAGCAATTCTCCTGCCTCAGTCTCCCGAGTAGCTGGGACTACAGGCGAGTGCCATCATGTCCAGATAATTTTTGTATTTTTAGTAAAGACAGGGTTTCACCATGTTGGCCAGGATGGTCTCGATCTCTCAACGTCGTGATCTGCCTGCCTTGGCCTCCTTTTAACTGAGATGCACAGAATATGCTGGGGTGGGAATGGTGAAAGTGATAAGAGTCATGCTGGACAAACACTCAATGCACAGAGCACATTAACAAAGACATTATTTTTGTCAACCGATATATGAATCAATTATCAATTGGAAAATGCATGAATCATTGAGTAAACCAATAAACTGAGGAATCATGAGTAATGCATGAATGAGGTGATGAATGAATGAGCAGGTTCGGGAGTGACTGAATGAATGAACCAGTGAAATAAAGGATGACAGAAGGAATGGTTGATGACTGAGGAGCCAATGGACAATAGACAAGGGAAGGGAGAATGAATAAATGAAAGGACAAACAATGGAAGTAGGATTGAATGAACCAAGGACTGAAACAAGAAATGCATCAACACATGAATGAGCATGTGACGAAATAGATGAAACAATAAAAAAAAATGTTGAAGAGGCTAATGAATGAATGGATGTAAAACGATAAGAAACAGCAAACAAATAGTTGTGCAAATACATAAATGGATAAATGGTTGAATGTGTTCCTGCTGGACATAGGGGAAAGTAATTTATAGAGCAGAAAACTCCATCTCCAAGGAAAGCATCTCCGCTCAGATGCCTGGGGCCAAGGTCTGGGCAAATCAGTGCATTCCTCTAAGAGAAGATTCCTAAAGTGACTTCAGTTTGGATTTAATCAGAACATTATTAACCAAATATCAATGCTGGTATAGCGTGGGCCACTCCCTGGGATAAACCCTAGGTATAGTGGAAAGAGAACAAATGCCTACGTTGCTTTCACATTTATGTCACCAATTACATAGCAAACATAATTTATGTAACAGTTTTAATAATCAATATTTAAATAACACTTTTTACAATATCCCTAAAAATCCAAGCAGAGTAATTAATGTCAGCCTGAGAAGTTTTGCTGTGTATCCTGGGAATGAGCAATAAGGGTTAAGCTGTCATCGTGATCATCTCATGAGACCCTGCGTCCAGGTAATGCTGTGGACAGAGCTTGGGTATAGGGACTCAAAGAACCTGGGCCCAAACCATCAGACCAGTCATTCCTGCATCTGGACCTCAGTTACTCCCCTGTAAAATGAGGATGGCTCCCCAAATTCCAAAACTCACTGAGGAATTGGGGAACTCTCACATGAGGCCTGGATCTGGTCAGAGTTTGTCACACCCACCACACACCTCATCCTGAAGAAATGGATCTAGTCTCCATCCTCAGTGCATCTCAGCAGCAGTGGTGGGGCTGGGCACACAGTAAGTGCTCAGTAAGCACTGGACCAGGGAATAAATGAATGATCTTAGTCTACAGTGTGTGTTTTAGGAGCTGTCCCTGGCAGAACAACTGTGGTTTGATAAACAGGTGCTTCTCATCACATGTCCTTGAGTCACTTGTCACGCTCCTCCAACCATCCCCTGTTCTTTTGACTCCCTTGGACTCCACCTGTCTCAACTGCTGCTGTCCTGTGCTGCCTTTAACACCAGGTGGGCCAGGGAAGCATGCAAACAAGCAGGGGGAGTTTGGGAAGAAAGTGAGACTTGATGGCTCTGAATGGGGCCATGGGGTCTGCGCTGAGTGAAAGCCCAGGAGGAGACAACACATCTTGGGGTCTCCACACCAACCCTGGCACTGCCGGCATTGCTAAGAGGTCAGCCTGTGGGTCTCACCCCTGCAGGGCTGACGGTGGGTGGAGACTCACCTGGAGGAGCTGGGAAGGATCCAAGTCCCTTGACAAGGACTCAATGTGGCCCCGCTGTCCCTCCTGTGGACTGAACGCTGTGATTTGGGTCTGCATTTGTGATTCTGGGAGTTCTTCCTGCTCCTACAAGTCTATTTGCCTAAATAATCCAGCCCATTCAACTGTCTTCTTGCTCTAAGGCAGTGGAAACCACACCTCCCTGGGTCCCATCTGCAGGGGATGAACAGCCCCTCATCCCTCACCTGTGTCCCACCCTCCTGATGCTTTACTTCTCTGCCCTGTGCCCACCTCTTCCAGCTTGAGTGAGAGTCACGCCTCCCCAGTCAGGCCTCATGGCAGGAGCCAGGCACGGGTGTGAGAGACGGAGGAGGCCAGTCTAAGAGGGAGGCAGGAGCCAACCACAAGGGCCTGGACTTCCATGGAGAGGAGCATGGACTTCATCCCGTGAGCAGAGAGGACAGGTGGAGAGAGCACGACGGCTCTGTGCAGCCATACTTAGTGGATTCCACATCCAGGGCCGGGAATTTGGAGGTGGCCCTGGTGGGCCCAGGGAATTATGTGACCATGAGTTACCTGGGGGTCTATCACCTGTAGCACCCCCAGTGATTCCAGGGCCAACAGCCAACACATCTCCCCACCTTAGTGGATGGTGTTAGGTGCAGAGATACAGTGACTGCCCCGCTGGTCATCTTCCCTGGGCTCTGTCCAGTGGGGCCATTCTGACTTAGATTCCCCCACACCCTCTACTCTCCCTTAGCAAGTCCGGCCTCAGGGGCCACGCCAGCACGTTCCCCATGAACTGGATCAGGGGAACTCTGCTCATTTTCATGGACAGCCAAGGATACCTCAGGCCACCTTTGGGTGGAAGTGCCACAGGTGATCTGGACTCCTCTTCTGTTTGCCACATTCTTCAAATTATCCTTGATCATCACAAATTGCCCCTAAAGATAGAGGAAGAAGTTATTTTTTAGAAAGAGAGAAAGAAATAGGCAGAAGTGGCTCCTATAAAATCAGATCAAGTTTCCTTCTACACAATTAAACACAGGTGTTTAAAATGCTCTTTCCTACAAGGCACCAGCCCCTGTTAGAGATTATTTAGCAAGGAAGGGACTGGAAGTTTATGGGAATATAAGGAACAAAAGCAATCAGGGCTTCAGAGTCAGACAGACCTGAGTATGAGTCTCAGCCCAGCCATGTTGTTGGGCAAGTTTCATTCACCTCCCAAACCTCCGTTTCCTCATTTCTAAAGTGGGGATAGCACCTCTCACAGGTATACACGGAGGAATGTGGGTAAAACAGACTGTCCCTGGGGTGCTGTGAACATCCAAACAGGCTGATGCTGTTACAGACCAAATGAAGAATAAAGACACAACGGAGTTGTCTTCGGACAGACACCTCTTGCTTTTTTGTTTCTTTGAAAATTTCCTGACGGACTGCTTGAGCCACCTAGGTAATTTCTTATTCTGATAAAATAAAGCTTGGCCACACCCTTAAAAAATCCCCACCATCAAAGCAGGGAAGAAAAGACACATTGTGCTGAGCATAAAACTCACTTCTTACACAAGACCCTGGGATCCGGGGCGGTAAAGGGCAGCTGCTCACCCACGCCAGTGGTTTCTTCACCAAGGACTGGGTGAGAGGATCTCACTGTGCTCACTGTGTCCCCACAACAGCTGCAAAGGGGCATCATTCTCCCGCTGTACAGATGAGGAAACTGAGGTCCAGAGCAGTGATGTCACTTCAGTGACAGACTTTTACTGAGCACCTACTGCATGTGACCCAGCGGTGAATAAGACAAAGTCCCTGCTGTCATGGAGCTGGTATGCCGGGGAACGTGGATCATAAGAGATGAATATGTAAATGTGTCTGACAATGACCACTGCTAGGGAGTCAAATAAAGCTGGAAGTCTGGGGCCTGTTTGTCCTGAGGGAAATGCTTGTGTCCTGACACCATGAGGCTTCTCAGAGCTGCTTTCATCTGGGGAGATTCCTGGCATGAAGGACATTGTGTGGGAATAATGGATGCATAGAGAATCCTTTATTCATTCATTCCCCAGGTCGAGCCCTGGGTACAAATCAGTGAAACTAGACAGTTCCCTCCCACAATTCACACTCTAGCCAGGGCCTGAAGGCTGGAAGTCAGAGCAGATCAGCAAGGTGACCCCAGCTCTTGGCTTCCCTAAACCTTGGTCTCCTTGCCTGTGCTGCAGAGGTGAGAACAGCGAACCCCAGCATGGGTCATGTCAATACAGAAGCCACCACTCATTGACTGGGTGGCCCATTCTGGGAACACTGCTGAAAGCTCACACACCTCATCTCTGTCCAGCCCTCTGCACCACAAGGAACAGATGAGGAAACCGAGGCCAAGAGAGGTGACCTCAACTGTTCAAGGTCACAGGGTCAACAGGTGGCTTCAGGGTCAGAAGACTCCAGGTGTGTTCAGGCTCAGCCAGTCCCCAGCTGCATGACCTTGGCAAGACACTCACCTCAGGGGCCTCAGTTTCCTCATCAGCAAAGTGAAGATGACAGTGGTCTCTTCCTCACGTGGCTATTGGGAGGGTTAAGTGAGATGGCACGTGGGTGAACTGAGGGCTGTATCTGGCACAGAGTCACACAGCAATAGTGCCAGCAACCCGCCCTTGTGTGGTGCCTGCTGAAATCGATCCTGACGATCGCTCTCAAGTGGAACATGCTGTTAAAACCCTTTAACCAATGAGGAAACAGACCCGGGGGTAAAGGCATTCACTAAAGTAAGAATAGCAGGATTTTTTTCAACTTATTTGTGATTCCTGTTGATCCTGGGTTTGGTTTTTGTTTTTGTTTCTTTTTTTCTTTCTTTTCCTTTTTTTGCTTTTTGCTTTGCTTTCTTTTTCACTCACTTTCTTCTGTTTATTATATTGACCAAATATTGTCTATTACCTTTTTGGTTTTGAAGGTCTACATTTTGTTTTGCTCCATTTAATTGTTACCTTAAAATGAAATCACATATTTGAATTAAAACAGACTCATGCTAATAAATCTCTCTCCCTCTCCCTAACAACAGGACCTTAACTTTGATCTCCCCCTTCCAAATTTTACATATATATATATATTTGTTTATTTAATTTTTAGAAACAGGGTCTCTCTATGTTGTTCAGGCTGGCCTTGAACTCCTTGGCTCAAGCAATCCTCCCACCTCAGCCTCCCAAGTAGCTGGGACTACAGGTGTGTGCCACCATACCCAGCTTTCACTCCCATTTTAATGCTGGTTTTATATAGTGTTACGATTCTATCTTCTTTTTGTAACTCTTCCACTTAGTTCTTACTTTAATTGTTACTGGTTTTTCTTGTTTTATCTAGCTACCAAATAATTCCATTTTCCTTAAGCACATTAACCTTTCTGCAGACTGTTGCTGTTTTCTTCTTAGTCCTTCCTTTTAGGTTCAATGTCCTTCTTCTTGAACTGATCTTTTATCAGTTCCCTTAACAAGATCTCCTGAGCAGTAAACTCTCAGTTTGTATCTGAAAATACATTTTTTCTCTCTCATCAACTTTTAGTTGGTGGTGTAGCTGAAACTAGAATTACACTTCACTATTCTTCTTGGTACCGAAAACATTCCATTGTTTTCTGATCTCTATTGTTGCCACTGTGTAGTCTGCTGTCATCTCATTACGTGTCTTTCCTTCATTGTGATCCATCTTTCTATGGTTGCCTTTTTTTCCCTTTTTAATATAAATCTTTTTTTAAAAAATGCATAGCCAAATCTCCCTCATGCTCCACTCCAGTCACTAGTCCCTTCACCAAGGATAACAACTTTTAACACCATAGATTAGATTTGCTTGTTTTAGAAATTTTTATAAATATTGTATATTTTATTATTCAGATTTATATTTTGTAAATAAATGTAGTATATTCACATTTGCCTCTGAATTATTTTTCTTCTCAACATTATATTTGTAGTTGCAGTTCATCAATTCCCACTGAAATCATCATAGACATAGTTATTGGTAGATTCAGGTCTAGCTATGCATACAGTTTGGTTTAGCCTTCTTAAGATTCATAGGACTTATTGAATCCAAAATTCATCTTCTATAAATTCTGAAAAATTCCTGCTCCTTATTGATTTGAGTGTTTTCTCTTTCATTCTTTTTTTTTTTTTTTTTTTTTTGAGATGGAGTTTTGCTGCTGTTACCCAGGCTGGAGTGCAATGGCATGATCTCGGCTCACTGCAACCTCCACCTTCTAGGTTCAAGCAATTCTCCTGCCTCAGCCTCCTGAGTAGCTGGGACTGTAGGCATGCACCACCATGCCCAGCTAATTTTTGTATTCTTAGTAGAGTTGGGGTTTCACCTTGTTGACCAGGATGGTCTCGATCTCTTGACCTCATGATCCACCTGCCTTGGCCTCCCAAAGTGTTGGGATTATAGGCGTGAGCCACTGCACCTGGCTCATTCTTTTCTTATATTCTAGAGCTCCTATTTCATGTAGGGTGGATCATCTTATGCTAACCTAATTTCTCTTAGTTTTACTTTTGTATTTTACTCCAATTTGCTTCTCTGACCTGTACTCTGGAAAGTTTCCTTTTGTCTAAATTCATGTTCACAGTTTCCTTTTAGCTTTGTCAACTGAAGAATCACTAGGTTTATAAATTTGGAAAGAACAGCTTCATTTCTCATAAAGGGTTGTAGCCTACAGGCTGGCCATCCCACGCACTGAAAGGCAAAGCCTCTGGCAGAAGTCAAAAGCAAAAATTTTGAGGGAGGGAAGGATAAAACAGGAATGTTTGCTGAATGGGTTGGCCAAGTATACATATTTAATAAGCTATAGTAAGAGTCATGAATATTTATGGAAGGAGAAACATGTGCTCACACAACTGAACTTTATGCCTCTTTGTGTTTCTCGTGTTCAAAAATGCTAGCATGATCCAAGTGTGGAGTTTTCAGCCCTCTGATGTCAAAAGATGAAGCAGAAAACACAAAAACCTCATTGCACATCCTCTGTAGCCTGGCCAGAACCACTTCATGGTCAATGGCCTCTTATCAGGAAGGAATGCTGGTCAGTTGCTGTGTCAAAAGCCCAAAAGTGAGGGAAAGCATCAGGTGATTGGTTGAAATCGGCAGTGGCATGAGTCTTTCAAAAGGGTTGACTGCTTTTTAACCCTTAGGGAAGACAGACAAATGGCAATTAGCAAGGGAAAGGTACAACACAGTGTGCCCAGTCTCCTGTCCTCTTATGGCCAGGAACTCAGTTTTTAAGGTTTCTCTGGGGTTGTCTTGGTGAAGAGGAGATCTGTTTAGTCTGTCGGGGTGCTCAGGATTTTATTTTTGTTTCTCAGCTTTGCCTCTTACATTACTTTAATCACATATTCATTCACTGAGTTTTTATTCCAAAGATTATACATTTTATTTGTAGGAAAATATTTTGTTTCTCAATATTCCTACTCTTTTAAAATAATATCTGGTTTTATTCTTAGGATTTTGATTATTTCTTTTATGTCTTTATTTAAATGTACTTATCTTAGAATTTTCCTTGGTATATGGGAGGGGGTGTAAATTCTGGAGACTCCCAGGAATACCTAGAGGAAGAAAATGGGGACAAAAATGTTCCAACAGATATAGTTGGCCACAGGTGAGCACCAGACAAGTGGTTTTTTTGTTTTTGTTTTTTTTTTTTTGGATCAGCAGCCAGGAGAAAATGGACATCACCTTCAGGACCTAGGAAGCAATGCTTCACCCAACACTCAGTATCACATACCCTCATAAATGGATTCTGGAGATCCAGATAGAGTCCCAGAGAGGATACAGAGATGATCAAAGGCAGAGCCAACTGCTTCACAGGTTGGAGGGAAAAAGTATCAGCATTAATAGTAATAACCAATAAGCATTGTAGGTAACACTGATGAAGAGCTTGCTATGTGTCAGTCACTAAGTGTTTGATATATATCCATTTATTTCATCCTCAAACACAAGGAGAATACTAGGACATTGAAGCCAGAGCAGATGAATTCATTAGAGAAAAGGAGTTGGGGGATGGGGTGGAGGTGGCGAGATGTGGTAATCAGATGGTCAGAGTTCACATCTCTCTCCAGCTGGGCCCTCATCAGCTGTGTGTGTGGCCTTCAACCAGCAACTCTGTGTCTCTAAGCCTCAGTTTCCTCCTCTGTGAAGTGGGAAGATGGAATACACTCCCTGCAGACCCTTGGGCATGATACAGGCTGCAGAGATGAGAGTGTTCATTCTTCCCCTGAAGCTGCGGTCAAAACTAAAGCCCCCACCAGCCAGCTCCAGGCACATTCAGAGCTGGAGAAGCCCAGAGGAGGAGGATCGGCCCTTACTGAGAAAGGGGTGGCCAAGTCGGTTTCCGGAAATTGCCCTGGATTTTTGTAGGGCATGGAACACCCAGGGACCTGAAATCCTAGTGTTCTGGGGCTCATGCCCAATTTCTGGCAGGCAGCAGCTGGCACTGAGTGCCAACACAGAACCTCTGTCAGCGGAGGAGCTGAGTTCCTGCAGAGGAGACCCCCACACCCCAATGCAAGGATCTCTTTGATTACTCTTTAATGAAAAACACGTTTTCTTCCAAGCTGAAATTATATTGTCAGCAGTTAATTATCACTTGTTAAACAAGTGTGTGCCCGAATTGTGGGTTTAATTTCCATAAAGGTTTGCAAAAAACTCCTTTCCGTTATTTATGAGGGTTCTCTGAGAAAGAGACATTCGGTGTTAGGAATGGAGCTTTTTTAATACAGATTTTTTTAAATAAACAGGGTTTTTGGGGGGGCATGGAATCAGAGCTCCTTGTAAATAACAGGAAAACATTCAGTCTAGTTTCAACAAACAAAAATGAGGGGGGTGGGTGCTGGCTCCAGGGGTGTCCTAGGGAACGTAAGGGACCTGGGTCTGACTCAGCGTGGAACAGAGACCCAGGCAACCCCGACTATCCACTCGCTCATGGGTTTCATCTTGGATTCTCTCCACTTGTTTCATGCTTCCTTCTGCAGCCAGATTTTCTCGGCTTCTCTGCTCACCTTGCAGACCTGGCCCTCTCTACTCTCTTGAAATCACACTTCCTTGTGTTAAATGCCAGCCAAGGTGCTGGACCAGTCCTGGATTTGTGTCTTGGATTGGGTGCTAAGTTACTGGTACCCTGGGTAAGTCCTTAGCCTCACTTACCTGTTTCTGTCACCAGAGCCAACTCCTACCTTGTGTGTTAAAGGTCATCTTAGGAGTAGATGCTTCGCACAGCTCAAATCACACGGGCTCTGCAAGGAAGTGCAGCTGTGGCTGTTGTTGCTGTAGACTGGTTATTATGATGACAGCAGCAGCAGAAACAATAATTATACTGCCCCTCGATCAGATGGGGAGCTCGTTCCGGAGAGACGGGTGAACAGAAGATGTCACTGTCTGTTAGACCCTCACTGGATGGCCAAGAGACCCAGAGCAAGTGCTGTGTAATTCTAATCCAGAGCCACGAGCCTTGACTTCTTTGTAAGAAAGAAATCATGGTAGGGATAAACTAGATAATGGTGACTGGCATATAATAATTGTTTGAGAAATGCTGGTTTGCTTTCCTGAATGTCCTCTTGACTATGATAGGGTTTGGTAACTGTCCAATGAATAGGGAAATGATGAAGGATACATAAATGATATTTTGGATAAATGGAAATGTTATTTAATATAAAGTACCCAGCTCAGCAGCTGGAGCATACGCTGCTGTCAATAAGCATTATTATTATGACTATTAACTTTCTAAGGTTCAGTGCGAAGCCTGGGTTCAGGAAGGAGAGGGGAGACTGGGGATATGGGGCTGGAGAGAAGGAGTAAGGACAGCTGGGAGCAGTGGGGTGGGCCCCATGTCTGCCCGCTCCTCCCTCTGTCTCCACTCTAACTGACATTAATGGAATTCTAGTTTCTAATCCTTTCCTTTTGCAATTTGAAAAATGGTTTATTTGGTCCCTGCAAATGGAAGTACACTATTAGCTCTGCTGTGTTTTCCCCCTGCCTTAACATGGAGGATCTTCATAAAAATTATGTTGCAAAAAATGTTGTCTTCTAGTGAAGCAATAATAATAATAATGGTACCAAAATAAAGGCGTCATGTGAGGGTGAGGGGAAATCAGGGAGAGGAGAGGAGGTCTCAGTGCATGCTGGTGACTACAAGGAGAAGATGGGAATCATGTAGCCAAATTATTTTTAGCTACAAGTTAGTTCCATTCACTTCTTAATGGACCATCCTCACTCTCCCCTGTAGCAGGAAGGATTTTTATTATTATTATTTCCCCACCTGCCATAAGGCTCTAGGCCCCCAAAACCACTGTCCATGAAAATGGGGCTAATGCCAACAAAAACTCAAAGACTGTTTAGCGTGCAATCAGACGTGTTCAGAGGAACCTTCCACTTGGGCCCTGAGCAGAGATGCTGGTCTTGGGCATGTAAGGCACAGGACTAAATTTGTCCCAAATGCCCTGGGGCCGGGGGGAGATCAGGTCACAGTGACTCCCTCCTTTGGCCAGCAGAACTTCTGTGAGGGATGCCGTACATGAAATGCCAGTTCCCCCATCAAATTAGCAAGATTCCCAGCACTGGCAATGGTGTGGGGAGAAGGTGAGGCTTCCCAGCCTCACCTTGTCCTCCCTGGAACACTCTGGAGCAGCTGCACACATCTACAAGGGCAGGGCCAGGTGGGAATTTCAAGCCCACCCCCCTTAGCTGGGTGCAGCTGGACATCGCAGTGAGCTGAGTCAGGCCAGGCCAGGTCTATGCCCTCAGGTGAAACACTGGGGTATCCCTAGAACTAGCTTCCTCAGGCTGCCTTGGGGAACAATGACACAGCCCCTTGTTTAGGCAGTGTCTCCCCCACAGGACATGGCCAGGGCTGAAGTCGTTGTTTTCTCAGCAAATACTCACTGGGCGCCTACTGGGCATTTGCTGTCCCAGGCAGCAGGGAAAAGCCCAGAACCAAATAAGGCTTCTGTGTGGGGAGCTCAGATCTAGAAGGAGACAGATGTGGAGCATCAGATGGGGGATCGCAGGGTGCGGGAGAGCACTGGAGGGAAAGGAAGCAGGGAAGGGGGCAGGGGTTGCTGGCTGGCGGTCACACTTGTAAATCAGGGTTAGGGAGGGCTCTCAGAGAAGGTGACATTGAGGCAAGGATGAGAGGGGAACAGGGCAGACATGGGAGAAATTCCAGCTGATGCAAGGGCAGAGGCAGAGCCTGTAGCTAGGAACTGCAAGGGCCCCAGGAGCTGGAGGGGCTGGAGGGGAGTAGAAGAGGGGATGAGGTGGGCCAAGCGGGGAGGGGGCTGGAGACTCTGGGGGCCCAGGAGCACTGTCATCTTGGATGTGCCCAGTGAGGCAAGAGCCTGGGACTTCAGAAGCAGACCAGAGGCAGCTCAGCCCTGAGTGTCACAGGGTCATACTAGCTGCTGCTTGGAGAGTGAGTGGAGCCAGGGACCTGCCAGGAGGCTACTGCAGGGGTCCAAACATGATGACTGTGGGATCAGGGTGGGAGCCTGGAGACAGTGAGAAGATTTGGAATCTGGGTTTCAGATTGAACCAACAGGAATTCAGGGTTATTCACTCTCTCTAGATACATGAGGCATTATTCGTTTTTAAAACGTCGTACCGTTTTACTAAGTATCTCCTTATAGGAGAAAGATTCAAGAATAAAATCCATAGGAACGTTATTCTGGAGAGTTTTTTAAAAAGGAAATTATCCAGATTTTTTAAATGTGAGTTTACTTAAATAAATGTCCATTTAATCAAATGGACAATTTTCAAGAGTATATGATGAGATGGAAACTGGTCAGACTGGAGTGTCAAGTAAGAAATCTCCAAATCTGCATCTGCTCCATGAAGAGGACACAGCTAGGGTCACAAATGTCCACCGCTGCTCCTGGGTCCTCAGGAGAGTGACAGCTTCCCTTGCCTTCCCGTGAGGGTGCTCTGAGACTTGTATTGGTGAATGAAATGTGCATACAGGTAGTGAGCATCCCGTCTAGGTGGGAGCATTTAAGATCCAGTGCACATGTTCTCATGTCCTTTCTGCCCTACTGAAGTGACCGCAGAAGCACACAGAGACGCTGACATCCTCAGATGGTGGCGCCTCCATCAGCAACAGTCCTTGGGTGCCTTTGATGAGCCAAACCCTCCCTGCTGGCCACAGTGGACATGCAACAAGGGTGGGAAATCACCTTTGTTATTTTAGGGTGGGGTGGAGTTGCCAAATCTCATCCTAGCTTGTACTGACAATCTCTGTACTGCCAACTCTAAAATTGCATCTGCCACCTTGGCAATGTTGAGCCTCACAGGACCCCCAAGGCCTACTGGTGAGTTCCCGGGCTCCCACCAGGTATGCCCCTGCCCAACAGGCAAGTCTTCCAACCCAGCTAGCTCCCCTATCAGCCAGGCCAGCTGTGCTCCACCTGATCCTCACCTAATGGGCCTCAGCTCTCTGCCAACGTGCAGTTATTCAAACCAGTTACTTTCTTCTGCAGGCATCTCACCCTCTTGTTACTACAAAGCCTTTCTCCCAAGGCCCCCACTGGTCCTCTCTGCTCTTGAGTGCAGGTTTCACGGAGCCATACACGAAACGCAGCATCCTCCTCCCTCGGGCTGTGAGTGTGTGTGACTAATAAACTTATCAGTGGCATCTGGCCAGTGTCAGGTGTTGTGTATTTAGCCATTTCACACTGTTTAAGTAGTAGGATTTCCCCCGCATCAACAGGGTAAACAGGAAGTGCACAGAACACGGTCCCACCGTTGGGAAATCATTTATGAAAAGATACCTGAATATGAACGGAAAAAGAACGAGGAATAACACCAATACGTTCAGCAGCTACTGTCTTTGGGAAGCGGGATGCCAGTGATTTATACACTATTTTTTATGTATCCCGTGCTTTCCAAGTGTTTTACAGTAAGCGTGGATTATTATTTTAAAAGAAAACTCAATGTTATTAACAAGAAGACCTGGGCCCTAGTCGAGGCCGTCCTCGTCCCAGGCTGGCGGTTTTCTCTCCCTCATCTCAGGCTCCCAGTCTGCTTAGCATCGGTCCTGCCCAATTAGCCCTTTATTATAGATCATTTTGTCCTCTAATTGTCTGCCCTGCCTAATTTAGCACAGCCATATACTGTCTTGTCATCAAACATTTAATTTAGTGTCTCCTGGCCTCAGTTTCTTCATCTCTAAGTGCAGTGATGGCAGAAAAGGAGATTATTCAAGGCCCTTTTGTGCGACATTCCCTTGGAGCCTAGAATAATCAAAGCTAGCACGGGTTTAGCACTTGCTGTGTGCCAGGCACTCTGCTACGCACTTTCCATGCATTAATTCATTTAGTTATTTCAACAGCTCTAGGAAGGAGACTCTATTATTGCCCACTCCCTCCTCCATTTTAAAGATAAAGATATTTAAGTCTAGAGAGGTTTAGAAACTCGTCCAAGGTCGTACAGCTCAGAAGCGGTGGCGCTGGCCTTCGAACCTGGGCAATCTGCTCCTGGGTCCCTACTCTTCCTGCTCTGCTGAGAGTCAAGTCTTTCCTATGCCCAGGTCCTGCATCAGGGGCTTGATGCACAAAAATAAGGTGAGGTGTTTGCCGGCAAGCAGAATGACAATAGTAACAATGCCAGTTCATGCGCATCGGGGCTCACTGTATGGGCCACAGGCATATCAGTACATGGGACTGAGTAGATGCCACCACAGTCGCGTTGTGTGCCAGACCTTTCACTCACATTAGGTCGTGGGCTCCCTGGAGAATCCTAAGCAGCAGAGACTGCCACAGTTACTTACCATGGTATAGAAGAAGAGCCCAGGCCCTTCATTCTGCCCAGACTCCCACCTCCAAGAGTGTCCCAGAAGTGTCATTCAAACCCAGAAATCTGCCTCCACTTGCTTCATTTCATCCAATGCTTACAACACTTGACGTTGTCAGTATTGCTGTGCCCATTTCACAGAGGGGGAAAATGATGTGGCTCAGAGAGGTTAGGCAACTCCCCTGAGGTCTCACAGCCAATAAGGGGAGCCCTGGCTGGAAATCACAGTCACCCAAAGCCTATGGCCTAAGCAATGGACCACACTGCCTCTCAGCACTGGTATCAGGGCTTGGAGAACTTGAACGAGAACCCAGCCTCCCCCATCAGGGTGTAGAATCAAAATGCACCAACACCCTCCAGGGGAGACCCCCAGGACTTTACCTGCAGACACTGTCCTGAGAGCAAAGAGGAAAGAGAACATGATGGCTCTGAGTGGGAACGGGAGGCCAGAGCCTGGAACCCACACAGCCCGGGTGGGCTCCCTGCAATGCCCAGTGGCACAGAGCAGCCCTGCTCCAGAGGGTTGGTGCCTTCTGCCCACATGAACATGGAACCCGTTACTTCGTAACTTTATAACTAAGCCAGTACTGTGTGCTAGGCAGAACCCATCAGACATGTCTAGGGTGACAGGCGGCCTCCTCGGCTTGAGAGGCTGTAACTCACTGTAGATCCTAAATCCAGCTGGAGTTGATGGTTCACCATAATTGTTCTAGCTGCCATTGTCATGGCTGATAACATTATGTGACAGCCATAAGCTCACATTTAGATAGGGCCCCGGAGACGAGAGCAGCTGATGATGGTGTGGACGTGATCTCAAAGGGAAGTGGGAGGGCTCGGGCTGGAGGAGCGATCCTGCATTCTGGGGACAGGTCTCGGGCTGGAAAGGCGACCCTGCATTCTGGGGACAGGTCTCTTTTTTGTCTTATTTTATTTTTTTTGAGACAGAGTCTCACTCTGTCACCCGTACTGGAGTATAGTGTCATGATCATAGCTCACTACAGCCTCAGCCTCCCGGACTCAAGCAATCCTCCCACCTCAGCCTCCCAAACATATGGGACCACAGCTGCATACCACCGTGCCCAGCTAACTTTTATTATTATTATTGGCAGGTATCTTTCATAGATTCACTGACAGCTACACTCGCGGAAGGTGAGAGTTGGAACATGTTAAGTAAAGTAGTATAATGATATATTAATTTCATTGATAGTGATATGTTAATTTCATTGAAGATTTGGCACGCAAAGCTTAAGATCGTTGTCAAAATCATGGCGTAAGGATTACGGAGCAGTAGGACAGTCTCTTGTAAGAATGAGACACCACCTGACCCTTAGTACCTAAATGTCGCATGACCCTGGAACAGCACAACAGCATCTTGGGCACAGAGTTGGGGGTGGTGTGAGATGGGGCCATGGGGAGAGGCCTGGATTTTAGTCTTAGTTCTGCTGCTCGCTAGCTCTGGGACCACTGAGTACCCCATCTCAGGAGTGGGAGAACTGTGTCTTCCTTCATGGGGGCAGGGGAGTACCTGACGGCCTGATGGGGACCCCGCATGGCAGGGTGCTGCCATGTGCCTTGTTGTAAGTGATGGCTGCATATGCAGAGAGACAGAGAGACGATGACAGGGCTAAAAGGGCTCCTCCAAAACTTCCAGGCCTCTGTCTGCCCCTGGGAATCACTGTTAACGCAACCTGATGGCAGACCCCGTGCCGGCAGGACTGGGCAGTTTGGTTTCTGCTATATCCTCAGCACCTAGAACCAGGCTTGGCTCAGAATCAATGCACAATTAAAACTGCTGAATGGATGAACAAATGAATGAAGAGTAAATGAAGCTTAAGCGGCAGCAACTCCAGTGGCTGTAGCCTTGGATGAGAAGATGGGAGTTGAAATCTTCATGCTGGGATCACTGTGTGTCTGTTTTCCCAGTGGTGATGTCCAGGAGCAGCTGTTGCCCTCTAGCGTCTTCAGGATCCTTCCCAGGTCCCTCTCCACAAGGTCTGATGACGAGGCCTTCTCTCTGGGCAGCTGGGAGGGCCAAGAAGGCTAAGAAGGGTGGCAGTGGGTCAGGTCTGCTTGGGGCTGGTAGCAGTGACAGTGGAGACCTCACCAGCAGGGCTGGGCTGCAGGTTTTGGGTCCCACGTGGCCGGCCCCCAAGCTCACATTATGGTGCTGGCAAGGAGCCTCGAGCAGTTATTAAACGGGTATGCCTGTAGGGGTATAATTGTTAGAAATGGTTTTTGCATATTTTGATAAATTTATAAATGTGGAGTGTAATTATCCCTCATTAGCATATGTTTATGTTCTGCATAATTGTATCCTGTTTCACAAAGAATATGAGTTGCCAATTCAAGACCAAGACACGGTGTCACCAGCCTGCCTGTCATGCGTCCCCACCGATGACATGGAGTAGCATCTCAACAACCCTGAAACCATCTCCCACTAGACAGCTTTCTGTGCATGATCATTACATAAAATCTCAATTGCTTGAGCCACTATTGTTGGTTTCTGCTACTTCTTACCCAATGCATCCAAGAGGATGCAAGCACCTACTATGTGCCCAACTCGTGTCCTCATAATCCTTACCTGGCCAGGCCACTGCTATCTGTGCACATTCTCCTCTATTAGAGCCTGGACTTCTGCAGGGGACAGTTGTGTCTTGTCAGTGTCTGTTACCCCAGAGCTTCACATGGATCCCAACCCACAGCGAACCCCAATTACCAGAAGCTGAATAACATGAATACATGAATGAGCCAAGGAGTCAATTAATGATTAAATGACCATAATGGATGCGGATGCTTTGTAAAATATAACAGAAGCTTCTGGCAGGTTCATGAAGATGAATCATGAAAGAGGGTACAGGGTGGGAACCAGGGATCAAAAAAAATTAGTACTCACTGTCCCCCTCCTTCAGTGGGGAAGGAGGCACTGCCATCTTCCCAGATGTCCCTCCTGCTCCCGCAGATGCTGAGGCTGCAAAATCTCGCCGATCCCCCTGAGCCCTTTCTCTTGTTCCTGCTGGCCCTGGCAGTAAGCACCTTTCTCCCTTCCCTAAACAGACACTGAAAGAAAAGGCTTTGTGCTCTGTCATTTTCTCCCTAAAAAATAGTCATGAGAAACCAAATGGTCATCATTACACCAGCTGCAGTTCTTTGCTGCAATATTTTCTAAGAGATGGAGAACAGGGCACCAAGAGACGGAGCAGCAGAGAAAAGAGAGAACAGGCTTCAAAATTTCAGCTCCAGCTTTCACAGGCAGACTGGATTAAAGAGCCAAATCAAATGAATTTTGCCATCAGAGTGAGAGATCTGTCTTTCCCGAAATGCTTTACTTTGACAGTTGACTTCAAGAGATTTGACAGAATTCATTTTCTCAGCAAATAGGATCAAGGTAGGAAGTCAGACCCATTCCATCATGAGAATTCTGTTAACCGCGTCACGTAATTGTGGGTTATCCAGGGAGGGTAGCCAGTTTTGGCAAAATGGACGAGTGTGTTTGTTGTTCTTTTTCCCACCGATGTCTCACATTTCTGGCACCTGGAAAAGGCGGTGTGAGGGAGGACTCAGAGAGCCATGGCGAGCAGGGGCGTGGGAGCCAGTGGGAGACCCGAGCAGCCCTCATCCTCCCTGCTTCCCTGGGAGACATGAGGAGAACAGGGAGGGTTTGTGGAAACAGCAGCTTGACTCCTTTTAAAATACCTGTAAAGAGTTTACCAAACTGGACAAACATAAAATTTGGCCTTTCTTACTTACCTCCATTTCCTCCTGTAAAAATAACGGGCTTGATGACATTTGCTGCCCTGGGGGGCTGCAGGTCCAGAGCGCACCAGACACCAGGGCACACAGTGGGACCTCACAATGCAGCTGTTTCCTCCCTACCAGGCCCAGCCTACAGACGCCTGGGAGAGGGTCTGGGGCCATGTTATCCATGACTTGCAGAAATGTTTCTGAGATGGTCCCTGGTGCCAGGTTTCCTCCAACCACAGACATGCTATTTCTCCATTCTTGTCTTCAGAAATGACAAGAATGGGCCAGGCCTGGTGGCTCATGCCTGCAATCCTAGCACTTTGGGAGGCCAAGGTCAGGAGTTAAAGATCAGCATGGCCAACATGGTGAAACCTTATCTCTACTAAAAATACAAAAATTAGCCAGGCATGGTGGCTGGCGCTTGTAATCCCAGCTACTCCAGAGGCTGAGGCAGAAGAATCACTTGAACCCAGGAGGCAGAGGTTGCAGTGAGCTGAGATTGAGCCACTGCACTTCAGCCTGGGCGACAGAGCAAGACTCAGTCGCAAAGATAAAAAAAGAAAGAAATTACAAGAATGACACATAGTGCCTTCACCTCTAAAACCTTACGCCTGCAAATAAATGCCAGATCCACTGCCTTCCAACCCAGGGTGAGTGTGTGCACACGGGTGCGTGTGTGTGTGTGTCTGTGTGCTGGGGAAGGAACCTCACAATCTCCAAGGCCTGAAATGTGAGCTTCTGATCCTGCCTGCAAGAGATTTCCCCACAGCCCAAGGGACACGGGGGCAGGTGGAAAGAAGGCAAGACCTTCCTCCAACTTCCTCCTGCATGGCTCCTGGCTCCCATCTACTCCGTCTCACGTGTGGAACAAATGAGCTTTGTAATAAACCCTGTGCTTATCTGGCAAATCACACAACTGCAGCGCACCACAGATTTGTTAACGAAGGCATTAATTGTACATGTAAACATTCAAGTTATATCCCCATGTTTGTGACTCTGTTTTAACATTCCTTCATTTTTCACTTTTCTGGGAGCCACAAAACAGAGAAGGGGTCTGGGTTGCTCTGGGCTCTGTGAGGCTGGCATTGGGTGGACATGGCCCTTCAGGGCACAACAGGTGTGCCTGTGCCCACAGGTGTAGGTCCTTATAAATATGCCTTCGGACACACATGCTTAGGGTTCCATTTTGTTACCCTCCTGCCTATGTAAGGAAGGGAGGAAGGGAGGAAGGGAGGAAGGGAGGGAGGGAGGGAGGGAGGGAGGGAGGGAGGGAGGGAGGGAGGGAGGGAAGGACGTCTGGGCAAGGGGTGGTGAGGGGAAGGATATTTATCAAATGGTCACAACCTAAATTTCTCACTTGGTGATGCCCTGAGCCTGGAGGATCCTGAGCTGCAGGGTGACTTCAGAGCTGGACAGTGACCTTCTCCTTCCATCCTGGCCTCCCAAGCTCAGCCCTGCCCTTCCTGGGCAAATCCATCTGCAGCCTCATTCTAGCCTGTGGAGGTGCCAAGAGGGGTCAGAGCCCCTCCCAGGCATCTCTAGTCCCATTAAATGGGCGATTTACAAGCCTGACATGTAGACTTGTGTTCAGTGTGCCAGGATCAATGCCTCCCAGGCCTGCGATTATGCCCTGGAGCAGCTCTTTCCCCTTAGAGAGACTCGAGTGCTCTGCTCTCATCAATTACTGGTGCCACACATGACAGCCCTGCCCCGGCCTGTCACCTCAAACTGGGGACGTGGGGATGGGATGGGCACTGTGCCAGGGTAGACATGGGCTCCCTGGAGCTCCTCGCCCACATTCTCCCTCCTTGGGCTTACGGTTGAGAGCCCAACTGTGCAGCTGGATCTCCTGGGTTTGAACCAGCAAAGTATGACTGTAGACAAAACACTCGACCACTCTCTGCCCAGTCCCCTCATCTGCAAGTGGAGATGTGTTGGCTACTGCTCCTGTCACCAATGCCTTTTCCCCCCTCCTCCACTCCGGCTACCCTCACCCTCCTCATCACCCCACTTCTGCCCATACTCACTCCTGGATGCCTGCCCCTCCATCTCGATGTGCACAGCTCATGGAGGCTTCGGGGTGAGACCCCAGGGATGACTGCATTTCTCAGGGCCACCCAGAAACCTCAACAGCCTTCAAGGCCCACGAGGCTGTGTCCTCAGAGGGAGCAGCTTCATCCCCATGGCCTTTAGGGATAGATGTTCTGGCAGTTCCCTTACTGAGTTTCTCCGTGCTCACTGTCATCTGTCACACTTGAGTCACTGAGTATCCAGGATGCACCAGGCAGACAAGGAAGGAAAGGCAGGCTCTTGCTGCACATCTGCTGTGGGCCCCACCCCATCACCAGCACTATCCCCCTTAATCTGCTCACCGGCCCTGATGATAGCCCTCCTCCACAGCACAGAAGGGGAACCGAAGCTCATGGAAGATTGAGGTCTGTGTGCGGGAAGGCTCCTGTGAAAGCCTGGGTCTGCTGCTCTGCCTCAAAGCACACGCTTGCCCTGCTCCAGGTTACCAGGCCCAGAGTCTGTCCCCCAGCCTCCCTACAGCCATGATGCCTGGTGTCCCTGCTGGAGAGAGGCAGGCCCCGAGGTGGAGCCTGGGGCTCAGAGCCTTGGTCTCTAGCCTGAGGCACTGTTGGTGTCTGCCTGTGACTGTAGCTCCCGCTATGTCCCAATGCCAAGTCCTTCGAAGGGAAAGAAACATCTGCTGCCAGGTTTCTGGTGGCTCTGAAATCTCCCTCGTGCCATTCTCATGGGTACAGTCACTGAGAGCCTCATTTGAGAGGAGGATGGTGTAGGGTCCTCCACTCGTGTCTGTGGAGCCAAGACACCACACAGTGCCCCCCCAGCAGGAGGCCCTGGGTTCACACACCTGCTCTCTGGAGTTGAGGCTGAGCAGCCAGATCCCGTGCAGTATCCTGGGCAGCTTTGGGAGGCCTGTGGCCCGCTCTGCTGTGCTCTTGTGCCTGGCTATGGCTGCACTTTCTGACAGCAAGGGTCCACCAAGGGCCTTCAAGGCAAATGGCCACTTGCAGATAAAGCCGGTCTCTACCTTAGAGGGGAAGAGAGAGTGATTCAGCCATAAGTGTCACAGGATCTTGGTAAAGGAGCAAGCGGGCTGGACTCTGAAAGAATCAGCATTTGCTTTGTGCCTACTGTGTGCAGGCTCTGGGCCAGGTATTCAGCCCTCCCCCCAAAATCACAAGTGTCACCTCTGCAACCTCGTCCTGGCTGCACTGATCCCAGGGGATGTCTCCAGTTATTTGGTGACCATCTGGGCCCCCATGGAGCTGTGTGCTCTGGGCCGGGGATGTCATCTCTTTGTTCACGGCCATAGCCTCTGTAACGGTGCCCAACACAGCACAGGAGCTTAGTAAACACTGGTGGGAGGGTAAGGAGGGAGCAGTGCTGTTCAGAGAAGGGCAACTAAAAATCAAACAATGAAAAGAGGCAGGGCCGGGGCTCCGAGCCACAGCCTGGGGGACTTGGGGACTTGGGGACACGTTTGCAGCTATGAGCCTCTGAGACCGCATCAGGGACACAGATGATGCTCACTCTGTGAAGCCTCAGGTGGAACCTGAGCAACAGGAGTGACAGGAGGGACACTGTCTCACTGTGGCTCTCACTCAAAGCTGCCATCTGCAGAAGGATCTGACACTCTGACTACAGCCCTCCCCTGCCCCCCAACCATCCATGGCTCCCAGCATCAGCCTGACAAAGTCCAAACTCAGGTCCACTGTGATCTTGCCCCACCAGCCTTCCCTGTCCACCTCCCTCGACTTGTCCCCACAGTCCCCAGCCTTCAGGCCCAGCCAGACCACCCCTGTCACCCTCACCACCACTCTTTATGCTTCCCTGCCTTTGCCCTGCCGTCCTCTCCTAGAACTCCCTCCATACCTGCCCCTGGAACTGAAGCCCCCTCCCAGGCTCAGCTTGAGCATCACCTCCTCCAGGAGGCCTCCTCTGATTCCCCTGGGAGCCAACTTTGCTTATTCCTTCTCCGTTCCTGCAAACACCACTATGTCCATCTCCCAGAGCCAGTTCCAGTCTCCACTAGACCGTGAGCTACCCCAGGTGACAGGAAGTTTTATTCTTCCCTTCCTGACGCCTGGTGCATGGCCTGGCACATAGGAGGCCTCACAATGGGCTGGTGAGTGAATGAATGAATGACTATTACCTGCCTCCATCACTCAGGACCCACCGTATGCCAGGCACTGTGCTCAGTGTCTTACAGGCATCGTTTGGTTTAATACTCCTTGTAATCCCTTGTGCTATGACTATATATATGCCCATACTATAGATGGGAAAACTGAGGCCCAGGGAGGTGGGGTCACTCACCCAAGGCCATGCAGTGGATAAGCTGAGGCAGTGACACCCTTCCTACTCACCCCCTCTAATGCCTCTGGCTCCCCTCCTGAGCTGAACCCCAGCTCACCATCATGCCTTGGAAGTCCCTGATGACTCACACTGGGGACCCCAATAGCTGTTTTGGCTGCAAGTCAGGATCACAAAACTGCAGCCTCAGCTCCAGAGCAACAGAAAGACCCACCAGGAGCATGTGCCCAGGAGGGTCTCTGCGCTCAGGGAAACCCCTCCCAATCCCACTCACAGACCCCCATCCTCCCCATCATCAGTGGGGACCCCTACCAGGCCCACAAGGACACTGGTGTTTCCCTTCCCTTGGTCCCAGGAACATGATTTATCCATTATGGGGATGTGATCTGTAGCATCAGGGTCCTGTATGGATTAAGATGAGCAAGGGCCGAGGAGCCATTCAAACCCCAGAGATTCTGGGGAGGAGAGGAAAATCCTCAGACAAAAAGAGGAAGGAGTTAAGTGGAAATAGGGATACGCCAGGGAAAGTAATCCACTGCTCAGACATGAAAGAAATATGTTCAATTATATTTTACTGCGTTTCATTTTAATGTACGTGTCATATTTCAGTGCCTGCAAGCTACAGATTACCCGAAAAGAAAACACAGTGAAAGATGAGAGAATTAAAAACAGACAAAAAATGCTCCCCTAATTGGAATCCCTAAGAGAGAGAAACAAAAGCCAGACTTGAGACAAAAGAGGCTGCTTGGCACCAAGGCCCTCCCAGCACTGATGCCGGGCACCTGCGCCCACGCCGCCCAGAGCGTGCTTTCTTTCACTGGGTTGTCACAATCGGCTAGAGTCAAGGAAAGACTCAGGCCAGAGTCAAGAGGTCCATGCCATGGTCCTGAACCTGCCCCAGTGTGCTGCTGTGTGGCTTAGGGCAGGTCACAGCCCCTCTCTTGGCCTCACTCCTTAGGGCAGAAATGAGGTGCCTGGACCAGATGCCCCTGAAGAATACAGAGAGTGTAGAGCAAGAAGAAATCACACTGGACACAGCTCAGGGAAACGGAAACTCAGACGTCCCATGGAGGTTGTGATCTCCCCAACAGAGATAGCCTTTGGGAAATCACATGTGGAAGGGAGGGATGAATGGCTTTGGGGCCTTCCACCTCCCTGCCAGCACCTCTGACTCCCCCCCGGAGTCCAGCCCTTATGTGGTCTCTGTGCTCCTCACACTTCAAAACCACTGATGGGATAGACCCTGGAAAGCTACTCGCTCTCTGCAGCGTGAGGGGCTGAGGAGGAGGAGGACAGGTGCTCAGTTTCTTTTCAAGAAAGGGGGCACCACGTAGTCACTAAGAATCATACAGGAGAGAGGTGCATGTCAGGAGGAAGGGGCTTCCTGGAGCCCCTGGGTTCCTGGCCAGTGATTCTGCCCACCCTCAAGGCCAGAAAACCATATGCAGGCGGGGTGAAGGCGTGCGTGAGATGGTAAAGCTCACATCCTACTGCATGTGCATGTGCGTGTGTGTGTGTGTGTGTGTGTATGTGACTGTCAGTGAGCATGTGTGTGTGAATTTGTATGTGACTGTCAGTGTGCACGTGTGTGTGTGAACATGTGTGTGTGCGACTGTCAGTGTGCATGTGTGTGTATGTGAATGTGTATGTGTGACTCAGTGTGCATGTGTGTAAATGTGTGCGTATGTGTGAACGTGTGACTGTCAGTGTGCATGTGTGTGCATGTGTGAATGTGCATGTGACTGTCAGTGTGCATGTGTGTATGTGTGAATGTGTGTATGACTCAGTGTGCATGTGTAAGGGTGTATGTGTGAATATGTGTGAATGGGATGGGCGTGAGTGTGCATGTGAGCATGTATGTGTGAATGTGAGTGTGCATGTGTGTGAGTGGGAGGCATCTGATTGTGCATGTGAGCATGTGTGTATGCATGAGCACCTGAGTGTATGTTTGATGTGTAAGTGTGGGGGAGAATTGTATGTGTGTGTGTTTGTGTGTGTAAATGTGTGAGAGTGCATGTGTGACTGCATGTCTACATGCATCAGTGTGTGTGAATGTACATGTGTGAGCATATGTAGGTGTGTGTGCATGTGTGTCTGTGTGTGCATGTGTATGTGTATGCATATGTATGTGAATGTGTGTGTGCGCGCATGTGTGTGAGTACATAGGTGTGCCTGTGTGTGTGAATGTGTATATGTGTGTGTTATGAGTGTGTGTGTGTGTGTGCGTGCGTGTGACTGTGTGAGAGAGAGGGAGAACAATAGAGACAGAGAGACGGAGTCAGACCAGTGCCTCAGTGACAGTGCACAGAAAGCAGCAACTCAGACACATATTTTTTTCTTGAGATGGAGCCTCACTCTGTTGTCCAGGCTGGAGTGCAGTGGCGCAATCTTGGCTCACTGCAACCTCTGCCTCCTGGGTTCTTGCAATTCTCCTGCCTCAGCCTCCCAAGTAGCTGGGACTACAGGCGCATGCCACCACGCCCAACTAATTTTTTGTATTTTAGTAGAGACAGGGTTTCACCGTGTTGCCCAGGCCAGTCTTGAACTCCTGCATTTAGGCAATCCACCAGCCTCAGCCTCAACTCAGACACATTTTTTAGCCCTGGTCCGAGCAATGGACTTTCCTGAGCTGCCAAGAGCAGGAAGGAGGCTCCAGGCAGGACTTGCAGACACAGCCCTGAGCCGGGCAGGGAAGGGCCTGAGCCTGGCTGAGGGTCCACAGTGGAAACACACGAGCAACGGGCAAAACACAAAACCTTCCTGGAGGGTTCACACTGAAAGCCCCCCACAAACGGCAAACAGGAACTAACCCTGACTGAGCACTCACTGCGTGCCAGTCAGAAATGACTGAGTTAGGCATTATGACTGTCTCAGGGGAGGGAGGTGTCAGCAGGAGGCTCTGCCCTCCCCTGCCCGCTTCTGGCCTGGTGTGGCCTGCCTCACCCAGTGTCTCCAGGCACTGACCAAAGCCACTGACACTTACCCTGAGAGGAACAGCAGGGGTTGGACAAGACTGCCCTTAGGAGCCCCCAGACCCTGGCAGAAGTAGGCACACAGGGGCTCTCTGCTGATCTTCCCTGTCCACCGTCCCCCAAGGAAGTATCATTCTCTTTGCTAGTTCTGTCCCACAGACCCTGGCCGAGCGGCGGATGAAATAAGTACTCAGACACAGGTACGCAGTGTAAGAGCGGCTAGGGAGCTGCCTGGCTCTAGTGGCCAGAGAGGAGCCCCGAGAAGCTGGAGCTGCTTGCTTTTATTCAGTGCAGGCACAATGACGAAAACCTGAGCCAACATTTCCCTTTCAGGGAACATCATGTGCAGGGATGATCAAAGGTCAGCTCCTGGTCAACATAAGTAAACAAGCCTCTTTAAGATAAATTCCCCCACTCTCCCTTGTACTTACTCCTTGCCCTCTGCCTCGGGGTTATAGAACAGCTGCCTTCAGCTATTCTCTCCCAGAGCTCTGCAAAACCTTCCCACCTTTCAGAAGGTTTTTGTCCTTTCCCTGTAGCTTTTCCCACCACTCTGACCAATCCCCCACACCTCTCCATTTTACAAGTGAGGGAGCTGAGGCCGATAACAGGATGGGCAGTCCCTGAGGCTCGATTTCATCTTCATTGCAGGAGCCCTCGGCCACACCCAGCCTGGGGCTTCGTCTCCTGCCCCATTCATAGTAGCTATGCGGCTCCTAACAAGTAAATTGCACCTCAGTTTCCCTACCTGTAAAACAGAGATAGTAATGACACCTACACCACAGGGTGTGCAGGGGGGTTAAATGATTTAACACAGCGAAGGAGCAGCACAGGGCCTGGATCACAGGCAGTGTGGAGAAGAAGCTGCTGAGTCAAGAGCTCAGCCTCCCCTCTCCCACTCCAGGTCAGGTCTGCTCCTTTAGTTTCCTAGGGTTGCCCCTCCAGTAGGTGCAGGATGACACCTCCTGCTGGGCACACTCAGTGCCTCAGTAGACACCCCTCTCCACTGTCTGACTGATGATCTGGCAGACTTGGGAAGGGGCAGGTCTAGTAAGAACCCCAGGCTCCTCCCACCATACCCCAGGACAGGTCTCCTAAGATTCACCATGAATAATAAGACTTATTCTTTTGAAATGAAGACAGTAAAGCACTACATTTCAGAGAACTACAATTTCATCTGAAGGGAAAAGATAATAATGCTAGGTGTCATTTTTTAAAATTAAATCATGTTTTCTTTGTATTCTCCCAATCCCAGAAGCAGTCAACTGCCAAGACATGAACTTCAACAGAGCAAGGCATGAGTTAGGGAGATGGCCACCTGCACTGAGCCCAGGAGAGGCAGGCATGGGAGAGGAAGGAGGGTGAGCTCGCTCCAGGGTGACCTGTATCTCCTCTGGGGCCTCAGCTCTGCTTCTGTGTGTTCACCAACCCAGGGGCTCCAGGGCCCAGTGTTTGCACGCCTGGACTTTGGGGGCACCCAGCCATCCAGAGCACCAGTCCCAGCCCTGCTACTGACTAGCCAGGGTAGCATGGGCATGAGATTAACCCCTCTGAGCCTCACTTATTCATCTTTAAAAGGCACAGCGTGATAGCGCCCACCTCACAATGTCCTTAAAAGGATTAAATGAGATAATGCCTGCAAAGCTCTGAGCCAGGGCCTGGCATACAGTGAACACCCAAAATATTAGCTATTAATTCTGAATTTTCTTCAGATAGTTTTTGCATTTTCATGTTTCTATAAAATGGAATGTAAAGAGGATGAAAAGACAACCCACATATTGAGAAAAAATATTTGCAATAGACGTATTTCATAAATGTTATTCAAAATATACAGAAAATGTTGGGCACAGTGGCTCATGTCTGTAATCCCAACACTTTGGGAGACCGAGGCAGTCTGATCACTTGAGCCCAGGAGTTCGAGATCAGCTTGGGCAACTGACAAAACTCCTTCTCTACAAAAAATACAAAAATTAGCTGGGCATGGTGGTGCATGCCTATCGTTCCAGCTACTTTGGAGGCTGAGGTGGGAGGATTGCTTGAGCTCAGGAGGTCAAGGCTGCAGTGAGCCATGAGCCTGCCACTGCACCCCAGTCTGGGTGAAAGAGCAAGACTGTCTCAAAAAAAAAATCTTAATCATGAGTCTCTTAAGCCTTATTGTTACTTCCTCAAACTGTTGACAGATATACATAATACAATATACATAATACATAACCTACTGACATTGAAAAGGACACTGATTTGTTTCTGAATCATGAAATTTTACTGATTGTCTTGTACATAAAACTTTTTAACCTGTATGTGTCATTGTAGCCAATGATTATAAATTCAATATTCTACCCTCCAATGAAAACGGGCAACTCTGATGCAGAGTTCCCTCCCTTCTCCTAAACTTTTTGATAAAGGCATTCCAACCTGCAGCAGACTTGGGAACACATCCAGCTTTGTCGGTGTGTCTTCCTGGGTTGATCCTCAAATGTGGTTTCAAATAAACATTTGTGAAGTTATTTCTGCCACCACGTCTTAATTTTGGTCTACATCTTAAAGCTCAACAGTAAGAAAACAAATAGACCATTTAAAAAATTGGCCAAAGACCTTCACAGACACCTGCCAAAGAAGATAAAGATGGCAAATGATCACATGAAAAGATGCGCCCTATCATAGGTCATCAAGGAAATGCAAATGAAGACAATGAACTACCACCATACATTTATTAGAATGGCCAAAATCCGAGGCATGGACAACACCAAATCCTGGAGAGGAAGTGAAGCCAAAGGATCTCTCATTAATTTCTGGTGGGAATGCAAAATGGTACAGCCACTTTGGAAGGCAGTTTGGCAGTTTCTCTCTGAACTAAACCTACGCTTACCATCTAGTAATCACGCTCCTTGGTATTTATTTACTCAAAAGAGTAGAAGACTTGGGTCCACACAAACACCTGCACATGAATGTTGATAACAGCTTTTCTTGTGATTGCTGAAACTTGGAAGCAACTGAGACAGCCTTCGGTAGGTGAATGGCTAAATAAACTGGTATATCTGATACAGGAGCTAAAAAGAAATTATTTAGATGGTTGGTGAGGGTAAAGGAGTCCTTGGTAAGGTTTTTCTTTTAATAAAAAGTGGCCCCCAAATCATTTCTTTCTTTTAATTGCATTTTAGGTTTTGGGGTACATGGGAAGAGCATGTAAGATGGGTGTGTAGGTACACACATGGCAGTGTGGTTTGCTGCCTTCCTCCCCATCACCTGTATGTGACATTTCTCCCCATGTTAGCCCTTTCCAAAAAGCAGCCTGAAAAATCAAGCTGCAAGCATAGATGAGCAAGCTGGAAGCCTGCATAGGTGAATGCCAGCAGTTGTTCCAATAGAAAAGGGATGCCTGGAAGTCAAATATATTTTACATGGAGGCTCCCTCTTCCTTTTCTTTGTTGCCATGTGTGTGAAGAAAAGCAGGCACCGTGGCACCAGCCAGGTAGAAACTCCATTTGCATAATAAAAGATTAGGGTGGGATGGCCAGCCTCCTCACAAGCTATGTAAATGATGCACCTGCTCCAACCAATCCACTGCACCCTATGTAAATCAGACACCACCTCCTCAAGCTCATCTATAAAACCAAGCACATCTCGCCTCAAGCCCAGAAATCCATTCGGGATCCCTTCCTCTGCACAAGGAAGCACTCTTCTTTCTTTCACCTATTAAACTGTCAGCTCTAAAACCCATTCCTTGTGTGTCCATATATTCGATTTCCTTGGCATGAGACAACAAACCTTGGGTATTTCCTGAGACAAATGACATCATATCACATCTAGACAATGGAATATTATTCAGCACTAAAGATAGGAGCTATCATGCCATGAAAAGACATGGTGGAAACTTAAATGCATGATATTAAGTGGAGGAAGCCAATCTGTAAAGGTTACATACTATATGATTCCAACTATATGACATTCTAGATAAAGCAAACTATGGAGACAGACAGTAAAAAGATCAGAGATTTGCAGGAGTTGAGGTGCAAGGAAAGGTGAATAAGTGGAGCACAGAAGATCTTTAGGACAGTGAAACTATTCTGTATGATAATGCCAGGGTGGATGCCTGTCATTATGCATTTGTCTAAACTTATAGAATGTACAATATCTGGAGTGAACCCTAAGGTAAATCATAGACTTTGGCTTATAATGATGTGTCAATGTAAGTTCATCAGTTGTAACAAATCTATTTCTCCAGTGTGGGATTTTGATAATCTGGGAAGCTGTGCATGTCAGGGGAGGGAATATATGGGATATCTCTGTCCCTTCTGCTTAATTTTGCTGTGAACCTAAAACTGCTTTAAAAGAAATAAAGTCTATTTTTTAGAAAGAGTGGAATGTGTCTTACAATTGAAAAAATATCTTGTTCACCAAAAACCTATTACTAAATTAATGATAGACCTTTAAATCTCTCATTCACCAAAAACTATTACTAAACTGATGATGAACCTTTAAAAATCCACAGTATCTGAGAGGTGAGGATGTGCTATATTATTCACACGAAAAAATCCATTCCTTGTTAATGGCCCACAAGTAGACACATACTTGTAGGAGCAAATTTCAAAGCCAACAACTAATGGAGAATTGAAGATGTCCACTTTGTTCAGTCCTGGAAAAGGAAAGAGAGATCTGCCCTGTCCTTTCATGGCAGCCAGGAAACCCAGGTTGCCAGACTTCCACTTCCTGTCAGGGTGGACTCCCAGGTTCTAGATTTCTCCTTCAGACCTTGTTACAAAATAAATGAAGCAACAGTTTTCAATTCACTAAACTTCAGGCCTGAGAGATAGGAATGTGATGAGGTCAGCCCATGGCTGCTCAGGCTTGAGGGTTTCACAGCATGAGAAAGGAGAACCAGGCAGAGCCAGCAGATACCTGAATTAAGGAGATGAAGCTGAAATTTTGACACAATAAGGCAGCTAGAATTCATAGCACAGAACGCTGGAGAGGAGAGGAAAGAACTGCACAGAGGAAGAGCTCTGGGATTCTGCAGAGGACCCTCAGTGAGTATTTCACTGAGCACTAATCCGCATACATGTGCGAAGAAAAGAGCTCAGACTGGGAAAGAATACTTCAAGAGGATTGGAGGAAACAGTGCTCAGTGTTTGCACTGGACTGGGACGGAGCTGGTCCTATTATCTAGACTGGAAAATATTTCTAATTCACTGAGCATTAAGTAGAGTGCTCAGAAGAATCTTGCCTTGGGAGTGGGGAAAATTAGCTCTGGGCTGAATGCTGCTCTGGTCCCACCTAACAACTCTTAAAAGAAAAACCCAAAGGGCTTATACTGTTTCCAGGCAACTTAATTAGGTCCCAGAACAAAGCTCAGGAATGCTTATAAGGACACAAAAACATTCACCACCTAAGGAGGGTAAAATTGAAAATATCTGGCATCTCATTAAAGATTGCCAGGCATACAAAGCAGCAAAATATGACCCATAATGAGGAGAAAAATCAATCAATTATAACCAACCCTAAACTGACAGAGATGTTAGAATTTGCAGACAAGGACATTAAAACTACTCTTAACACTGGGTTCTATATGTTCAAAAAGTTCTGTAGAGACATAAAAAATATCATTTAAAGAGCCAAACAAGGCCAGGCATGGTGGCTTACATCTGTAATTTCAGCACTTTGGGAGGCTGAGGTGGGTAGATCACCTGAGGTCAGGAGTTCAAGACCAGCCTGACCAATGTGGTGAAACCTCATCTCTATAAAAATACAAAAATTAGCCCAGTGTGGTGGCACGTGCCTGTAGTACCAGCTCCTCAGGAGGCTGAGGCAGGAGAATCACTTAAACCCAGGAGCAGAGATTTCAGTGAGCTGAGATTCTGCCACTGCACTCCAGCCTGGGAAACAGAGCAAGACTCCATCTCAAAAAAAAAAAAAAAAAAAAGAGCCATATAAAAATTCAAGAAATGAAAACTACAGTTTTTGAGATGAAAAGTATACTGTGTTGGAGAAAAGATTAGTAAGCATGAACACATGGCAATAGAAACTATTCAAAATGAAATACAGAGAGGAAAAAAGAATTTTGTAAAACTGTAAAAAGCATCTGTGAGCTATGAAACAACTTCAAGCAGGTTGATGTACTGGTAGTTCAACTCCTCAAAGAGGAAAGAGAAAGTGGGTAGAACAGAAAAAATACTTCAAGAAATAATAGCAGAAAATTTTCTAAATCTGGCAAAATCTGTAAACCCAGAGATTGAAGAATCTCAACAAATTCCCAACACAAAGAAAGTGGATAAAAAGCACATCATACTCCAATTTCTTAAAGCCATGATAAAAAGCGGATATTAAAAGCCAACAGAGAAAAAAAAATTTAAGTACAAAGGAACAAAGATAACAATGGCAAAGTATTTCTTTTTAGAAACAATAAAAGCAAGAGGAAAGAGAGGCAACATTCTTAATGTATTGAAAGAGAAATATCTGTGAACCTATAATTCTATAACCAGTAAAAATATCTTTCAGAAATGAAGGTAAAATAAAAACTTTTTTCAGACATATAAAAATCCTCAATACAGAAATGTTAAACACCATCCTTCAGGCAGAAGGAAAATTATATCAGGTATCTACACACACACAAAAATGAAGAACACCAGATTTGTAAGATCTTTTCTTATTTTTTTGAAAGATAATTCACACATACACAAACAAACAACTGATGAACATATAACTTTATATCCAGTGAAAATTTCTTTGAAAACATAATACTATTGACAATAGCCCCCAAGAAAAATGCAATTCTTAGGTATCAATCTAATAAAGGATGCATAGTACTTACATGCTAGAAACTACAAAATGCTGTTGAAAGAAATTTTTTAAGTCTTTAATAAATAAAAAGAAATACCATGCTCATAGACTGGAAGATATCCCCAAGTGATACAAGGCAATAGCAACCAAATGTAAAGGGAAAATTGTTTGCATATATAAAGAAGTTGGTTCTAAAATTTATATGAAAAGGGAAAGGAACTAGTATAGATAAACGATTTTGGAAAGAAAAAACGAAGTTGGAGGAAGCAAATCTTGATTTTCAGACTTATTATAAAGCTACAGTAATTAAGACAATGTGATGCTGGCAAAATGACAGACATATTAAATCAATGGAACAGGGTAGATAACTCAGAAATAAACTCATACAAATACAACCACTTGATCTTTGGCCAAGATACAAAGCAAATCAATGGAGAAAGGAGAGTATTTTCAAAAAATTGTATTATGAAACTTAGTTATCCATAAACAATCAAACAAAATAAACCTTGACCTCGACTTCACATTTCATACAAGACTAGCTCAAAATAAATTATCGATGAAGATAGAAAACATAAAACTATATGATTTTTAGAATATAATATCAGGGTCTTAGCAAATTCTTCACTACCAAAAGCACAGTCCACAAAATTAAAAAATTATAGATTGGATGTCATCAAAATTTAAAACTTTTGTTCTGCCAAAGATTATCAAGACAATGAAGATAAGCTATGGAGTGGAAGAAAATATTTGCAAACAACATATACAATGAATCATTTGTATGCAGACTATTTAAGGAACTCTCAAAACTCAACAATAAGAAAAGAAAACAATTTAAATATGGGAAAAGATATCTAAAGAAGGATAGACACACAATGGAATAGACTGGAGAACTCAGAAATAGACCTACAAAAATATGACCAACTGATTTTTGACAAGGGTACAAAAGTAATTCAATGGAGAAAAATAGCCCTTTCAACAAATGTTGTTGGAACAATTGAACATTCAAGGGCCAAAAAAAAAAGAACTTCATGCTAAGTCTCATACATTATACAAAATTAACTGAAAATGGTTCATGGATGTAAGTGTAAAATGCAAAACTATATAAGTTTTAGAACATAGCATAGGGGGAAAAATCCTCACAATCTAGGAGTAGGCAGAGTTCTCAGACTTGAAACCAAAAGTATAATACATAAAGGAAAATTTTGATAAATTGAATTTCATCAAAATTAAAAACGCTTGTTCTTCGAAACACTTCATTAAAAGGATGAAAAGACAAGCCACAGAGTAGGAGAAAATATTTGCAAATCACATATTCAACAAAGGACTAGTGTCTGGAATATATAGAGAACTCTCAGAACTCTACAGTTAAATAAACAAACAATTCAATTAGAAAACGGGCAAAAGATATGAAGAGATGTTTTATGAAACAGCATAGACAGATGGCAAATTAGCACATGGAAAGATGCTCAACATGACTCACTATGAGAGAAATACGAATTAAAACCACAGTTAGATTCTACTACATGCCCATTAGCATGGCTGAAATAAAATATCAAATGCTAGCAAGGAAATAGATCATCTAGAACTTTTATAAATTGTTGGTGAGAATGCAAAATAATTCAACCACTCTGGAAAACGATTTGACAAGCTAAACGTATTCTTGCCATATGACCCAGAAATCCCATATCTAGGATAGACAAATGCAAAATTACAGTGAGACCTTTCAATACCCTTCTCTCAATTACCGATAAGTAAATAGCTAACAAGTCAGTAAGCATATAGAACACTTGAACAACACTATTAACCAACCTGACCTAAACTGACATTTCAACTAACAACAGCAGATTGTACATTTTCAAGTGGATATAGAACATTATATAATATTGATCAGACTTTGGGCTGTAAAACAAGCCTCAATAAATGTAAAAGGATTCAAGATATATAAAATATATTCTCTGGTCTCCATGCAAATAAAATTCAATAACAGAAAGATATCTGAGAAAGTCCCCCAAATATTTAGAAATTAAAATAACACATTGTAAGAAACTCATGAGTTGAAGAAGGAATCAATAGAGAAATTTAAAAGTATTTTGAAATGAATGAAAATGAAAACACAACATAACAAAATTATGGGAATGTTTCTTAGGGGGAAACTTATAGTATTAAACATCTGTACTTGAAAAGGAGGTTTCAAATTAATGACTTTAGATCCCATTTTAAGAAACTAAGGGGGAAAAGACCTATTAAACCCAAACTCAGAAGAACAAAGGAAGGAGTAAAGGACAGAGCAGAAACCTACAAAACGGAAGTCAGAACATTGATACAGGAAATCAATAAAACCAAAAACCGATTTTTCAAGAAAGTCAATAAAATTGATTAACCTCTAGACAGGCAGTTTATAAATGAGAGATAGCAAGAGAGTGGGGAAGGAGATGAAAATTACTAACATCAAATTGAGAAACATGACATAGTAAAGATTCTGAATATACAAAAATGATAATGAGGGGATAATCATGGACAACTTTATGCAAATAAATTGGGCAACTGAGATGAAATAAAAAACCCCCCTCATAGACACAAGCTACCAAAGTCCAATCAAGAAGTAGACATTGTAGATATTTTTAATTGAATTTCTAATTAAAAGCTTCTCCATACCAAAAAACTCCAGTCCCAACAGCTTCACTAGGGAACTTAACTGATTATTTAAGGAAGAAATAATGCCAAGCATATACAAACTTTTCCAGAAGTTAAAAGAGAAGGAGACACTTCCTCACTCATTCTATAGGGCCAACATCAACCTGATAACAAGACCAGGCAAGACATTTACAGAAAGAGTACCCACAGAACGATATCTGTTGTGAACATAAACGCAAAATTTCATAACAAAAGTTTAACAAGCCAAATCTAACAATAATAAAAGGGTAACACATTATGGTCAAGTGAAGTTTATTCTAGGTTAGTTTAATATTTCAAAATCAAACTACATAATTCACATTAAGAAACTGAAAAAGAAAACTATATGATCATCACAATAAATGTCAATTTTTTAAAAATAAAATTCAATATTAATTAGAAAAATGGGGAGAAATGCCAGATATAGGTGAAAGGGAGGAAGGCAGCAAATCACACTGCCACGTGTGTACCTATGCAACTATCTTGCATGTTCTTCACATGTATCCCAAAACCTAAAAGGCAATTAAAAAAAAGTAGAAAAATGATCAGCAAACTAGGAGCTTCCCCAACTTGACAAAGCGCATTTATGAAATACCTATAGCTAATATTATTCTTCAGAGTAAAATAGTATAAGATCAGGAACAAGAGAAATGTGCCTGCTCTCACCACATCTATGCAAATTTGTAGTGGTCTAGGTAAGAAATAAGGCAAGAAAAAGAAACAGAGGCTCGGATTGCAAAGGAAAACATAAAAACTGCTTTTATTCCTAGATGGTATAATTGCCTTGTAGAAAATCTAACAGGCTGTACAGAAGAAGCAACTAGAATGAATAATTGAGTTTAGTAAGGTTGCAAAGTAAACGATCAATATATGAAAATTATTTTTATATGCTAGCAATGAAAGCCAAGAGTTAAAATTTAAAACACTATGTACAACACTATCAAAAATATAAAATAGGAGTAAATCTGTCAACAGGTGTGCTAAAGTTGAACACTGAAAACTACAAAACATTGCTGAGAAATTGAGGAGGATCTGACCGATGCAGAGAGGCAACATACTCTTCTTGGGAGATTCCATATTGTAAATATTTCAATTTTTCCCCAAACTGATCAGTAAATTCAATTAAATCACATGCAAAATCCCCACAGTCTTTTTATTTTTCAATGGAAATTGACAAATGGATTCTAAAACTCCTATGGATATGCTATGGGCCTAGATGGCCAAAAAGAAGAAAAAATTAGAGGTCTAACACTATCTGATTCCAAGACTGACTGTAAAACTTCAGTAATTAAGTTAGTGTGATGTTGGTGGAAAGACAGTCAAACTGAGCAATGGAACAGAATAGTTTAGAAATAGACCCACACATAGAGACAACTTATTTTCTATAAAGGTGCAAAGACAATTCACTGGGAAAAAAATAGTCTTTTCAACAATTATGCTGAAGCAATTGGATGTATATGTGCAAAAATATGAATCTTGGCCAGGCACTTTGGCTCACACATGTAATCCCAGCACTTTTAGAGGTTGAGGTGGGAGGATCTCTTGAGCCCAGGTGTTCAAGACCAGCCTGGGCAACATAGCAAAATCCTGTATGTACAAAAAAACACACACAAAAATTAGCTCGGCCTGGTGACACGCAACTGTAGTCCCAGCTACTTGGTAGGCAGAGGTGGGAGGATCACCTGAGCCCAGGAGGTCAAGGCTGCAGTGAGCCATGATCATGCCACTGTACTCCAACCTGCATGACAGAATGACATCCCGTCAAAAAAATAATGAAAACAATCTTGATTTATACTTCCAACCATATACAAAACTTAAGTCCAGATTTATCATAGGTCAAATTCAAAACCTAAAACCATAAAAGTTCTAGAAAAAAAATGAGAAAATATGTGTGACCTTGAGTTATGCAAATATTTGTTAGATGCAACACCAAGAGTACATCCATACAAGAAGAAATTAACAAACTGGACTCCACCAAAATTTAAAAATTCTACTCTTCAAAACAAAAACAGACAGAGAAAAGCCACAGATTGGGAGAAAATATTCACAAACCATAGATTTAATAAAGGCTTTGTATCATAATATATACAAATTTTGAAAACTCAATAAGAATAGCAACTCAATAAAAAGTGGCCAAAGATTTAAACAGAAACTTTGCTAAAAAATACCACAAAGAAGACAAGTAGGTGAAAAGACATTCTTTGTCATTAGACATTAGGTCAAGTTACCATAACCAAGTGTTGGTGAGGATATAGAGGAACTAAAACTTTTTTCTGAGACGGAATCTCACTCTGTCACCCAGGCTGGAGTGCAATGACACGATCTTGGCTCACTGCAACCTCTGCCTCCTGGGTTTAAGCAATTTAGAACCTGTCTCAGCCACCCAAGTAGCTGGGATTACAGGTTCATGCCACCACACCCGGCTAAATTTTGCATTTTTTTTTTTTTAGCCACCACACCTGGCTAATTTTTGTTTTTTGTTTTGTCTTGTCTTGTTTTGTTCTTAGCAGAGACAGAGTTTCACCATGTTGGTCAGGACGGTCTCGAACTCCTGACCTCATGATCTGTCCACCTCAGCCTCCCAAAGTGCTGGGATTACAGGCGTGAGCCACCGTGCCTGGCAGGAACTAAAACACACTCGTGCCATATACTGCATTTGAAGTCGCCACATATGTTAGTGTCTTAAAAACCTAAAAAACATGCACCTGCCATATGATCCAGTCATTGCAGTCTTTGGTACTTGTCCCAAAGAAAGGAACGCACTTTCTACACAAAGGCTTGTACACAAATGTTCATAGCAGTTTTATTCGTAAAAACCCTGAATTGGAAACAACTCAAATGCCCATTAACAAGTGAATGGATACACAAATTATTACACATCCATACACTGGAATACCACTCAACATTAAAAAAAAAGTGAGCCAATGAGATACACAACAACATAAATACATTTCAACATAATTATGCTGTGTGAAGGAAGTCAGTCTAAATAAAAAGAGCGGACACTGCTTGATTACATTTATGTCAAACTCTAGAAAATGAATCTAGTCTACAGTACAACGAACAGAACAGCAGAGGGCAGTTGCTTGGAGTGGGTTGGGGGTATTGCCAAGGGGTACAAGGAAAGTTTGGGGTGATGGATTTGTTCACTATCTTAATCATGGGATAGTTTCATGGAGGTTTATGTATGTCAAACATCAAATTGAATATTTTAAATACAGCAGGTCATCGTATATCAGTTATACTTCAATCGAGCGGTTAAAATATACCATACAATTTAAAGGGGGAGAAGTTAACTCCAGCCATCAGCTGCCTTTAACAAGTCAGTTCTGCCGAACGCTGCGCCCCTGTGCCACCCTGGCTTGGGCTCCTGAGTCTGGCATGTTGGCCACTACTTGCTATGTGTTGTGGACAAGTGTACCCCGCCTCCTCCAGGTCTCATTCCAGGAAAGTCATTTCAAATTCCACAGGTGTGATTATGGAGCAGGGCAGGGGAAATGAGCAAAGCCCTCAGAGCACAAGACAGGCCAAGTCGGGGCGCAAGAGCCTCAGTAACAGCAAGAGGTGGGTGACAAGTGTCATCTTACTGCTCACTCATGCCCTATGATTTAATATGGTTTTGACATTTCTGCAGCTGAGTGGCAGCGAGAGCTGCAGCTGCATGAAATCAGGCGGATAAAAGTCAGAGCAAAAGGCCTCAAACCCTGGATCCCTGTCATTTTGCCACCAGCTCTGCCAGAGTCCAGCTGGCACAGTACTGGAGAGTAAGAACAGAAACAGAGAGAGAGAGGGAGAGAGAGAGAGAGAGAGAGAGAGAGAGAGAGAGAGAGAGAGAGAGAGAGAGAGAGAGAGAGAGAGAGAGAGAGAGAGAGAGAGAGATTGGAAATCCCAAGAAACTACTCTTCCTTGAAGGGAGTCCACTGCTGTTTTTTTGGCAGGTGGCACATCAGGGAGAATCCACCCAGCTGCACAGAGGAGACCCCAGGCTGCTGGCAGTGGAGTCAGGGGGCTGCAGGCCCATGCACTGAGCACCTACTATGTGCCAGGCCAGGCCAGGCTGCAGGGACGCTGCAATGACCAAGACAGGTGAGGCCCCTGCCCCCCGGACAATCATCCTGATAATAATGATAATAAAGTAACAGCCCCTGTGCCTGGCACTGAGCTAGGTGCTCTACTCTAGTGGTTTCCATCCAGGGGTCATGCGGCCCCCAGAGGAAATTTTTGAAGTGTCTGAAGACATTTGCAGTTGTCATATCCAGGGGTGGGGGGTGCTACCGACATCTGGTGGATACAGGACCAGGATGCTGTTAATCACCCTATGATATACAGGACAGTCCCCACAATGAGGAATTATCTGACCCAAATACGTCGGTAGTGCCAAGGCTGAGGACCCCTCTCCACTCTCACTTCTCACTTAACATTCACAACACAACGGAGGCCCGAGTCACCTACCATGACACACCTGTGGAAAGGCAGATTAGGACTTGAACCAGGTCTGGCTATGCCCAGAGTCTATACTCTGACCCAGAGCATGACGCAGCACCTGTAGCTGTGCCATGCTGTGGGTCAGAGTATTCACAATTCAGAATACTCTGGGAACCCAGGGTTCTGAGTTCAAGTCCCAGTTGATCCCCATAGAGAAATGAGTGAGTGATTAAACCTGTCTAAACCTGAGCTCTTTACTTTTAATATTGGGTTCATAATCTCTGGGCTAGATGAGCACAGAGTGAACAAAAAGCTTCCCCACTTGTGGAAGTGTTGGGGAAAACATACATGATTTCATATTCATTCATTCATTTACTCCATCTTTACTGAGCATCTGATGCTGCGCTAGAGATAAGACAAGAATAAGATGCAAGAGGTCCCTGCTCTCGGGGCACTTAAGTTCTGGAGGATTCTGGGACATTTGGGGAATCAGGTCATTATCTCCAGGAAGACGGGGCTGCCCCAGTGAGCAAATGGCACTGTCAGCCCTCTTCCCTGAAAGCTGGTAGGATTCCTGGAAGCAGATAAACAAAAGCTCTGTCTGTCCCTCCCAGTGACTTTTATGCCCAGCATTGGGCCCTCACCCTCTTTCTTTTCCTGAAAAATGCAGCCTTTATAACGTTTTTTATAAAAGCTCTGAGTCTTCAATGCAGGTGGAACTCCACACTCAAGGATACTCACCAGATTGGTGGTGTTATTGCTGTGGCTTTCTTCTATTTTTCTTTTCAACCACCTGCCATGACATTGAGTCTATGCAAGCTGAATTCAAGAAAGTAGCCCTCTCCTTCCCTTCTCCCTTCCATCCACCTGCACGTGGCTGCCCAGCTAATCCTCCTGGAGCCCATGCACAAGACCCTGAATCCCACCCAAGCCTGTGCTGGGCCCTGGACAGTAGCCCAGGTCCGAGCCCCAAGCCCCTGCATCCTTGAACAAACAAAGCCAGCCCCACCCACAGCTTCTGACCACCCTCCTTTACCTCACACATTCCTCCTGGAAGACCTGGGCTTTGTCACATCAGACAAGACCCTGCCCCAATCTGGGCCTCAGTTTCCCCATCTATAGAATAAGGTCCAAACAGAAGAACCATCCAGACACCCACACCTTTCATGACCCACTGTGAAGTCTCGGCCTCCTTTGACTCGTGATGGGGCCGCCCTGGGCAGGACACTGCACCCTCCATCTGTGTCCCCAGCACAGGGCTTGGTAGGCAATAAGGCAACACAGCGCTTGGTTCTGAACATGAACCTGAAATCAGACAGGCTACTCAAGTCTGGACTTGGCTACCCATGTAGTCGGGCACTGCACTTCTAAGGGTCTCCAGTACCTCACCCCTAACATGGAGACAGCTTCTCCAAGGGCTACTGTGAGGATCCCGGCCAGTCCCTTCCTGGGGTGTCGCCTTCACCCCTACCCATACCCCCACCCCCTCTGGACCCGGAGACAACCCCCCTTACATATCTACACGTATTGTGTGGCCACGCCCCTGCCACAGCTGACTGAACCAGGGCAGACACCTGACCCCAGGCAGACCAATCAGCTCAGGGCTGGCCCAAGAGCCGGACCTGGGCCAAGGGCCCAGTGCACCTGCAGGACCTGGTGAGGGAAGGAGGAGGTGGAAGGAGGGACAGTAAAGAGAGGGCATGGAGATGGGACCAGAGAGGGAGGCAGGGAAGGAGGAAGAGGGGGCAGGCCCAGGCTCCACAAACCGCTCCGGGGAATCGGATCCCAGCTATGACATAAGCCGTGCCCAGTGGGCTCCAGTCCTTCCCAGCACACAGCCCCATTCTCTGCCCTCAATCCCCAAAGGCAGACAGGTGCCGTCCTCCCCCCAGCGCCTCTGCACCCCTTTGTGCACCCTGCCCTGTCTTTTCTGTGGTCTTTAATGGACCCAGTCTTCCCAGAAGCCAGGGTCCTGATGGGTCCAGTCATGTTTTTTGGAGGAATAAGGGAATGAGTGAATAAGTGATTGAGCGAGTGATTGAGTGACAAAGCCTCGGAGGCGCCCCCAACAAGAGAAAGAGCCAGGGCTCTTTCTGTGATACCACAGCTCAAGGGCAGGCAGAGCTGGGCTTGGGTCCTCCTCTGCTGCTCTCAGCCTCCCTGAGCCCCCACCTCCTCACCTGCAGCCGAGCAAGAGCAGTGGCTACCCCGTCAGTGCCAGCTGCATACTGCCTGTGGCTTAAGCTTTCTGCACGTCGCTTTTGGTTTAGTAAGAGATTGCAGATCTAGGCTCAGCTTTCTTCTTCTTCCTGGATATCTGGAAACGCGCCTACTTTTGAAGCAATGGGTGCCAGGGACAGCCAGGAGACAAGGATCCTTCCCAGCCCCTGCCCCCTGCCATTGCCCAGGTTGGAGAGGGAGAGGAAGGAGCCTTGGTTAACCACAAAAGTGAGCCCAACTACTGAGGGGAGAGCAGCTGAAGCTGTTTAACTGTTATTTTAAAAAATCTTTTCTGTGTAAATCTGGCTTTTTCCAGTACTTGGATTTCAACCCCCACATCATGTACCACCCCCACCCCCGACTCTCACCTGGGCAGCTCTGTAGACTGGCCTGGGGAGGTGCCTGGACAGTGCCCTTGTTCTCTGTCCTCTGACACCAAAGGGCCTGAGCACTGAGCTGCAAGGGAAGACAGCTGGGCGCAGGAGAGTAGCTTGGCTAGTTCCCAGTTCAGAGTCTTTGGCAGATCACTCCATCTCCACGGACCTGAGTGTCTTCACCTGTAAAATGGGAATGATGACTCCAGAGGACTGTGGTGATGCCTTGGGAGGAAGCACTGACCCAGCACGTGGCACAGAAAATGCTCATCCACGAGTCCACAGCTCCTCCCTGCAAAGACAGAGCAACATGAAACACCTTTTGGAATATTTCATTTGTAAGTGATAGAAAAGCCAACCCAAATCAACTTAAGGAAAATTTTTTGTGTCCAAGGTAACTGTAAAGTGTGTGGACTTCAGGAGCAGCCATGGCACCTGCCTGTATCCACAAGAGACAGAAAGACAAAGCTGAGCCTCACAGCACTCATCACTGCAGGGAATGGGGGCCTAAAGGCAGCCCTTCTCCTGGGACTGGGGGTAGCCACAGGGTGCTGGGCTGAAAGAAACAGGTGCATTTTCCTGGGCAGATGTGCATCTCCAGGTGGGGACACAGAGGTGCTCACAGCCAGTGCTGGGGTAGCCCCTCCCAGGGTTCTGGGAAGATAATGCTGACCCAAGGGGAATGATGCTAAGCGGGGATTCCAGGCATCTGGGGAGGTTGTTTTAAAGCAAAGAACATTCATCTGGCTTGCAGGCAAGCTCAGCCTGTGAGGAAAGGTGATACCACAGCTTAGAGTGGCAGAGCCAGGAAAAACCCTTAGAGAAAGGGTTCCAGGGAAGAAAGAGGCCATCAGAACCTGGGCTGGGCCCTGGCTGCCTGACCCCCAACCCTCCCCTCAAACCATGCTCCACCCTGTGCTCAGGTACTAATGCTGTGGATAGACAAACTGGTCCTGGCCCCCAAGCCTCCTTCCTCGCTCTGAGAGCTTGAGCTTAACCATCTCCATTACCCGGCTCTGCCTTGGTCCCTAACCAGATCTCTTCCTGGGATCAGACTTGACAGGTCCTGAGACCCCACCCTGTTCCTGAGCCCCCAACTCCATCTGTCCCACTACCCTCTACCGAGAGCTAGCTTGGCCATAGAGACCCCCCACCCAGGTGGTGCTGAAGGAATTAAGAGGCAGACACTCAGATAGAACAACAAAGCGGGTCTATCTGGGGGGTCAGCAGCCTTCCAAGCTGAGAGTCTCAGGGGCTGACAGCTTTCCAGGCTGAAGGCCTCGAGCAGTCTCTGACCCATGCATTTATTCTGTCTGAACAGGTGATCACCATTAGCAAAAAGACGTTTGGTATAACATAACACAAAACATGCCAAGTAAGCAGCTGGTGCCCGCTTGCCACTGATCACAAACAACCTAAAAAGTATTCTCCATGAGGGAGCCATGGGGGCAGGGCTGATATCTTAAGGAATTGTTTTAACCTGTATGATATTTATATATTGTCCTGCCACTTTGGAATGCCCCAAGTAGTTTTCTACTTGGTGTGGGGAGCTGGCTAGGTTTTCCTTTCCATAGTTCTTCCTAGCAAACAATATATTCTTACACTCAGCATTTCTCAATATTCATCAACTAAACATTTCTCAACAACCCTCTCCACTGAGCTTCTCCCTCACCTGCCCAGCATCTGCAGTACTTTGTCACAACAATAACAGTATCAATAATAATAAAATTAATAATAACTACAGCTAACGTTTAGTGAGTACCCACTAGGTGCCAGCCCTATACTAAATGTTTCTCATGGATTATCTCATTTAATATTTAGAACAGCCCTCAGATGTAGAGATTCTGGGTTAATTTGCTGAAAATTCATTTAGCAAATATCAATTCATCAAATGACTGATTTATTGAAAATCAAATTTGTCCAATGATCCATTAGATGCCCAGTGACAGGCAGATACATCAGCCCTGGTCTGGGCCTGGAAATCAGGCAGCCATTTCACCAGAGCGGCAGGAACAGAAGGAGGCAGTGGCTGTGGAGGAAGTGCATCTGCAAAGGCCAGGACTTCAGTGGCTGCTGTTCAAAGGGAAGCCCACCCATGAGTTGCTTTTCTGTGGATAGTCTTCCTGAGGTAGAGAAACTGAGGCTCAGAGAAGGTGAGTAAGTTGTTTGAAATGACCCAGCTGGTGAGTAGGTGTTGGGATCCAGAGCCGCTCTTATGGCCCAGGAAATGCAGGCTCTACTTCCATTCAGATATCAACGTGGAGGGGCCTCCTGCAAGTTGCTTTCCCTCTCCAGGCTTCATCTTCCCTGTCTGTGAAGAATGGAATTGAATTGGATTATTATTGACACCCTCCCAGGCTGACATGCTGTATTAGTCCATTTTCACGCTGCTGATAAAGACATACCCAAGACTGGGTAATTTATAAAGAAAAAGAGGTTGAATGGACTCACAGTTCCAAGTGGCTCAGAAGGCCTCACAATCATGGCAGAAGATGAGAGGCATGACTTGCAAGGCGGCAGGCAAGAAAGAACTTGTGCAGGGAACTCCTCTTTGTAAAACCATCAGGTCTCATGGGACTTACTTTCACGAGAACAGCACGGGAGAGACCCACCTCCATGATTAAATTACCTCCCACCAGGTCCCTCCCATGACATGTGGGAATTGTGGGAGCTGCAATTTAAGATGAGATTTGGGTGGGGACACAGGCAAGCCACATCACATACTATGAAACCAAAGACAGGAACCTGCCCCATGTCACACAACAGGTCAGCAGAAGAGCAGCAGCTGCCCTCAGTCTCCTGTCCCCTATTTAGGGCCTAGGCCTTCTCCTACTACCTCAGTCACACCCACATCCTCCCAGAAGACCTCTTGAGCACTAATCTAATAGAAAGTCTGTTTGGAGCACTTCACAAGGCAAAAAAAAATTGTCTATGTCAAGAGATGCCTACTTTGCCCTCTCACCCACCTCTCATCAAACCTCCAGGTCCAGTCCAAGGCCACACTGCCCCAGCAGGGCCCCTGAGCATCTAATGCCAGGCTCATTCATCTTTCTTTCCATTAAACATCTTGTGTCTGAACTTAGACCTCAGAGCTCACGAGGGGATTAGCTGGGATGATGCAGCTCCAGTACCACCTGGAGGCAGAGTGACAATACCAGCTCACACTTCACTGAGTACTTACTGTACACAGCCCTGTGCTGAGCACTTCACATGGTGTGTTGACTCATTGGAGCCTCGCAGAAAACCCATTTCACATTTCACAGGAATGGAAACGGAGGTGAACTCAGTATGGTATGGCCCTTGTAACAAAACAGGACCCATCTCATGGTGAGCCCTCCATAAATGCTCCTCCCCAGTCCTTCTCCACACCACCTTTATTCTGTAGACCAGGTTTTTTCAAAGTGGGGTTACAGGAGGGAAGTGGGAAGCCAAGGCCAGAGGATTGCTTAAAGCCAGGAGTTCCGGGGTCCAAAGTGGCTCCTGCCGGAGCTCATGGTGCTTACGAAGGCGAGGTCATCAGTTCAAGGCTAACCTGAGCAACCTCATTAGCTCAAACTGATTGGCAAAAAAAAAAAAAAAAAAAAAGCCAGGAGTTCAAGACCAGCCTGGGAAACATAGCAAGACTCCATCTCAAAAAAAAATTGTTGTTTAATTCACCAGAAATGGTGGTGTGTGTCTGCAGTCCCAGCTACTCAGGAGGCTGAGGTGGAAGGATTGCTTAAACCTAGAAGGTTGAGGCTACAATGAGCTATGATTGCGCCATTGCACTCCAACCTGGGTGACAGTGAGATTCTGTCTCTAAAAAACTAAAACTTAAAAAAAGAAGTGCAAATTGTGAGTCTCACCCAAGCTGGTGTGGCCTTTGAGGGCCTGGACTGTAAAAGCACACTGCCTGGCTCTGACACTTCACACTCCCAAAGCTTCAACATGTCACTTCATCTCTCTGCCCCTTAGTTTCTCCGTCTGTAGAAAAGAAATGATAATGAGAAAACTGAGCCTCAGAGAGGTTATATAACTTACCCAGGGTGGCACATTCAGCATTTGGTGGAGTCCGAAAATGAACCTGGGGGCCTGGTGCCGAGGCCTGCACCCTCCACGCCCTGTTACCACCTCCCTGTATGGGCTCCCTCAACTCGGGGCCAGCTGTGGAGTAGTATGTTGTGGTTACCACCTAAGACCTTGATCACGTTGGTGTTTTAGTTTGGGTGCCAGCTGTGATGGGTGTGAAGTTGGGGTTACCACCTGAGACCTGACCTTGATTCCTCCCCTACCTGAGATGTCAATCACCACTTGTGGAGGTTTGTTTTGTAGACCCTGACTTAGCAACAGACAAATGAAATATACTCTTACACACAGAACGTAGCATAAGGGTTGGGCTAGGGATGGTTGTTAACTGCTTTTAGAGGGCAATTGCAGCTAACCCACCACAACTCCCTGGTTTTTTTCTTACATTCATTTAGTACAGATTTAGTAATAGAGGTTTTAAGTTAACATGCTTGTGAATAATTAACAAGGTTAAAAGAGTGGTTTTACGAATGATAAAAGCTTTTGGTTTTGGGCCCAGAATAAACATTATTAACAGGTAATTCCCCTTTGACCTCCCACTGAGAGGACCATTTAGCACAAAGTTTACATGAGTAGCCAAATTAGAGTAGGGACAAAGGGATGTGGGGTGAACAGACTTAACTGGGGAAGCTTTTATTATTTTAATTTTTACCCTATGACTTAAAGCTTTAAAGTAAGCACTGGCTGCCTTTGGCCCATTCCATAAGTCAGTAAAAACTTTTTGGCCTCCTAAAAGGTTAGAGACTATATTTTATAGGCTTTCCCTAATACTTCCCTTAATATTCTGCCAGCCACACCAAGTGAATCCCGATATTCAACCTTGCAGCAGCCCCTGTTCTTATGAGCATCTGCCCAGCCTGTCCACACAGCAGGACGTGTTGGCAGGAGGCAGCTCACACCTGTGCAGGAATGTGGAGCCGTTCACATGCTCAGGTGCACAGTTATTCCTACCCCTACAGACTTGGAGTTTGGGGGAGCAATTGAGCATGGGTTCCTGCTGCTCCCCAGATTCTAGGCTTCTGAGCAGACATCCCATTTGTTTAGCTCTTTAACCACACTGCTGCTAGGGACTGGCTCTTGCTAGGTGCCCAGGACCCAGAAGAAAGTGTGTCACCGAACTGAGAGCAGGCATTCTCCCCACTTCTGCATAGAACCATGTCCCACTCAGGAAGCTGAAGGACAGGCAGCTCAGAGGTCATGAGGACCCAGGCTCTTAGGTACTTTCATCCCCACTGAGGCTCCTGAAGTCCTTCTTGTGGCTTCCCAAGTACAGGCCAGTGGCAGCAGGAGGGAGAACACAGCTGCCTCCCCACTCCAACAGCAGCTGAGCCGTTGGCTGTAGAGCACACCCAATGGCTCTCAGGGAGCTTGCAAGAGACCAAATTCCCACTAAGGCAGGAGGACCTCAGAGGTGACAAAATGCAGGTCTCCCTGGCCTCAGAGCTGGTGAAATGCAGGTATCCCTGTTACCTCTTGTATTTCTACCCTAGGGCTGAGGAGACCCGGAGACATTCAGAGACCATGGCCACCCAGCCAGGAGTGCCCGTCCCCCGGTGTCCCCCACACCAGCCTCCTGCTGTCCCCATGCCAGTGCCTGCCCTCATCAGGCTGCCAGACACAGAGTTAGTCTACAGTTCAGAAAACCTGGCCCACTGTGATGCTCAAGTGATGCCCACTGGACTCACTTCCGCTAGCACTGGCAGCCGCGTCCTACCTGCAGCGGCCTGCCTACAGCGGGCACAGCAGCGGCTGGGTGAGAGCTGTTTGTACTCGGAAACAGCCACTCTCCGCCTTTCCAGATTTGTACCCGGGACACAGAACACTCAGCAGTACATTTCATTTTCTTTGAACGAATCAACTCTCCACATCAACATGGAGAGTGGAATGTGTCCAGATATCAGAGGTCTAGAAATGAAAATCCACTTCCGCAGGTTTTATTGGTCTCGCCCACGGTCAGCTGCTTCACTCCACCTCCCAGGGACACACCAGAGGCTGGGCTGTGTGTTCTCAAAGCCCTGGGATTCCTCCCCCAGCTCAACAACTGTTTTCTTTCTTTTCTTGTTTTCTCCCCCACCTCCCACCTCTCTCTCTCATCCTCCCTTGCTGATTATAATTTCTGAGAACAGGAAAGAACAATTTCAGAATGGTGCTGTCTGTTATTAATTAGGATTTAGCCCCTTTATCACACTGCTCTGAGACGGAGGTTTCAAAAGAGACAAGGAAGGTGCTGGTGATAATTAACATTTCCCTGTTCACTGGAAAACAGAAATTATTCCTGGGTATGGGGGTGTGGAGCTCTTTTTGAAGATGCTTCAGCATGGGAGATGCAGGGAGGCCAGGAGGGATTAGCAGATACACCAGCAGGAATAGCAAGAATTCAGAGGAAAGGATGGGGCAGCAACCTGGGAGGTGAGAGGGTGAGCCTTGAGGCAGGATTGAGGGGACCCTAGATGGGGGCAGGAGCCAGCCTGGACCCCCCTACCAGGACAACAGGATGCTCTGGGCCTCCAGAGAGGGAGGGGAGGTGACACATACTTCAGATGTGCTGGATTCATAATACTTTTCCTGGATTTTTCCCACCTTACCTGTCCTCTAGCTGCCACTAGTTAAGATGATCCTGTCCAATCCAAACAGGAGTGAAGGGCAGTCCCATGCAGTATTTCAGAGAGCAGCAAGAAACAAGAGCAGAGGCGTAGAAGAGCTGGACTCAGGAGGGCATCAGGCTAAGCCTAATAGCTGTGTATTATCTTGGAGGGTGCCTTTGTCTGTGTGCCTGTGTGTGTCTGTGTGTCTGTGTATGTGTGTATGTCTGTGTGTGTGTGTCTATGTGTGTGTCTTTGTGTATGTGTGTCTGTGTGCCTGTGTGTGTCTGTGTATGTGTGTGTGTGTCTATGTGTGTGTCTATATGTGTGTGTCTGTCTTTGTGTGTGTCTGTGTGTGTGTGTGCTGTGTTTTTTGCATTTGAGGCCATGATTGGATTTTCCCTGTCTCTGGGGACCCAAGGGTCATCATTCTTTCCAGGGCACCTCTGAGCCTCCTTCCCCATGGGCATTCCCACCTTCCACCCTCCATCCCTGACTGGCCTCTCCTCCAGAAGAGGAGCAGACTGGACTCCTCTTGCTCATGTGGGTAAACTGAAGCGGGCTGAGGTAAGCTGAGCAGCCCCATCTGTTTCTGTGCCCTAGTACCCACCCCTTCCCTAGAGGGAGACAGACCCTTCTGGCCAAGGATCAAGCTGTGCTGGCTGGGTTAAGCCTCTGTGTGGGCGTCCAGATCACTTTACATGCTCATCTCCTGGAGGAGCCAGGACAGAGCTGTGGGTGGGTCATGTGGGGACAAATTTAGCCTCAGCACCAGCAGCCTGATCTGTCCAAGAATGGGACAGGTGGCCCTGTCAGGTGGTGACCTCACCAACCCTACAAGAGTTCAAGTCATTTCTCAGGATGGTGAAGAGAAGGCTTCTTGCATTTCCAGGGGAGTTGGACCAAGGTCACATCCTGTGCTGAAATGCTGATTCAGCATGTCTATTTCAACTCCATGTATCCCTGAATCATTCTGTATTTCTAAGGGCCAAGCCTGCTGTGAATGTGGTTGTGAGTCTTTCCTAGCAATTTCTTAATCCCAAGATTCTTTGGGTCTGTGATTCTATGAATGCATCTGTGATCCTGTAATTCTGGGATTTTGTAAAGGGGATAAGACTCTCCAATTCTGATTGAAATACTCCATTAAGGTATCTTTGAGTCTGTGAAAGAAACTCTAATTCCAAGATTTTGTGCGTCACAGATGCCATGGAAGGGACCGTGAGATCTAAAAATCCTCCACTCAAGACCCTCCCCTCTCACATTTCAGCATCTGCAGAGGGAGGGCTTTGGGCTGATCATCACCAAGCTCCTCTTAGCATTAGAATGTGGGGTCCTGCTTGCTGATCCTATGCTCCCCCATTCCCTGTCATCACCTGGCTCACCCTATCTCTCCCTTCAAGGATCCAGGGTCTTAGGAAGGACCAACCATCCCAGAAGCCCCAACTCCTTCTCCACCTTCCCCTGAGCCTTGTTAACCTGCCAGCAGACTTAGATCCTTCCCAGGAAGACCTTGGTACTTGACATCAACTGTAAACTGCTTTTAGGATTCCTCTACCCATAATTTCCAGGGGACTACCACCATCCCCCAGCCTGGAGAAACAGGGACACCCCCTGGCTTCTCTCCTCCCTCAGCCTGCCCTCCCCCAGGCCCAGAGCTGGCCAGTGTGGGTGCACTCCTGCTGCAGCCTGCTGGGGGCTCCTCCACAGTGTTTTCTGTTATAATAACAGAAATTAATCCGTCCCTGGGGTCCCCCACACCCGCTCCCCACAGCTGAGTAAACTAAATGGTCCCTGAAGCCCCAGGTAACAAAGCCGAGGGGCCGGCACCTCAGCAGATGTACTCCCGGCTGAACAGATTTTTACCAGGGATATTAATTACAAGGGACATGGCAAGTGTAGTGTGGAGCTGCTGGGATTTCTGGTTTGTCTTGCTCAGATAAAAAGCAACAGAAGAACGGGAAGCCAGGAGCACCCTGTTGCTTCATGTCTGTTTATTCTTCTGATGGACTCGCTCTGCCCTGCCATGGAGGTCTTCTTCCTTATTTCCCCATTTAATTGGTTGTATTCTCCGTGGGCTGTAAGCAGTGGCTGTCCTGCCAGGGTCAGCTCAGGTTTCTCTGGAAAGGAATTTGATTTCCGGGGAAGGCAAGAAATGGGAGAATAAGCAGGGAGGGGCTGGAATTCTGGAAGAGGCCAGATCGGCACTGGGTCCCACAGGCTATCCAGGGCAGCCCCCTCTCCTCCCACCCCAACTTCAGCAGCTCCGGAGCAGGAAGGTTGGGTTTCCTCCACCTGCCGCAGAGAGGAAACCAGAGCCCAGTAGATTTGGCCATGGGGAGGGCACAAGCCACTCCCATCTTCACTCCTGAGGGACCTCCCCTGAAATAGCCCCTGAGCTGGCCTGGCCGAGCCTCTGTGAGCTGGCAGGGTCGGGGAGCAGCTTCTGCAGGCTGTGCAGACCCAGGCTCTCAGCTCAGATACTTCCAGACTTTTTGAGTCTGAGGCTCAGGCACCTGGCAGACCCTGGCCCTACTGGACCAAAAGGGCTGCTGCTCCTCTCCTCTGCCTGTGTATGTGTGTCCTGACTGCTGGATGAGGGCTGTTTGAGGGCAGGGACCTTGTCTGCCTTCTTTGCTGCTGGAATGCCAGGGGTCTGGCATCGGTCCTGGTATACTGTGCATTTGTAAGGAAGACAGAAGGAAGGAGGGAAGTGGGGGGAGATGATCTCATCTATTAGCCACTTGCATTCCTGCCCTCATGGACCTGACATTCCAGTGGGGCAGGCTATAAACTATAAACACAATGTATGAATACATTAAACACAATACTGGGGTGGGGAGTAGGATGTGTGTGGCGGGGGCAGGGCTCAGAATTAAGTATGATGTCCAGGGAAGCCTCATTGAGGAAACAAATTTTGAGCAAAGACTTGTCTTTGCTTTTATTTCACCATCACAACATCTCCATTTACAGATGAGGAAACAGAGGCTCAGAGAGGTTGACCATGAACCCAAAGTCACAGAGCACAAAGTGGAGGCAGGACTTCCTGCCCACCCTGCCCTGGAGAGAAGGGTGCCCCCACTCTACCACATTCCAAGCCCCCACAGGCATTACCCCCAGTGGGTCTTTGCACCAGCACTGTGACCAGGAATTTATAATCCCCACTTGACCAGTGAGGAAGTGGAGCCATGTGAAAGAGTTTCAGAACCAGGGCTGGAACCAGAGTTTGAAGGAATGAAAAGCCTTATTCATCCTGACCTGCCACTTGAAAGGAAGCCACCATAAGCCCAAGGTGGGATCTTGGGCAGGCTGGTGGGAGCCCAGGAACCTTCTAAGAGAGCTGGGCTCAATGCCAGATGCAGGCATTGAGTGACACCTTCAGGAAACCAGGTGTGACTGAACCAGCAACAGCATGACTTACTGTGGGAGGATGGAGGAAGGGACCTCCTGAGGCCTGAGCCATGAACAGACCTTCCAGGACACACAGCTGGGCCGAGACAGCCGGTTCACAGCCACCAGGAGCTCACTTTGCAAGATGAGAAAAAGCTTCTGGGGGTCCCAAGTTCCCACCCCTAGACTACAGGCACACCCTCCTCCACTGGCCAGCAGCCCCGTTAACACACTCAGCCCCACTCACCCACCCAGCCCAGCAGGGCTGCCAGGAGAGTGGAGGCAAGTCCTGGGCTGCACTTCCAGCCCGGAGGAGAGGAACAGGGTGACTGGCAGGTGAATCCTCCACATCCCTGGGTGCAGAGGCCTGAGTGTGGAAGGGAGGGGGAGCCTCTCAGGACCAGGCCAAGGGCACCCACCAATCCGCTACCTACATCCCTAGGGCCTGGCCCACCAGACCTCTCTCCAAGTGGCTTCCCTGGCTGTCTCTGGCCAGACTTGGAAGGAGGGGAGCCCCCCACCCACCCTGGACCATGTCAGGACAGGCCTTTGGCTCAAGGCCCAGAGAGCAGCCCACGGCCTTAGTGTGGGGAGACGCTTGTGCGGCCAGGAGCTCAGGGGACAGATGAGAACGTGCAGCCTCATCACCCTCTGGCCTGTTTTCCACTTCCCCGCCCTGAGACAAGGTGGCCGCTATTGTAACCGCACAGACACAATGACAGAGGCAGCTCCCAGCACAGTCGAGGGGGCATCTCAGAACCCAGAGCCTGCGGGGTCCCAGGACGTGTTAGTCAAGAACCTCTAGGGTGACAGAACTAATAAGATACATATATAAGGGGAGTTTATTAAGTATTAACTCACACGATCACAAGGTCCCCCAGTAGGTTGTCTGCAAGCTTGAGGAGCAAGGAGAGCCAGTTTGAATCTCAAAACTGAAGAACTTGAAGTCTGATGTTTGAAGACAGGAAGCATCCAGCAAGGGAGAACGATGTGGGCTGGGAGGCTCGGCCAGTCTTGCCTTTTCACATTTTCCTTCCTGCTTTATGTTCACTGGCAGCTGATTAGCTGGTGCCCACCAGATTGAGGGAAGGTCTGCCTTTCCCAGCCCACTGACTCAAATGTTCATCTCCTTCGGCAACACCCTCACAGACACACCCAGGATCGATGCTTTTCATTCTTCAATCCAATCAAGGTGACACCCAGTATTAACCATCACGAGTCCAGCCCTTGTCAAGTTCAACCCAGACACCTCTCCTGAGATTATACATCATCTTCGAATAAAGACAATGTTATAATTTCTCCTAAAATAATACAACTGTCCTTTGTACAATCAGAAATGCACCAGTCCCCAGCCCAAATACCATCATATAAAGTTAACGATACTTAAATGCCAATACGATATGTCATGTGATAAAGGAAAAGGAAATAAAATGAAGATATTTTCTTAGGACAAATGTATATATGCGCAAATATGTTTTTAACAAAAGAAGGAGGAAATATTCATGAGAGTTACGCTCCTTGTTTCTGCAGCTGGTCACGTGGCTGGCATCGATGGCTACCTTCTTCTACTGCCCATTCCATACTCCCTTTGCCTTCAGAGAGCACCTCAGCAGGTCGTGGTCTTTTTCTTGGTGGAGTGACCCCAACCTTAATTCCTGAGGGGTCTGGACCATTTGCAGTCCCACACTGATTGGGCTGTTGCAGTTTCCCATTGACCTTAACCAGAGGGCATGGTAATACTAAGAGACGCTGCCATGGCTCTCCTGTATTCCACGCATTCTTTTCCTTACCTCCGCTATGGAGTAGTACGCTGATTTCGTCTTGATAGTCAGGGTCCATCACCTCCGCCAACACTGGAACGCCCTTCTTAGCCGATTGACTTAAAGGTAGAAGAAGCCCAAAGCGTCCAGGTGGCATACCCTCCAGTTTAATGGGATTGTTATTGTGTATCCTGTGGGCAGCATCCCTCCCTCTGGAACCAAGACCTCTAAGCCAGCAGAATGTAATGTCGCCGGAACAGGAAGCACAAATATTGCTAGTGAATCATTAGGGGTGATGGCGAGTGGTGCCACTTCCACCCCTTGATTCCTGAACTCATGGGAGAAACAGTACCATATATTGGACACTGATTCAGAGCATACACGGCCTTCTGGAGAACTTTGCCCCAGCTCTGCAAAGTATTGTCACCTATTGGCATTGTAGTTCTGACTTCAAAAGGCCATTCCACCGTTCTGTCAATCCAGCTGCTTCAGGATGATGGGGAACATGGTAAGACCAGGAAATTCCATGATCATGGGCCCGCTGCCACACCGCTTTAGCTGTAAAGTGAGTGCCTTGGCAGAGGCAATGCTGTGTGGAATACAGTGATGGTGGACAAGGTATTCCATGAGTCCACAGATGGTAGTCTTGGCAGAAGCATTGCCTGAAGAATAGGCAAACCCATATCCAGAGTAAGTATTTATTCCAAGGAGGACGAACCTCTGACCTTTCCACATTGGAAGAGGTCCAGTATAATCGACCTGCCACCTGGTAGCTGGCTGACCACCCTGAGGAATGGTGCCATATCGAGGGCTCAGTGTTGGTCTCTGTTCCTGGTAAATTGGCACTCAGCAGTGGCCATAGCCAGATCAGCCTTGGTGGGTGCAGGTTCATGTTGTTGAGCCCAGGCATAACCTCCATCCCTGCCACCCTGGCCACTTTGTTCATGGGCCCATTGGGCGATGACAGGAGTGGCTGGGGAAAGAGACTGAGTGACGTCCACAGAACGGGTCATCCTATCCACTTGATTATTAAAGTCCTCCTCTACTGAGGTTACCCACTGATGAGCACTCCCATGGGATACAAGTATCTTCATGGTTTTTGACCATTTAGAGAAGTCCCTGCACATACCTCTTCCTCAAATTTCTTTATCACCAATTTTCCAAACATGCTTCTAAGTCCCTGACCATCCAGCAAAACCATTGGCTACAGCCCATGAATCTATATAATTACAAATTTGGCTGTTTCTCATTCCATGCAAAGTCTACAACCAGGTGTACTGCTTGGAATGCTGCCCACAGGGAAGATTGCCGTTCACCGCTGTCCTTCAAGGATGTCATAGAAAGGGCTGAAGTGCTGCAGCTGTCCACTTTTGGGTGGTACCTGCATGTCATGCAGAACCATCTGTGATCCAGGCCCTAGTCTTGTCTTCCTCTATCAATCGATCATAGGGAACTCCCCATGAAGTCATCAGTGTAGGCTGGGGACAAGAAGGCAAGAGTGGAGACCATGGGCATTTGAGCCACTTCCTCATGTAACTATGTGTGCCTTCAGGATCTGCTCGAGCCCAATCACATATATACACCACTTCCATTTGATGATGGAATGCATAACTCAATTATAGCTAGATGATGGGTCACGAAGCACCCAGTTCACAATAGGCAGTTCAGGTCGCATGGTAACTTGATGACCCGGGATCAAACATTCAGTTTCCACCAAAACCCAGTAATAGACCAAACTCTGTCTCTCAAAAGAAGGGTAGTTATCTCAAGAGATGGCAGGACCTTGCTCCAAAATCCTGGAGGCCTCTGCTGTGATTCACTTATGGGGACTGTCAAAGACTCCAAACAGCATCCCTATCTGCCACTGACACCTCAAGCACCATTGGATTTGCTGGGTCCTATGGCCCAAGTGGCAGAGCAGCTTGCACAGCAGCTGGACCTGCTGCAGAGCCTTCTCCTGTTCTGGACTCCACCCAAAAGTGAGCCTTTGGGTCACTTGATAAACGGGCTGGAGTAACACACCCAAATGAGGAATGTGTTGCTGCCAAAATCCAAATAGGCCTACTAGGTGTCGTTCCTCTTTCTTGGTTGTAGGAGGGGCGAAATGCAGCAACTTACCCTTCACTCTAGAAGGAATATTTTGACAAGTCCCACACCACTGGCCCTCTAGAAATTGTACTGAGGTAGAAGGTCCCTGAATTTTCGTCAGGTTTGTTTCCCATCCTCTGGCACACATGTCTCACCAATAAGTCCAGTGTGTTTGCTACCTCTTGCTCACTGCATCCAGTCAGCATGATGTCATCAATGTAATGGACCAGTGGGATACCTTGCTGAAGCAAAAAACAATCAAGGTCTCTCTGAATAAGATTATGACACAAAGCCAGAGAGTTGATATACACCTGAGACAGGACAGTAAACATATATTACTGGCCTTGATAGCTAAAGGTAAATTGCTTCTGGTGGGCCTTACGGACAAGAATAAAGAAAAAGGCATTTATCAAGTCAATGGCTGCATATCAGGGACCAGGAGATGTGTTAATTTGCTCAAGCAATGAATCCACATCTAGCACAGCAGCTGCAATTGGAGTCACCACTTGGTTAAGTTTACGATAATCCACTGTCCTTCTCCAAGATCCATCTGTCTTCTGCACAGACAAACGGGAGAGTTGAATGGGGATGTGGTGGGAATCACCACCCCTGCATCTTTCGAGTCCTTGATGGTGGCATTAATCCCTGCATTCCCTCCAGGGATGCGATATTGTTTTTAATTTATGATTTTTCTAGGTAGAGGCAGTTCTGATGGCTTCCATTTGGCCTTTCCCACCGTAATAGTCCTCACTCTACCCATCAGGGAGCCAGTGTGGGGGTTCTGCCAGCTGCTAAGTGTGTCTATGCCAATTATGCCTTCCGGCCCTGGGGAAACGACCACAGGATGAGTCCAGGGACCCACTGGGGCCACTGTAAGTCAGACCTGAGCTAAAACACCATCAACTATGTGACCTCCAAAAGCCCCAACTTTGACTGGAGGGCCACAGTGGCGTTTTAGATACCCTGGAATTAATGTCAGCTCAGAGCCAGTGTGCAGTTGTCTCCAAACTGCTGGATCATTTCCCTTTCCCCAGTGCACAGTCACCCTGGTAAAAGGCTGGAGGGCTCCCTGGGGAAGGATGGGAGAAAAAAATCACTGCATAAATTGTCAGTAATATAGTGGGGTCCTTCCTCAAGGGGACCTGGCCTTCCCTTCGTTCAAGGGGTTTTGGGTTCATAAACTGGATCAAGTCTGGAAACTGATTAAGAGTCATGATTTTCTGTTTTTAAAATTCAAATTAGTCTTTGTCCACTTGACCTAAAGTTTTCTCTGTATATAATTTAAGTAGGAATGCTGTAGGCTTCCTGTCAACTTCACTTCTAGGAACATCGTGATTAATTCGCCAGTGCCAGAGCACTGCATGAGTCGGACTCTTCTGATTGCTGCTTTGTCTCTGCTGTCCATTACGGTAGCTATGCCCACCTTGCTTTTGACGCCTGAGTGTCACCACTTGGACCTTGCTACCTTGGGATCCAATTATTTCCACTGCATTTAAATTTTGTAGTTGAGTGACTGTGGTTCCCATTGTTAGATCTGACATTCAGACTATAGCAGTTTCACAAGGCATTGGTCAAGGGTATATCTTCTGAACCCTCCCAGCTGGAATGCTGGGACAAGTAGGTCTAAAGTGACTAATCCACTCCATCATCCCAATCCCCTTAAGTCTTTGGATCCTTCCTCTACATCAAACCAAGAGAGAGCAGGCATTTCCAGCTTGCTCATAGTGGGCATCTTTTAATCTAAATTTTAGCTAATCAAGCAAGTAAACTATTAGAATCTTTTTTAACTCTCTGAGCTGAAACATTAAAAGCAAAGTCCCTGCTTAGTGGGCCCAAATCAATAAGTTCAGCCTGGTTCAACTCTATTTTCCTTCTACCATTATTCCATACCCTTAACATCCATTCCCGTGCCTGTTCTCCAGATTTCTGTTTATATAGAGAACTCAAATAGTTCTTCTTTAGTGTAGCACACCTCCTCATGGGTTGCACTCTCAAACTCACATCCAGGGGCCCACCAGGACTTTAGTCTATTATAGGTCTAGAAGCAAACAGGAGCATTGGGGGTGGCTCCTGGGGAGAACCAACATTATCTTGTCTGGCAAATGCCTCAGGGGAGGCCATTACTGTTGCCTCAGGCAGTGCAGGGTTTATCTCCTCAAAGGTGGAAAGGCTTATGGCAGCATGAGTCAGGGAGGAGATGTTGCCACTACCGGGGATAGGAAAGCTGTTCCTTCTGGCAAAAAAGGTTCATCGGAGTGTACAAACTCAGCTTCGTCAGGGTCCTCCCACTCATCCACATTTGAGGTTGCAGGATCTAATTCTTTTCCAATTGGAAAAGAATTAACAGTAGACACCTAATACTCTCACTGAGGGCAATCTTAGCAGACTTGAGGCTCAGTATCTGCTTCTGAAACTGGGAGACAGAATCCCTAAGTTCGTTATTTTCTTTCATCTCTTTGTCCACTGAACTTAAGAGAAACCAACCAGCTTCATTATGTTCCTTGGATCTCCAAATATGGTCAAAGGTATTATGTACAGAGTCACTAAACTCCTTGCCTCTCACAAGCAGTGAATCGGGAGTGTCAAATGCATTTATTTTGTGTAATTCTCTGAACAGTTCATTCCAATGACTATCAATGTTCTCCATACTATTAGAAGCAGAGTCCTTAGCATTTTTGGGTCTAATCATATTAAGCAGCCAATTCCAGAAAGCCCAAAGCCAATGAAAAAACTCCATCCTTAATATACTGTTCCTCTAAAACCACTCCTGGTACCAAAATCTGTATTAGCCAGGGTTCTTTAGAGGGACAGAACTTGTCCTAACAGGACACACCTAATAGGAACTTTGTATATACATATATGGAGAGACAGAGGACTTTATTAAGTATTAACTTACATGATCACAAGGTCCCACAATAGGCGGGCTGGAGCTTGAGGAGCAAGGAAAGCTAGTCCAAGCCTCAAAACTGAAGAACTTGGAGTCCAGTGTTCAAGAGCAGGAACCATCCAGCACCGGAGAGAGATGTGGGCTGCGAGGCTTGGCCAGTCTCTCTTTTCACATTTTTTGCCTGCTTTATATTTACTGGCAATTGATTAGATGGTGCCCACCAGATTAAGGGTGGGTCTGTCTTCCCCAACCCACTGACTCAAATGTTGATCTCCTTTGACAACACCCTCACAGACACACCCAGGATCAATTCTTTGCATCCTTCAATCCAGTCAAGTTGACACTCAGTATTAACCATCACACAGGGAAACTTGGGGAGAGAAACTAGGGCCTTGAGGGCCTGAGGAAGGGGTATCCTGGGAGAGAGGGAGCAGTGGAGGGAGAGTGGGAGGGAGGGAGGGAGGAAGGGAGGGAGGGAGGGAGGGAGGGAGGGAGGGAGGGAGGGAGGGAGGTTGGATTTTGAATATCCACTTCCTTCCCACCCCTCCCCCGGGCCCCATGCGGAGCACTCCACACACTGTCCCGTGTGATCCCCACCACACTTACAAAGGTGCAGTTCTGCCATCTGGAACACCAGCAGGTACCTCGCCCGATGCTCTGAGCTTCATTTGCATGATCTCATTTCACAGTCTTAGCATCCATTGGAGATGGAAGTTTTCCATTCATTTCCTGGGTGAGCAAACTGAGCCCAGGGAAGTGCAGTCATGTGGCCTCAGCCACACGTTAGACACACAGTGAGTGAGCCAGACCCACACCCGCTCTTTGGATTAGGGAGCCCACATTCTCTCCAGAGTGCCTGAGGGGACTTCTTGGGGACCTGTCCATCAGAGTTCAATCAAGACTCAGAAACCACACAGTGATCCGAATAGGGGACGTTTCCTATACATAATTATTAAACTATGATAGAGGAGTGGCTAAAACGACACCAGGAAAACTCAGAACAGCACCCTAGCACTGAAGAAGACAAGCTTGGAAGGGCCCGCCCCCGAGGCTGGGGTCCTGACCTTGCTAGATGTCTGTGGCTGCAGCTCCCTGGATGGCAGAGAAGATGCAGGGTCCCAGAGAGGCAGAAAAGGTGCAGTGTCCCACAAGTGCTGGTTCGTAGATGCAGGGCAGGCTGGCAGGCAGGAAACACCTCTCTGGGCATAGGAGATAGTGGCATGCACTTGCAGGTGGAGGTGTGGGCTGGACCACAGCAAGATGGGCACTGGGCTCAGGATGGGCTACGAGGTGGCCAAGGGACCATGCATTCTGGGAGCACACCTGGGGCAAAGCTCCAGTGGATTTCCCCCCGCGTTTATACCCTAAGAGAAGATGCAATAGGAACGAGAAAATGCAAAACAGAGCCCTGTGGACCAGAAAGAGGTCCCTTCCTCCACAGTGTCCCTCTGGCGCCCTCTACTGACAAAGCTTTATACCGTGCTAGCTGCAAAGAAGGGCTTAGAGTCCAGCCCATCAAGGAGCAGGCACTCACCCGGAAGTTGGGAGCTGAGAGGCAACCAGAAACCAGGGCTCTGCAAACTGCCGCCACCATTCAGACTTGGCTTGTTGTTTGCTTTTCATGGCCCATACGCTAACACTGGCATTTTTAAATGATAAAATAAATCAAGAGAAAAATAATTTTTCATGACATGTTAACATATGACACGTAAACTTCAGTGTTCATTAATACATCTTTAATCGTGGAAATTTGTTTTGCCTCTGGTTACAGTAGTCCTCCCTTATCTGCAGTTTCATTTTCCAAGGCTCCAAGTGCCTGCGGTGCATACAAGACACAACTGGAGAGGGAGCGAGACCACATTTACATAACTTGTACTACACCGTATTATATAATTGTCCTATCTGATGGTTGTTAATCTCTTATTTTATCTAAGTTTAAAATTAAACTTGAACGTAAGTATGTAAGTATAGGAAAAAACATAGTGTATATGGGGCTCTGTACTGTCCACTGTTTCAGGCATCCACTTCGGGTCTTGGAATGTAGCCCCCGTGGATAAGGGGGAACGATTGTACCATACCTCTGCTATGTTCTTGTCTCTTGGCCCACTAATCCCCAAATATTTATCACTTGGACTTTACAGAAAACGTTTGACAGCTGCAATAAATTAAGAACTAGGTAAGGCTCTCTTGGTCACCATCACTGGTACCCCATCACCACCACTCAGCACCCCCTAACCTGGCAAAGCCTTTGGACAGATCAAAAAAGCTAGGAGACCAAAGAGGGGCCAACTTAGGGACCCTCACACAGATCTCTTGGAGTAAGAGATCCAGGAGGATGGCAGGGCACAGTGGCTCACACCTGCAATCCCAGCACTTTGGGAGGCCAAGGCAGGGGGATTGCCTGAGCTCAGGAGTTCAAGACCAGCCTGGGTAATGTGGTGAAACCCTGATTGTATTAAAATACAGAAAAAAATTAGCAAGATGTGGTGGCACGTGTCTGTAATCCTAGCTACTCGGGAAGCTGAGGCACCAGAATCGCTTGAACCCATGAGGCAGAAGTTGCAGCAAGCTGAGGTCGCACCACTACATTCCAGCCTGGGGGTGTCTGGGCTGGAGAAGGGGTGTGATCTCTGAAAATCCAGTTTTCTCTCACGTGATTTGCCCTGTGAGCAAGGTCACTACCTGCCTCAGAAGCCTTTGGGGGGAGAAGGTTAAAGGGATCCAATGCGTCTGGATTCCTTCAAATGGTAGGGAGAAAATCAGCTCTCTCTGATCAGGTCTGAGAAGATTGCTAGTGTGGGAGACTGGAGGCACCTCACTTCTGGAGACTCAGATGCCCCGGTGCTAGATTGCCCCATACCAGCCCCACACCTGCCATTCCAGAACCCACCCTGTTCAAAACATGCCACCCCAAAGCCCAAGGCCTTTATATTCCTCTTTTCCAGTCTCTGGGGCCCATTTCACAGATGAGGAAACTAAGCCTCAGGAAGGTTCACCAAATAATAGCAAAGAGAAAGTGGAAATAGCAGGTAAGCTGGAGTCACAGGACTGGCTTGCAATTCCAACTCAATCTGGAGTGCCTCAGGCGAGTCCTGGCCATCTCTGAGTCTCCATTTAGCATCTATAAAATGTTCAGCCCCCTCCCTACTCCCTATGCCTAGCCCAATGCCCTGAACCCATCTCTCTGCCTTAGTTACTCTCTGTCTGCAAAACAGATCTATAAAATCGATCACTGTGAAGTTTAAAACTTAGAAAAGTTTAAGATTAAAAGATCCCTGTAAAGCCTCTAGCACATAGTAAGTACCTAGGAAATAGTAGCTCTATAGAGAACCAAGGCTGTCCTTATCCAAATCCCCAGGGCAGACCTTCCCCATGACAAAATACCTGATGCCAGCCAAGCTCTGGTGGCAGCTCTGAAGAGGAGGTGATGAGGTCTCAGTCCACAGGAGGCCCAGAAGCAGCCCCTGTCTTCTCCCTTATTAATTGTACCCATATCTGGAACAGACAAGAGAAGGGTGTATTTTTTCTGTCTGTTTTTCAAAGAGATTTGGTCTAGGAGATAACTGTAATTAAAAGAGAAGAAATGCAAAACAATCCTCTTAGACAAACCTCACCATCTTCCTTCCCTTATAAATCTATTAATGAACTGTAATTGCAAAGATAAAACCTTTATTGAAACCTGGTACACAGTTCACCATGGGGCAAAAAGATTCCCATTGTAGTCCTAGACCTAAGAGGGAAAGAAGAATATATTAATCAGCTTAGTTCTGTATATCTACACAAAAATGAGAAAAATACATGTTGGTGGTGTTTGTCAACAGACAGTGTCTGCCCTGGGGAGACACTGGTTTTTCTTCCTTCAGAAGCTGGCTTATAATCTTCCATTAAGCATCCTGGAGTTGAAGGGGATTTGGATGTTGGGTTTCCTAAGGACCTGGAGCGGATGTGGGGAGAATTGAATTCATGGTGGGAGTATGGGTTTGAGAGGGATTGCAAGATGATGCCAGCTGCCCACCTCGGAGCCTGGTGGGGTAGGACCAATTTCCTCATGCAGGGAAGAAGATCCAAAGGGAAGCTTGCACAGGGTGGGCTTGTGGGCAAGAGCCAGGTTGGGCCTCTGCATAGGTTGGGATCCCTACAAGCAGAGCCTGGGAGGGGGACTCACGGGGACATGTGAGATTGCAGAGGGCACACGCTCAGGAGAAGGGGAGTGAGGGAAGCAGCAGAGGGTGGGTGAGAAGCCAGGCCAAGGCATGGGCTCGGTCCAGTCTAGCCCTGACCTGGGCCCATGGGGAGCTGCGGAGTGTCCTGTGTGGCACCACATGGCTGTCCTGCTACGGGAATGAGCCAGATCTTTTGTACCCCTGTGTCAGCCAGTGACTAGCTGTGGGTCATCCCAGGGAAAGGTGAGACCCTGCAGGCATTTTCAGGTGATGATCGGGAGATGATTCCCCAGCTGAGATCCCAGCTAGCAGCAGCTGGCAGCCACACTCTCCCCAGCTGAAGGACGTGGGCGGGGCTATAGGGTGGGACCCAGTAGCATCCATCTCAGGACCCCGATGCTGACCCCACCATCGGCAAAACATGATGCTTCTGCCCCACCCCCAGTGCCACTTCCCTTGGGGACCACTGCTCAGCCCTCTTCCTTCTCCCTGTCCTTGAGGAATCACTCCCCACCCAGGCTCAGGGAGTACAGAGCCCCAGGCCTGTGGCCAAACAGTCTTGCATTCCCTGGCACAGGGATTGGTTGAGGTCAGAGATTCGGGTGGCAGCTGAGGTGGGTGCAGGGGCAGATTCTTGTACAGGCTATTTAATGAGGAGGTGTCTCCAGAGAAAGCAGAAAGACACGGGAATATTGAGCCATTTGGGGCTAATACAAATAAAACTGCCATTCTTGTGATAGAAATTTCGTGGGCGTCTGTTTTGTTTCTCTAGGGAAATAGCTGGACCCACCAAGTCATGGATCAGGTACATGTTTTACTTTATAAGAGCCTGACAAGTTGTTTTCCAAAGTGTCTGGGCCTGCCTATATTCCCCCCAGCAGGGCGGGGAGTTCCAGTGTCTCCACGTCCTTCTCAACAGATGGTAACTTTAGCCATTTTGAAGAGAGTATTGCATCTTGTTATGGTTTTATTTTGCATTTCCCTGATGACTAGAAATATTGTCCACTTTGTTATATGTGTATTAGCCATGATAAATCTATTGTGAAGTGTCCATGGGAGTATTTTGACCATTCTTATTGCACCCTTCATAGGGAGGTCTTGCATTTTTTTTTAGTTGAATCTCTCTATACATGTTTTTGGCTTTTGTTATGATAATAAATTGTATTTTTATTTCACTTGCCAATTTTTTTGTTGCTAGGACATAGAAATACAACTGACTTATAATTGTTGAACTTACATGCCGCTCAGTTGTCATAGATGCCTGAGTGAACAAGCATGCAAGCATTTATTGAGCTCCCTGAATCTATTTGGTTTTGATGGCACAGGAGATAGGAGAGGATAGAGGGAGAAGGAGGCTTTCCTCATCTGCAAAACAGGAGGAATGCCAGTAGTTGACACCACATAGCAATTGGTGTATGCACTGTATTAAAAGACGTGTGTATAGAGAGTCATGTATTTACTCTTTCCATCCTCAGACAACTCTATGATGGTGGTACTGTCATTGCCTTCATTTTACATGAGGAAACTGAGGCACACACAGCTTGTGTAACTTCATGAAGATCACCCAGCTGGTAAATGCAGAACTGGATCCAAATCCAGCTGGCTTGCCCTTCGAGTCTGTGTTTCCAGCCCCAACTCCACCCCATTTCCAATATGTCCTTGAAGATGACCTTGAGGTTAATTGAGCTATGTCTATAAAGAGCTGAGCAAAGTCCTGGTACATAGCGCTCAATAAACACTGGCTAAGATGTCAGGCACCCCCCTGCACTCTGAGGAAACAGTGGCTGAGCTAGACACAGAGCCAACCTTCAGTAGGCTCCCAGTCCCATGGGGAGGACAGTGGAGTGAACTGTCACTTCTAGTGCAGAGTAGACCTAGGCCTGGAGAAGCTTGGGGGTGGGGGGTGGGGCATGGGAGGCCAGGAAGGGAAAGTGGAGGTGTGTGCGAAGGCCCAGTGGCCCAGAGAAGAGAGACGGGAGCCATTGCAACAAAAGCAAGGCAGGGACATGGGTGACTAGAGGGGCTTTTGTAGAAGCATGTGGGGAAGTACCAGGACTAGACTGAGAGGGGTGAGTTTGGCATCACCTGGATAGCCAATGTGAAGTGGGATGGGTGCTGGGCTCATCATTAGCTCCCCAGCCCCTTACCTTCTATGAGCATCGGGTACCTTCCCAGTGAGAGCCACAGGGCATGGGAGAGAGCCCTCTTTTCTCGTTCTGAGCCCTTCACACTGGGGGCTATTCTGTGGGTAGACCCCAGGGCTGCTGGATGCCCCTACCTCCCCCAGCCACCCCCCCCGTTCCACCCCTCCCCCTCTACCACTGGTGCAGCAGGCTAAATAATAAAGCAGCCTCGTTATGGAAGCTTCTAGCTCATTAACTAGACAGGAGAGGAGTGAGGGAGGACCCCCAAGAGATCCCAACTCCAGAGTCCCCACTGAGGTTCCAGCCCCATGGAGGGAGGAGGAGGAGCATTCAGGGAGCAGCTGTGAGATCCATGGTCTGTGCCTCCAGGAGACCAGTGGGAGCACATGGGACTCACCAAGAAAGGGAAGTCCCCTGACAGCTTCTCCCTCTGAGTCCCTTCGGTCCTTCAGGATTAGGACAGAGACATGCTGGGCTCTAAGGAGGTAGATCCCGAGGACCCAGGGCTGTGGGAGCAGAAGACGGTGGCCTGGCAGTCCTAGGGTCAAGGAGGCCTTCCTGCCGGTCCCCTCCCCCAGGGCCCCACCTCACTGAGGGCTCCTCCTCTCAGGTTGGGCAGCAAGGCCCAGCAATGCCTCTGTGAAGGCGGACAAAGAAGGAACCTGGCAGAGCCTGGAACAGACCTGGGGAAGGGGAGGCTGAAGTGGCTGGGCCACAGGATGATGGTGGCTGGTTGCTGGCTCTCAGTTCTGTGGCAAGAGGGAGAGGTAGAGACACCCTAAAACCTGGGGCCTACCCTTGGCCTCGAGCCACGAATGTACTTAATGCACTCAGTCCTTCAAATGTGAGATGTTAACCAAGGGTGCCAGACACTGTCCAGGGAAGGCTGCTCAGCTGTTGCTGAGGGAGACCTGGAGGTCTGCTGGCTTGGCTGCCCTGACCCAGGAGGCTGACCCTGAGCAATGAGGGTGCTGCAAACTCCCAGAAAAGTCCAGCCTAGAGTGTGCCTGGGATGCATTTCCTAGTGGATTTTGCTGAGGGCAGCATGAACCCGAGCATACCTTAGAATCCAGAACTTAGAATCAGAGGATTTAGAGTTTAATAAACCCAAGATTTTGGATTCCAAGAATCTCAGAACTTAGAAACGTAGAGGCTCAGAGCCCAGAAAGTAGAGCCGCCAGGTAGTCTATGACTTCCAGTCTAACAGAATTGTCTTCAAAATACAGAAAAAAAACAATTAAAAAGGAAAGCCTCTCCTGGGAGCCCTTCATCTCCTGGGATGAAGGCTGGGCAGCAACTCTGGCTGGAGGCAGGTGGGGGCTTCCAAGACCTCTCTGCTGACCACCTTCCCCCAGCTATGTCGACCACTCATTCTCCATCAGGCAGCCCAGGACACTGTGCTCCAAGCACTTCAATTTAGGGAAGGGGATGCTGAGATGCAGAGAAAGTACGGACCTGCCCAAGGTCACCCAGGGAGCCAGAGGCAGAGTCAGCCCCACCCCTCCCCACCTGCTCCGCAGAGCTGCTGCCAGGCTGGGCACACTGAGCCAGATGGCGCTGGATCCCAGGGCTGCCAGGAGCAGATAAGCAGGATGTCAGGGGGAGGACAGAGCACTGGCTGGGATGCCCTTTCTGAACCTGGCCCAAGGCCAGGCTGCAGGAGGGGAAAGAATCTACCAGTAAGGCAGTGTAGGGCGGCCTGCCCAGGGCACTGAGCTTTGACTGTCCCCTGGCCTATGCCTTGAACAACTTCCCAATAAAAACACTTTAAACTATCATTTAATGAGTGATTACTATGTGCCAGGAGCTTCACGCACATCATCCATTAGTAGATTAGTTATTGGGCACCTACTGTGTGCCAGGCACTGTTACGGCACTTGGGAGAAGTCAGAGAACATTTCCTTCTTGGACTCTGACCGGCAAAGCAGCTCTGACTACCTTTTCGCAGACAAGGAAGCCGTGATGAAAGCCTTTCCCAAGCCATTTGGTTGATCAGCAGCAGGCCCTGACTCAAACTCAGGCCCAGCGACAAATGGGAAAGCCTCACCAAGTCTAAATCACAGGAGATGCCCCAAATGGCAAGTCCGTGACTCCTCCCCAGCCAGGGCCTGAGAGGTGACTCTCAGTGGGGCTGGGGCTGGGGGTGGGAAGGGCCATAGTGGAGGGAGCAGTTTTCCGGTGGTGGTGGTGCTATGTGGCAGTCTGGGTGCCTTAGAAATCTACCTACCCCCAGAGAAACAAGGCTGACTGTGTGCAGGTGCGAGGGGAGGCTGCCCAGCAAAGGTGGCCCTGGCACTTAGTTCTGGACATGGAGTCCTCACAGCTGCTCTGAAAAATAGGAGCTCTTATTACTCCCACTTTACTGATGAGGAAACTGAGGCTCAGAGAGGCTGAGGGACTTGTGGGAGGTCACAGAATGTGCTGGAGCTGGGCCCCTGGGTGGTCACAGAATGTGCCAACCCAGGCCCCTGCTGACTCCACAGCCTGCCGATGCTACCCTGTCTTCTGTCTGTCTTCTCCTCTGCAAACCTTCCAGAACATTCCTCCCATACCTCACAGAGCAAGCCCAGATGGCCCCAGGCTGGCCCCAAGGATGGGGGGGTCTCTCACCTCCTCCTCCCTGGATGGCTCCTTACCTTATTCTTTCCCAACATGAGTTTTTCCAGCAACTCAACACCCAGCGACTCGCACTAAGCCCCCAGCTCGGCTCCTGCAGGGGCTGCGGACAGGCAGCTCTCCCTCCCCACTGCTTACGCAGTTAGTTTTCAAAGCCAGATGCAGAACTTTTGAAAGTGTCTGTATTAAATTCCATCTGCTTAATCTCGCACTGAGCTCAGCTGGATGCCAGCAGCGTTTGTGTCCCTCCCGGGTTCCGGTGCCTGTGGATCCGGTTGGTTTGTTTCTCCAGGGCTGGGAACAGAGCTGTGGCACCACAGGAGACTGCCCTCTAGGCCAGCATGCGCTCGCTGACGGGGCCTGTCTCGGCTCCATGCGCAGCCACCCTGGCCAGCTGTCCTCTTTCCGTGGCCCTGTCCTTCTTCCCTGTGGCTTGCTGTTCTGTCCTAACCCTCCCTCTCTCTCTGTCCCCTTCCCCATCTCTCTCTCTCCTTGTTACTGTTGCTTTCTCTCTTCGCCTCCCTCCTTCTCTGTCTCCCCCAGCACCTCCCCACGCAATGTGGTCAAAGTCACAGCCACAGAGGCTGCTCCTCACCTTCCCCTAAAGGGAACTTTGGCTCCGCCCTGGGCCACAGTGAGGGCGATGCCCAGAGCCTGGCAGGGGCTGGGGGTAGGAGGCCTGGGCCTGCTGAGCCGTCTCCCATCCAGACTGGGAAGGCTGTGCCCTCCTCAGTGCCCGACAGCAGTGGTCCCGGTGGGGACACACAGCCGTCGTCTTAGCATAGGAAGGACATCCTGGTCCTGGCAGGAGGGGCATCCAGAGGTCATCCTGTCCTTCCCTTGCCCCAGGACAGTCTGGCTGGGGTTCGCCTATCTGGGAAGATCCTTTCATTGGCCTCCCTGTCCCCATGGCTGGTCGGTGTCCCTGAGCCCGCATAACCTGGAAGTCCTTTCTCCGGTCCACCCTGCATCCTGCATGCTGTAGGGCCGAACAGGTGAACAGCTCTCTCCTCGGAGCCTTCCCTGTGACGGGGCCCCTTGGGCTCATCTCCAGCCTTGACAAGAGTCCCAAATTATTTTCCCTGTGCCTGTTTCTTGGCCTCTTGATCACGGAGCTGCCCCTGCTTCGCCTCCTCCTCTCCTCTCCCCCTTTCTCCAGGTTCCTCCAGGATCATAAACTGCTGTCGTTATCCATGCAACTGAGCCTGGAGGCCTGGGCCGTGCAGGGCCCTTGCCCAGAAGCTGCTCCAGAAGCTCTGCCCCCTCCAGTGGAGGGACCGGGGCCTCTCACCTTCTCCCCCTGCTGCTTCCAGCAGCTGCATGGGCTGATGGAGGGAGTGGGGTTGATGGGCTGATGGTGGGTGGCAGTAAGATGAAACCTGGCAGGCTTCTGTTCCATATCCGTTGTGGCAGATGATGGCCTCAGGCCGGGTGGTTCCTGGGGAGAATGGGCACAGGACTGAGCAGCCCAGGTTGGACCTCAGTCCCTGCCGACAAGAACTTCCTCTCAGCTGGGCTGCTGTCACACCGATGTGGTGGGAAAAGAGGGAGGGTGGCTTCATGCAGCCCATCACCATTGTTAAAATAAAAAATTGATCTGATTCTAGGTCTAGCCACCTTCATAGTTTGGGGTGCAATGGGGGCGGCTTTCTGCTGTGACATCCAAGTGGGCCCAGAGTGACTTTCCTTCTCATTTCCTGAGCCTATGAGGCCAGTGAGACTTAGGACTGGAATCCCATGCCCAAGGTCCATGCCTTGCTCTCAGCAAGGGGCCACAGGATGGGGACCAGCCCCTTTTGGGGGAAGCAGCAGCTCTCTGGGTCTGGTGAGTGAAGGATGGAGGCAGAACCTCTCAGCATTCAGAGATGCTTCCAGGACAGCTGCCAGCTCCCAGCTTCAAGGCCCCTTGACTGTGGGACCTCCTACCCACCTCTGGGTCCTGTCCAGCCCCACGCAGTGCCTGTGTCTCCCCCCGACACCCCCTCTCCAGGAAATCAGTGAACATGACCAAGGTCACTGCCAACTGCCGCCTGGAGAGAATGCATGTGAAGAGTGCCGTGGACCAGAGCTTCATAGACCAGAGCACCCTGCAGGAGGACAAGCGGCTGGGCCTGTCCTTCATGGACACCCAAGGCTACAGCTCCCAGGGTGAGTGCCCGGCCCTCCTGCCCCATCCTCATGACCCCTGAGCTCTCTTCTCCCAGCCTCTGGAGCCACAGGACAGAGTTTTTTGGAGGTCCTCCTCAACCAAAATTGAAGCATCTATTGTGCTCCTGCTGGCTGCCAGCACTGGCACAGGAAATACAGAGCAGGCACAGGGAGCATCTTTGCACTGTGTACTGGAGGAGCTTGCAGGGAATTCTGCTAGCATAAGAGGAATGCAAGGTCCAACGTGGCACTTGTCAAGGAGGAGGTGCTGCTACTGTAGGAACAGAAGGATCAGAGTGGCCTCACCACTTACGGAGCTCCTGCTGTGTGCGAGGTGGGGCTACAGCGGCTGAGAGGACCTACAGTCACATAGATCACCTACGTGGATGTCTGTTTCCTCATCTGTAAAACGATACCAATCATAAATCTGCCATGAAGACTAAAAGAGACCATGCCTGTTGACTGCTTGGCGCAGTGCCTGACTCCAGGAAAAGTGTATGCGATCTTAGCCGACATGATTCGTGTGTGCTAGACCCTGTGCTGAGCTTTCATACAGCACTTCACTAGACCTCTTCTTTTTATCACATACTCTTTGGTTTTCATAAAAATTCTGTATAACAATTGTATAAATGATGAAGCCTAGCAGTAAAATAAACTGCCGTGAATCAGCTCTTAGGATGTGGAATATTTCCAAGGCCATGGAAGGTCCTGGTAATCCTCCCCAGCTGCCTCCTCCAGAGCCTCCCGGGGTGGCCACTGTCCTGCACTGCCACTGCACTGCGTGTTCATCTTGTCTATCGTTTCTCCACATGTGTCTATATCACCACACAAGGCACTGTTTAGTTTTGCATGTGTATGAACTTTATGCAAATGTCCTAGCTATGCGTGGATGGATGGATGGATCTCTGTGGCCTGAATGTTTCACTGAGCATCATTTCTAGACATGTCCATGTGGACATGGGTATCTACAATTCATTCGTTTTGCTGATGTTCAATATTCTGTTGCAGGAATATAGCGCATTTCATGGGTCCATCCTCTTACCTATGAATATTTGAGTTGGTCCTAGTTTTTTGCTTTCTTTGGGGGTTCCATTTGTATGTTTGTTATTACAGATGAGGCTGCTAGGAACATTCTCCTACAAGCTTCCTGATGCACCTGCATAGGAGCTTCTCTGGGGTACATTCCAGAAGGGAAATCGCTGGCTTGTGGTGGGTGTGTTTGTTCAACTTTACAAGACGGTGCCAAATTGTTGCGTAATGCAGCTGTCTGTTTCCACTCTCAGCAGTGGCATATAAGACGTTCCATTCCTCCATATCCAGATCCGAATTTATCAGGCTTCTACATTTTTGCCAGAATGGTGGGTGTAAGATGGTAATTCTATGTTCATAATTTTCACTTCCTGATTACTAATGAAACGAAATATATCTTCAAGTGACTATTGGCCTTCAGGTTCCTTCTTCCGTGAAATGCCTGTTTATATCTTTTATCTAATTTTCTATCATTTGTTTGTTGCTATCCTGGTGATGCTCAGGAGCCCTTTATCTATTTAGGGTAATAGTCATTTATTGATTACAGGTTGTAAATATCTTCTTCCCATTTAAGACTTGTCTTTTCACTTTTTTTTTTTTTTTTGTAGTCTTTGGAAGAACAGAATGCCTCGAATGTGATTTAGTCAAATTATTCCATCTTTTCCTTTTGCGGTTTGCACTGTTAATGCATTAGTAAAGAAATCTTTCCCTACCAAAGGTCATAAAAATAGTCTATATTCTTCTAAAATATTTAAAGCTTTGCATTTTACATTCAAATTTCTATCCATCTGGCATTGATTTTTGTGGTATTCCAAGTTGGGGATTTTATTTTTTTTCCCCACGTGGCTAACCAGTTGTTGAGGCATGGATCATCTTTTCCTTGCTGGTCTGTGACGACAGCTGTGTAATATACACTTCCCATATGCATGAGTCTCTGGACACCCGCTCTCTTCCACTGGGCTTATAATTAAATCGAGGTCTACTTCCAGTCACTGTGGCTTCTAAATCTTGATATCTGAAATGGCAAACCCCCTGACTTGTTCTTCAGGTGTGTCTCAGTTATTTTTTTTCCCTTATCCTTTTTCTTATGAACTTTATAGTCAGCTTGTCAGTTCTCTTAAATATGCTATTGGGATTCTGATTGGGATTTTATTGAATCTGTGGAACTATTTAAGGAGAACTGTCATCTTTACAATATTAAGTCTTCTCATCTATGAATGTAATGTATCTCTGCACATGTAGGTCTTGAGTACCTTTCAATTATGTTCCCCAGAAACATTTTGAGCTTTTTTTGCCGGATATATTCTCCTGTCCCTTATATTGAAGTTGCTATTGTAAATATTCTCTTTTCAACTATGATTTCTGTTGCTGGTAAATACAGTCAAAAACATCTTAGAATCTTGACATTTTGTGTTGGTTTGGGTTTTTTTTTTTCTCATTCATTAACCTTTCTTTTGATTTTCTTGTCTTTATCCACTGGCTCTGGTTGGGTGGTTGGATCTCCAACACAATATTGAGTGGAATTGGAGAGAGAGAGCACCTTGTGTTTCCTTGATTTTAAACATATGCTGTAGGCTTTTGGTAAACGTGTTTTACCAGGTTAAGAACACTTTCTTCTATCTATCTCTAGTTTGTTAATATTATTATTATTTAGACAGAGTCTTGCTCTTGTCACCCAGGCTAGAGTGCAATGGCGTGATTTTGGCTTACTGCGACCTTCGCCTCCTGGGTTCAAGTGATTCTCCTGCCTCAATCTCCCCAGTAACTGGGATTACAGTTATGCACCACCACACCTGGCTAATATTTGTATTTTTAGTAGAGACTGGGTTTCATCATGTTGATCAGGCTGGTCTCAAACTCCTGACCTCAGGTGATCCTCCCACCTAGGCCTCCCAAAGTTCTGGGATTAGAGGCATAAGCCACCATGCCTGGCCAACTATTATTTTTAAATGAATATTAAATTTCCCACATGCATTTATTGAGAAATCTGTTAACATAGCAACAACCATTTATAGATTTTTCTAATATTGCTTGACCCTGGGATAAACCCAACTTGGTCATGAAGCATGGTTATTTATCCAGCAATTTAGTAATCCAGTGATAATCATGTTTGTGACTTTTATACCTATGATCATGAGGAGTATTTAAATTATAATCGTTCTTTCTTGTAATACCTTTTTCTGGGTTTTAGTATCAAGATTACAGTAGCCTTATAAATTCTTTGAGAATTGCCTTCTTTTTTCTAATTGCTGCAAGTTTGGAATGAGAAGTTCCCTGAAAGCTTGGTAGAAGTCACCTACAAAACAATCTATGCCTGTATGGAACAGTTTTGAACTTCTAATTTAATTTATTTTAATTAGCCTAGGACTATGCAGACTTTCTGTTTCTTTTTAGTCACTTTTGGTAAGTTATATTTTTCTAGGAAAATGTCCATTTAATCTAAATTTTAAATGTATTGGCATGCACTAACTTATTATATTGTCCTGTTATCTCTCCTATTAAATTAATATCCCCCATTACATTTTCAACAACCCATTCACAGCGGTTATTATCAACTCCTGGATTTACAAATGAGATAACAAAGTCTTGAGGAAGGAATACCACTTTCTGAATATGCCCACCCCTTCTATCCAGAAAGTGACAGAGTCAGGATTTAGAATGAGGTATTTGTAAATTGCAAATCCATGCCACGTTTACTGCACCTTGTGAGACTTTGGAAAATGATAGGATTTGAACAGTCCCTGACAAGAAACACAGGCATTCACAGCTGAGGGAATAACAAGTTCCAGAGCATGCAAGTGGGAAAGCGAGGAGGATGTGGAGAGGTCTGATTGACTGGGCTGGATTCTCAGTGGGGTGAGGTGGAAGGGGAGGATGAGACAACCAGGGGCAAGTCTTGCTCTCCAGTCCTGGTGATGTATTACAGAAGCAGGAGACACAGGACTTGGCCCTAGGAGTCTCACATCTAGTTGGAGAGACATGACTGACTTATAGGAGTCAGGACCAAGCTAATTGTCATATGGGTGATGTGGAAAATTTATGCTGAGAAGGTTCTGAGAAGGGATGCCTTGGGGCAGGAAAATCAGGAGCGATTTCCCTAGTGAAATCAGATTTGAACTGAGATTGGCAGGATTTGACTGATAATGAAGGAGTAACAGCACTGTGGACAGTATATAGGACATAAGCAGAGGTGTGGCAAAGATAAGAAAAAGGGCCTTAGGGGACTGCAATGAGGCCTTGGCACTTTAGATCTTCTTTTTTCATTTGCCACTTGGCCCAGCCTCCATCTCCATCAAGTGGGCTTCCTGCATATATGACTGTGCATTTGCACAGGGCCTTGTGCTTAGAAGATATCCACACTTGGTTTACTGTTCTATTATCACAGTTTTGAAATGTTTAACAATTTTATCTTTGAACTTAAAAGTGAAGTCCAAAGGGACAGAGGATGCCCGTGAGCTAAAGACATACACACTATGTGTGTGCCCACTGTTCCCTGCCACCCATGGAGCATAGAAGTTCAGAGATACTCAAGGTGAGTATGAGGTATCATTGTACCTTGTGGAAGTATGTCTATTAATTTTTTTAGAAAAAGAAAATAACAAGTGGTGGTGAGGACATAAAGAAATTCAAACGCTTGTGCACTATTGGTAGGAATGTGAAATGTTAAACAGTATGGCAATTCCTCAAAAAGTTAAAGATAGAATTGCCATATGATCCAACACTTCCACTTCTGGGCATAGACCCAAAAGAAGTGAAAGCAGCAACTCAAACAGATATTTGTACACATAGCAGCATTATTCAGAATAGTCAAAAGGTGAAAATAACCCAAGCGTCCATCCACAGATAAATAGATAAACAAAAAGCAGTATATACATACAATGGAATACTATTTGGCCTTAAAAAGGAAGGGGGGTGCTGGGCACAGTGGTTCACACCTGTAATCCCAGCACTCCGGGGAGCAGAGGTAGGTGGATCATGAGGTCAGGAGATCAAGACCATCCTGGCCAACACGGTGATTCTCCATCTCTACTAAAATTACAAAAATTAGCTGGGCATGGTGGTGCTAGCCTGTAATCCCAGCTACTGGGGAGGCTAAGGCAGGAGCATCACTTGAACCTGGAAGGTGGAGATTGTAGTAAGCTGAGATCATGCCACTGCACTCCAGCCTGGTGACAGACTGAGACTGCTACAACATAGATGAACCTTAAGGACATTATGTTTAGTGAAATAAAGAACAAAGAACAAATACAAAGAACTGTCTTTATGTCTGCCCTTTGTGCCTGTCACAAAGAACAAATACTACATGAGTTCACTTGTATGACAAAAAACTGTCTTTGTGTCTGTCCTTTGTGCCTGTCACAAAGAACAAACACTGCATGAGTCCACTTGTATGATGTACCTAGAGTAGTCAAATTCATAAAGACAGAAACCAGGGACTAGGGGGATGGCAGAATGGGGAGTTACCGTTGAATGGGTATGAAGTTTCAGCTTGGGAAAATGGAAGAAGTTCTGAAGCTTTGTGGTGGTGATGGTTGCATAACAATACGAATATACCTAAGTCACTGAACTGTATATGTAATCATGGTGGAAATGGTAAATGTTAGATTATCTTATCACAATCTTTTTAAAGTAAGAATAAGGTAAGTATGTTACACCTTATGATTGTGTATCCAGAGTCACAGACAGCCCTGAGCAGCCATGCTTTCCACTGGAACCAGAACTTATGTCCAACACAGAAAGAAAGCCATGGCCTTCTCAGAAGCATGAAGAATGTGTGCCTGAAAAACCCTAGCACACCGTTTCTCACCTGTGTTACTTCCTTGCATTACCCAATTGCTTATGCTGAAAATGATGACCTAGAACCAAAGGGAAAGACAGGGCAACAGTAGTTCCTTTCTGTCCTTCCTTGTTCATCATTAAGCCAAATGTAGAGTGTGGGTAGAAAATGCAGACATCAAGAAGTGAAATCAGCACAGCTGAGTTGGTTTTATGCAGCTCTTCTGGTAGGAATTAAATACATGTCTATGACAGGCTACAAAATACAATTTGTGTGATTTTGAAGATCCTACATATGTGTTAAACACTCTTACACTTGAATTTAAAATTGACATTATATAATACAAAGGTGAATAGTAAAATTTATGTTAATAATTTAATATTTTTCTTTACTTAGTATGACATTAAATATCATATTAAAATTCCCCAATGACATCAGCATTACTCTAATAACAAATCCAGGTAAAGAACATTACAAGAGATTTTTGACCTTCTTATCTCTTCCTACCAAGGCAGAGGGAGATTTATTTAAGAGAAAGCAGAATTGGCATTCTTCTTTGGACCTAGAGCACCTCGAAAAGCTGTTGCCAGGGCTGGAGTGCAGTGGCATGATCTTGGCTCACCACAGCATCTGCCTCCCAGATTCAAGCAATTCTTCTGCCTCAGCCTCCTAGTAGCTGGGATTACAGGCCCTGGACCTGAGAGGCTTCAATAATTGTTACCTGAGTTGGATGGAACTGAAACAAAGAAGTAAAGATCCTATATAATCTATTGAAATCTTTAAAGGAACTTTCTCCTTAGAAAAGACCTACAGAAAATATACCCTGGGACATCTGCCAAGATGGCCGAATAGAAACAGCTCCAGTGCCCAACTCCCAGTGAGAGAGATGCAGAAAGCAAGTGATCTCTGCATCTCCAAACAAGGCACAGGAAGCCTACTTAGCAGCTGGACTGAGTCCTTGGCAACCCAGCAGTGCCTCTACAGGCAGACAAGGGACAGACTGCATCATCAAGCAGCTTCCTGAGATCAAAGCTAAATAAATCTATGAAGATGGGAAGAAACCAGCACAAAAAGGATGAAACCGTCAAAAACCAGAATGTCTCTCCTCCTTCAAGGGATCACAACTCCTCACCAGCAAGGGAACAAAACAAGATGGAGAATGAGTTTGATGAATCGACAGAAGCAGGCTTCAGAAGGTGGGTAATAACAAACTTCTCTGAGCTAAAGGAACATGTTCTAACCCAATACAAAGAAACTAAAAACCTTGAAAAAAGTTAGATGACATGCTAACTAGAATAAACAGCTGAGAGAAGAACATAAATGACTTAATGGAGCTGAAAAACACAGCACGAGAACTTTGTGAAGCATACACAAGTTTCAATAGCTGAATGGACCAAGCAGAAGAAAGGATATCAGAGATTGAAGATCAACTCAATGAAATAAAATGAGAAGGCAACACTCGATAAAAAAAGAGTTAAAAGAAATGAACAAAGCCTCCAAGAAATATGGGATTATGTGAAAAGACCTAATCTATTCTTCATCAGTGTACCTGTGAAAGGGACAATGAATCCAAGCTGGAAAACACTCTCCAGGATATTATCCAGAAGAACTTCCCCAACCTAGCAAGGTAGGCCAACATTTAAATCCAGGAAATACAGAGAATACCACAAAGATATTCCTTAAGAAGAGCAACCCCAAGGCACATAATCTTCAGATTCACCAGGATTGAAATGAAGGAAAAAATGCTAAGGGCAACCAGAGAGAAAGGTCAGGTCACCCACAAAGGGAAGCCCATCAGACTCACAGCAGATCTCTCGGCAGAAACCCTACAAGACAGAAGAGGGTGGAGGCCAATATTCAACATCCTTAAAGAAAAGAACTTTCAACCCAGAATTTCATATCCAGCCAAACTGAGCTTCATAAATGAAGGAAAAATAAAATCCTTTGCAAACAAGCAAGTACTCAGAGATTTTGTCACCACCAGGCCTGCTTTACAAGAGCTCCTGAAAGAGGCACTACACATAGAAAACATACCAAATGGTAAAGAGCATCGACAAAATGAAAAATCTGCATCAACCAATAGGCAAAACAGCCAGCTAGCATCAAAATGGCAGGATCAAATTCACACATAACAATATTAACCCTAAATGTAAATGGGCTAAATGCACCAATCAAAAGACACAGACTGGCAAATTGGATAAAAATCCAAAACCCCTCTGTGTGCTGTATCCAGGAAATCCATCTCACATGCAAGGATACACAAAGGCTCAAAATAAAGGGATGGAGGAAGATTTACCAAGGAAATGGAGAGCAAAAAAAGCAGGAGTTTCAATTCTCATCTCTGATAAAATAGACTTTAAAGCAACAAAGATCAAAAGAGACAAAGAAGGACATTACATAATGGTAAAAGGATCAGTACAACAAGAAGAGCTAACGATCCTAAATATATATGGACCCAATACAGGAGCACCCAGATACATAAGGCAAGTTCTTAATGACTTACAAAGAGACTTCGACTCCCACACAATGATAGTGGGAGACTTTAACACTCCCGTCAATATTAGACAGATCAACCAGACAGAAAATTAACAAGGATATCCAGGACCTGAACTCAGACCTGGAACAAGCAAACCTGATAGACATTTACAGAACTCTCCACCCCAAATCCACAGAATATACATTCTTCTCAGCACCACATCACACCTACTCTAAAATTGACCACATAATTGGAAGTAAATCACTCCTCAGCAAATGCAAAAGAATGGAAATTATAACAAACAGTCTCTCAGACCACAGTGCAATCAAGTTAGAACTCAGAATTCAGAAACTAACTCAGAACCACACAGCTTCATGGAAACTGAACAACTGGCTCTTGAATGTTGACGGGATAAACAATGAAATGAAGGCAGAAATAAAGAAGTTCCTCGAAACCAATGAAAACGAAGACACAACATACCAGAATCTCTGGGACACGTTTAAAGCAGTCTCTAGAGGAAAATATATAGCAATAAGTGCCCACATGAGAAGAGTGGAGAGATCCAAAATTGACACCCTATCATCAAAATTAAAAGAGCTAGAGGAGCAAGATAAAAAAACTCAAACCCTACCAGAAGACAAGAAATAACTAAGATCAGAGCAGAACTGAAGGAGATAGAGACATGAAAAGCCCTTCAAAAAATCAATAAATCCAGGAGCTGGTTTTTCGAAAAGATCAACAAAATAGACAGCCCACTAGCCAGATTAATTTAAAAAAGAGTGAGAGAATAACCAAATAGATGCAATAAAAAACGATAGAGGGGAAATCACCACAGATCCCACAGAAATTCAAACCATCATCAGAGAATATTACAAACAACTAGTAAACCTGGAAGAAATGGATAAATTCCTTGACACTTGCATCCTCCCAAGCCTAAACTAGGAAGAAGTCAAAACCATGAATAGACCAATAAGATCTGAAGTTGAGGCAGCAATTAAGAGCCTACCACACAAAAAAAGCCCGGGTCCAGATGGTTCACAGCCAAATTCTACCAGACACACAAAGAGGAACTGTTAGCATACCTCCTAAAACTATTCCAAATAATCCAAAAAGAGGGAATCCTTCCCAAATCATTTTATGAGACCAACATCATTCTGATACTAAAACCTGGCAGAGACTCAACAAGAAAAGAAAACTTCAGGCCAATATCCATGATGAACATAGACGCAAAAATCTTCAATAAAATACTGGCAAGCCGATTGCAACAGCAACAGCACATTAAAAAGCTTATCCACCATGATCAAGTAGGATTCATCCCGGGGATGCAAGGCTGGTTCAACATACGCAAGTCTATAAACGTAATTCACTACATAAACAGAACCAAAACCAAAAACCACATGATTATCTCAATTGATGCAGAGAAGGCCTTTAACAAAATTCAGCAGCCCTTTAAGCTAAAAACCCTCAATAAACTCGGTATTGATGGAACGTATCTCAAAATAATAAAAGCTATTTACAACACACCAACAGCCAATATCATACTGAATGGACAAAAACTGGAAGCATTCCCTTTGAAATCTGGCACTAGACAAGAATGCCCTTTCTCACCACTCCTATTCAATATAGTACTAGAAGTTCTAGCCAGAGCAATCAGGCAAGAAAAAGAAATAAAGGGTATTCAAATAGGAAAGGAGGAAGCCAAATTGTCTCCATTTGCAGATGACATGATAGTATATCTAGAAGACCCCATCGTCTCAGCCCAAAATCTCCTGAAACTGATAAGCAACCTCAGCAAAGTCCCAGGATACAAAATCAATGTGCAAAAATCACAAGCGTTCCTATACACCAATAACAGACTTAAAGAGAGCCAAATCAAGAACGAACGAACTGCCATTCACAATTGCTACAAAGAGAATAAAATACCTAGGAATACAACTTACAAGGAATGTAAGGGACCTCTTCAAGGAAAACTACAAACCACTGCTCAACGAAATAAGAGAGGACACAAACAGATGGAGAAACATTCCATGTTCATGGTTAGGAAGAATTAATATCGTGAAAATGGCCATACTGCCCAAAGTAATTTACAGATTCAATGCTATCCCCATCAAGCTACCAATGACCTTCTTCACAGAACTAGAAAAAACTACCTTAAACTTCTTATGGAACCAAAAGAGAGCCCACATAGCCAAGTCAATTCTAAGTAAAAAGAACGCAGAGGGAGGCATCACACTACCGGACTTCAAACTATACTACAAGGATACAGTAATCAAAACAGCATGGTACTGGTACAAAAACAGAGATATAGACCAATGGAACAGAACAGAGGCATCAAAGGCAACACAACATATCTACAACTATACAATCTTTGATAAACCTGAAAAAAACAAGCAATGGAGAAAGGATTCCCTGTTTAATAAATGGTGTTGGGAAAACTGGCTAGCTATGTGCAGAAAGAAGAAACTGGACCACTTCTTGACACCTTACACTAAAATTAACTCTAGATGGATTAAAGACTTAAACATAAGACCTAACACCATCAAAACCCTAGAAGAAAATCTAGGCAAAACCATTCAGGACATAGGAGTAGGCAAGGACTTCATGATCAAAACACCAAAAGCATTGGAAACAAAAGCCAAAATAGACAAATGGGACCTAATCAAACTCCACAGCTTCTGCATGGCAAAACAAACAGTCATTAGAGTGAATCTGCAACCAACAGAATGGGAAAAAATTTTTGCAGTTTACCCATCTGACAAAGGGCTATTCAGAATTTACAAAGAACTAAAACAGATTTACAAGAAAAAAAAACAAGCCCATTCAAAAGTGGGCAAAGGATATGAACAGACACTTTACAAAAGAAGACATACATGAGGCCAACAAACATATGAAAAAATGCTCATCATCACTGGTCATTAGAGAAATGCAAATCAAAACTACATTGAGATACCATCTCACGCCAGTTAGAATGGCGATCATTAAAAAATCTGGAGACAACAGATGCTGAAGAGGATTTGGAGAAATAGGAACACTTTTACACTGCTGGTGGGAGTGTAAATTAGTTCAACCATTGTGGAAGACAGTGTGGCGATTCCTCAAGCACCTAGAAATAGAAATTCCATTTGACCCAGCAATCCCATTACTGGGAATATATCTGAAGGATTATAAATTGTTCTACTATAAGGACACATGCACACGAATGTTCATTGCAGCACTGTTTACAATAGCAAAGACCTGGAATCAACCCAAATGCCCATCAATGATAGACTGGACAGGGAAAATGTGGCACATATACACCATGGAATATTATGCAGCCATCAAAAACGATGAGTTCATGTCCTTTGTATGGACATGGATGAACCTGGAGAACATCATTTTCAGCAAACTGACACAAGAACAGAAAATGAAATACCGCATGTTCTCACTCATAGGCGGGTGTTGAACAATGAGAACATATGGACACAAGGAGGGGAGCACTACACACTGGGGTCTGTTGTGGGGAACAGGGGAGGGACAGCAGGGGGTGGGGTGTTGGGGAGAGGTAGCATGGGGAGAAATGCCGGGTATAAGTAAAGGGAAGGAAGGCAGCAAATCAAACTGCCACGTGTGTACCTATGCAACTATCTTGCATGTTCTTCACATGTACCCCAAAACCTAAAATGCAATTTAAAAAAGAAAAGAAAAATAATACCATCACAACAGCACAAAAAATGGAAATATTGAGGTATAAATGTAACAAAATATGCACAATATCTGCTTGCAGAAAACTACTAAACACTAATGAGAAAAATGATCATAAGAAGCTCAGCAATGGAAAAATACAGTATTTAATATGAAAACTTTACTAAGTAATATTAATAATAGATTAGACATTACAGAATAAAGATGAATGTACCTGATGAAGAAAAATAGAAACTATCCAAACAGAAGCACCAAGAGAAACTATGGCTGTAAGGAAAAAGAACTCACAGAGTTTCAGTGACCCATGGAACACCATCAAGACATCTAACACATGCAATTGAAGGCCCAGAAAAAGACTAGGGGAAACATTCGAAGAAACAATGGCTGATTTTTTTAATTATATAAAAACTATTAGCACAAGGGCACATGAGAAAAGCTGACCCCACAGTGCCCAAACTTCTAACCCACCGAAACGCAAAATAATAAATGAGCGTCGTTTTAAGGCACCATATTTGTGATAACTTGTATGGCAGTAATTAAAAAAAAAAAAACTTGAGAATACAAAATAAAACAGGAGAACGAAATTTCAAATGCCGACCAGTCCCTTGGAGGAGAGAGGGAAACATAAGTGATTTCACACTCAGCAGAGCTTTAGTGAAGATGCAGCCACCATAAAAACTGAAATGAAGACAATAGATAGTTTTTTAATGAGTTTAGATGGAGTTGTGAGCTAGGATGTGTCCGGAATTCCTACAGGCCTCAGACACGAGAATAAGGTAGAAGAAAAACCATTACTGAAGGAATTGGAAACCTGGGTGCACTGAGAGTGTAGCACAAACAAAACTCAGCTAAACTCAACTCTTCACTAGAGGTGACTCAAATCATCACAATAATGTCTTGAGGGAAGAATAGATGTGTTCATTTCTGGGCATAAATACTTCTTACCCCGGTCTCTACTGTCATGTTCACAATGTTCAGAATTTATTTAAAAACTATGAGATAAAAAACGGCAAGGAAAAAACAACCCATTGACAAGAGGAAAGCAGTCACAGAACCCGATTCAAAGATGACCCAGAGGTTGGAATGTTTAGACAGAGGTTTCAAAAGAATTATATTAAAGCAATTATGCTAAGTAATCTAGTTAGAGACGTGGAAAAGGTGCTTGAATGGACAAGAAAACTCAGAAATGAAGGAAACTTGAAAAAAAGAATCTAAATGGAAATGCAAGAAAAATTTTTACAAAACGTGATCAAAGACAAAGAATTGCTTTGATGGGTTTATTAACATACTAGACAACAGAAGAGGAATCAGTAGAATGGAAAATAGGTTAATTAGTAGAAATTATGTAAACCAAAAAAAAAAAGAAAAAGAAAAATGGTGAAAAAAAAGAGCATCCAAAAACTGTGGTCTAACATACATATAACTGGGGTTCCAGAAGATTAACAGAAAGATATAGTGAGATGATAGATAGATGATAGGTAGGTAGGTAGGTAGATAGATAGATAGAATAGCTGAGAATTTTCCAAATTTAATAAGCATGCCATAAATCCAAGAAGTTCAGAGAACTCCATACAGGAAACACACATAGACACCACCCAGAAACATCACACTGAAGCTGCTGCCTGTAAATTAGAGATTAAAAATACTGAAAGCAGCCAGAGAAAAAGAAAAATTACACACAGAATTACAGATAACTTCTCATCAGAAACTCTGCAGTCTCAAAGAAAATGGAGGGTTATCTTTAAACATACATGTATAAATCCTTTCAACCAATAATTCTACACCCAGAAAAATTCTCTTTCAAAGGCAAATGTGAAATAAATTTTTCAGATCAACAAAAGTTGACTTGCGTTACAGAAAATGTTAAAGGAACTTTTTCTTTCTTTTTTTTTTTTTTTAGACGGAGTCTCGCTCTGTTGGAGTACAACAGCACGATCTCAGGTCACTGCAACCTCCGCCTCCCGGGTTCAAATGATTCTCCTGCCTCAGACTCTTGAGTAGCCTGGATTACTGGCGCGCAACATCATGCCCAGCTAATTTTTGTGTTTTTTCAGTAGAGATGGGGTTTCACCATGCTGTTCAGGCTGATCTCAAATTCCTGACCTCATGATCTGTCCACCTTGGCCTCCCAAAGTGCTGGGATTTCATGCAGACGGACCATAATATCTAATAAAAATTTGCCACAGAAAAGGACACCGGAAATGGTGAGAATTAGGGTAAATATGAAATATTTTTCTCATTGTCATCTCTTTCAAAGATAATTGCCTATTGAAAGAGAATATAGTAACAATGTACTGGAGATGTGTAACACATGCGTAAGTACAGCTTATGGCAACAGTGGTACAAGGGACAAGAGGGAGGAAAGGGGAATGTTATATTCCTCTACAGGTGAAGAAGATAATATCATATAAGATTGGACTGTAGTAAGTTAAAGATGGAAACTGTAAATGCTAAAGCAATCATTATAAACATAAAAAAGGAGAGATTACTAGTAAGTCAATAATGGAGACAAAATGGAATCATGAAAATTACTTAATTGATATAAAAGAAGGCTGGAAAAGAGAAACAACAAAGGGATGTGACAAAAAGAAAATAAAAAGCAAGCTAGTCTATTTAAACTTAACCATGTAAGTAATTCTGTCAAATGCAACTGCTGTAATTCTAGGAAAGGCAAAATTGGCGGAATTACAGACAGACTGGTGGATGCCAGGGGCTGAGGGTCAGGGGAGAGGACTGACTAAATGTCGATTGTAGTGGTTTATTGTAGTGATTATATGCCATTGTCAACATTCATGAAACTGTACAACACAAAGGTGACTTTTTGGTATAAATTATGCCTTAATACACTTGTTTCAAAACTATAAATAATCTCAACACTTCAGTTAAAAGAGAGGAGATACACACTTGGGACAGTGGTGCTGAAGGGTCAGCTACAATCCCTGCTGCCCAGGAAATGTCAGTCCCCCAAGAGAAAAGACACCCATGGCATTGTTAGCGGTAAGTTGACTGGGGAGCGAGGAAGCTCTCAGATTTCAGATGACAGGTTCTTGGAGGAAGAGCCAGCACTTCGATTGCCAGACTGGGGTTGGAAGAAGATCCCCACAGGCTGGAGTCCGAGCCAGACTCACAGGATGGGATTTTAATGTAAATGTGAATTTAGCGTGCAAGGCAAGGCTCTGAGCTGATGAGAAAAACAAATCAAGGTACAGGTCTAGAAGGGAGGCAGACACTGAGAGGGGAGCTCAGGGTGGACCCTGGAGGGGTGTCTCTCATGGCACCTGTCTCTTTGCTGCTCTCCCCACCCGCAGATCAGTCCCTTCCCAGCCAATGCTCTTCCCAGGAGATAGAGGGTCCTAAAATCTAGCTAGCTTAATAACAACAGCAACAACAATAATAACGGTAATACCCACCAGTTATTGAGTGATTACCTCGTGCTTAGTACTCACATGAGATTTGTCCTCCCAACAACCATTCAAGGTTGCTATCATTAGCATCCTTATGAGTCAACAGACTTCCCTGCACATCTTGCTGCCTTTTAGGGCATGTTAATACAGGTAAGGAGTCTAGAAAAAGGGAAGTGAGAGTATTTGGCAACTGAGAGGCTCAGACCTATGTGTAATTCTGAGGAACAAACCCAGATGGTCATGGATAAGCTGAACCTTTTCTAAAGTGTGAGAACTTTAGATTGAGAAGGGCATGAGAACCAGCTCACGTGGATTCAATTAATAAAGTTTGCTTAGGTTGATCTTATGTTCTACTGACTGGAGAAAGAATAATAAAGAATATCAACAAAGTCCCTGTTTTCATGAAATTTACATCTGTGAGATACAGACATGTAATACTGCACATGTGCACGTGCGTGCACACACACACACACACACACAAAGATTGGTTAGTACTTTTTGGTAAACACTTAGAAGTGAAGTTGCTGGGCTACAGGTGGTTGTACATAGAAACTGCTAAACTATTTTCCAAAATAGTTGTATCACTTTGCATTCCTGTCAGCAGTGATGAGCATTCCAGCTGCTCCACATCCTCACCTTGGTGTTGTCAGACTTCTTAATTTTAGTCATGTCTGCCATCTCATGATATCTTCAATTTACATATCCCTGATGTAACACATATATTTACGTGTTTTATAAATGTTTTACATATAACATCTATAAATATATGCTATATTTATATGAATATATTTATAAATTTATATAGCATATATTTGTATACTACATATACATTATATATAATATGTAATATGTTATATATATAAACATACATATTTATGTATTAAATATATAAACATGTTTATATATGTTATATATATAAATATATTTATATAATTATGTAATAACTATGCTTGGGAGAGTGGTTACTGAAGGGTCAGCTACAATTCCTTATATACATATAAACATATGTATATAATTATATATAAATACATAATAAATATACTATTATAAATGTATATATGTATAAAATATATTGTAATATAATGTATAACAATTTACATTATACTATGTATAATATGTATTATAATTTTATGAATATATCATATCTAAATTATAAATGTACATGTATATTTATATATAAATTATATAAATATATAATATATAACATATCTCTATACAATGGTACAAATATATAATTATATAATATTTATAATCAATAATATATTTGTACATAATATATTAATAATAAATAAATTTTTATATATCATAAAAATATATTTATATAATTATAATACATATATAATGTATGTTATATCATCCATATGATATATATGATAATACACATATCGTATATAATGCATCATATAATGTAACTTGTATTATATGTGTATTATAATATGCAATATTGTCTGTTTTATACATGTTCTTAATATATATTAGTAATAAGTTCTATTAAAAAAATGATTAATGGGAAGGCACTGGAGACGAGAGGGCTGTATTAGAAAGGATGGCCAGGGAATCCCTCTCTAAGGAGATAACATTTGAGCAGAGACCTGAATCAAATGAGGGTGTGAGCTCGGCTGATAACTATCAAGAGAATGCTCCAGTCACAGAGAACAGTCGACACAAAGGCTCCAGGGTCGGATCAGTATGATGTGTTCAAGGAACAATTGAGAGGTTAGTGTCACTGGAGCATAGTGAGTGGTGGGAGAGAGCTACAAGACAAGGTGTAAGGGGTTGGCAGGAGGATGATATTTAGGGTGTATAGGGTGCCCCCAAGACCAGGGCATACTTGGTAATGCCTGTAGACATTTTGATTGTCACACCTGGGAAGGCGTGCTACTGACTGAACATCCTGCAGGGCACAGGGCAGCCCCACACAAGGAATTATCTGGTCCAAAATGTCAAGAGTGCTGAGCTTGAGAAACCCTAGTCTATAAGTCGTGTAGGGAGCTGGGTTTTTCTTTTCATTGCAGGGTTTTGAGTAGGAGAGTGACATAATCTGATTTACATGATCTTAAGAAATCACTGCAGCTGTTTGGTAGAGAAGAGGCTGTTGTGAAGGAAAGGGTTGCAAGTAGAATCAGAGAGCCTAGGAGGAGGGATCCCAGAAGTCCAGAGAGACGGCGGTGACTTGGAAAGCTGTGGGTTATAAGGCATGAGGGGTTGTCACTCATACAAGACGCTGTTAAAGGAAACAGATACCCATCCTAAAAAGAGGCTCAGGTGGATGCAAACTCTGGCCTCCAACCTCAAGGGGACCGTCACGTGAACCAGAGCTTAGAACCATTCTGTGGGGTCTCCAGGAACCGTGAATGTGGGTAAGACCAACAAGGAAGCTCGTTTCACTTTGCTAAGACAAATGCTTTCTGTCAGTTCTGACCAATGACGGATCATGCTTCCTGGTGGGGTGGCCAAGCACAGATCAGTTGTTAACATCGCAAGGTGTTGTACACAGGTTAGCCTTTGTTATCAAACAGATTTGGATGAAACTCTCCCTCCTCTGCATATTCTCTGTGCTGCCTTGGGCCACTTGACATTTCCTTCTCTGTAAATTGGAATCAATATCTTATCATCACATTATTGTAAGAATGTAGTACAATCAAGTATGTAAAAACACAGTCTTTGCCTGGAACAAACCAGGTGCTGAATCAAAGGGAGTAATGATGACAGTGATGGTGGTGATGATGATAGTGATGATGATAGTGATTGTGGTGATGATGCTGATGAGGATGTTATTGATGATGAAGATTTTATTGTGAGTGTCAGTGGTGGTCGCTGAAAAGGGAATTGAGTATCAAAGAGAGAGTTGGACTAGAAGCCCTCCAAGATCTCTTCCAAATTTAAAATTTAATGGAAAGTGCAGCCCATCACTATCAGGCAAGACTCACTTTGTCTGCTGGCGTCAGCACTCCCTTGATTGACTGCCTCCCTGGGAGTCGATTAGTCAAACAGGAACAGAAGAGTCACTGTCAGGTTCAGCTTCCAGACTCGGAGCCTAAACTAACTTATGCTCCACCCTGTGCCTTTCACACTGTGGGCAGCACTAGGAGCCAGGGAGGAGGCTGAAGGTAAATGGTGGGGTGGGGACATGGAAGGGTCTCAGTTCTGTTGATATTTCCTGCTGCTCCATATACTCTAATCATCTGGGTTATGGCCCAGGTTATGGTCAGAGAAACTTGGGGTCTTGAGGAATCTTAGATCTTCTCCCTTGCTCCAAGAGAAGTATTTTTACACATTTTATTAGGATTCCTGTGGAATCGTCTTCCATCTTTGGCCCTGGCTCAGTGTGTCTGTTAGGAAATAAATCAGCTACTAATTGAAATCTGAAAGATAGTGGCTTAAAGAAAGATTTCTTTTTCCCTCATGTAAGAAAATTCTGGATTTAAGAATTTCAGGGTTTCTATGGTAGGTTCATGCACTATTTTGTCAGTGTCCCAGGCTCCCACTTCATGTTTGTTCTATCGTCCACAACACACGAGCTCATCCCAAAGCTTGCTTCATGAGCAAGACACAGCTCTAGCTGGAGCTCTGCTGAACTCTAGCAATCACAGCCCCATTACAGGCAGAAAGGAAAAGAAGAAGAGGGAGGGCAAAGAGGCTCCTGCCAGCTGCAAAAGCTGTCATCTAAGAGCTTCCCTGGAAGCTGCACCCATGACTCCCACTCACATTTCACCGTGAAATACTATGCAGCCTTAAAAATAACAAAACCATGTCTTTTTGGAACGGCAGGGATGCAGCTGGAGGCCATTGTCTTAAGCGAATTCATGGAGAAACAGAAAACCAAGTATCACAGGTTCTCACTTATAAATGGGAGCTAAATCCTGGATTCACATGGACATAAATATGGGAACAGTAGACACTAGGGACTCCAAAAGGAGGGACTGAGGAAGCAGGGCAAGGGCTGAAAACTTCTATTGGGCGCCATGTTCACTATCTGGTGATGGGGTCAACATAAGACCAAACCTCAGCACCATGCAATATACCCCGGTAACAAACCTGCACATGTACCCCCAAATCTAAAGTAAAAATGAAAATGAAAAAAATAATAATTACTGCTCAACAAATATTTGTTGTAGAGTATGGTCTCTGGCCAGAGCCAGGCTCAAATTGTCCCACCTCTTGGATAGTGTGTTCTCACACAATATTATGGTGGTCATAGGCATAGAGTCTGAAGTCAGACTCCCTAGGTTTGAATCCTTGCTCTGCCACTTGCTAGCAAGGTGGCCTTAAGTAAGTCATTTAACCTCACTGTGTATGTAAAATGTAGATGATAATAGTAACTACCTCAAAAAAAGAGAGGGGTAAGTAATACACCTTAGGCGGACAGATGGACGTGCCAACCACATTGGCATTCTGCAACTAAGGAAGAAGGGGCAATGGGATCATAGGAGATGACTGGCAGCCTGTGCCCCAACCAGGACGAGAATACTTCAATGTGGACCAGGAGATCCTTAGATCAGAGCTCGATTCTAAAGGTTATCCGGGAAGTCACCTCACAGTGTGAGGGGGCATGAAACATTTTTCTCACCTACAGCCACTTAAACGTTTAAATTAATGTGTTATTAGATATTCATTGCAGAAAATTTGGAAAGCATAAAACAGAAACGAAAATTAAAATTCCCCCACCAACGATAACAGCCATTGGTATTTTTACTTGCATCCTTCTGAGTGTTATTAGTCCAATGTATATATAAAGAAAAGTTGGAATGTACTTTACAGCCAGATTTATATGCTGCTTTTTTGTCTAGCTCTTATAAATGCTTATTTATAAACATTTTCCCAACATAAATTACTTTGGAAGGTTTCATTTGATGCCCAAGATATGCCATCATCATTATTTTTCAGTCCAAATTTATTTAGCTGATCCTCCATTGCTAGACACATAGATGTCCCCGCCGGGTGGCTGCCATAAATGAATCTCCGATGACAAGCTGCACATAGATCTTTGTCTTCATCTCTCATGATTTCCTTATGATAGATTTCTGGTCTCATCAGGTCAAAGGATATAGCCATTTTTAAGGCTTTTGATATGTGTTATGAAATTGCCCCCCTGGAAAGGTGGCCTGGGTTCCACCTGCCATGAAGTGTTAACAGGCCTCCCTCCGAGGCCTCCCTCCCACCTCCTTCAGCATCCTCTCTCTGACTTTCCTGCCTCAGCCTCTTCTCCCTTGGGTCCCTTGTGAAATGCAATAGTAATGGATTATATTATCAAATGTGTAATTATGTATGTATCTGAAAGTATTTTTAAAGTCAACATAATTACTATATTTCCATTAGTCTAATTTGCAGCAAATTATGCATTTAGTGTGAAGTTGGAGGTGCCTTGCTGGTTGGAGTGCAGACAGCGTTTGGCTATCTATAACCGGCGGGTGCTGCTGGCAACAGCCCAGGCTGGTAAAGCCGTTTCAGGTCCTTGCAGAGGCAGGGCTTCCTCCCAGCTGTGGGGCCTCAGTACCTTGGAGCTCTGAAATCACAACAACACCCCAGATGACCCTGGGGACTGAGAATCTTAGCTATCTATTCTTGCATAACAACCCCAAAACTTGTGGCTGCTGAAAGCAATAAACATTTACTATCTCAGAGCTCCTGTGGGAGTGGCTCCATCTATGCCCATCAGCTCAGGCTCAAGATCTCTCACAAAGCTACAATCAAGGTGGCCCCCAGGCTGCAGTCAACTCAGGCTTGACTCCACTAAGAAGTATCTGCTTCCAACCTTACTCACAGGGTGTCTCCAAAGGGCTGCTTCGGGACCTGACAGCTGGCTTCCTCCTGAGCAGACAGTTCCAGAGGAGCACGCAGTTGGGCACCCAGGGTTTTCCCATCCCTTTGGCATAGTAGTTAGAATTGAGTCAGTAATCCAGCCCAACTCAAGGGAAGTGAGTATGGAGGGTCAGGGACCGTTGAGAGGCATCTTCAGGGCTGCCTCACACACTGGAAGTTTGGGATGTCTAAAGAGGGGGAAAGTGCAGTTTCCATGTCATCCAGGGTCAAAGCCAGAGAAGCCGCTCCAAGTCACACCCCGTGCTGGACGCCACCCTGCCAAGGCCACGAGTTGCGACTCTGCAGTTTAAGGCAGGGCGTTGACACAGTCAGGTTTGCCTTTTGGGAAGCCCACTCCAGCCGCCTTGCAGGGGGGAGGTGGAAGGGAGAGGCACACGGGGCACGAGTCTGACGACGGATGGCTGAAAAAGGTGCTGGTGCGCCCAGGTTTCCTCACCACCTTTGCGTTAACCTGCGCCCTGACCACTCCCCTCCGCGGCTCCAGGGTCCTGGGGAGAGAACAGCCCCGGCGAGGGCAGGGCAGCTCGGGGAGCCTGGTCTGTTTCAGTTTATCCAGGAGCGCCCCTCACAGGGAGGGACGGGCGTGGGCGGATAAATGCCCGGCCCCCCTCTAGCGGCAGAGTCAGCACCCTCAACACGGTTCCAGAGATGGGCCGGGGGCTAGCCGCAGCGCCTCTCCGCCAGCTGTGATTCAGACTCTCCCCACCTCTTTCTCCCCTCCCCATTGTGCCTCCTGGGATCCCCTCCCAAATCAGCTGCCTGAGCCTTGGAGGGACTCCACCCAGACAGCAGGGATCCCTCCAGGGCCCAGCCGTGGATTAGAGGGGAGTAGAGCTTGAGAGACAGAGACGCTGGGAGGGGCCTCTGGACTGTGATGGATAGAGGTGGGGAGAGAGATGGCAGTGCCACCCAGGTGGATGAGCAAGTGAGGGGTGCTCTCTTCCCCTCGTCTATGTACATGTACAAATATTTTGTATGCATCCATCTAACACCCCGTCAAGACATACCACATTTCCGTTACATCACTAATGTATGTCCTTTGTGCCCAATTACAATCGCCCCAATACACACACTCCCCACTCTATCCTCTGGCAACCATTGATCTCTCTCACGCTGTGGATTAGTTGTGTATGTTGTAGAATTTCGTATAAACGGACTCATACAGTAGGTTTCTAGCTTCTTTCACTCAACACAATGGTTTCGTTTTTTTTTTTTAATTTATGTGTGTGCTGTCTTTATTAGTAGTTTGTGCTTTTTTATTGTTCTGTAATTGTCCATTTTATTCGTATGCCACAATTTGTCTATTCATTCAACCCTTGATGGACAACTGCGTCATTTCCAGGTTTGGACTATTGCATATAAAAACGCTATGAAAATATTTGTACACATCCATTTGTGGATGACGATTTTCATTCCCTTTTGGTAAATGCTTAGAAGCAGAGTTGCTGGGCTACAGGATGGCTGTATATTTAACTTCATAAGAAACTGCGAAATTGTTTTTCAAAATAGTTTTACCATTTTACACTCCCAGAAACACTGCATAAGAATTCCTGTTGTTCCAAATCTTCTTAGTATCGTCAATACATAGTATTGTCAGACTTCTTCATTTTAACCACGACTGCTACCTCATGGTGTTTTCCATTTACATATCCTGATGTATGATGATAACATCAGCATCTTAGCATGTGTTCACTGGCCACCCATATTTCTTTTTGGTGTAAAGTAACTGCTCGGGAAGTTTCTTCATGTTTTATTGAGTTGTGTGTATTTTTATTTATACGTTTTATATATAGTACATAAAGTCTATCTCCAGGTCTATGCATTGTGACTATTTCCTCCCACTCTGTGACCTGCATTTTCATTTCCTCAACATCTTTTGAAGAGCAAAAGGTTTTAATTTTGATAAGGTACATTTCATTATTTTTTCGATGTTGATGCCTTTTTATGCATACCTAAGAAGTCTTTCCTACCCAAAGTCTAGAAGATATTTTTCATTTCTAAATCTATTAGGCTTATAGTGTTTTTACATTAAGTCTATGATCCACCTCAAAGTAATATTGTAAGCATTATGTTTGGTGTTTGGTAGGGGATTGGGTGTGCTATTTTTCTATATGGATAATAACTTGGTTCAGCATCATTTGTTGAAAATACTATCCTTATTAATGTTGAAAATATTGAATTATGTCAGGGTCTGTTTCAGTCATCTCTATTTGATTCCATTGATCTATTTGTCCATCTTACTGTGTTTGATCATAATAGTTTTAGAGTTAGCCTTTTTTTTTTTTTTTTTTGAGACAGAGTCTCTCTGTGTCTCCCAAGCTGGAGCCCAATGGCGCCATCTTGGCTCACTGCAACCTTCACCTCCTGGGTTCAATGGATTCTCCTGCCTCAGCCTCCCGAGTAACTAAACTTACAGGCACCCGCCATCATGCCCAGCTAATTTTTGTAGAGACACAGTTTCACCATGTTGGCCAGGCTGGTCTTGAACTCCTGACCTCAGGTGATCCACCTGTCTCGGCTTCCCAAAGTGCTGGGATTACAGGCGTGAGCCACAACGCCGACAAAGAGTTAGTCTTGAAATCATGTATCTAGTGTGTGTCCTCTAACTTTGGTCATCCTTTAAAAGACTTGATTTTTATAGTTCTTTTACATTTCTGCATATCTTTAGAACCAGTTGGTTCTAAAAACTGGATTTTTAGGTTGAATCTGTGGATCAAGTTTGTGAGGACTGAAGACTAATATCGATTCTCCCAGTCCATGAACATGAGATGTCCTCCCATTTATTTAAGCCTTCTCCAATTTCTTCTTGTCGCTGTACAGTTTTCAGCATCAATCTTGCACATTAAAAATATCATTTTTAAATATTTTATTGCTTGAGGTAATTGCTAATTGATATTGCTTTCTCTTAATTTTATTTAAGCGTTATTTTTTGTTAGTATATCAGATAAATTTTGTGTGTTCAATTATATCCCATGACCTTATTAAATTCTGTCAGTATTTTTATTTTTGTAGGTTCTTTAGGATTTATTTTGCTGTTGTTGTTGTTGTTAATTATATTTTAAATTCTGGGATACATGTACAGAATGTGCAGGTTTGTTGCATAGGTATACATGTGCCATGGTGGTTTGCTGCACCCATCAACCTGTCATCTACATTAGGTATTTCTCCTAATGCTATCCCTCCCCTATCCCCCCACCCCCCAACAGGCCCCGGTGTGTGATGTTCCCCTCCCTGTGGCCAGATGTTCTCATTGTTCAACTCCCACTTATGAGTGAGAACCTTCGGTGTTTGGTTTTCTGTTCCTGTCTTAGTTTGCTGAGGATGATGGTTTCTAACTTCATCCATGCCCCCTGCAAAGGACATGAACTCATTCTTTTTGTAGATGCATAGTATTCCATAGTATACATGGGCCACATTTTCTTTATCCAGTCTAACATTGATGGGGATTTGGGTTGGTTCTAAGTCTTTGCTATTATGAATAGTGCTAAAATAAACTTATGTGTGCATGTGTCTTTATAGTAGAATGCTTTATAATCCTTTGGGTATACACCCAGTAATGGGATTGCTGGGTCAAATGGTACTTCTAGTTCTAGATCCTTGAGGAATCACCACACTGTCTTCCACAATGGTTAAACTAACTTTCACTCCCACCAACAGTGTAAAAGTGTTCCTATTTCTCCACGTCCTCTCCAGCATCTGTTGTTTCCTGACGTTTTAATGATTGCCATTCTAACTGGCGTGAGATGGTATCTCAGTGTGGTTCTGATTTGCATTTCTCTAATGATCGGTGATGATGAGCATTTTTCATGTTTGTTGGCCACATAAATGTCATCTTTTGAAAAGTGTCTGTTTGCATCCTTTCTCCACTTTTTGATCTGGTTGTTTATATATTTCTCCTAAGTTTGTTTAAGTTCCTTGTAGATTCTGGATATTAGCCCTTTGTCAGATGGATAGATTGCAAAATTTTCTCCCTTTGTGTAGGTTGCCTGTTCACACTGATGATAGCTTCTTTGCCATGCAGAAGCTCTTTAGTTCAATTAGATCCCATTGGCCAATTTTGGCTTTTGTTGCCATTGCTTTTGGTGTTTTAATCATGAAGTCTTTGTCTGTGCCTATGTCCTGAATGGTAGTCTTTAGGTTTTCTTCTAGGATTTTTATGGTTTAATCTTACATTTAAATCTTTAATCCATCTTGAGTTAGTTTTTGCATAAGGTATAAGGAAGGGGTCCAGTTTCAGTTTTCTGCATATGGCTAGCCAGTTTTCCCAACACCATTTATTAAATAGGGAATCTTTTCCCCATTGCTTGTTTTTGTCAGATAATCATGTCGTTTCTGAATACAGAGAGTTTTGCTTTAATATTGCCAAACTCTAAGCTTTTTATTTCTTTCTTGTCTTATTAAACTGGCTAGGACCTCCAGTAAAATATTGGTTAGAAATGGTTCAAATGAACAACCTAGAATTTTTCCTGACAGGGTGGGACATTCAGTCTTTAACTACTAAGCATAATGTTAGCTCTACATTTTCCATAGATGTTCTTTATACAGTTGAGGAAATTCCCTTCTGTTCTAGCTTTGCTGAGAGTTTTTATCATGAGTGTGTATTGAATTTTGTCTGATATATTTTCAGCATCTATTAAGATGATCATTTAGTTTTTCTCCCTTTTTCTGTTAATGTAATAAATTGATTGATCTTCAAATACTGAATGAACCTTTCATTCCTTTTCTTTTATTTATTTTTTTTTTCTGAGACAAGGTCTCACTCTGTCACCCAGACTGGAGTGCAGTGGCACACTCTCAGCTCACTGCAACCTCCACCTCCCAGGTTCAAGCAATCCTCCTGGGACTACAGACATGCATCACCACACCCAGCTAGTTTTTGATGTTGTTTGGTATTTTTTGTACAGATGAGGTTTCATCATGTTTCCCAGGCTGTTCTCAAACTCCTGGGCTCAAGTGATCTACCTGCCTTGGCCTCCCAAAGTGTCGGGACTACAGACATGAGTCACCACGCCTGGTCTTACCTTACATTCTTTAGATAAACTCCACTTGTTCATGATATAGTCTCCTTTTTACATATTTCTGAATTCAATTTGCTAATATTTGTTAACAACTTTTGCACTGATATTCTTAAGATATGGTTTTCTTAACGCCCTTGTCCGATTTGTGTATCAAGGCTATGATGACCTCATAACATCTTAAGCAATATTTCCTCTTCTTCTATCACCTGAAGTAATTTGTATAAGGTGAATATTACTCCTTCCTTAAGTGTTAGATGGAATTCAACAGTGAAGCCATTCAAGCCTGAAGCTTTCATTGTAGAAAGGATTGAAATTGCAAATTCAATTTGTTTCATAAATATAGGGCTATTCAGTGCTTCTGTTTCTTCTGCTGCTAGTTTTAATAAGTTGTGTTTATCAAAAAATGTGCCCACTTCATTGAAGTTGTTTGATTTGCATAAGTTACTTATAATAGTCTTATTACCATTTTAATCGCTACGTTGCTTTAATGATGCACCCTCTACATTTCTGTTATTAGAAATGTTTTGTTTTCCCTCTTTTTTGTTGTCGTTGTGGTTGTTATTTAACTAAGGGCTTATCAATTTTATCAATCTTTTCAGAGAACCAATTGCTGACTTTGTTGCCATTCTCTATCATCTGTTTTCCATGATATTGATTTCTTTCCTTTCCCTACTTTCTTAAGATACTTAGGTCATTGATTTTAACTGTGTTTATTTTCTAATATAAGGATTATAACCTCAATAACTCACTTTACGGTGTCTCTTAGCTGCATCCCACAAATTTTGATATGCTGTTTTTATTACCACTCAGTTCTAAATGTTTTCTCATCTTTCTTGTGATTTCTTTATTGATCCATGGGTTATTTAGATGCATGTTGTTTAATTTTCAAATACATATTCGGTTTCAGATACATTATTGTCATTACTTTGTAATTGAATCTCATAGTAAACAAAGAAAATACTCTGTTTTGCTCTAATTCTTTTAGGCTTATTGATAGGTGCTGTAGAGCCCAGCACATGGTCTATGTTGGTAAATATTCCACATGCATTTATAAAGAAAATGTAATTGGCAATTGTTGAGCCTAGTATCCTATTAATCTCAATTAGCTCAAGGGCAGAGGACTGCCTTAGAGGATGGGGCAAAGCCTCCCACACTTTAGCCTTCCTGAGACTGTCAGCGAACATCACATGGGGACACTTCTACCAAAGCCACAGGACTGAGATGAGATTTCTTTACAGGCCTGAGGACATTGCAGGCACATGCGGGCACCTGAAAACAGAGACATACAGACACCCAGAGCAGGAGAGGCACTTAGGCACATACCTATAAAAAGAAACTAGTTAACATGGAGACATGGTTCAGTGAAAAGACCAACATGGCCGGGCAGGGTGGTGCACACCTATAATCCCAGCACTTTGAGAGGCTGAGGTGGGAGGATTGCTTGAGGCCAGGGTTTTAGACCAGCCTAGGCAACATAGTGAGACCCAGTCTCTACTAATAGATTTTATAAATTAGCTGGGATTGATGGTGTGCACCTGTAGTTGCAGCTACTTGGGAGGCTGAGGCAGAAGAATCAGGATCACTTAAGCCTAGGCGTTTGTGGCTGCAGTGAGCTATGAGCGCACCACAGCACTCAGCCTGGAAAATAGTGAAATCCTGCTGCTAAAAGAAAAAGATCCACAAACCAACTTTCTACAGACACTCAGACACATACAGAAGATCAGAGCCACAAAGCAACAGATATAATACACAGACAACTCAGACACAGACACTTAAAGATACTCAGCCACACAGACCCAAGCACAGCAACACCTGGGCCCAGGTAGACCCCAGACCCAAACCGATTGACACAGACATACATGGACACATACATAAACACTGGTGGCAAAACAATCAATACAAACATACAGAAATCAGAAATACACAGGGAGCAGAAATACATAATCACACAGATGCACAAATACAGAACACTGTACACAGAAATGGACAATGAAAGAGACACAGCTCTGCAGCCACAGATAATCCATCTGTGAGAAGACTCTGAAACATGCTTACAATCGAAAGATAGGGAGGCATCGGCTTCTAATATCAATCACAGGGATAAATCATAAGCAAATAGATGAGGTTGCACAAACACACACAAACCCAGCATGCACATTCATAAACACTCAGACATACCCAGACCCAGGATCTTGTGGCTCACACACAAGCACATGTGTGTCTATAAAACTGGACCCAGATGCAGACACAAAGCTGTGTATGAGTACAGCACCACTGTGGACATGTGAGCACCTGCAGGTCACCCACACATGGACATACGGACTCCAGTGTGGTTTCCTCCCAGACGCAGAGGCCGTCTCAGGCTTTGGCATCCCCTGGGGAGCAGAGGCATCCATGGCAGGGTGGAGGTAGCACAGACCTGGTAGATCTAGAGCAGGAAAGGCAGCATCCAGCCTGGCCCAGCCTTCAAATGGGGGATGATGTAAGATGGAAGCTGGTCATCTCTGTTCTGGGGCTCCCCTGGGCTACACCCAGAGGACCCTGTGTGGTCTGAACTCCTGGGGGCAGTAAACATATGCCATTGAGAGGGAAGTGGCCACATCCACCACCCCACAGTGTTTCTCCCTCCTCACAGGCCTGTGTCCTCCTGCAGACACATGAGCCCTGACCACACCATCCAGCACTCCCAGGGGCCCAAGGAACCCTGCCCACTCCCTGTCTCTGAGCAAGCTGGCTACACAGTCAAGTTGAGAGCCTGCGTGGAGTATGTGTATCACTCCGGCCGCAGAAAAGTCCTCCCAGATGCCCCGCCCCACACCGTGAGGGTGGCTCCCTGATACATTACTCTGATCTAGTTTCCTTACAGCCCTCATCGGCACCTGAGAGGCCCTTGCCTCTTCCATTCATTCACTTGCTCATTGTTCCTCTCCCCCAACTTTGACCTCAGGGCCTTGTTTATCACATCCATTGCTGGGTCTCTAGCATCTCTAACTGTGCTTGATGCAGAGTGGGGGCTCCAAATTATGATTGACTGGGTGAGTGAATGTGTAGGTCCCGGCTACAGGTGCAGTTATACTCAGTCATGTCCCACTTACTCAGAAGTCAGGTATCTGGCACCTTCCGCTCTCTGGAACCAAACAACAAACTCAAAAGGCTCAGGAGCTATTCAAATGCAAGCCATGTTCCAAAACATTCATTTTGTGATTATTATTATTATTTTAACCGGAGGGCTCCTTTCTTGTCCTCACTCAGAGAGTAGGGGGGCTCCTCCTGCAGGCACGATTCTTACATGCCTGGTGATCTGTCAGCCCCTCAGGGCAGGTGGGAGGTAGGGCATGAGGAGGGGTGGGGCCTGCCAGCAGAAAGTGCACGAAAACCTGCAGGAAGAGACATCTGGGGCCCAGGAGACTCCAGAAGAGGGCAGGTTGCAGGCTGGACCCCAAGTGTGGTGACATTGCTGGAGACACCCTGGGACAAATAAACATAGAGCTGAGAGTGAGAGAGACTAGCTGGGGGCCTGGAGCAAAGTTTAAATTATGCTCTGCCATGCCTATTCCAGAAATGGGAATGTGAAGTACGCTTTATCATTCTTTTTAAATAGCTTGGCTCAATGCAGAAAAACAAGCAGAAGGAATGGAAATCACCTGTCCTCTTACCTGCAGAGATGCCACAGTGGGGAGCACATGGGATGCCACGTGCTGGTTCTCGCTCTTATCTTGGTGTTATTAAACGAGCTTCCCAAGCATGGCTTTTATCAGCTGCACAATATTCCATCACAAGGATTCATGACAGTGTACCCGTCCCTTTCCCTATTGGACATTAGGGCTGCTTTCAAGTATTGGCTGTTATCCTCAGTGCTGCAGTGAACATCCTTGCATGCAAGCTCAGTACTTAGGCTTCACTGTGTTTTCTGATGGCAGAACTGGTAGGTTTAAAAAAAAGGTAAGCAATTTTAAAGCTTATGATATATACCGTGGAATTTACATACTCACATGCTGAGTATCAGGGCATTTTTCACATTTTAGATGCTAAATTAACAGTTAATGTTCATTGTTTAGAAAACTCACTCAGTTTGAAACCTCATTCCTGGATTGTAATCTACTGGGAACAGGATACTGGGTTATTCAGCTTCTAATGTGAGTATGCGTATATGCATGTGTGCGTGTGTGTGTGTGTGTGTGTGTGTGTGTGTGTGTGTGCATGCTTTCCAGGTGCATGATGTATTGGTGTATTTTTCATCCATCATATCACCGGTACTCTCCAACCCTCTATTACTCCCATTTTACAGGCGAAAAAACTGAGGCACAGAGGTCGTATATCATGCAGTAGAAAGTAAAGTAACATGAGCTTTGGGGGAGACACGCCTGGGTTCTGATCCCGGCTCCACTGGTAGATGAGCTCTGCTGTCTTCCCCTGTATCTCTGAGCCTGTCTTTTTGTATGTAAAGTGGGGACGAAGTGCCTGACTGCCATGGAGATCAAGTGAGCAGGTGGATGGGAAGCTTCTGCACAAGCTAGGCACATAGTAGGTGCTCAAGAAAAGGGAGCTGTGGTCATTTTGAGGAAAGTCACTTTCTCAAAGTCCCAGGAGCAAGACACAGTCACTGTCTCTTAACTCCAAGCTCAGTGCCTCTTCTAAGCACCCAGGCTTTTGCACCCCAGGCCTGAGAAGGAGAGACCTTGGATAACCCTCCATATAGGGTTGTCCACACTGGGACCCAAAAGCTGGCCCAAAGGCTCACTCCACTGAGCGCCAAAAGAAGACAGCTCCCCTGCATAAGCTATATGGCCCAATGAGCCAATGGTTGTCCTGTGGCCCACTAGGACTAGAAGACCTTTCACATTGAACTAAACCTCAGCCTGTCCCAGCATCCTCCGAGCCTGGTATCTAGACATCCTGCCTTGCCTCAGATCCTGGACCACGGGGACAAGGCAAAATTTCCTGATGGCAAGGATGAGAGGACCCCTCCTCCACCCAGTTCTCTGGGAAAATTAATCCAGCTGCCAGGCCAAGCCATTCTGGATAACGGATGCCTCTTTTTTAATGCTCTCTGGGAGATGGGTCCTGCCTTAATCTGCTGCAGTGCCATTAAGAGAGAAAACATTTGCTCCATGGGGCTCCTGATGGCCTTCAGAAACTGCAAGTTAAACACTAACCAGGAAGGGCTGCTCAAGCCTTTACCCTCCCCCACCTGGCACAGGCCAAGGCCTCAGCCAGACGCTCTGCACATCGCTGGCCTGGGCTGCCAGGGACCCTGGGTCCTGTTTCCAGGCTCTTGTTGGCCTGGGGAGCAAGTGAATGTGAGGAAAGAGGGATGACTGAGGGCAGAGATGAATCTTTGAGGATCTCGATCCAGGTGTTTGGAGGTGCCCCCACCACCTACCCCAGAGCTGGTTAGAAAGCAGAGCACTTGGCCAGGAGCAGTGGCTCATGCCTGTAATCCCAGCACTTTGAGAGGCTGAGGCAGGTGGATTACAAGGTCAAGAGATCAAGACCATCCTGGCCAACGTGGTGAAACCCTGTCTCTACTAAAAATACAAAAATTAGCCAAGCATGGTGGCGTGCGCCTGTAATCCCAGCTACTCTGGGGGCTGAGGCAGGAGAATGGCTTGAACCCAGGAGGCAGAGGTTTCAGTAGCTGAGATTGCACCACTGCACTCCAGCCTGGCAACAGAGCAAGACTCCATCTCAAAAAAAAAAAAGAAAGAAAGAAAGAAAGCAGAGCACTTAGAGGCCCAGATTGGGGCTGGTGATTTTGGGCCAGTCTCTTAACCTGTCTGTTGCCGGATTCCTACAGGGTAGGAGCTGGTTGGGCTCCATCCCTCCAGGTAGAGCCTGGTGGTCTTCTCCAAGAGGGATGGCGTGTGCTCAACCCCCTAGGTCCCTGAACCAAAGTCTGCTCCCTGCTCAGACTACATGTGACCTAGTGGGGAAGCCACCTGTGGGGCAGAGGGGAGTAGCTGACCTGGATGAGCTGGCAGAGGTGGGAAGGCCCTGGTACCGAGGGTCCCTGGGTGCCCCACAGTGTGCTGCAACTCTACATACACCAAATGCCTATGCTAGCCTCATGACCACCCTGTGAGGAGGGGGTGACGTTCCCCCACTTCTCAACTGACAGCAAGGAGGCTCCGAGTGCAGAGGGACCTGCCCAGGTAGAACCCAGATCTGTCCCATCCCAAACCCAAATACCTTCCCACAGGAGAGGGCGTGGCCTCACCTCAGTCCCTCCCCCTTTTTCACATGCTATCTACCCTCCTGCCCAGCCCAAGGCTGGCCTCCTCCAGGAAGTCCTCTCTGATGTCTGATAGCCAAAGCCCGAGGGTGCCACCCAGCGAGGCCCCTGGTTGTTTGATTACCCAATACAGTTTTAGATTTTGCTGCTGTGAGTGCAGATGCAAACGTGAGCTCATTTCATTCTGTCCCCAGGCTCACCGATATTTGCTGGGCACTGACTTGGAGCCAGGCACTGCAAGGCGACAGAGGGGATGGGAACAAACATGCACTGAGCCCCTGCAGATGCCCCTCCTGTGCCCAGGGGAGCCCACGTGTCCTCCCAGGTAGACTCCTTGCCCCCTTTGGCAGATGAGGAAACTGAGGCCCAGAGAAGGGGAGGAAGCTGCTCAGGGTCTGGGATTCAACACTAGGCCAGTCCCCAAACCCACACCCACCCTTCCTCATACTCCCTGCCCCAGAACCTTTTAAGCTCCCACTGCTGGGGCAGGACTGGCCCTTTGCGTTGGAGCCTCTGGTCACTCAGGTGGGCTCTGCAGCCACAGCCATGCAGGGAGACAACGAACAGGCGCAGCCTGCAGGGGGCCGAAGGTCACCCCTCATGACACGCCATCACCTCTGCTCACACTCGCCCAGCCTTCAGGCTGTGCCTCCACTTGAGGGCTCAAGGCCCTTCACCAGCTCTCTGACCACCCCTCCCAAGCCACCCCCAAGGCCCAGCTCCAGCTGAAGGAGCAGCGGGGCATAAGTTAACACAGGTTTAGCTCTGGCTGCAGATGCTCTTTCTCTCACCTTTCTGGGCTAGTCCCTCGCCAGCTCCATCCTCAGAGAAATATGGAAGGACCAGAGGCTAGAGGCTAGTCCTGGCCTTGGGAGGCACGGGCCTGGCCCTAGGACTGGTGCTGGCTGATAAGCCCCATCCCTTGGAGCCCGTGGTGACACGGCTCAGCGTGAAAGGTGATGTGCATGTGTGTGCAGGTGCATGTGCACGTGCATGTGGAACCAGCAAAGCCACCTCTGCCCTCCTGGGCCCTGGACCCGGGCTCTGAGACTAAGCTGAGGCTGCTGCAGTGAGTTCCCAGTTTGCTGAGGGAGGGGAGGCCTCACTTATGAACCCTCCTAAGCCGCCACCTCCCAGACTATTTTCTCTGAGTCAGCCTCCATTTGAAAGGAGGAGAAGGGGAGGCTGACAGAGAGAAAAATCAAATTTTAAGTTGCAACAACCAGAAGCAGTCTCCCAAGTGAACTAACTCTTATTGTTACACGTGGGGAAACTGAGACCCAGAGAAAGTCCCAGAAGTTCACACAGCCAGTGGTGGCAGAGATGAAACCAGCACTCAGAATTCCTGACTGCTTCTGCATCTCTGTGAGATGCATGGGTGTGTGCCTGTGTGTGTGTACGTGTGCATGCGTGGGCATATGCGTGTGTTACTGTGCGGCTGTCCTGAGTTGTGTATGTCACGCTGCAGGTTTTGGTTTGACCCTCGAAGCCGGTCCCCTTCATCAGGTAACTCTTAGATCATCAGCTGGTGGGGGCTGCAGGGAGGAAGAAAGAGGAGCGTGCAGAAAGCCTGCTCTTCCCCATTTGGTCTTTAGATTATGGAATGAAAATCAAATTTGAACTCTTTGCAGGGAGGTAATTTTTCCTAATCACTCACCCTGCTGCACGAATCCCCACAACTTGATTATGTCTAACTAGATTAATTGGATGGAGAGTGATTTCTTTTCTCTGAGAAGACCCGCCACAGAGAAGGGGGGTCATCGGAGGCCTGAGGACTCCCCACCACCACGAAAGTCCCTGGGGCCAGGTGCCTTGTCTCCAGGCCTCCCTCTGGCAGCCCCTCCCTCTGTTTCTCTCTCGTCACTGGCTCCTTCTGTCACCAAGTCCCTGTCACCATCTGTCTCTGTCTCCCACTGTCCCTGACCCTCTCCTGCTTTGGGCTTCTGTGGTCCTGACTGTGTGGGGGAGGCCGCCGCCCTGCACCCCTGCATTAAGGAGGCTGATGTTCTTCATGAGGGGAGGGGAGAGCCACAGCTTGAAGCACTCAAGGTCACCTTCTGAAGCAGCTGGGGCTGAGATGAGGGGGTCATGTGGGTAGCCCCCCATAGCCCCACCCCACATGCCACCAATATCCTGGTTTCCAAAGCCTTTAAACTACACAGAGTTTTACAGTTTGCGTAGGCTAGACGCAGCCTGAGTGCCCACAGAGGGGGCTGCAGGGCCAGGCTGGGCCAGACCAGCTTCGGGGCTCAGGGAGGACCTGGCTGGAATAAGGGGGCCTGGGCAGCCTCTCCCTCAGCCTGAGGGTGGCTGAAGGGGCTGCAGCCCCAGTCAATCCCCCGTAGCTAAGCTGGCACTTCCCTGCCACAGGCACAGAATCCCCGTCCTCAGACACCTGCTCCTTCCTGGAGCTCCTCACCACCTTCCTTTCTGAATGCCGGGCCTGGGCCTGTCCTCAGCCCCTGCCTCCCTGCAGCCCCTGCGGGGGGTCTCCCAGCCCTGCTTCCTTGCTGTCTCCCTCCATAGCCCCTGTCTACACTGTGCTAACCCAGCCCAGGGTACCATCTTCTCTCCACAGATACCACACAGCTACCCAGTCTCCTGGACCCAGGCCCTCCCGCTCCAGCTCACAGGCTGCAGCCCCCTCCCACTGCCCTTCCACGGCTCTGCTGCTCTGAGGACTAAAATCCCAACCACTCAGCGTGGACTGCAGGGCCTTTGTGAAATGGACACGCGGACCTCTGCAGCCTCATGTTTCCCACTCCCGCCCCACACTCACCCCACAGAGCCAGCTGTGTGCGGATCTCTGCGTGTCCTGGGCCATCTTCCCAGAACCCCCTCTCCCAGGCCTGCCCGACGCCAGCTTCCTGGACAGCCCTGCTCCATGGCCAGCAGCAGCTGGTGTGTACTGAGAGCTTGCTGTGTGCCAGGCACTGTGCTGTGGGCTTTACATGGCTACCCCAGTTAACACTCCCAGCAACCCTGCAGGGATAGCCATTATCCATCCCCATTTCACAGAAGAAAAACTGAGGTTCAGACTTGAAGCATCTGGCCAAGGTTATTTGTCTGAGAAGTAAATGGTGAAGCTGGGATTTGAGCCAGGTCATTTGCATGAGGTCTCTTCTCTCCATCCCAGGTACCATCCCTGCCTGGTTCAGGGCCCCTCCTCCACACTCCTGTATTTCCCCTACACAAGCATTTGCCTGACTGATCTCAAACTGCCAGTTTCCCGTCTCTCTATGGGGCCTGGGCTGTGAGCTCCCCGGGGCCACCTGGGTCTCACCTGTCTCTGAGCCCCAGAGCCCAGCACGGGACCCAGTACATGGTGGACGCTTGGCCAGGGTCTGCTGACTGGTGAGCTCCAGGGGCAGCCCTGCTGGCTGCTAATCAGTCTCCCCTAACCCCACCCTGCCTGCCACCAATACCCTGGTTTGCAAAGGCTTTAAACTAAATAGAGTTTTACAGTTCATTTGAGTTCATCGCAGCTGCCCTTTCTGGAAACCTCTTCTACAAATTGCCTGAAGAGAAATTGGCAGCCCGCTGGCAGTTCCTTCACCCAGACCTCACCCTGCTTTAGTGCCCTGGATGCATAGGAGAAGGCAGGAGGGGGACAGGAGGACAGGGCTGGAGAATGTGTGCACACCAGGCCCAGGATTCATTAGGGAGGAGGCCCCAGCCCTTCTGGCTCTTAGGTCAGCACAGATGGGGTCTCCGGAGCAGACAGACCTGTTTTGTCCCTGAGCCCTCAGTGATGGGTCTGGCACACAACAGGAGCTCCAGGATGAACGTGAAGAAGCCCCACTCATGCTTCCAGCCTCTCTTCCTGCCAGCCCCAGCTCCACGCCCCACCCCTCAGACCTCAGCTCTCTCCTCTTGCTGGTCCTTCTCCCTGGAGCCCCTTGCTCGCCTTTCAACTGTCTAATTCCAGTGCACTCTTTGCTCCTCTGCTCAGGCATCACCCCCTTCCAGGAAGCTTTCCCTGACCCCCAGGAGAGGTCAGGAGCCCCTGTTATGGGTCCCCACAGCCCCAGGCTTGCTCCCATTAGTTCTTCAGCCCCTGGGTAATGATAACCAGTCTACCTACTGTCCCTCATCCCCAACCCTGCTAGACCAGGAGCTCCTTCAGAGCAAGGACAGCCTCTAGGACAGCCCCAGAGCTGCTATAAAGCCTCCCAGAGGAGGCACTTGTCAGTGTCAGTGGGGGGTGGGGCCCTGGCTGCACCATCCCCATGGTCATGGCAGTAGAGTCAGGATCCAGGAAGGTGGAGGAGCCCAGACCTGGCATGAGGCGCCAGAGCTACCTTCCAGATGACCTCACTCAGGGATCTTCTACATCCATGCTCTAAATCACAGTGTTCCTTACATCATAGAAATGGTAGCAGGGGTGGGGGGGTAGGAAACAATTCCAGGAAACCTAAGCTTTAGCCATAGAGTTCAGAGTCTCTGGGAGGGACTGGCGCCTGACTCCCTGCCCCAGCCTCATCCTGGGCATCTGTGATCTACATCTATGGAAGTGGGTCAGCATCAGAGCCCTGGCAGACCCCGCCTAACCCAGCCTGTGCAGGCTGCCCCCCCACCCACCACAGCTGAGACCACTTGGTCTCACTTGCAGACTTATTGCCCAAACCCAGACCTGTAGCAGAAGAGTGTGGGGGCTCCATCCTCAGACCCTGAGGCTCCTCACAAATTCTGCCCCCTAAGCTTCATTCTCTGTGCCAGATATTTTGTACACACCATCGCCAAACTCCCACGCTCCTCTGCACTCACCACTTTCCCACCTGCTGTGTGTCTGGAACCAGGGACGCAGGGGTAAACAAAGCCGGCAAAGTTCCTGCCTCCTTGTTACTGAATTTCATTCAGAGAAACAGACAAACAATAACAAATGAAAAAAAAAAAAAGAAAATGTATAGCATGACGGAAGCTGGGAAGGAAATTGAGCAGGAGGGTGTGGTGGGAAAGGGCTTCCTCTCTCTTTGGTCAGCTGCCATCTCCCTCCTGGACCTTCCAAAAGCCTCCTCTCTCCTGGTCTCCAGCCTTGACCCCTGAAATCCACATCTGATCATGTCAGTTCCTCACTTAACACTTGTCAATGGCTCCAGGAAGTGGCCTTCAGAAGAAAAATTAAAACCCCACAACAAGGCTCACAAGGCCCTGCCCTTACCCCCACCCACCCCCAGACCCATTTAGTGGTGCCACTCGTGTTTTAACTCCTTACTCCATCCTTACAGGCCCAATGAAGCAGCTTGGGAATGGTCCCAGAGGTTAGAGGTGTACCCTGTGCCAGGAGAACAGCAGGCACACAGGTAATGTCAGAGGCAAAAGGTGTCACTAGAGTAGATCCTGTGGGACCTTGTGTGCTGTGCTGAGACTCTTGGGTTTTATCTAATGTGTCCCTGGTCTGCTTTATCTCCCCCAAACTGACTGTAGCTCCGTGGGGACAGGGACTGTTTCCTCCTTTCTTCCTTTAAGCTCGGGGATGAGTGAAGATTTGATTGAGAGAAAAGGCCAATAGGGACACGGCCTGGTAACAGGACTGTTGGCCCAGGGTTCAGCTAGGGCAACTTCTGGGAAAATAAGTGATCTTCTGTCAACTTAAAACATAGAGGGGTTGTCAAAGTAGCCAAAACCAGGGGAGCTGGGCTCAAGGAAGACAAGCACTGAAGTCAGCCAGTTACAGACGCTGGGTTTCAGCACCTCGAAGAGCTCTGAGGGCAGGTGAAAGGATGCCTTCCTCTTCAGACTTCCGGGGTCACTCATTTGCTTTTGTCTTCTGGGTGAAATTAGCTGGTTGCTATGGGAAGTCTCCTCTTGCAAACTGTATTTTGTGATCAGAAATGAAAGTATAGACTCTGGAGCCAGACTAACTGCGTTCAGATCCTGGATCTACCACTTACAAGCTGTCTGAACTTGGTTGCATTTCTTAACCTCTCTCTATGCCTTGGTTACTGTGTCCAGAAAATGAACATAACAGGGATACCTTACCTTATAGGATTGTGATGAGGACTAAATGAAATTATGAGGATAAACCACCCAGTATAGAGACTGGTCAGTACTTTGGAAAGGTAGTTCTTACTGTTATTATAATCTTGAGAGCTTTTGTACGTGATAGGAGAGAGGTGTTGCTTCAGAAGCTGCATTCATGTCCTCGGCCATCTGACAACCTTGCTGAGGGATGTGTTTTATGGGATTTTTGACGGGATAGAAAATGTCAAGCCAGATCGTAACACCAGCTGCTTTTTGTTTTTGTTTTTGTTTTTTTGTTTTTTGTTTTTTGTTTTTTTTGACAGGGTCTCCGTAACCTAGGCTGGAGTACAGTAACCCAATCATAGCTTAGTGAAGTCACAACCTCCCAGGCTTAAGTGATCCTCCTACCCCAGCCTCCCAAGTAGCTGGGACCACAAGCATTTACCACCATGCCCAGCTATGTTTTTTAATCCTTTGAAGAGACCAGGTCTCACTATGTTGCCCAGGCTGGTCTCAAATGCCTGGGCTCAAACAATCCTCCCTCCTCTCCCTCCCAAAGTTCTCGAATTACAGGCATGAGCCACTGTGCCTGGCCCAACTGCTTTAAATTAGCTGCATTACTTTGAATGAGTCATATAACCTCTCTAGACTTCATTCCTCATGTGAAAATGAGGCTTCTTATTTTATCCATATGGTAAGAATTTTTTTTCTCTTCCCTTTTGTCTTCTTTTATTTTCTTTCTCTTTCCTTCCTCCCTACTTCCATCCTTCATTCCATGAAAATGTATTCAAGCATTGCTTAGCCAATTTGAAATTAGACAATATATGGGGATATTAGACTACGTGACATTTAAGGGCCTTTCCAGTCCTGTCTCTGGGTCTTTGGCTCGGCCCTTCTGAGACAGCACCAATTGTTGAGCCGTAATGAGAAGCAAGGACTTTGGGAAGGCCATGGGGACACCCATGAGAGGAGCTGGGTGTTTTTGCTCTGGGCATGTCCAGCCTTTTAACACCTACATTGGATCTCCCCTCTTTTCCAGTTTATGCTCAGGATCCACGGGACCTCCGCATCTGACACACAGTCCTCGTGTTCTTCTGTAGATCCTGGTTCTGTCCTCCACAGGGCCTCATTATACTCTGTGCCCTTTGGCAAGAATGTACAGTATCACATAGGATTCTTTCCATTGCAAGGGATGGAAACTCAACTCAATATAAGCAAAATGAAGAAACTGGGGATGCAGGGGTGGAGATTTCCTGGCTATTCTTTTTAACCAGGAAAGTCCAATCAGGCATGGCTGGGTCCAGGAAGTTGAATGATACCTCCTCCTTGCGCTGACTTCATTCTCTGGAAGGTTCTACCATCTGAGTTGAAAATGGTCACAGGTAGCTCCAAACATACATCATACTTACTTATCATAATCTTTGCTGATAGTCTAAGCAAAAGTCCCTGGTATTTTTCTATTACTGGGGGACCTGACTTGACTCATCTGCTGACCTCCTGCCCAACCAGGCGTGACCAGGAGTGCAATTTACTCATTAGCCAGGCCTGGCTAGTGTACCCACTTTGGGATAAGAGCTTGAGGTCTTATTCCAAGAGCCCCACCTACATGGACTGAAAGTGAAATAGGAAGCTGTTTCCCAAGGAAAATTAGAATGTGTTAAATGAACAAGAGAAAAGGATGCTGAGCAGATTTAAGATAAAAATAGATGCTCATCACTTCTCTTCCTTGTTCCCTGGACTGATTCTTGCCCATCCCTCTAGGTCCCAGCTTTTTGCCACTTATGTGGAGAAAACATTCCTGATTTACTGATCTAAGCCAGGACCTTTCAATCTCTTTATTTCCCTTTTAGCTCTTCATATAATAATAGCTAACATTTATTGAGCACTTTATTTATTGAGACACTGTTCTGAGTGTTTGACCTGTATTAATAAATTTCGTTCTTGTAACAACCGTATTAGATAGGTATTTTATCATCTCAATTTTCTAGTCAAGGAACTGAGGGCTATTGAATTTAAGCAACTCACTCAAGGTCTCACAGCCATGCAGGGATGGGATGCCAGCCCAGGCTGTCACTCTTCAGAGCTCACCTCTAACAAGGCTGTCCACCTTCTTCTATACATCACCATGCCAGGCTCACACCGCTGACTTGCACTTCCATGTATTATTGACAATTATTTGCTTCGGATCTGCCTCCTCCACCAGACTGTGAATCTCATGGAGGCAGGACCCTGTCTGTCTCATTCACTGTGGGTCTCCATCACCCAGTGCCCTGCACAGCACACAGTAGGATTTGGTGTCCTCACTTTTCCAGTGAGAGTAATGAGGCTACCCAACCCTGCCTCCCATGCAAGGGGGCTTTGGAAAGTCAAATACAAAATAATGAAGGGAGCCATCTCTCCTCTTCCTTTCTTCCTTGCTGGCTTCCCCATTCCCTCCCCCTCTCTCCCCTCCTTTCTGCCCTCCCTCATCCCCTCTCCTGACACCCTCCCTCCTTCACTCTCTCTGCTTTCTCTGCCTCTGTCCTGTACTCTCTCCTCTTCCTCCCTGTCCCCCGCTCCGAGCCAATTAAATGATACTCTGGAACCTTTTTCATTTGCATTTGCTTAGGGGCCTTGGTGCCTTCGGCTGCATGTTCATTAAATGGCTCTGTGTAGAGGGATGTAATGAACCGATTTTATTACAACTGTCATCTCAGCCCATCCTAGGGGGCACTTACATATTCATCAGGAAGAAAGAGAACCACAAACCTCAGCTAATAGCACTCGAAGTTCTAGGCTGAGTAGAAGGATCTGGCTGCCTGAGGCCTAGGCTGTGTGACTGGTGGGGGCAGGGAAGGCGAGGCTGGGCACAGTCAGGCCCTGTCATGGCAGCATCTCTGTAACTGTGGATGTCAGAAATCTCATTGGTTTTGACCAGAGTCCAAAATTCCTGATTATTGCAGAGGGTCCCAAATTTATCTCTGTACCAGTGCCTGTAGAAGAGATAACTGGCTTGCCATGGGAAGACCATGATTTTATTACATGTACATGCTACCTGTGACTCTAGTGACAGAGAAAGTCGTGGCAAAGCAGCATGGATAGCATGCTGATGAGTGTTTATTCATTGTGTCTTTTCTCACCGAATTGTATCCACGCAAGGCTGGCGATCATGATACCATCAGCCGTACACAGCCAACACTGGACTTGGTGATTTACCTGTATTATCTCATGTATCCTTCACAACAGCCAGATGAGTTCAGTACTGTTAGTATCCCCTTGTGGATAAGAAAACTGAGGCTCAGAAATGCCATGCCCAAGGCCACGTAGCCAAGACTTCATGGATTCAGAGTTTGAACCCAGGTCTGCCTAAATCAGCACCTTCACCACTGGGCTCACCACCTGCTCTTTAAAAGGACAGTTCCTATCACATAAGCCTTCCATGTGTGATTTCATTACTGCTAATTTCCCAAGGGAAACTAAAGGAGCAAGAGAAAAGGATGCTGGGAAGATTCAAAATAAAAATAGATGCTCCTCGCTTCTCCTCCTCATTTCCTGGGCTGATCCCTGCCTGGTCACAAACCACAGTAATAAGTGATGGTTCTGCAGAAGGCTTGCGCCCCTCCAGGGATCATTTGGATTGGGCTTTAAAATCATCTGAGTTCAGGTAATGAGTATGTATTTCTGTGGGGCATGTGGCAGTGGGGGAGGGGTCACACACACACATGTGGGTGCAGGAACCTGTCTTGGGACCGGATAGTCGGAAGGAAAATGTAGCTGGGCTGCAAATGGTTTGAGCGCTGACTGCCTGAAACCTGCCAAGTGACAGTCAAGAGTTTTAATTCACAGTAAATATTATTGAGCACCTGCTGTGTACTAGGCACAGCTCTCAGTTTGTGGAACATAGCTGTGACTAAAACAGACCAACGTCCCTGCCCTCAAGGTGATGACCAGAATGGAGTAAACTCATGGCACCCTGTTCCTCCCTGGGCTCAGTTTATCCATCTGTACAGAGGCCAACCTAGGGGGCCTCTGCAGCAGGGGTACAAGCTCAGATATCATCAGGGGCCAAACAGGTAACACAAGTGACAAGTGGAGGCAGGTGGGGGCCGTGGAGAGCCAGGGCTATGTATAGCTGCACAGGGGCTACTGCACATGGGCTACTGCACGTGGGCTACTGCACGTGGGCTACTGCACAGGGGCTACTGCACGTGGGCTACTGCACGTGGGCTACTGCACATGGGCTACTGCACAGGGGCTACTGCACGTGGGCTACTGCACGTGGGCTACTGCACAGGGGCTACTGCACGTGGGCTACTGCACGTGGGCTACTGCACGTGGGCTACTGCACAGGGGCTACCGCACGTGGGCTACTGCACGTGGCTCTAGCCACCATTGCCTGGTGAAAGATAGGCCCAGGATGTCAGCTGCTCACATGTGACTTTATGAAAAAACTTTAGATTTTGTATTTTTATTAACTAATTCAAAAACAAACAAGGCAATAAAACCTATTGTGTAGGCAAAGTCCCCACCTGTCTGTGGGTGGGGCTGGCCTGCAGAGCTCCTTTTTTCAAAAACTGTTCCTTCAATGACAGAGAAGAAGGGTCTTGCCGAGTTCCCAGTGCCTGGTGCGGGGGACAATCACAAGCCCCACCTCAATGCCGGGGCACACTGGGCTGGCAGAGTCCAAGCTCCATGAAAAGATGGGGAAGCTCAGGGAGAGGTAGGAGGCAGAGCCAGCCCTGCCAAGCCTCTGTCCGACGCCCACACTGCTGTGCAGATGGGCAGGTCTGGGCAGGGAGAGGCACTGTCCACAGGCAGGAGCCGGAGGTGACCCTGGGCCCTCCTGAGTCATGGGGTTCAGGAAGCGTGCGTGTGTGCAGGTGTGTGTGTGAAGGTGGGATAGGGGTTGGGGCAGAAGGAGGTCAGGGCAGACCCCAGAGGAAACCACAGTGTCCTTCACAGACCACAGTAATGCCAAGTTGGCCTGTAGCGGTCTGGAGGGACCATTAAGAGAAAAGGCTGGGCAATGACCTTGAAACCACACCAGCACACAACCATACAAAGCTGGCTTTATTAAGGCTTTCTGTGTGCCTCCTCTGTTCTAGAACTTTATAATATTATCTCATTGAATCTTCTCAATAACCTTGGAAAGGACTTACTACTATTAACTCATTTTACAAATAAGGAAACTGAGGCACAGAGAGGTTAGGTCACAAGTCACAATGCTGGTATAGGCCAGGCAGGGATGGAAGCCAGCAGCCAGGCTCCTGAGTCCACACCTTACCCAACTCTACCCCCAGGAGATGGCTTCAAGTGATCACAGCTCTCCTCTGAAGAGGACCTACTATGTGCCTGTCAGGCACCGTGCAGGGACTTTGCTTAACCTGTACAACAACCAAGTGGGGGAAGAATCACCCCTCCCACTTTACAGGTAAGAGGACTGAGGCTCAGCCACAGAGGGGGCTGCCAAGATCTGCCCAGGGCCAGCCCTGAGTCGGGTTCTGGTGGGTTCTGGCTGATCTGACACCAGAGCTACCTCCTTGGGGACATTGCCTGCACACAGTAGTGGAGGGGCTTGTCAGTTTCTTGTTAGACTCTGAACCTCTCTTCAGGAGGCCATGGAGCTCTCTGGGGTCCTTTGATTCAGTCTTGACCCTTCCCACCACTGCCATCAGGCTCTGAGTTTATCCCCCCACCCAAGACAGGTCAGACCCTGGGTCACCTAACAAGGCCAGGGCCCCTGCCAGTCTCTCCTTACTTCGTTAGAAATCAGGCACATCACAGACTTCTGCTGACCCTTAGATCACAGCAGAACTTTGGGCCCCAGAGGCCCCTGACTCTGACAAGGGCCTTTCCAACATCAAGATTTGTTAACTTATCAGCAGGGAAGCAGCTATGCTCTAACAACCCCTGGGCTTACGCAGCACCATCTGTGTGTCCTGGGTGCTCTGTGGCCCGGCCAGTCTGCTCCTGCCAGCACAGCCTGGGGCCAAGCCTTTCCCTCCAGCTGCAGAAGAGGCAGAACCTCAAGAAGAAAAAGGTCCAGAACCCCTGGAAGCAGGAGGGCCTGTGCAGGGAAGGGCTCTGGGAGGAATTCTAAGAAGGAGACTTGGAGGAGGTGATCCGGGTAAGACTCAAATGGGCAAGAAGGGAGAACACAGATTTGCTGAGTGCCTATCACACACAGGGCGCTCCCACGTGCCTTCTCATCTAAGCCTTGCCACCTATGGAACAGATATAATTATCCTCATATTGCAGATGAGGAAATCAAGCCCCAGAGAGGTCAAGTGACTTTCCCAAGGCCACACAGCTGTGACAAGGCAGGGACTCAAACTCAGACCCTGGGTGAGCCCTAAGCCCATCTTCCTCTCTTCTTCCTCCAAACCACACTGTCTAGATTTGCCCTTCACTGTGTAGGGTTCTGGGGCTCCTTCCACCTCTGTGGCTCCACCCCCACCCTCATCTGCCCCTCAGCTCCCTGGGGAAGAGAAGCCTCAGTAAATCCCAGACTTCAAGGAGGAGAATCTAAGATGATCCTTCCAGAGAAGCAAACCTTTCTCAGCAGAGTAAATCACCAATGCCTGTTAGTAACTGTGGGTGCTGCCGGCCACCCTCCTTCCCCTGGAAGTTTGTAAATCAAACCTTCCACCTGGATTCACGTAAGTCTCAGGGGATAAATAAGGCAGGAAGCAGGGGAGACATGCAGGGAGAGGAGCAGCTCCCCAAGCCGGGCCCTGAGGGGCTTCAGGGATGGAGGTGAGGGGCACAGTGTGGCCGCTGAGAGACCACTGCTCCCACCCCTCCAAGGGATGAGGCCAGAGGCCCCCTAGGGTCCTTGGCAACCCAGACATCCCACGTCTCCTTGACCCAGTGTCTGGGGACAGTGGGAGCAAAGGGTCTGGGCTCAGAGGCTGGAGCAGGGATTGGGAGTCTCCAGCAGCTCTGAACTAAGCCCTGGCTGGGGCATTTGGTGGAGCAGAGGGGGCTGGTGGTAGCAGAGGACAAGACGGGGTTGGGGAGCCCAGCAAGGGGCCCTGGGCCAGGGCAGCCAGGTGAAAGCCAGAGGGGCAGAACTCAGCACCCTGGGTTGGGAGTCAGGGCCTGGTCAGTTCTGAGTCTGCTATGGACTTGCTGTGTGACCTTGAACAAGTCACTTGGCCTCTCTGAGCCTCAGTTGCCTCATCTGCAAAGTGGAGATGATTCCTGCCCTTAATGCAGGGCTGTTGGGAGGACCTATAAAGGTCAGGGAGGAAAGAACTAGGTGGGAAGAGCAGCCAGGAGCACAGGGCATGGCCTGACTGCTAACCTGGGCAGGGCCTGGCCCTGCCCCACCCTTGTCTGGCCCCAACCTCTTGGTGACTGGCAGGCCCTGGGGTCCCAGCCCCTAAGAACCCAGCTGATTGGAGGAGGTGAGGCCTTTGTGCAAATGAGGCTGCTCCCCACCTCCTCCCTCTTTTTCCCCAAGATCTCTGGGGTTTCCCACATGCTGGCATGCTGGCTTGAGTTCCCAGATGTTGGCTGAGCTTTGTAACATTTGAGCTCTGCTGTCTCTCCCCAGGATCCATGCTTCTCCCCAGCCCTGTCACTGACCCTCCTCTGCCTTGTCTCTGGCCTTGCTGACCAGCTGTGTGACTTTGGGTGAGTTGCTTCCTCTCTGAGCCTCAGATTCCTCCTATTTTTAATGGGGACAAGAATGCCTGCCTCATGGATTTGTCCTGTTTATTTACACGTTTCTGTAGTTCTTAAACACATATTTAATATTTTGGACAAGCCTCTTCTGTGCCAGGCCCTGAGGACACAGAGGTGGGCAGTGGAGACGAGGCCCTGCTCCCACAGAGCTCCCTTGGGAAGGACATCAGGCATTGCATGGAGGACCTGGCTGGGGAGGTGTCCGTGAAGTTGCTGAGAGCCATGGCAATGCAAAGTGGACAAGAGACTCACCCAGGGCACATGGAACACCAACAGCAGAGCCCAGGCCAGCCTGGCCCCAGAGCCTGCTCGTGACTCTGTGCTGCCACAACACCTCCCATGCAACCCCACTGACTCCACACCCCACAGCCTAGTGAAGTCGGCCTTCCTCTGGGAATATCCCGCCCCTACACCAGGCAGAAGGTCGCAGAAGGAGGTTCAGCCCAACTGGCTCCTTCTGTCTCCAGGGACCCAGCTGGGGGCTCTTAGCCCAGACAGAGAAGGGCCACCTGTCAGGTGTGTGCCCTGGCACAGCAGCCCCTTGGCTCTCTGGCCTGAGCTCCCCGTCTCTCCCCACCCTCTCCCATCCCCAGAACTTACTGCAGAATTACCCAAGACTGCATTGAAGGTGGGAGGCTTGGAACTGGATCCCTGGATCCTGTCTGGGAACAGACACTCTGCCTGCTCATTGTCTTGTAGCCAGCAGTGAGCATCTCCCCCTCCCCATTCTGACAACAACAGTTTTAATTATTATAATTATCACCTGAGAAATTGGGTTCCTGCCACAAACAATTAAAATGAAATTCAGCTCAGCTTTGCCCAGCTCTCCTCTCAGCCTTAAATCTGATGGTGAATTTCAAAGCACACCTGGAACGGGAGTCAGAGGCAGTCCCTGAGGGGCCTTCATTCAGGAAGGAGTCTGGGGTCAGTGCGGATGTGAAGACGTGCACATGTGCAATTGTGTATCTCATGTGTTCATAGATAAGAAAGTGCATACACGTGTGTGCATGTTCACATGTGTATTTGAGCAAATGTGACTGCAGGTGTGTGCATGTATGTGTGTGTGCCTGTGCTTGTGGGTTCGCTAGTGAGGGGGCTGAGGTGGGGCAAGGTGTTCAAATGCAGGCAGCCCTTGTCAGGGTCAGGCCATAAAAGACAGAGTCAGAAACAGACGCCAGGGTGAGAAGGTTGCACTTTCTTATTTGTTTGGCTATAGGGAGCCATGAATGATTCCCGAACAAGAGTGAGATTATTGTAAGGGATTCGCTCATGTCATTATGGAAACTGTCAAGCCCTGGGCAGGCAGAGACCCAGGAGAGCCAATGGGGCCAGATGCTGGAGAATTCCCTCATCCTCAAGGAGACCAATCTTTTTTTCTATTTGACTTTCAACTGATTGGATGAGGCCCACCCCACACTATGGAGGGCAGTCTGCTGACTCAAGGTTCACCAATTTAAAAATTAATCTCATCCACAAACACTCCCCAAGGTGACACAAAATTAACCACCATGAGGCTTGACCATACAATAGTGAGGTCCCACTAGGGAGTGAATCTTGAGTGCCTGTGTGCCCAGCTCTCTATTCAGCATTTCAAACGCTTCTTCTCATTTAACACTCATAATCTCTCTGTGCAGTAAGTTATATGAATGTCCCCTTTTTTCCAGGAAAGCAAAGCTCAGAGAGGTTAAGTGACCTAGTACCACACAGCTTGTAAATGGGAAACCCCAGACTTGAACCTAGCACTTCCCGTCCCATAGCCCATGTTCCCAATCCCCACAGAGGACCACCATGCCTGGAACCACGGCCATAGGGGTGGGGAGGAGGGGCTGATGCTGAAATCTGAGAGTCCAAGCTGCCAGGGGGTGGGCAGGGAGAAGGCAAGATGGAGAATCAGCCCAGGACTCAAGTATGGAGAGGGTAAGATGGAGCCATGTTTGAGGAGAAGCTAGTGAGCCCATTCATGTAAGAAACAGAGAAAAGACAGGGGATGTTTCTCTCCCTCCTCTCTCTCCCAGGTTCATCTAATCTGAAAAGAAAAATGTGGCTTTCTGTCCTTTTCTGATGACTCCCAATTTTACATCTCCAGCCCAAAGCACTGATCTCCGTATCAATGTCCATCTAGACAAGCGATGCTGTGCTACAAACATCCCCAAATCTCAGTGGCTCTAAACCACAAAGGGCTCAATTTCACTATGCTACCTGTCCTCGTCAGCCACCTGGGGCTTTGATTTCACTCCGTTCTCACACCACACACGCTGGAAGTCAAGGCATAAAGAGAGAGTGAGTGAGGAGAATCACACACAGCTATCAAGTGTGCGTTGACTCAGAAAGCAGATTGGGGGTCCTGATACCTCTAGTGAACTTCATCCCCATCCCTTCTCCACACCCAGTAAGCAGGGAATACGCATATCACCAGGGATCCAGGCCCTCCAGGGCTGGGGCTAGGGTCGGGCTTTGGAGGGGTGAGGTGGGGAGGAGGAGGGACAGGGCTTGGATCTTCCTGTTATTGTGGGAAACAGGTTGAAAATGAGACTGATTGCAGCTCGCTCAGATGCAGAGCAACTTTAATTCTCTTCACCTGTGATTTCTTTCCTGGCTGCACCTGGATGGCTATTTCTTCTCACCCCACTCCCATTGGGCTGGGAAAATGGAGAGAGAAAAGATCTCATTCTTATTGGATTTTAGCATCAGCAAAACCTCTGGAATGAGAGTCACCTGTGGGAGCCAGCGTTCCTGAAGGTTGTGTAAACTGGCAGTTAGAAAGAATGATCCTTTACATTTATGGAGATTTGCTCACCCTGTCACTCACACCACCACCTTGTTTAACCCTCAGCTTCACAGTCACACTTTGAGGACTTGTGCCCTGCTCCACTGCCTCCTGGCTGTGTGACCCTAGGGAAGCCCTTCTCTCTTCCTGAGCCCCGGTTTCTTCATCTGCAATATGTGGAAAATAACAGCAAGTCCCTCCAAGTCACAGTGAGGAAACAGGGAGAGGATCCTTGTAAGTTGCCTGGCATGGGGCCCAGCAGAGAAGACAGAAGATGCCTGATCAAAACAGTGGGCATCACCTGAGCTGGGGGTCTGAAGGCGGCTTCCAGATGTGAATACGGACCCACAGGAGAGGCTGCCATTCCCACAGCTACCATTCATTTTGTTTGTCCCTTGCAGAATCTCTCACGAAGTCCACAGCTGTCTCTCTTCTGTTCTTCACTGCTTTGAATTTCTCTGCCAGGTTTTGACAGTGGGAGTCTAGCCTCAATTAAGTCTCGGGAAATGGATTTTCTGTGTCCGTGAAAACTGACAATTCACCCTGAGAATCACAAAAGGCAGTTTTTCTTTCCACTTAGCGACAGGAGCACAGAACATTTCGGGGTCTGCTTTGTGCTACCATACACAATTCAAACCAGATCACCTGCCCCACTCTACCCTCACCAGTGAGGGGCTCATCAGTGACAATGTAGGAAAATGCAATCAGTGCTTTCAAGACACCTTATGTAAAAAGCCATTTCCCCATATGGCTTTTACCTTTTCTTCTTTCTTTTCTTTAAATGGCACTATTTCTTGTTTGCTCTTCTGTCTCAGGACAGACCCACAAAGGATGATGAATCTGCAAAATTCATACATTTCTGGGAAGTTGTGGCTCTTAAAAATGTACTAATTTTAACCTGCAACATGCAACACCACTGCGTGTGAGCATGTGAACCCCAGCAGTTCTGCAGTGCAGGTAATCTGACTGTAAGTACCTGCTCCTGACTGGTGCTCACAGCTTCCACTTTAAGCTGTGATGCTTAGGGTAGGGACATTGGTTTGGCGGGACTGTCCGGAAGCCAGGAAAGGGCCCACTGCTCCCTCCCACCTGTTTAGGTAACTCAGGAGGAGGCTGGGAGAGGCCTCGGTTTTGGATGTTGCTCCTTTGAGCCCAGGCCCTGTCCTGACCGATTTCATCTGTGGGCCCAGCTCTGGACCTGGGCTATGGTCACGTAGCCAGCACATATACCTCCATCTCCTAATTGCCAGACCAGGGCCCTGGGCCCCTTCAGGGTCAACGGAATATCAGGCTAGGGGTGGAGGGAGCTGGGACAGCCAGGAGAGGTCTTCATCTTTAATGCCCAACCTAAGGTGTGGCACAGACAGGGCTGGGGAAGGGATGACCAACCCCAGGGCCAGGGGCAGAGAGGCTCCCCAATGACCACCTCAGCCTCATCCCTCCTTTCTTCTCAGCCTTGAGAAGTTCATGGGGCCTCCTCTCAATCCTCCAGAATGCATAAGCCTCTTGGCTCTGCTTCCCTCTGTTCATGGCCTCCTCAGGAGCCTTTCTCCTTCCTGTGGGGAAGATGCACCACCCCAGGCTCCATGGTCTGGTTCCTGCAGCGTGTGATCCCAGAGGAGAGATCTTCTCCCTCCAAGTGTCCACTTGTCAAATCTCAGGGAAGACTAGGAACACACCCTCAGCTCCACAACATGGAACTGGCTCCTCGCCATGAAGGTGATTCTGTTGGCTGAAGAGGTAAGAGGGCTTCTAGGCGAATACCCATAGATCCTCCACATGATCTGTGCATCTTTTGGTTTGTAAGATCCTGGGAAAACAAGATCCTGGTTTCCCTGACATGACTGTATCCATCTCCCTAAGCCCACAGAAGGTGAGAGTGGGGTCCCTGAGCTTGTTGTTTAGCTCAAAGGGCTCAAGGGTAAGACTCTTCCGAGTCAGCTGTTCCAGCTCTCCACTTGGGAGTAGGAAAAGAAATAAATCTGGGACAGACTGGACCTCCCCACCACAGTCCCAATGGCCCCTGGAAGAGCCAAATGCCCAGGTGCTCTCAAAGGCTGTGGTCTCTACTAGGCTGCCTCTTGGGCTGCAGCCAGGATGAATAAACAATAGGAAGGTGGGCGACCCAGGACTGGGAGGAAGGTATTTATCAAGCAAGCAAATCAGAGGAGGAACCAATCAGCAGGGACTGACAGTCAGACAGACCAATCAGATGAGCTTATTTGTTCAGCCAATCACATGTTGAGCAGCTGCCATGAGCTCCTATTAGGAGACAGGTGGGCTTGGTGGTGCAGGTGGGTTCCCAATGACCTTGGACCTCCAAGCTGGCTTTCAACTGGAGGACTTTCAACAAGCCAAGGACAATGGCCTCCTATGGGTGGGAGCCTCTCACTCACTCATTCACTCATTCCTTTTCATTTTTCCAGGGGCACTGGGAGTTGAGCAGTTTCTGGGTCATGTTCAGGGTGGTGTTGGGACAGGAGTTGCAGGACAGGGAGTCAAAGGAGGGGATGATGTCCTCCACCAGGACAAGAGGGGACTCACCATTTCAATAGAACAAGGCCTGGGAGAAACTGCGTTGACCCCCATTCTCCAGGACTCTTGCCGGTCAGGGACATGGAGGGCAGAGGCAACCCCACTCAGAGTAGAATCCAGGCATAAGTGGGCTGGATGAAGACAGGCCCCTGGTCTCCCAGAACATGGAAGGAGGGGAAAAGGGATCCACCAGCATGAAGTCTGTCCTCAGTGCTTGGCCCAGGGGCTCAAGACCCAAGCATTCAGGGGCTGTGGAGTACTGGGGACCCTGAAGCAGAGGCCCCAAGAACCAGGGAGATCCACTAGGCAGTGGGAGGATGCACAGAAACTTATGCCCAGGGTGGCACCACTATTTTCATCCTCCACCTGCTCAAGGGTGTGAGACAGCCAGGGTACTGTACCTGAGCTGGAGACACCAGGTCCAGCATCTCAGTGACACCCGTCATGTGCAGTTCATGGAGAAGGGGCTGGGACTGGCTCTGCCAAAGCAATCCTGGAAGACCACCCTGAGGAAGTGGCATTGGAGAGTGATCAGAGGTTAGGCAGGTCTTCAAAGGTGGGAGAGACATTTGGTTAGAGGTAATGCCAAAAGCACAGGGTGGGGTTGGGGTCAGGAAAGGTCCCTCAGGGAACTCTGCAGGCCTGATGCATTGCACCATTGTTTTTGTTAAGGGAGGGCAAAAGGCATCGAATGTCCTGCTTAGGATTCTGGTCTTTAGTACTTATGTTTATATTAATTTTATTAGGGTTTTTTTTTAATTTCAAGGAATGGCAGCCAACTCTGGCTAACCTCAATGAAGGTGCAGAATTGCTGGAGGAGCATTTGGAATCCAAGGGCTGAGATGCATGCGGGGATGGGCTGGCGAGAGGCCAACATAGAAAGGGCTCTCTTCCTCTTGCTCACTGTTTCCCTCTGTGAGAAGTCGTTGTTGTTGTTGTTCAAGGTTTTTTGTTTTTTGTTTTATTTTTTACTGCATTTTAGGTTTGGGGTACATGTGCAGAACATGCAAGACAGTTGCATAGGTACACACATGGCAGTGTGTTTTGCTTCCTTTCTCTCCTTCACCCACATTTGGTATTTCTCCCCAGGCTATCCCTCCCCAGCTCCCCACCCCCCGCTGGCCCTACCCTTTTCCCCCCAATAGACCCCAGTGTTTAGTACTCCCCTCCCTGTGTCCATGTGTTCTCATTTTTCATCACCCGCCTATGAGTGAGAATATGCGGTATTTCATTTTCTGTTCTTGTGTCAGTTTGCTGAGAATGATGTTCTCCAGATTCATCCATGTCCCTACAAATGACACGAACTCATCATTTCTGATTGCTGCATAATATTCCATGGTGTATATGTGCCACATTTTCCCAATCCAGTCTATCATCAATGGGCATTTGGGTTGGTTCCAGGTCTTTGCTATTGTTCAAGGTTTTTGTTTGCTTGCTTGTGCTGTGCTTTCTTCCTGCAAACACGTGTTCTCTGCCACGGTCCCCCCCACCCCAGGAATGTGGCTGCCATTAACTCCCAAGCTTACAAAAGCTCGGTATCCTCCACCAGGACAAGAGGGAACTCACCCTTTCAATTTGAGCTTCAAATGCCCAGAAGGGTCTATTCACTTGGGTCAGAACCTCACGTGTGAACCAATCAACTATGTACAGAGAGTGAGTCCAAATTCAGTCACAGTATATTCTAAAATGACCAGGTGAGTGGACTGGAAAGAGGAGAAAGGGAAGTTTCTAGAAGTAAGCTGGGGACCAGGTCTTGTGGGTGCTGCATTTAACCTTCCACACCATTTTAAGGAGGTTCAGAGAAGTTACATAACTTGCCTGAGGTCAGATAGCCAAGAAGTAGTCAAGTCAGGACTAAAGTCCAGACCTGCTAACTCCAAGCCCCAAACTCTCTGTCAACTATTTCCCTTGACTTATTTGGTGACACTGGACTTGGGGAAAGGTTTCATTTCTAAAAGAATCTTCCCAACTCAGCAGTCCTAAAATCTTAGGCAGTAATATAGGCATGTCAGAGTGGGCTCGTCTTTCTGGCTGCTGGGGATCCCACTGCTCACTCAGTGACCTGGGAACATTAAGTTAGGAATAACACAGGAGTCCCTGGACCCCAAGAGCAAGTTGTGTGTCTTCCACAGCCATATCCCAGGACAGCTTTTCAGGACAGGGAGGCAGTGGAGAGGTTTGTATATTGTCTCTGAATATATGAGCTGGGAGATCTCAGGCAAGAACAGAAACGTCTCTGAATCTGTTCTTTCATTTGTGAAATGGGATTAATTATGCATGATAACACATGAATACCATCTACCGTATCACCTGGCACATAATTCATTATGTGTGGTTTCCTTCCTTCATCACTAGACCCCTTGGGGCATTAATTCTGATCTCTGCCCTTCTCTGGGAACAGCTCCCACTCTGCTTTACAAAAGAAACGAGCTGGATCCATGGTAAAGCAAAACTAACTGGAGACTGATAGAGGCTTCTATGGCAACAAGCACTTAACAGGTTGCTGAGGGAACCCTCGTTGATGCTCTTGGTAAGGGAGCAGTAGCCAGAGCTCATCAGAGATAGAAAACTCACTTTGATCACATGGACCAGAGACCTCAAACAGCAACATCATTTGGGGTTGATGAGTAGGTGAGGACAGCAGAGAGGGAGGGTTCAGGGGAAGAACAGAGATGGGCTGGACTTAAGGCCAGTACTCATTTGTTGAAATAGGCAGATCCCATTCAGCACCGCGGACAGAGCCTGCCTTCTTAGAGAAGGCTCTCCAGGAAACAACGTAAGTGGATCAGAAAGGGGAACCTGGTGATTTTCAACTGATGGCATGAAGGCAAGTTCAGTTCACAGACAATTCACCTGGCCCAACCTACTGTATCTAGGCAGCTCTTTTCAAGACCACCAAACACAAACATGTATAGAAAGTCATTAGGCTGTTGTGGGAAAACAGGTAGGGGTCCAACACAGGGTTCAAACCTTTCTCTCTTAGCACTGGCTCAACTATGAACCTGGGCAAGTCACCCTCCTCCAGTATCAGCTTCCTCACCTTTAAAATGAGGGTGCTGCACCAGATGGTTCCTGAAGGCTTTTCCAGCCAAGACAGTTCGTGATCTAAGGCTACTGGAATACCTCATGGAAACATGTCTGGTCATTTCCAGCCTCCTGGCCTTGCAGTCATGGTCCTGGGTTATAATTCCTGACTAGACCATCAGCACTGAAGAAAAGGTCCCCAAACCCCATGCATCTATACCCCTTGGTCCTGGGTAGCTCTGTCTCCCAGTCTTGCTGGGTCTGGAAAGGTCCAGCCTGCAGACATGGTGTTGGTCAACTCTGATGAGTTTCAGAGCCCTGGCTTCAGGCAGAGCTGGGTTGGAGTCCAAGCTTCACTGCTCACCCATTGTGGGATTTGAGGGATGATGTTTAACCTACTGCTCCTCATTTGATATTGAATCTTCCCAACTCAGAAGTCCTAAAATTCCAGGAAGGAACATAAACAACCCCTGTGAGTGCCCCAACCAGTGTCCCAGGGTGGCTGCCACAGCCAGTGCCCCATCACTGTGAATCTCCTCTCCAGACACTTAATGGTCACATCCATTGTTTATACATGTGACAGTCATTTGCTCCCAGTTCTTCATTTACATTTCTTCCTGATTGATCTATTGACATGAACCTTTACCTTTAGCTCCTTACTTACTATAATAATTATTATCATTATCAGTAGTACATGAACTCACAACTGATCTTCATTCTAATCTAATTACTGTCAGACAGATGCAAATAATTCCTTCTCTCATTAATGTAATAAAGAGTCATTAGCTTCACTCCTTCACATGTCAGGCCTGAGTCTGGCTGCCTCTTCAGCCTCTCACCTCTTAAGCAAACTTGTATGCTTATCTGCAGAAAAAAATTTCCCTTTGTATTTCTGTCCTTATGGTCAGGAAGGAAGATTCTGCAGTACTCCAAACCCCAAAGGACACATCACTTTATAGATTTGCAACAACTACCCCTGCTTTGCTGATGATGATGCTGCTGGCTACTGAGTATTGAGAACTTAAGCTGGACCTAGTGGAGAGCTAAGTGCCAGCATGACATTCAGAGAAAGGTGCCATTCCAGCAGGGCACAGTGGCTCACACTTGTAATCCCAGCACTTTGGGAGGCCAAGGCAAGTATTGCTTTAGGCCAGGAGTTGGAGACCAGCCTGGGCAACGTAGCAAAATGCCCTCTGCACAAAAAATAAAAATAAAAATTTGCCACATGTGGTGGTGAGCAGCTGAAGTCCCAGCTACTCATGAGGCCAAGGCAGGAGGATCACTTGAGCCCAAGAGGTCAAGGCTGCAGTGAGCTATGGTCATGCCACTGCACTCCAGTCTGGGCAACAGAGCAAGATCCTGTCTCTTAAAAAGAAAAATGTGGTGCCATTCTCATTTCCATTTTACAAATATGAAAACAGAATCAGAACTGAGTAACTTTTCTCTGAATTAGTCACTGAATGAGTGAGTAATGGAGCCAGCCTTTGATTTCGGGTTTCTCCATTTCCAGAGCCCATGCTTTTGACATTTAGTACTAAAAATAGAAGCCTGCCCTCTCCCAGCCTCTCCCTGACCCCTGCTCTTTCTCATTTTCCTTCTGCACCTTGCTCTTTCCTCACAGATCATACTTCTAAGGTTTTTGTGCTGGAAGCCTGAGGCCTGAGCTTCCAACTAACTTGCGGAACAGCAAAAGGGACCTGGCCTCAGAGACCCACCCAAGGGGTCTACAGCTTACCTGGAGGAGCCTCCCCAGGGTGAAAACTGCTTGGCTTGGTGGGGAAGGGATGATAGGAGTGACACATTTGTTTCTTCTTTACACTACCTACCAGCTCATGTAGGGAACTGGCTTCAGTACCACCTCACTGTAGGTGAGCCAGTGATGATAATATGGTTCCAGGGTTTACTTCCCCAGCTGTGCTAAGGAGCTTCTGGATTTCACGAGATTGTCACAGCATCCCAGGTAGCACAGCATAATGCCCACTTGAAACACAGGGAAACTGAGGCCCAGAGTGCCATCAATGTTTGAAACAAAGAATCCCTTTAAAAATCACCAACCTTTTCATTTTACAGATAGAGAAACTGAAGTCCAGCGAAGGAAATAGATTTGCCCAATGTCACATGGCAAGTGAAGGGCAGAGCCAAAACCAGATTCCAAATTCTCTCATTCCCAGGCCAATGTCTTTAACATAACATCAGGCAAATCCTTTAAACGAGTTGAGACTGTGTCTTGGATTTCAGTGTGGCCCCACCCCACCTGCCCTGTGGAGAAATCAGGGGGTGGATTGATTTGCATTCAGACTCCAACTCCCAGCTCCACCACCAACCTACAGTGTAACCTTGGGTCACTCTGCCACCTCTGAAAGCATTTTTATCTTGCAGTAAAATGATTGTGGGACAAGGATGCTGCATCTGAATGTCCCAGGCATCCTGGGCATGCTCAGAGTGTCCCGTCCCTCCCTAGGTAGTAAAAGCCCATCTGGGCTACACAAGTCAGCCAACCTCAGCTTTCAAGTAGCCACTTCAACTCCCCAACAGCAACTTTCATTGCTCCTCCAGAGACCCTGATCCGCGGATCCATCTGAGCCAAATAAACTGATTTATGGAAATGATTATTCCCTGGTGCCATTCTCATTGGCTGCAATTAGATTCTGGATGAGCCCACAAGTCCAGCTAAAAGAAATGCACTCCTCTAACCTGACATCTCTGGAGAGGTGGCATTCGATTATCCAGATTTTCACAGCATTTCCCTGTGCTCCTCTAGCTTTTGTTTAACTGGAGTTCGAATCTGTGGGAAATAGAAAAGTTGCTTTTTAAAGTTTCCTTTCTTGTTAAAGAATAAGTGTGCTAAAAACTTTGTTAGGCCCTATCCTATGTAGCTGTTAGACATGCCATGCTTACAGGTACATAGTACATTCTCTGTCCTTGTACTTTAACCAAAATATCTGTGCTGGATGTGCTCACAGGCATTTCCCAGCTCTCCATTGCTTTCACCTGTTTAGAAAAGTTTTAAGTTGTTAGCCAATCAGGTTTTAGTTTAGATTGTGAGGTCTGGCTCCAGCCAACGGAGATCAGACACAGCAGTAAGGACTACTCCAAATGTGTAAGGGATAAATTTGGGTGTGTTCCTTTATTATTTGTACTCTTATAGCAAGATGGCTGGTAACAGTACCCTCCCTGCAGTCCAGGAAGTTAAAATTGCATTGCTAAAATATCCTTTGTCTCAGTGCTGATTTTTCTTTGCAGCACCAAGCATCTACTTCCAACATCTATTTCCAACAGAATCTCCCACCAAGAGTCTCAGCACTCTGAGGACTTCTCCTGGAAGGAAGATGCCAAGTCCTGCACAGAGCACATGGAGAAAGGGTGGAGGCTTGGTGAGCAAAGCAATGGGCCTCCAAGACTGGGCTGGGCATGGAAGTGTAGACCTCCTGGTGTTGGTGAAGGTTGGCAGCTTTGAGAGGATCAGACACTTTCATATAACTTGCCTCACAGAGTCTGGACAGATAGTGTAGATACCCTGAAGACTCATTTCTTCTTTGTGTTCAATCGTTCACTCTCTTACTCTCTTAACAAACCCTATATGGTCATCTCTTTTCCAGGGCATTCTGCTTGGTGGTGAAAATAGAAAGATCATAAGAACCAGGCTTCACCAGGATGCTTGCAGTCTTGCACAGGACGTAAAACTTCTGGCATAAGAAGTTCCCTGGTGGGCATCAGAGAGAAAGAGGAGGAGGGAGCACTTCACTCCCTTGGAGGTTGGGTAGAGCAGGCATCTGCCCTAGATGGGTGGCCCCAAGACAGACTCAGAAAAGCACTTGGGTTCTGGTCGTTTATTCAGGAGGTGTTTGCAGGGAGCACAGTGAAGAGGCACAAAGAATGATTCAGGAAAGGAGCAAAACCAACAAAGGGAGCGCTGATCGATGCTGACCACTGACAGCAGCTAGACTCATCCCACTGGGGACCTCTGAGGAAGCGTGTGGAGCACACGTCAGACATGCCTTCCTAGAAGTTAGGGAAGCTAGGGTCTTTTACACACTGACACTCATCCCCATAGTCAGAGGATTGCTCCTGGCCTCTGCTGGGTCCTCCACACAGGAACACCGTGCCTGCTCCCAGGTGAGCATGTTTCCATGGTGCTGGAGAAAGCCCACAGGCAGAGGAGAGGGGAGACATGCAAGGAGGGGTGCTGCTGGGGTGCCAGGAGCTGACGCTGCTTCAGGACAACCCAGGGCGGGTCACGGGGATGCGGTAGCAGCAGCATCTGCTGCACTGTCTGAAAGAGGCCACATTTGAGCTGGGTCTGGAAGAATGAGTCAGCATTTGTCAGGTGAAGTGCATGGGGAATGGTTTATCCAGGAAGCTGAAACAGGAAGTAACAAAATGAAAAGAGAGAACCAAGGCAATTCCTTCAAATAGTGGCTGCTGATGGGCAAGAAAGCAGTGACTCAAGGGGCTGAGAGCTACGAAGAGAAGAATTTAAGGTCAAGGGCAGGAATAGTCTGAGTAGCTTGTAAACAGGAAAGTGTGAAGTGGCAGAGCTGAAGAAATGGAGAGAGAGAGAGAGAGAAGGCGTGGTCAACATGGTCTACTGACGCAGAAGGAGACGGAGCCCAGTGGAAAGTACTGACCTGAGCACCTGAGCCAAATGTGCGTGAGCTGGGAGAGGATACACAGATCAGGAAGAGATGGAGTGGGGTGAGTGCCCTATGGCCTCTATTTCCCAGTACTGAAGGGGCGAAGGCGACCTGCAGGGAGTGGCAGGACCGGGGTTGGATGCAGGAATTGAGAAGGGCAGAGGTCCGGAATAGTCCTAGGGGAGGAAGGGAAGATCACAGGAGGGCTCGGTGACACTGGTGACAGCCACGGGTGGCACCTCTGCCCTGGCAATGATGCCTGTCCTCCTTGGCGTGCAGTGTTTTCAGCAGTTGCTCAAGACCCAACACAGACCTGGAGGAAGCAGCCAGTTGCATTACCCGTGGGTGGCTTCGACAGGGCAGGAGTGGAGCCAGGAGGACACAACCCCACCATGGGCTCAGTAGTCCTGGGGCAGGACTTCCCTTCCTGTAAAATGACAAGGTCTCATGCCTGGCACATATTAAGTGCTTGATACATGTTGGGGTGCGGCGGTGCCTCTTAACCACGCTGTTGTGTGGTGAAGAGCCACCGCAGCACCTCCAGCATCTGCTTGCATCTGGTTCTCAGTCTTCACATCAGTCTGGGAGCTCCTCTAAAGCCAGGTCCATTCACGTTGTCCTCAGGGCCCCTACAAGCTGGGCAGGGAGTCAGGTGAACAAATGCTTATTGAAAGAACACATGAAGGAGGAATTGGAGTACGTGTCAAGTGACCCAGAGATGGTCTCTGAGGGCAGAAAAGTTCCTCAAGCTCCTGTCCCATCCCTCACGCCCATAGGCGGGCATAGGCCACTACGTGGTCAGCCAGCAGAATCTGTCCCCACACCCTTTGAACACAGTGTGGAGCCCCTGGAGTAGGAGACAGGGCAGAGCCATCCTTCTGGCCTCCACCTGACCCCTGCCTTTGTGCTGGGCTGATTTGCTTGGTTCATCTGTCAGAATAGACCTGGTCCCAGGACCACACTGAGATGATGACAGCAGGTTCCCAGAAACACGTGTTTCTCTGCTCACCAGAGGCCATCCTTCACCTGGACTCAGTCATTCCTGCTGCCCCCACGGCGTCTCCCTGCCCCCGCACTCTGCAGAAGCCCCATGTTCTGCAGGCCCCACACCTGGAAGTGTCCTCCTGTCTCTGCTAGGGAAGGGATCTTGTTTTGCAAAATGCCCTTGGACACTGTAGCCCACAAAAGCAGCTCATTTCCACACTCGCCGTGTCCTGACATGCGAGCCTGTGCATATTCTCTCTCTCTCTCTCTCTCTCTCTGTCTCTCCCTCCAGCCCAATATGTCAGGGCAATTTGTCCCCTCACAGAGGGACCATCAAGCAATATTTCAACACGTGTAACCAGACTGCCTGTCCCTGTGGCCTCTGTGCTAAGCAAGGGCAGTCATAAAAGCTGCATGTGACCAGCCCTGGCCTCGTCCACCACTAGCTCGTCCAAAAGCTCTGCCTTCCACTCTGTCAGCACCAGCCCCCTTCACTATGGGTGCATCATCTTTGCAGGAGGGCCAGGCTCCGGGTGGTGCACAGGCAGTGGACGAATGCACAGGGCTGCAGGATCTCAGCTGTGTGTCTTGGCCTCGCCGCTCATAGCTTGGGACCTGGGTGTGCCACTAACCTGGCAGACTCTCTATTTCCCTATCAGCAAAAGGGGGACCATGACAGTGCCTACCTCCTCTGGGGGATTCAGAGAAAGGGCACAGGGATCATCAGCACCATGGTCAAGAAACGATGGCTCTGGTGATGGGGAGATGATGCTTTCTCGTCTTGTCCTCACAGCACCTGGAAGGCGGGTGTCCTTACCTCCAGTTTGGGACATGGACGACCTGACTGTCGGTGAGATTAGCTGTGGAATCCAGGGCACACTACTTAGTGACAAGAGGTGCTGAGACTTTAGCATGAGGTGTGCAGCCCAAAGCCCAGCTGGACAGTCGGGTGCATCCCTGGGGGTCACCTGGCTCCTCGGGTCAGCTGTTGGGAGCCAAACAACTGAGGCACAGTGGCAACATACACCATTCAAACATAGCCAGAGAACCATAGATTCTCTATGATTGTTGCCCTAAAGAAATGTCTTATTCGTTTAGCCACAAGGCAGACACAGCTAGAAATCAGGCCCCAAATCGAATCTGATGAGTTGCAGAATTATACTGCAGGTTGAACTCACAACCTTGTCCTTGTATCCAGCTTCTGGAGCTGGGGGTTTCATCTTCTCACTAAACCATGAACTTCTCCAGGCCCTGTCCTGAGCCCTCACTGCCTTATTTCTCCCTGTGGGGTGCTGCTCAGCACAGTGCCTACAGAGCTCCATGGCCTTGCACATGCGGCCTCCTTGGAATTGTGAGAGCAGAGCTCCCAGGACCGCAGCGGGACAGTAGCAGAGCAAGAAACATGGAGAAGTCACAGCCATAGCGCCCATCAGCAGACGGCCATCCCCGCACAGAATCTGGACCAGGTTCCCCACACGTCAGCACCAGCAGGGCAGGGGCATCCACCCACACCTCTCTCACCCGACACCCCACCCATGCCCCATCCTGCGCCCTCCTGGTTCTGAGCTCTGGAGACAAAAGTGTCCAGAGCAGAGGGGAGCCCCAGCCCCAGGCCACGTTCCAGGCAGCACCAGAACTGGAACAGGACCCCAGGGCCCCAGACTCCCAACCCACCCCCACGGTGACACTCTATTCGGAGTGCCCAGCAGCCCTCATGCCACCTCGGTCACAGCCCAGGGCATCATCTCCAAGTCCAGCCCCTCCTCCATGCTGGGGGGGCTGCGTTCTCTTAAATAACTATCAAGGGGAGGATGGAATCAGGACCCCCAAGAGAAGCCCACGCCTTGTGAGATGAGGCGCTCCACCCCCCACCTTCCCTGTCAGCTCTCAAGCTAATTCAAAGTCATTAGTGTTCCATAGTTTTCTTTTATACTCTTCAATAAATGTTGCCCATGAAAATCAACAGGCATTTTCTGTACTTAATGCATATTAACTAGTCTTATAAATCTAAATTATCCCTATAAATCTAAATTAAATGCCCAGCTTTAAATGTATTCAGGACACTTAATTAACAAAGCACTGGCAATAAGCATTACTAACCTGTCTACTTGGAGCCAACTTTCGTTTTCACAGGATGTATTTCAGTGCCGTGTGTGGTGGGCAGGAGGGAGCAGTTTGGGAAGTTTTGCTGGCGGCTGTGGGCATTTTCCATCTTCATGGCGCCCTCCAGAGCTGCCTGGGCCTCTTGTGCCCAGCCTCCTCCAAACTTTTGGTCACCTCCCTGCCCAGGAGGAGAAGAAGGTGGCCAGAGTGGCCTGCAGGTAAAGGCATGGGCAGGAATCAAGAGGCCCGTCTTGGCCACCGATGTACTGTGTAACCTCAGACAAGTCACTTGCCCTTTCTGGACCTCAGTTTCCTCTTCTTCATAATAAGGCAAAGAAAAGGTCATCGCGGGAGCCTTTCACCAGCTGTGGGGAGGGAGTCGTGGGTGTGGGGAGGTTGGTCTATGACTCGTGAGCAGTGTGATCTTGGGCAAGTGACTTAACCTCTTTGTGCCTCAGTTTCCTCATCCATACACTGTGGACAGTAACAGCACCAACCCCCCAGGGCTCTGCGATGTGTTTAGTTCAGGGCCTGATAGTCGAGGCCCTGTGGGGGTCAGCTGTGGTTATTCTCCCAGAGTGGATGGTCCTCAGCCATGGTAAAGGTCATCAGACCCAATGGAGGATTAGAAGAGGTCCACGTTTGGACCTCTTCTCAGGTGAAGGAAACAAACCTCTCATTTTTCAAGCCACTGTTTGCCTGATTGTCTGCTGCTTGCAATTAAACACAGTTGTAACTGATGCAGACAGACCTGAGTTTAAGTCCTTACTCTGACAGACTAGCGGGGAGCAGTGGAACAGCAGGGACAACGTGGGACAGGACGGGAACACCAGCAGCCAGAGCTGGAAGGAAGCTGTTGGGGGATGGGGGCAGTGCTGCTCTGAGCTGCGTCACCCAGAGGACAGAAGGCCCTGCCCAGCCCTGCACCCCCCACCCCCAGGGCTGTTCCTCTAATGTCAGACCTGTCAGGACACAGCTAGGTCACTTGAGAGAGAGCAGCATCGGGAAAACTTGGCGTCTGAATGATGCTACGTGTCACTGAGCACCCACCTGCGTGTCCAGGCCCAAGGTCTGCACCATGTCACCCTCCACCTCCCCACCCTCCTCCACCCACAGCCAAACCATCACCAGCTTGGTGCCAGGCCCTCCCTCATCATGGCTGCCCCCACCTTGGTCCCAGAACTGTCAGTGACACAGGCCATGGTGAACACCAAGACCTCCTCACAGCCCTGGCTCCACCTGCCCCCAGCAGACCCCTCACCCAACTCTCCCTACAGCCCTCACATTCCACCGCTGCCCCATCCCACTCTCCACCCCTCCCCCAGCCCACTCTCCACCCCACCTCTCCCCCAACCCTGCCCAGGGCCTTCAGGTCCCCACAGGGATCTCCCTGACTGTCCCATGCCAAGAGGGGCTTCCTTCCTCTGTGCCCCACAGCCCTATGTTCCCTTCTCATCACAGACTTGACCACCTAAATGAACCACCCATTTCTCCATTGCCTCCCCCATCTGATGCGGAGCCACCTGAGGGCAGAGGTGCCTCTTACTCACCCCTGTGGCCCCAGAACCTGCTTCAGGCCTGGCCCAGTCAGAGGCTTCGTGCACATTGACAGAGGTGTGAAGAACATCAGGCTGGCGGAGTGTGGAGGGTAGCGTGTGTGGCCAACACCAATTGTCTCCTATTTGTTGAGGCTGTGGCCAGCATTGGCAGGGATCCCCTGCTACTGGAGAGGGTAGTTCCAACTCAGCTTTGGGGGTGACTTGGTCAGTCTCATCCTACCATGGTAATCTCATCTCCTTGGCCAGGGATTGGTCGAGAATCAAATCTCTTTCAGGTGAGACTTCTAGAAAAGATTCCTTTTCCTGAATAAGAGGGATAGATTCAATTGGCACAGTTGTCTTGCCCTTTGCCCAAACCCTTCGTCCTGCCTGCTATCCAGATATGATGTCTGGAGCTGTAGCAGCCCTTTCATGACCATGAAGTGACAAACCCAAGCATAAGAAGCCACATCTACTGAAGGCAGCAGAGCAGAAGCAGCCTGGGCCCTGCCTGGCATCACAAACAGCTTAGTCAGGGCCAACTATCACCCACACCTGGACCTCTTTTCAGTTGAAGGAAACAGACCTCTCATTTTTCACACCACTGTTTGCCAGATTATCTGCTGCTTGCAATTAAACACAGCTGTAACTGATGCCTACAGACCTGCTCAAGACCTCACCCTGACAGGCTATCGGGATGGCGTGGGTCAGACAGCTAGCCTGTGCAACCTCTCTAAGTTGCTCTAAATGCAGCTGCTTTGTCTGTTAAGACAGAGTTGGTGGCCCCTACTACAAAGGTGTTAGACCTTTGTAGAAGCCCCAGAGGGAGGTCCTGGGAGGTCACTGTCAGCGGAGGGGGCACAGTGCTGGGGTGTGGAGACCTGGGTACACTCTGAGTTTTCTTATTAAATAGGGATACCAGACAAGTCCTTCATGTCCCTGAGCTTAGTTTCTTCTTCTTTCCTCTACGACGGGAAGGACTGAGTCTGTCTTATTCAGTACAGAGCCTAGTACAATATTTAAAATGACTGACATTTACCAAGCGTTTGTGTGTAGACGCCTATCTAAGGAACTTGCATCAGTTACCTCCGTCAATTCTTGTCATATTCCTATAAGGTAAGTACTGATATTAATATCCACCACTTGGCAAATGTTAAACCTGGCACAAAAAGGTCTAGTCACTGGCCCTGGGACACACAGCAGGCAAGTGGGAGAGATGAGATGTGAACCCCGATAGTCAGATGCCAGAGCTCACACTCTTCACCACTGTGCTGGGTTGTCCTGGCACACAGTAGGTGCTCAGGAAATGGCTGCTGACTAGATGAATGAATATGTTGACAGCAGTAGCCCAGGACACCTGGGCTTCTAATCCAGCTCCTTCCACCCCTGCTGCGGCTTGAGGGGCTCCTGAGATCGTGAATCCAGTGGGCAGTGGGCTAAGTTCTCAAGTGTAACCCACCCAGCCCCCACCCAGCACCTCCAACAGGCAGTTTCTGCACCAGGCTCCAGGCTCTCACCTGCAGACTCTTTCTCGGCTCCTGCTCATTCATTCGTTTGCTCTCATGTTAACTTTTATTACTTATTGATTTTCTCCAGGCTCTCAGCTGTGTGTGTTTTTATCTGCTTAAGCTAAAAGAAATCATTCACTGGGAAAAATAGAGTTTAAAATTCCATGACCGCAAAGAGGGATCCATATTAATGGGGCCATTCCCTTTTAGGGGTCAGGAGAAGGCACCTGCCTGTCACTCAGCTGTCACTGCTGGGCTGGGAGAGCCTGAGGAGGGGGCTTTCATCCAGCATCCCATGGAAGGGGCTTTGGGGGAGCCAGGCTCTGGAGGCCACTCGGTGAGGGCCCTGGGTCTGGGACTAGGATGGAAATATCCTCGGTGTGACCAGAAGACCTTGAATGGTCCTGGGAGTACAGGCAGGGCCACGTGTGAAATGAAGGCCAAGAGGAGGCTGAGGGAGAGACTCAGCAGGGGTCAGACAGAATGAGAGTTATAGGGAAGGAAACTGGTGAAGCCAAGGCCAGGTCCCAGTGAAGGCAGAGACTCATAGCCAAGTGCTCATATGCGCTGGGTGTCCCTGGGGTAGGTATCCTCTCACCCACCCCACACACACCCTGAGAAACGTGTCCAGGGGCCCAGCCAGGCAGGATGATGAAGCTGGGAGGGGAGCAGTGGTCTGACTCCCCAGCCCCAAACATCCTGCTTTCTCCTCGTGAGGTGGGGCCATCATGGTGGCCAACATCTGCGGAACCCCAGAGACAGGCCATGGGAGGCTGTGTCATGATGGAGGGAGTGCTGTGTTGGGGTGTGGAGACCTGGAGCCACCTCTGGGCCCTCCAGCTATTCAACAGGAACCTGAGCATGTCCTTCACCTCCCTGTGCTGGGTTTCCTCTCCTGTGATAGGGAGAATGGTAGAACCAGCCTCTTGGAGTTGTTAAGGGAGGGCTGGTAATGAGGTCTTGTCACACAGCCTTTCACTGCACGGTGCCTGGGCCACATGAGCTTGATGGAGGGTGGGCTGGAGCAGAGCTGTGATAATGATGATGATAGAGGTTGTGACAATAAACATGACGATGACCATGGTAATGGCAGTGGTGGGGGTGGTGATGGTGATGGTGGTGGTAATGATGATAATGGTGGTGGTGGTGGTTCTGATGATGGTGGTAGTGGCAATGATGGTGATGGTGGTGGTGGTGACTATGATGGTAGCAGTGGTGGTGGTGGTGGTGATGATGATGGTGATGGTGGCGGTGGTGGTGATGGTGGTGGTGGTGGTGATATTGGTAGTGGTGATGGTGGTGGCGGCGGTGACATTAGTAGTGGTGATGGTGGTGGTAGTGATGATGGTGGTGGTGATAGTGGTAATGGTGGTGATGTTGGTAGTAGTGATGGTGATGGTGGTGACATTGGTAGTGGTGGTGGTGGTGGTGATGATGGTAGTGGTGATGGCAATGGTGGTGGTGGTGATGGTGGTGGTAATAATGTGATGATGCTGGCGGTGATGGTGGTGATCGTGGTGGTGGTGGTGATGGTGATGGTGGTGGTGACAATGGTAATGGTGGTGGTGGTGGTGATGGTGGCAGTGATGGTAGTGGTGGTGGTGGTGATGGTGATGGTGGTAGGGGTGATGGTGGTGAGGGTCATGGTGATGATGGTAGTAATGATGGTGATGGTGGTTGTGGTGATGGTGGTGGTAGTGGGGGTGATGGTGGTAGTGGTGATAATGGTGATGGTGGTAGTAATGATGATGATGGTGGTGGTGATAGTGGTGGTGGTGGTGACATTGGTGGTGGTAATGGTGATAGTGGTGGTGGTGGTGGCAGAGATGGTGGTGGGGTCATGGTGGTAGTGGTGATGATGGTGATGGTGGTAGTGGTGATAATGGTGATGGTGGTAGTAATGATGATGGTGGTGATAGTGGTGGTGGTGGTGACATTGGTGGTGGTAATGGTGATAGTGGTGGTGGTGGTGGCAGAGGTGGTGGTGGCAGAGATGGTGGTGGGGTGATGTTGGTAGTGGTGATGGTGGTGGTGGTGATGATGGTGATGGTAGTGGTGGTCATGATGGTGGTGATGCTGGTGGTGGTGATGGTGATGGTAGTGGTGATGGTGGTGCTGTTGGTGGTGACAGTGATAGTAGCAGTGGTGATGGTGGTGGTGATAGTGATGGTGGTGATGACAATGGTGGTGGTGATATTGGTAGTGGTAATAGTGGTGGTGGTGATGGTGGTGGTGGTGACGGTGTTGGTGGTGACAGTGGTGATGATGTTGGTGGTGATAGTGATGGTACTGGTGTTGGTGTTGGTGGTGATGGTCATGATTGTAGTGGTGGTGGCGGTGATTGTAGTGGTGGTGGTGATGGTGGTGGAGGTCATGGTGGTGATGGTAGTGGTGATGATAGTGATGATGGCAGTGGTGATGGTGGTGGTGGTGATGATGATGGTGGTGATGGTGGTGGTGACGGTGGTGGTGGTGATGCTGGTAGTCATGATGGTGGTGGTGGTGGTGACATTGGTAGTGGTGATGGTGGTGGTGGTGGTGATGGTGATGTCGCGGTGATGGTGATAGTGATGGTGGTGGTGGCGGTGATGGTGGTAGGGTAATGCTGTTAGTGGTGATGGTGGTGGTGGCGATGATGGTGATGCTGTGATGGTGGTGGTGGTCATGATGGTGGTGACGGTGGTGGTGATGATGTTGGTAGTGGTGATGGTGGTGGTGATGGTGGTGATGGTGGTGGTGCTGTTGGTAGTGACAGTGATGGCGGCAGTGTTGGTGGTGGTGATGATGGTGATGGCGATGATGGTGGTGGTGATATTGGTAGTGGTAATAGTGGTAGTGGTGATGGTGGTGGTGGTGGTGGTGGTGATAGTGTTGGTAGCAGTGGTGATGGTGATGATGGTGGTGATGGTGGTGGTGGTGGCAGTGATGGTGGTTGTGACAATGATGGTGATAGTGCAATGATAGTGGTGGTGGTGGTGACAGTGATGGTAGCAGTGGTGATGGTGGTGGTGGTGATGATGGTGGTGATGGTGGTGCTTTTGATGATGGTGATTGTGGTAGTGATGGTGATGATGCTGGTGGTGGTGATGGTGGTGGCACTGGGGATGGTGATCATGGTGGTGGGTAGTAATGGAAGTGGAGTATGAAGGCGGAAAACCACAAGTGGCACCTGATGCCCACCCCAATTCTCCATCCCCAGAATGCAATAGTCTCCTCCAGGGCCCTGCTCCCAGCTGCAATTCCCCTGCTTCTGTGTTGTGCTGGGGTCATGCTTGACCCTCCCTGGGCTATCATTTCCACAGCTGCAGGGCCTGGGTCTGACTCAGTCCCAGGTCTACCCTAGCAGAAGGCTCAGTGCAGGACAGTTCTCTGGGTGTTCTTGGACCAACCCATCCTCCCTGCTTTCTAACTCATAGTTATCAGGAATAGCTGTAGAATGTGTTGATAATACAACATCCTGATACCAAGAGGGACTGGCCAGAAGAGCCAGCTCTGTTCCAGCTCCTCCAAAAACAGGATGACCTTCAGTGCTGGGGCTCAGCAAGTCCTGTAATTCCAGGGCATGAAACCCAGAGTAGGCATCTTTCCAGGGTCCCTCAGCAGCAGTGCTAGTGAGTCCTGCACTGATGAGCTTCCACCAACCCTGGGCAGCCTTCCTGAGCCTGCGGGGAGCAGCTCACAAGAAGAATAGAAATCCTAGGTTTCTATTGTGCCTTGCTGTCTATCTGTAAGTAATACACCTGCTTTGTACAATTTGTGTGTGGGTTTGTTCTGTCTCACCAGATTCAAACAAATTGATAACCCGATATAGTAAACCTTTACACCCAGTACCCGGCACATGACAAGAACACACTAAAGCATGAGGTAGAGAAGCAGGCGGCAGAGAAGCAGGAACCAGCACCTCTGTGGTCCCCAATCCCAGATCCCCAGGCTGCTCTCTCCCTGCTGCTCCTCCATGTGTCGTCCCCATTCCTGGGTCTCAGAGGACACCAAGAGGCTTGGAAACTCCCATGATTCAGGAGCCTACTTCTCAGGGATTTGGCCTTCCAGACTCCTGCCTGCCCTGGCTTGGTGGCAGCTCAGGTATCTGAGCAGTCAGAGGCCATTTGCTTCATGGTGATGTTGACCTTAACTAGTGAAAAGGCACAGGGGCTGGGCGCAGTGGCTCACACCTGTAATCCCAGCACTTTGGGAGGCCAAGGCGGGTGGATCACGAGGTCAAGAGATTGAGACCATCCTGGTCAACATGGTGAAACCCCGTCTCTACTAAAAATGCAAAAAATTAGCTGGGCATGGTGGCACGTGCCTCTAATCCCAGCTACTCAGGAGGCTGAGGCAGAAGAATTGCCTGAACCCAGGAGGCGGAGGTTGCGGTGAGCCGAGATCGTGCCATTGCACTCCAGCCTGGGTAACAAGAGCGAAACTCTGTCTCAAAAAAAAAAAAAAAGAAAGAAAGAAAAGGCACAATTTCTCCTGCTTTCTGCACTGCATGGCAAGGGGGTGTGAGTTCAAGGGGCCTGAGAGACCTCAAGGCCCAGGAGGATCCCTCAGGGACACCCAGCATGGGCGTTCTTTGGGTGCCCTCCAGGACCCCTCAGAGAGCAGCAGACTCTGTCATCTCCAATCTTCTGGGTGACAGGCTTGCCCAAGGGTGGCCAGAAGGAGGTAGAAAGCTAAGGGTTCCCCTCCATCCTCCATCTAGGGCTAGAATTCAATCCACTCCTCTCCTGACCTCTCCAGAATGAGTTTGCCTCTGAGGGCCCCCATCCATGCCCTCTGCACTTGATTTCCAATAGAGACAAAGTTTGCGCTTTACAAGCATCAATACATTCATTGAGGGAGCCCACAGTCTCTGCAGGAGCTGCCCATTCTCCCCCAGCCTGCAGTTACGGGGCAGCAATGAAACCAACTGTTCCAGTTGCAGACAGAGAGTAGGAGGGAATCTTGCTCTGCTAAATGCCAGAGTGGCTTCAGTGTTGGCTTCACCTGTTATAACTAATGGTTGTAAGTTAAGATGAGATCAACGGTCACACTTGGCTGGCTCCCTTCTTCGGGTGGGAGTGAGGGCAATCAGCAATAGAGGTTTGAGGGACGCAGGCTCAGGGAAGCAAGGAGGCATCTCTCAATTTATTGGTGAGAAAACTCAGATCAAGAGAGGTAAAGACTCTTGCCTGAAGTCACAGAGCACAGTGACAACAGAGCAGGGACCGGAACTCAGCTCTTCCCAGGACAGGACACTACCCAAGTATCAACACTCCAGGTGGGGGTGGAGGGAGAGGGAGGCCACTCAGTGGGGGCTGGGCAGTAGGATAGGAGGGAGAATGTCTAGCCACATGCATTTCAGGAGGACAGGGCCTGACTCCCGAGTTTCTTGCTGTATCTGCAGGGCCTGGCACACAATAGGTGCTCAATACATGTTTGTCCCCTGAAAAACCCTCAGGCCCTCCCCACTGGGCTCCCAGAACTGCATGGGCTGATACAGGCCTGTACTTCCCCATGTCCTCCCTGCCCCCAGGCAGTCACATACCCCAAGCTCCTGACTTTACCCCTTCACAAATTGCCATGCCTTGAGTGTATATGCTCCTCCAAAATTCATACGGTGAAACCTAATCACCAAGGTGACTGTGTTAGAAGGTGGGCCATTGGGTGGCGACCAGGTCATGAGGGCCCCACCCTCAGGAATGGAATTGACACCCTTTGTAAAAGAGGCTTCTGAGATCTGTTCCCCCACTTCTGTCCCTTCCACCAAGTGAAGATGCAGCGTTTCTCCAGTCCATAGAACACAGCAACAAGGAATCATCTTGAAAGTAGAGAGAGCACCACATCTGGCACCAAAGTCCGCCTGTGCCTTAACCTTGGACTTCCCAGCCTAAAGAACTGTGAGAAACAAGTTTCTGTTCTATATATATGGCCCAGTCTATGGTCTTGCTATAGCAGCACAAATGGATGAACACAGAAATCCATCTCAGTTTAAATAAATAAACACATGTCTGTAATAAAAGCACACTGCTTGTTTTCCTCCACTTTTTCTCTCTTGAGTCTAAGCTCCGTCCCGGCTTTCTCATCCCTTCAAATCTCCAGCCCTCTGCATCTTCCCTCTGCCCTCCCTCCAGGACAGAAGGGCCCCACCTCTTTTGGGAAACAAAGGGATGATGGAAGACCCAATAATTGGAGAATAATGCTTGCCTCCAAGGAGACAGAGCAGCTCAGCAGAGATTGGCCTTGCTGAGTCGCCAGACGAGGACCGAGCTTGGAAATTCAAGCACATGAGCATTATCAAGGGTCACTGAGACCCGCTCGGTGACATTAGTGACCCATCCAGGGGGCAGAGCCCAGATGCAGCAGACACAGGGAAGCCACAGGCTCTGAGACCAGATGGGAGTGTCCTGGACTCTGGCTCTCCTGCTTGCTGCTTGCTTCTGGGCCCAGGCTTCCATCTGTATGTCAGGGACAGGGCTTGCCTTGCAGGGCTGCTGAGCATATCCATGATAAACCAGCAAAGCCCCCAGCTCAGAACGGGTGCTCCCATGGTCACTGTAGGTGGTACAGCTGCATGGGAAGTTCCTGGAATGTGAGGGCTTTGGGAATTATCAACAGAGAAGTGATAATTGAAATCTCAGGGTGAAGGAAGACCCCAGGGAGTGTCTGTGGGAGGAGGAGAGATAAAGGGAAAGCAGCACCAGGGGAGTCCCAGAACCCCTTCCTTGATTCTGCTCATGGACTCCTGGACTCCTCTGAAGTCAGAAAGAGGGACTGGACTCTGGCCACAGCATGAGAGTGAAAAGTTAGACACACACAAGAACTTTCTCACCATGACAGAGACCGAATGTAGCAGTTGATGTGACCGTGGGCAAGTGACTTGACCTCTCCATCCCACAGTTTCCTCATATGTAAAATGTAGACAACAGGTGTGTCTGTCTCACCACTGTCAAGAGGATTAAATGAGATAATCCACGTAAAGTGCTGCACTCAGCACAAAATACTGAGTGAAGAAGTCATAGTGATGATGAGGGTGGTGATGATGGAGGCAATGACTGCAATGATTAATGTCTCATGATTGCTCCAGGTAGGGTGGGATCAAATCCCCACACACTCAGAATTGGTTTAGATGTGGAATCTGATGATGTCACACACTCACCAAGAGGAAGGAAAGGATGCATTACTCACATAATGAGGCTTTCAGGAAAAGCAAGGCATGTACCCAAGCCATCCATTTGGCTTGAGCAAAAAGAGAGGCAAATGGCTATGGTTTTTATTGTGGTTTGGGGTGAGGCCAGGATGAGAGTTCCTAAATATGGGACATTGTTTGCCTGGCTTTAATTTCCCTGCCAAGGGAGGGAGTATGGGCCTTCTTATCAGTTTGACCAGATGTGAAACAAAAAGAGAAAGGGAGTGTGAGCTGAGAGTCATCTGCAGTGCAACATCAAAAATAGAGTGGGACTCTATTACAATGGTGATGATGGTAATAATGGTCGTGGTGGTGGTGGTGATAGTGGTGATGATGATGATGGTGATGATGGTGGTGATGATGGTGATGATGATGGTGATGATGACGGTGATGATGGTGATGATGGTGATGATGGTGATGATGGTGATGATGATGATGATGGTGATGATGGTGATGATGATGATGACGGTGATGATGGTGATGATGATGGTTATGATGGTGATGATGGTGACGGTGATGATGATGATGATGGTGACAGTGATGGTAATGGTGATAATGATGGTAATGGTGATGGTGATGATGAAGGTGGGTCCTGCGGCCCACTTCTTTCTTACTCCCTCCTCTGTTTTGGCCAGAGATGTCTTCACAATCCATCCCCCCGTCCCTCCCCAGGGATTTGATAAACAAACCTCTGTCTTCATCACTGTATCACTAATGTCTATTTAGTGAATATTCTTAGCTGAGGGTTGTGGGGTATGCAAATCATGAAATGTGAAAGGAGGGACACAGATTTGTTCTTCAAATCCCAGAGACAAAAATTGGGGGGTTGGGAGAGGGTTGCCACTCAAGAGAGGTTGAGTAGAGGGCAAATGTCAGTCTCCTTAATCCTGAAGGGAGAAATATCATGGATGGCCGGGGTCAACCTAGGTTATTGACAGAGGTAGAAGTGTGGAGAGAAGGCCGTTGGTCCTTTGAAGCTGATGTCAAGGAAGTGGCCAGGTTTCCCAGAAGCCTTTGCCCTGCAGAAGATTGCAAACATGAATTGTAGGGCTCATTGAGGCCAGAGCCTGAGCTGTCATGCAAAGGTGAGAGTTATTTCCTCATTTCAGATGAGAACCTGGACCCAGAGGTGGAATATGGTGTGCCTAAATCCATCCCAGAGCTGTGTAAAGTCACAGCCAGCACTGTTCTTTGAAGCACATTGATGCCACACAAAGAGAGATGGTGATGTGGTTTGGCTGTGTCCCCACCAAATCTCAACTTAAATTGTATCTCCCAGAATTCCCACATGTTGTGGGAGGGACCCGGGGGAAGGTAAATGAATCATGGGGGCCAGTCTTTCTCTTGCTATTCTCGTGATAGTAAGTCTCACGAGATCTGATGAGTTTATCAAGGGTTTCCACTTTTGCTTCTTCCTCATTTTTCTCTTGCTGCCGCCACCTAAGAAGTGCCTTTCACCTCCCGCCATGATTCTGAGGCCTCCCCAGCCATGTGAAACTGTAAGCCCAATTAAACCTCTTCTTCTTCCCAGTCTTGGATATGTCTTTAACAGCAGCATGAAAACAGACCAATACAGATGGTTTTGATTTTTTAATCTCATGGAATCCAGTCCCTGCCCTGCAGGGACACCATTAATGGAAGTGCTGGTAGAAAATTGGGTGTGGGCAGAACAAATTGAAACTTGGCCATTGCCATGTTGTTCCTCTGAGCAGCCTCAAAACATAGCAATAGACATCAACCTTAAGAACATCTGTGCATCAAAGGACACAATCAACAGAGTGAAAAAGCAACCTACAAAATAGGTGAAAATACTGTAAATCATATGTCTGATAAGAATCCAAAACACATAAAGAACTCTTACAACACAACAAGAAAACAAACAATCAGATTTTTTAACAGGCAAAGGACTTGAATAGACATTTCTCCAAAGGAGATATACAAACAGTCAAAATACTCAAAAAGATACTCAGCATCACGCAGTAAGGAAATGCAAATCAAAACCACAGTGAGGCATCACCCACACCCATTAGGATACCTACTATCCTACAATCAAAAACAAAACAGAAAACCATGAGTGATGGTGAGGATGTGGAGAAATTGGAAGCTTGTGCACTGTTGGTGGGAATGTACAATGGTGCAGCTCCTGTGGAAAACAGTATGGCAGTTATTCCATAATTCAAAACAGAATTAGTCTATGATCCAGCAATTTTACTTCTGTACATAAATCCAAAAGAAGTGGAGGTTCGGTTTTAAACACAAATGTGTATATCCATACAGTTTCAGTTGGGGTTCTCCAGAGAGACAGGACTGATGATAGGAGGCGTGGAGAGAGATATAAGAAGACTTATTAGGGGAACTGGCTAACTCCATTTTGAAGATTGAGCAGCCCACCATAGGCCTTGTGTAAGCTGGAGACCCAGGGAAGCCAGTAGTGCAGCTCAGCCCAATCTGAAGATCTCAGAACCAGGGAAGCCAATGGACTCTCAGCCTGAGAGCCAGGGTGCTGCTGGTGTGGAGTTCAAAGATAAGAGAACCTGCAGCTCTGATGTCCAAGGGCAGGAGAGGGTAGAAGAAGCAAGACTTCGCCCTTCCTCTGCCTGTTTGCTGCATCCGGCCCCCAGCTGAACGAATGCTGCCTGTCCACACTGAGCGGGGGGCCTTCCCCACTCAGTCCACTGACTCACACATCAGTCTCCTCACAGACACACCTGGGGCAGCCCAATCATTTCAAATGCCGAACCTCCTGGGTTTCCCTTGGAGCACAAGACAGATGGGCTCAGCACTCCCCAACTCCATCCAAAGGGGAAGTCTCTTCCCAGGCTTCTGATGCAAAGCAGCCCTCCAGGTGAGCATTTGAGAATAATTAATATTAATATGTAAAATGGGTAACTGTCTGTGTATCTCTTAACCCAGTCAAGTTGACACCCAAATTAACCATCACACATACTACTCACAGCAGCATTATTCACAACAGCCAGAAGGTGGAGGCAACTCAAGTGTCCATGGACGGATGAATGGTCAAACAAACTTTGGCATGTACACACAATGGAATATTATTCAACCTAAAATAAGAAAAACTTCTGACACAAACTACAAGATGAATGAAACGATTCTGCAACCAGTTCTCCAGCCACTGTTCCAAGTAGCTTCCAGAAAACATTTACCCTGAGCCACATTTACATCAACATTCATGACTCCTGGACCAAGACCCAGAGGGCTCCAGGCCAGTCATTCTGGCTTGGCACTTGAGGACCCCTTCCCATGGTGCTCTGCATACTCCCAGCATCTTCCACTCCCCCTGGCCCCTGAAAACATGGGCCCCTCCTCTCCCCTTCACTTCCTATCCAGACCTCGTTTTACATCCCAGGGCTTCCTCCCCATCTGTCATAAGCGGCGCTTCCTTCGGCACATCCTCCGCATCCCACAGCTGCCTGCCACACTCTGGCGGGGAGACAGGGCTGTGGGCTCCCAGCCCAGACCCCCATGATCACCCACAGCCAGCGACAGCACACTTCAGGCAGACACTCAGGAGCAGCTTCAGCCACCAGGCTCTAGGAGGAGGCTGACACCTTGCAAGGAATCATGACTCTTTGGTGATCACTATCTTCCCATTCACCCACCCCTTCTTCCTAGAACAGATTACAGCCTCTGCCTTGATGACCTTGATCTGATGAGACTTTACCAATGTCTTCCTCTCTCCCCACGATGTTGGAAAGGATGACGATCTGTAGGTCAAAGTCCTTGGTTCTACTGTTTACAGGCTATGAGACCCCAGGCAATCAAGGGGTCTCCAAGCCTTGGTTTCCTCATTTGTAAAATGAAGACACAAGTAATGAATCCTAGTGTGTATAACATCGGAGTAGAATTACTAAGCAAAGTCCTGGACTCAGAAAGGGCTCAATAACTGTTCACAATAAAGGTTTCTTCTCTCCTTCTTTGATTTCAGTGAACTAGGAAGACAGTAAGTTTTGACATCAGAAATTCTGGGCGTGAATCTTTGATCCAGCACTTAGCAGCTATATGAACTTGGACAAGCTGCTTCACTTCTCTGAACTTGTTTCCTTTTTCTTTAAAACAAACAAAAATGGGTTCTCCCCTCACTGAGTTGTTTCTGTGAATATTAAGTGAGTTACAGCAAGCCAAGGACCAGCAAGCCAGCACAGTGCCCGTCATGTAGTAGGTGCTCCACACAGGCCACCTAATCCCTCCCACCAGTCCCCCTCCCTGCGTCCTCTGTGCAGACAAGCTGGGTCAATACCACGTAAAACACCACATTGACCCCACTTGGCCTTTCTCTTCTGTTTCTGCCCTGCTGGCCACTCTGAGTAGACTTAACAGCAGAAATGACTGTTTTTGCAGAAAATGATTGTGATGAAGCCTGAGCACAATGATTCAGAGACCACGGGAGTTGCTGCCAACACAGGCACTTATAGGAACAGCGTCTCTGGGGAGCCTCCTGGAATCTTGGGGTGGGGAAGAAGCTTCTCTGTCATTAGGTCCCATGCCATGACTTCCTGAGTGCATCTCTGAAGCAGTGACTCTCTCAAGGGTCATCTCATGCTTAACTCCCTGCAAGAACAGGGGAGGTAAAGAACATGGCTGTGGTCTCAGACAGACCCCAACTCCAGTCCCAGCCCCCCACCTACCTGCTGAGTGCCCTTGGGTAAATCTTTTCCCCTCTTGGGCACAGCTTCCTTGCCTCTCATAGCAATATGAATGGCAGCCACCTCCGGGTTGTGGTGAGAACCAGATGGCTCAGCTCATTGAAAATGCTCAGGGCCTGGCACCCACAGCTGTCAATAAATGGTAACAATTACTATTGTGATTTAAGTCCAGCCTTCCTCCACTACTAGCTGTGTGGCCATGGGTCATCCCTCATGTGTTATGAGACTCTGTTTCACAATCTCAAAAAAGGGGATGGAAATTCTTACCCACAAGGCAGTGGGACCTAAAGCACCTTGTACAGGGCTTGGCACAGAGCCAACATATGAGCAGCCCCTCTTCCTCCTTCCTCCCTTCTTCCTCCTGAGGCAGCCTATTATACCTGCTGGACATCTTTGAATTATAAAAGGTTCTAGAACTTATCCTCATGGGTCCTTGGCATGTGAAGTGGAAAAGAAACCAGGCAAGTGGAATTGAGTCACAGACACTTAAGTGAGATGATGTTTCCAGAGGGAGGAAGCAGTCTCTGAGGTCAAATGACACTGAGATGCCAAAGGCCACAAGGACAGAGACACGGCCGCAAGGAGGAGGCATAGGAAGGATATCTGTACCCTTGACAAGACAGAAATCAGACTGTAGTGGGCAAGAAATGATGGCAGTGGGGAGGAAGAATATGGAGCCAGCTTCTGCAGGTAATTGGTTCCAGTGGAAGGGGGTAGAGAAATCAGGAGATACTTGGAGGTAAATCTGGGGTCTTTCATTTTCTTTTTGAATGAGATATGGGAGCTGCTCACTTGGTTGGCTTCACGGAGAGGATGTAGTATCGGCAAGAAGAGAGATGCTGGAGTCCCAAGTGCAAGCAGAAGGCAAGGCTCTGCAGGGGCGGAAATGTGTGCTCCAGGGTGTCTGGGGAGGCCGGTGGAGAAAGTGGGCCTGACCCGATGGCCTACTGCACCCGCCGTGCCTTCCCCACCCCAGACTTTCCCTCCCATTCCACTGGGCTCCTTCTTTTCTTCCAAAAACCAGCTCAGAACTTTCCTCCTTCAGCATGCTCTCCCTCAGCCGCCTCACTTCAGCCTTGCCTGGCAGCCAGGTGAGGGTAGAAGAAAGGTCTGGAATTAGTTCTAGACTGAGGTCTCCTTTCTCCTTACTCCCTGAGTAATGAGGCCTTACTCAGGTCCCTTCAGAAGTTCCAGTTTTCTCATCTGTAGAATGGGGCAGTTCCCAGGCTCCTTTCCAAGCTCGAATGAAAAATCCAGTGGAAGAAGAGCTCAGCAAACAGCAAACTAGTGCCTGAGCTCGCGCTGGTGGTTCCACGCGTCTTCCCTTGCGGTGCCCCCTCTGCAAGCTGGAGAGTGCTTTGTGTTTTCCTTCCCATGTTTCATGATCTCCTTCCGTGCACAAACTGGCACCTCAGAACTGATCGGACGGCAGGGGGCAACGGAATGAGCCCACCATGTGAAAGCAGCCAGCGTGTGCTCCGGGATGGGGCACACATCCAGGCTGTGCTGAGATTCAGAGAGGGGAGGAGACAGTCACTACAGCCACACAGTTGGGGCGTGCTGGGCGAGTGAAGACTTGAACCTGGGCTTTTGGTACCCATGCTCTGTGTGCTATTGAGAAGTCCAGGCACAGCTTCTGAATGGTGAAATTTCAGCGTCCAGGAAGCCAGGGTGGGCAGCTGTTTTCGTGGCTCTGCCTCGGCCCCCTCCAACAGGCCCATCACAGTTGCTTAAAGATCCAGCATATTTTTAGTTAGGATTCTGAGCCCAGGAGGGAAGCAGGAAATGATTCATTCTCTCTCTCAGCCAACGTACACAAAGGTACATTATTAATATTTACTCAGGGGCTTCTCCAAAGACCACAGCAGCAAATCACAGGAGAGGAGGAAATGGAAGGTGAGCTTCACTAGGCCTGCTGGCTGCCCACATGTGGGGCACAGGGGCCTGCTGACCATGCTGCCTGCCACAGCCCCCACCGGTGCTGGGCCTAGATGGGGCCTTGAGGCTCATTCTGTCCAACCCAGAGAGGGAAGGGGGGCTTCCCCACAGTGACTCAGCAAGGTCACCACAGAGGAGGAACAGAATCTGGGACTGTGAAGGGATGAACCAAGCTGTGAGCCTCAGGACCCTTATCTGCAAAATGAGGAAATAAACACTGCCCAGGCAGTTTTGAAGGAAGATGTAAAAGAATGACCCACAGCATCTGGCCTCGAGCAGGTGTTCCACAAACAACATCAACATGAGTGCTAATGAGGACATCGGTGCCAGGGCCTGCCCCCATTTCCCAGCCTGCTTTGCAGTGGCCCCGGGCGCCCCTTTCCTGGGAAAGCATCCGGCTCCCCAGACTGGGCTGGGCTGGGCTAATGAAAACCAGGCTGAGAGACTATCAATTACTCTGTGCAGGAAATGGTCCCTCTTCATCCCTTTCACAGGGGCGGGGCAGCAGCCCTCTGGACTCTGCCATCCTCCAGAAACCCCAGCCCTAGACCCCTCCCAGGCTCAGCAGCCACCCTCACCCCTTTCTGTGGCTCACTTTATGTCATCGCCTAAGGAATGGGGCCCCGATGTGGCTTTTTATCCACCTGGCAAACACCTGCTGACAGCTTCTGTCACTTGGTGGCTGTAATCACAGTGCTCTCTCGCCTTTACGCCCTGCTCAGCACAGTCTCTGTCTGCCTCTGCCAGTGAGTTTATTAAATAGTTTATTAAATCTCTCCACTTTTGCTTGCAAACCATCTCTTTTAGAGATGTAAAAATACCAAGACCCAAAGAGCCAAGGTGAACTTCCTGAAGGCCACAAAGCTAGAAAGACTAAGCTGGGAGTTTGTGGGTGACTCTAATTCGGGCTGGTGCCCCTGTCCCTGGTCCAAGTCCCTTCTGAGGTCTGGCTGCATCTGCAAACCAGATCCTTACACCAAAGTCCTCACCCCCGCAGCTGAGCAGATTCTGTCACTTGTGACCCAAGCAGTCCTGATTCCCATGAGGAAGACGAACTTCCCAATGCTCAGAGGGGCCCAGAGCCAGGTGGGCGCTGAGCACAGGAGGGAGGTCACTGAGGTCCATGGGAGGGCAGGAGTCCCGCAGTGCTGGGAGGCATCCCAGGCCTCTCTCCTAATTAACCTCCCCTCGCTGTGTTTTCTCCCTCCCTCGCTGTGTTTCCTTCCTCATCTCCCACACCCAGCCCCTCCTGGAATCCAGTTGTCCCTCAGGCATCATCTATAGCCCACTTGTGCCTGCTCATCCACTGGGCTGGCCACGCTGGGGACACAGAGAGGGACAAGGCTGTGTCCCTGTCCTCATGGAGATGCCAGTCTGGCTACAGAAACAGACACAGAATCACAGCCCAGCCTGGCCAGTGCTAAGATGGGGGAAGATGCGGGAGGAGCTGGGGGAACCCGGGCGGGAGGGCCGGCCAGGCCCTGGACATGGAGGTGGGGAGGACTTCTAGGAGGAGGTGGCGTCTGGGCTGAGACCTGAAGGAGAAGTGGGGGAGCCAGGGGAAAGGGCTCTGGGGAGAAGGTTACTGCAGCAGCCAGGCACTGGCAGGAAGGGGAGCCTGAAATGGCAGGCAGTTAGTTCTGCGTGGCCAGGGCAGGGTGGGGAGGGGAAGGAGGTGGGTGGGAAGGTGTGGAAAGATGGAGCTGGGGTCCATCGGGTCAGACCACAGAGGGCGTGGAGATGGCTATGAGAGGAAGTGGCCTGTCTGTAAGCGTGGGGGAGGGGGTGTTCCAAGAGCATCTGGGCTCCTCAGACACCCTGAATGGCAAGGAATGGCGAGAGGCTTCTCTCTTCCTTCCTCCCTCTGGCTTCTCTTTCTCCCCCACCCCCAGCCTCTCTCTCCCGCCCCTTTCTCCCTACTCCTTTCCCCTCACCTCTCCTCTCTTCTCTCCTTCTCTAATACTCCCCCTTCCAGCATTTCTCTCCCTCTCCCTCTCCCGCCTCCCCCTCCTCCTCCCACTCTCCTCCCCACTTCCCTCCCTCTCTCTGCAGACTCCTCCCCACTCCTCCCGGCCCCGCCCAGCCCCCTTGTGAGGACCTGCGGCGCCACCTTCAGGCGGCGGCCGGGAGCAGTGCGGGGCTCCGGGACCTGAAGGAGGCGCTCTCCGGTCCCGCCCTGGAGGTGGCGGAGATCCCGCCCCGACTGTCCCGGGCTGCCCCGCCCCGCAGCCTGGGCTCCAGCTGTCCCCGCGCCTACGCCGTCATCTGTCCCGGCAGGTTCCGTCTCCTTTAACGACCCTAATTACCAGCCAAGCTCGGCTCCCCAAGGCCCGGGCGCCAGAACTGATGACTTTAATAACATTCCCTTCCCTTTCCCGCCCGCTGCTCCTCCGGGGGCCGCCGGCCTGAGGACGCAGCGATCTCTGCTGTCCTGGGAGGGCGGCCGCACGGGGGTTCCACATCCTCTTACTCCTGGGCGAGGGCTCAGCCAGGGCGGCGAGGGGAGACTCATTCAGGGTGGCCTAAGAGACTGGCGCCGCGCGCTTATTCGTCTGTGGCCAGACCGCAATTACTCTTGCAGCATCCTAATGTTTGCTCGTGACCACTCAGGGACGCCGCCCTACGTCCTAGCGGGCCCGGGAACTGAAAGTGAGGACGGCCCTCACCGTGCCCAGGCTTTCTGACTCAGCTCCTCCCCACCCTGAATGTGAAAGCACCTCACAGCTCAGCAGGAATATCATCCCCCCCCACAGCCTGCAGGGGCTGCAGGAGGGGAACCTCTTCCTCTACACCCCTTAGGTTAAGGGTCTCCTTGTAAAAGGGAGGGGGAAATATGTCAGAGGCATTTGAAAGATACTAATGTGGATTCTTGCAAAAGATAGCTACAAGCCGGGCGCAGTGGCTCACGTCTGTAATCTCAGCACTTTGGGAGGCTGAGGCAGGTGATCACCTGAGGTCAGGAGTTTGAAATCAGCCTGGCCAATATGGTGAAACCCCATCTCTACTAAAAGTACAAAATTAGCCAGGGGTGGTGGTGCACACCTGTAATCCCAACTACTCGGGAGACTCGGGAAGCTGAGGCAGGAGAATCACTTGAACTTGGGAGGTGGAGGTTGCAGTGAGCTGAGATCCTGCCACTGCATTCCAGCCTGGGTGACAGAGTAAGACTCTGAAAGAAAAGGGAAGGGGAGGGAGGAGGAGGAGAGTGGAGGGGAGGGGAGGGAGGTAGTAGTTACAAAGAGGAGCGATCTTCTATCACAAACCCTTGTAGTAGAGCTCTTCTCCCCGTGATGTTTTATCTTCTATACAAATAAGCACTGCACCCAGGGTGGCGCGTTCCTCCTGTTACTTTTGGGAACACCCCGAGGCGCCTGTGGAGTGGCTGCTCTTTATTCCTTCACTTTCCTAATCAACTTGCTTCTGCTTTACTCTATGGACTCCCCCAACTTTGTCTTGTGTGAGGTCCAAGAACCTCTCTTGGGGTCTGGATCAGGACCCCTATCAGTTAACAAAATTATGATGGGGTACAGTTCTCACACTGGGTGGTTGGAGCTATAACACTGGCCTGTGACAGTTCCTTCGGGGCCCAGAGAAGGTGCTGACACCCCAGGGGGCTTCCAGAGGGTGAGGGAGGGGGCTCTGAACTGGCTTCGCAGAGTGGGTGGCATCTGAGCCGGTTTGTCTGGATGGAGTAAGAGTTTGCAGGGCAAAGACATTGGGAAGGGCGTTCCAGGCAGGGGACAGGTGCTCAGAGGCATGGCTGCTGGAAAGAGCAGAGGCTTTCAGAGATGGAGAGTTCTGTGTGGCTGAAGAGGGAGGGGAAAGGTGTGAGTTAGGCCAGGGAGCAACAGAGGTCAGATGAGGAAGGGACCTGCTTGACTAGGCATGAGAGAGACGGGTTAGAGGTAATTGTGACATTAACAGCTGCAGCTGCCCGTCTGCCAGGTACATCCTGAACACTCCAGACACTTCGTTCACTGATCTTAAGGCGAAGGCATATTATCACCACCTCTATTTTATGGAGAAAACCAGGCAGCCAGAGGTTGTCTTGACCTAAGCCAGTGGTGAGGGAGGAGGCCAGGGTGCCATCTTGGTCTTGGGCTGATGGTGCCACTGGGACACCCGCTCACTCAGAGAATAAATTCCTACTGTGAGCCTGCTCAGACTTGCTCCCTGCCCTCAGGGAGCTGACACTTCAGGGTAGGTGGATGATCCCTGTGAAGCCACGTAAACACACAGCTAACGAAGATCATGTCAGGCAGTAAGAAGCACGCGAGAAAAACCCAACGGGGAGAGAGGTCAAGGGACCAGGCTGTGGGTCCAAAGGAAGAACTCCGCCCAAAGGCTCAACCTCCAGGACACACCTAGCAGCCCTCCCTCTCTAAGGACCTCCCTCCTGCTCCTGGATGCTGTGGGGGCTCTCGTCTGGCTGAAATTCCAGAAATAAGCTAATTCCTACTTATTGATCTCCCTCTCCAGACCCATGTTTTAACTGAAAATGCCCAAGTGTGGCCTCACATCGGGAAGGCCATTTGGGGGAAAGATGTCCATTCCTTTGCCTAACCATAAAATACCCTTTTCCTCCTATCTCTCTGCCTCTGATGAGAGTTTCTGAAGGCCCCCCTCTGGGAAAATGCTTCTAAGACCCCTCTTCTTTCTCAGCTAGTCCCCTTCTGCTTCAAGCACTGGCTTCCAACCATCTCCCTTGGGGATACCTTAGATTAATGAGCCAACAAAAGCCAGGTTTTCTTGGGCTTCCCCTGCCCAAGGCCAGGGGTGGGAAGGGACATCTCTGACCCCTGCAAACAGCCTTGACTTCTCTCTTCATGAGGAATAAGGAAGAGTTTCCCTACCACATGCTGTTGGGTTTCCCGCAGGTAGTCCCCTGTGCTACCTACAAAATATTAGACACAGAGAATCTTCCAGCAATAAAGTCTTAGATCCTCAGACTTAACATCAAATTACAGACTGAGACTCTTAGACTCATGGAAGGTTAGAACTCGAGCAAGTTAAATGGCATGAAAATAATATGGAAGTTTTAGGATTAAAAAACAATATCTTGAAAGTCTCAGAACATTAGGATTTTGGAATGTGAAGTTGAAAGGAACTCCTGGCCCTGTCATTAACAGCTGAGGGCTTTGAGCATTGATTTAGTCTCTCTGTGCCTCAGTTTCCTTGCTCTTAAAATGG